>NC_038044.1:29786332-30476062 GCF_002211085.1 Panicum hallii | reverse complement strand
AAAAGCACCCGCTACCCTGATGTGGACCCTTGGTTCATCTCCACCGCTGGTTTCCGCTTCCCCGACACCTATCGAAAGGCCGCTCATAAAGCCCTGCGACGGCTGCGTGTGCTCTACAAGGCACCACCTTCAGCGGACTCCTATGGGGATTTTTCCCCCCCGCTGAGGGACGAGGACGCACTTGGATTGCCCGAATGAGGGGACTTGGACGAGAAGAAGAAGACCTCGAAGATACGGTTCCCACCTGTCCATCTACCTTACTGGCTTGGATGCACTCTACCGCGAACAGGCGGCACAACTGAAGCAGCTAATCCATGGGATTGAAAGGATAACCCAGGAGCTGGAGGAACAACGGACAAGAGCGCAAACGCCGAGTATTCCTTAGCCGCCCTCCAAGCCCAGATGCAAGAATACGAGAACCGCAACGGAATAGGTGGATGGATAGAGGAAGAAGAAGAAGAACCCATGGAAACCCATTGGGATAAGGGTACTCAGACCGAAAACGAGATGGATCGGTTCCTTCCAATAAAGAAGCGCTCTATCAGGACCGAGGAAGAATCCCCATGATAGGATTAGCACCCCTAGCTAAAACCCTACCCTAATGACCACGTATCTATGAAAACTGTACCACCCTTGTTGTAATAATAATATCATCTACTCCCCTTATGCACCTGTACCAGGTTGTTTACCCTGTTTCTGTTTCAGATGGCTGAGGAAGGATGGACCCAGGGCGATTGCCAAGCTGCACCTGGATTCCCCAGCTCTTAATCACACCCTGGAAGACCTTGGTGTTGCAGAACGCCCAAGGTACTACAGCGAGAGTACGAGCACCATGGTACCCTCCGCTGCAGGGTGATCCTGGTCATCGCCAGGAGTAACCGCTACCCCGACATCCAGCCTTGGCGAGTGACTGCCACAGGGTTTAGACATCAGGACACCTATCCCTTGGCCATCAGAAAAGCACTCTGTTATTTGTGCCGGATTTTTTGAAGAAACCCTCGCCCCCACACCAGCGAAGTTCTTCCCGCCGGCCATCAGAACCCCAGTCTGGGAAGCATGCATGAGAAACCTGGAACGACGTCGCCACGAAGAAGGCCCCCTGTACCAAGTGGCTACTTACCTAGCCGCCCTGGACCAACTCTTTGATGAGCAAGCCAACCTTCTGAGGGAGCAGACCCATCGAGCCGAGCAGCGGAGCTCGCAGTGAGATTACAGCAGATTCGAGCTGCCCACGCCGAGGCAAGAGCCGCAGCCGCGGTCAGTAGCGAAGCAGTCGCCCAAGAAAGCCTCAGGCAAGCCCGAGACCGGCGCATGCAAGATTGGACCCGAAGTGGGACACCAGTCCCGGCAATTGGGGAGGACCATGTTTTACTCGGGACGCCCATCATAGGATGGGGACCCCTTTTTGGAAACACACAAGCCCCACCTGAGAACCCTGAAAGTTCCGCTGCCGCCATCGAAGCAAATGCTGCAGCACAACCCTTGCCGGATGGAAACCCAGAGGACGGCGAACGAGGATCACTCACGCTTTCCGCCCCAGAAGGAGGCCTGCCCCGCGAGTAAAATGACCGACGCCACCCTAGTGATGTGTCCCCAGCTGCTTTTGTTTAAATTGTACCTAATCCCGGACGAGTAGTACGAGACCTAGCCTTACCCCAAGCTGTACCCCTTGCAGTAATAAAGTTGTTTGTGCTTGTTGTTTGTGATGGTGTATGCTGGTTTGTTGTGTGCTGCTTGTTATATAATTACTGGCAGGAGGTAGGTTCTGCCTTATATACGAATTAAACAACTTAAACATCACATAATCGTAACCCCACTCTACCAAATCAACAGATGGTTCCCCGGAGCGTCACGAGGGCCTCTCGTGGCCGGAACCCCGCAGCCGCTGGTGCCGGAGCACAGCCTGCTGGACAAAATCCTCCTCAGGCAGAACAAGAAGTAAGCCAGAACCGAGGAGAAAATCAAGGAGGAGAGCAACTACCACCACCCCCGCCCCTCGGAGACCTGGCGCAGATAATTCACAACCAGACCCTCATACTGGAGACTCTGGCCAATGCCCTCATTAACCGGCAGCCACGAGGGCAGAATATGAATGACAAGTTGACAGCCTTTCTAAGGACCAAGCCACCTACCTTCGCCGGATCCTGCAACCCGTTGGATGCTGACGACTGGTTGCAAGTGATTCAGAGGAAGCTCGAACCATTCGAATGCCAGGACCGGGACAAAGTCCTTTTGGCAGCCCACCAGCTCACAGGAACAGCATTATCCTGGTGGGAAAACTATTGTGCCGCAGCCGAAGATGCCTCTACCATCACCTGGGGGGAATTTGTAAGGGAGTTCCGCCGCTACCACATCCCTTCAGCCACTATGAAGCGCAAGGCGGATGAATTCCGCGCACTACAACAAGGAGGCATGACGGTGGAAGAATACACCCACCGGTTCATAGAATTGGCCCGGTACGCGCCGGAAGAAGTGAACGACGACGATAAGAAGCAAGACATGTTCAAGAAGGGGTTAAGCCCAGAACTCCGGACCTTGCTTACTCCCCAGATCTATCCGGACTTCAACACCCTGATGAACAAGGCTATCCTCACAGAAAGGGCCAGAGCTGAAGAGAGAAAGGAAAACAAACGCAAATTCCTGGAAAGTAAGGCCCGCCAGCAAGACCGCTTCCAAAAGCCGAGGAACTCCAACTACACTGCACCAAGATCCCAGGCCCCAATGCAGTATAGGACTCAGTCCCAGGTGACAGGACCACGGGCCCCTGAAGTGCAGCCTAAGAGTCAGAATACCATGAGGGCCCCGCAGAGCAACACCAGCCTGGCCGCCTCCGACAACAACAATGTTAGGGCCTATTTCAACTGCCGTGAGACGGGGCACTTCATCGCCAATTGCCCCTACGCCAAGAATAAGCCGGCAACGTCGGCCTTCTCCAACACGGTGAATGGGCCCAGACCAGCCCTGACCGGTGCCAACCGAGTGCCCGTCCGCAACAACGATGGCAGCCAGCAGGTGAAGCAGCAATCATTTGGACGAGCCCGCGTCAATCACATCGACGCGCAGGAGGCTCAAGAAGCTCAGAGCGTAGTGCTCGGTGAGTATCTAGTCAACTCAGCTCTGGCAACGGTACTATTTGATTCTGGAGCATCGCACTCGTTTATATCCTCGAGCTATGTGGAGAAACACAAAATACCTACAGTACTACTAAAAACACCCCTATTAACCTGGACGCCTGGAGGCGACATCAATTGTCAATTAGGTTGTCCACGGGTAAGGATCAATTTAAGTGGGGTAGACTTTCTAGCGGATTTGGTAGTACTTAAAGCTGGGGGAATAGACGTAATCCTTGGGATGGACTGGTTAAGCCGACACAATGGTCTCATAGGCTGTACTGACAAAGTGGTACACCTAACAAACCCTAAAGGAGTACAAGTGATCTGCCATACCCGGAATAGTAAGTTTGACCCGATGGTGTTTAGCATGGAAGCCAAGCCCTTAGAAGGAGTCCTGGTAGTAAACGAATACCCAGATGTATTCCCCGAAGAGCTTCCCGGTATGCCGCCAGATAGGGATATAGAGTTCGTCATAGACCTTATCCCCGGAACATCCCCTATAGCCAAGAGACCCTATAGGATGGCGGCCTCTGAGTTAACAGAATTAAAGAAGCAACTAGAAGAACTGCAACGAATTGGCTTCGTTAGACCAAGCTCATCGCCATGGGGAGCCCCAGTGCTGTTTGTCAAGAAGAAGGATGGGAGTATGAGGTTGTGTGTAGATTACCGAGCCCTGAACGAGTTACCATTAAGAATAAGTACCCCCTCCCCAGGATCGATGACCTGTTCGATCAGCGGAAAGGAGCCAAGTACTTCTCTAAGATCGATTTAAGGTCAGGATATTTCCAGCTCAAAATTAGGGAAAGTGACATCCCTAAGACAGCTTTTGTCACCCGCTACGGGCAGTTTGAGTTCACCGTAATGTCCTTCGGACTAACCAACGCCCCTGCCTATTTTATGAACCTCATGAATAAGGTGTTCATGGACGAGCTGGATAAGTTTGTCGTAGTCTTTATCGACGACATACTTGTCTACTCTAAGAGTATTCAGGAACATGAGCAACACCTGCGGGTAGTATTGGAAAAGCTGAGGATGCATAAGCTATATGCTAAATTCAGCAAGTGTGAATTCTGGCTGGAGAGAGTAGCTTTCCTTGGTCACATTCTGACCGCGAAAGGTGTAGCAGTGGACCCAGAGAAGGTCGAAGCGGTCTCCAACTGGCAGCGGCCGACCAACGTTAGTGAAATCAGAAGTTTTCTTGGATTAACCGGATACTATCGGAGATTTATTGAGGGATTCTCGAAGATAGCCCGACCCATGACGGAACTTCTTAAGAAGGAGAAGAAGTTCGCCTGGACGGAAAATTGTGAAAGAAGTTTTCAAGAATTGAAGCAGAGGTTGACAACCGCCCCAGTGCTGACTCTACCGGACATTCATCGGGACTTTGTCATTTATTGTGACGCATCCCGACAAGGATTAGGGTGTGTACTAATGCAAGACGGGAGAGTCGTCGCATATGCTTCCCGCCAACTCAGGACTCATGAGCAGAATTATCCGACCCATGATTTGGAATTAGCAGCCGTAGTGCATGCCCTTAAGATTTGGAGACATTACCTGATTGGAAATAAGTGTGAGGTTTACACTGACCACAAAAGCCTGAAGTATATCTTCACCCAGCCGGATTTAAACCTAAGGCAAAGGAGATGGTTGGAGTTGGTCAAGGACTACGACTTGGAAATTCATTATCACCCCGGAAAAGCAAACGTAGTAGCCGATGCCTTAAGTCGGAAAAGCTATGGACCCGAGGATGACCATCTACGCGAGGAAATGGCACGATTAAATGTGCACGTCGTGCCTCGAGGTTCCAGCCAGGTGCTGAACGTCCGATCAACACTAGAGGATAGGATCAGAGAGGCTCAAAGCTCGGATCAGGAGTTGGTAAAGATCTGCAAACAAACTGGAGAAAACAAAGCACCGGGTTTCAGAGTGGACGATAAGGGAACGTTATGGTACGGGGATAGGATTTGTGTGCCCCTGAATGAAGACTTCAGGCAGATAGTCATGGACGAAGCCCATAACTCGGCCTACTCCATCCACCCAGGATCCACCAAAATGTATAAGGACATAAGGCAAAAATATTGGTGGAATGGGATGAAGGCGGATATTGCACGATTTGTGGCACATTGTGATACTTGTCAAAGGATCAAGGTCGAACACCAAAAGCCAGCAGGGTTATTGCAACCCCTACCCATTCCAGTTTGGAAATGGGATGAGATAGGAATGGACTTTATAGTGGGTCTACCTAAAACACAGAAGGGACACGATTCCATATGGGTAATAGTGGATCGACTCACTAAATCGGCACATTTCATACCCGTACGAACTACTTACGGAGGAGAAAAGCTGGCAAAACTCTATGTGGAGAACATAGTAAAGCTACACGGAGTACCTAGCAGGATTGTCTCAGATAGAGGGACCCAATTCACCTCTAGGTTCTGGAAAAGCTTGCATCAAGCCATGGGCACGAAGTTAGATTTCAGCTCTGCATATCATCCACAGACGGATGGTCAAACCGAAAGGGTAAATCAGGTCATGGAAGATATGCTGAGAGCATGTGTCCTGACCTACGGAAAGGACTGGGAGCAGAGTCTTCCCTATGCAGAATTCTCATACAATAACAGTTACCAAGCCAGCTTGGGCATGTCGCCATTCGAAGCCCTCTATGGAAGAAAGTGCAAAACCCCCTTGATGTGGTCGGAAGTCGGAGAACGTGCACTAGTAGGACCCGCACTTATAAAAGAGGCAGAAGAAAAAGTAGCGGAGATCCGCGAGAAATTGAAAGCAGCTCAGTCTCGACAAAAGAGCTACGCAGACAAGAAAAGGCGAGAAATAAGTTTCGACCCAGGAGATTTTGCCTATCTCAAAGTCTCACCTATTCGAGGGACGCGAAGATTTCAAGTACAAGGAAAATTGGCCCCTCGATACGTTGGACCGTATCGGGTTCTAAGGAAAGTCGGAGCAGTAGCATACCGACTGGAGTTACCTGAAGAAATGTCGGATATACATCCAGTATTTCATGTCTCGCAATTAAGGAAGTGTTTGAGAGTACCCGAGGGAGAGCACGTGCCGATAGAAACAATAGACCTGCAACCGGATCTACGGTACCAGGAAGTACCGGTCAAAATCCTAGACACTGTCACTAGAAGGACAAGAAACTCCGAAGTACGGATATGCAGAGTTCAATGGAGCAGACACGGAGTAGAGGAAGCAACCTGGGAACGCGAGGAGGCTCTAAAGAAGGAATTTCCCCATCTGTTTAGGAGCCAGCCGAATCTCGAGGACGAGATTCATTTAAGTGGGGTAGGTTTGTGACGCCCCGAAAATTCACTTAATTAAATCATGCGCTAGAGTAGTTCGTAAAAACGATTCGTTGTCAAAACCCTAATTCTAACTGGATCGCTGTTCCGTTCCGCATCGCTCGATGGCTTGTTGCCCACGACCGCCCGCCGGGATTAGCGCCGGCGCGACTCCTTTTCTTCCTCACCTCGCGCGAATACCGCGCGCGTGGCCGACCGGCCGCGGCTGCGGCCGCGATTGGCGCCGACGCGTCTTCCTTTCCCCCCCCTCGCTGTTCTCCTCGCGCTGCGTGCTTCCCCGCGCATGGCCGACCGGCGCCGGCACTCCTCCCACCCTCTCTTTCTTTCTCTTTTCTCCCCATTTCTTTTCTTTTCCCTTCTTCCTTTTCTTTTTCCTTCCCTTCCCTTTTCTTTCCTTTCCCTTTTCCTTCCTTCCCTCTCTTTTCTTTCCTCCTTCCTTCCTTCCTGTTTTCCTCTCCTTCCCTTCCCTGGCTGCGCGCCCGAGTACTGCCGGCCCCGCCCGGCCGTGCCGCACGCGCACGCGTGCCGCGTGACCGCGCGCCGCGCGCGCCCGGCCCCGCGACGCCGCGCCGCCCGTCGTTCGCCGCGCCGCCCGGCCTCTGGCCTCGGCCGCGCCGCCCGTCGCCACTCGCCGCTGCTCCCCTGCTGCGCCGCCCTGTGCTCGCACAGCGCCCGCCCACGTGCCCGAGCCGTCACGCCGCCCCGGCCTCGCCGCCCGCGTCGCCGCTCGACGACACCAACGCCACGACGCGGCCGCCATTAAGGCGCTCCGCGCCGCCCGCCGGCCTCCGCACCGGCCACCACCGCCCACTCCCTCTGGCCGCCTATAAATAGGCCTCGCGCGGCCCGTTACCCCCCCACGACTTCCACCTCCGCCTCTGCCCTCTCTCCTAGCCCGCAGCGCCGCCGCCGCCTGTGGCACCACCGCCGCCCGCCGCCCGCCGTGGGCACACCTCCCTGCTCCACCCCAGCCCGTGGTGAGTGGGGGAATCGACTCCCCTCTGTCCCCTCTCTCTTTTCCCCCTCAACCCCGAGCCGCCCCGGGCCCCGGCCGCCGGAATTTGGCCGGCGCCGGACCTCCCCCTCCCCTCCCCTGTTTCCTGTCAACGGGAGATGTGGAAGAAAGGGCATTATGCCCATAACCCCCTCCCTTTCCCTGTTTTCCCCAAAGAAACCCCCCCCCCATTCACTCCCTTTTACAAAAAGAAGCCTCACCCTTTCCGTTATTTCAAAACGAACCCTCGATACATAAACCAAGATATATTTGATACTTTTTAGCATGCATAGGGTATTTTTAGGATTAGCAAATAAGCCCTTACCCCCTTTAGATAATTACAAACAAGTCCCTGGACCCTCGTTTAAGCCCTAAAACCCTCTTTAGCGTGTCATTTTATGTGCGAAACGACCTCCGATCGACCCAAAACTTTACCACGCCCTTACTAGTATAGTTTTAGCCATGCCATTAAGAAACCACCCAAAAATATTAACCCTATCTCTATAACTAAATTATTTCCGATTCAAGCTTAACGATAAAGGCTTTTAGTTATTTCGCTTGATTGTATGCCTGTTTGTTTGCGTCGTAGGACACGGAGTGAACGAGGAGGTCCCCGAGTGTGATCAAGCGAACGAGAACCAGTTCTGCGACCCCGAACCCGAGGGACAGTGCTTCGACCAGGACCTTCCGCAAGGCTTTGAGGATGGCAAGTTCAATTCCGCCCTTTGATGCATGCTTTTGTCCTAGTTTTTATAAACACAACCCAGAGGCCTGTTTTATAAAATTGCATGGTTTTGTGTGCTGAAAACATGGTAGGATAGCCACCCTTACTTGTGATAACCATACCTTGATCCCCTGGTTTTGCAAAGGAAGTATGTGTGCGTGTGGGAAGGGATAAAATGTGGTTTTGAAAAGTGAGTTAGACGGAATGGATGGCATTTCTGTGTGAATTGCCGTTGGTGTGCTCGTACCTGTGTGGTTGAGCGTGGAAGGGAGATGTCCATCTTGTCACCCCTAAGGACCGAGTTGATGTGTCGTCTCACCTAGCTTCCTGTCGTGCAAACCACTTGACCATTGTATGAGCAACGGCTTGGCCTAACCCCACTAGTTAGTCTGATAGCCATCAGGAGAGCTGGGAGCAACGGGTGATCAAGAAGACGGGATAAGCTCTGTGTGACTTATGCCCCGGTTAAACCTCGGTGATAGGTCGAATGACCCCTTGATAGATCCCGTGGTGGCTAGTCAGGTCTAGCTAAGGTGGGTAAGGGCTTTGATGGGATCTGCACCGGCACTAAGGTGTTCGTGCTGTGGTACCCCACCTGTGGGTAAAGTTGCACACCTCTGCAGAGTTGAAAATCTATTCGAATAGCCGTGCCCACGGTACTGGGCAAGTTATGGTGTGGTCACATAACTAGTGTTTCTCTCTGGGAATGGTTGAGCTGGTGTGAGTGGTTTGGAAAGTGTCCGGCAGTTGTGCCGTGTGCTACGGCGGATGGGGAGTCCGGTAGCAGTTTAAAACTTGGATCCTGCGTGGATCAACCTTGTATGCTCTTTGGTACTTGAAAGCTTGTTTTGAAAATGTTTTAAACGAACCACTGCATGCAACCGAGTCTTCTGCAAATAAACCCTAACACTATCCTTGGATTATCCTGTGCATTTAACTCTGTTATACCCCCCTCCGTGGGTGTGATTGGACTTGCTGAGTACGTTTGTACTCACCCCATTTTTACTTTTACAGTGGAAGACCCAGACTACGTACCCGAAGACAACGAGTAGGGTTTCGTCCTGCACCCAGTCTTGCCTGTGGTTGAGGCCACCGTTGGATTCCGCATGGCGCAAGACTCTGATGATCCTTTTTTTCGTAACTAGTGTAGTAGTGTGGGTTTTAGTTGTAATCCTCGCGATAGTGGCGCTTCATTGCCCATTACCGCGAAGAGTTGTACGGTGATGTACCATCTGCTGTAAGAAAAGTGTTATCAGCCTCCTGGAACTGATAAATTCACACTTTTAAGTCTTCCCTGATGGGGGGACGCTTCAACCGAGGAGGCAAACCAGGTGCTGCAAGATCTCAAGCACCATTTGCAGTCGCCACCCATCCTAATGGCTCCTCAACTAGGTGAGAATCTGCTACTCTACATCGCCATGACTACTCACGTCGTTAGCATGGCAATCATGGTGGAACTCCAGGAGGAAGGCCACGCCTTCAGGGTGTAGTGGCTATTCTACTTCATCAGCGAAGTTCTCTCTGAATCTAAGGTCCGTTACCTAATGATTCAGAAAATACTATATTGTATACTCATCACTTTCAGGAAGTTTCGCCACTACTTCGACACATACAATATCCTGGTGGTCTCTAACTTCCCATTGGCGGATATCCTCCACAATCGGGACGCTACCAGGCACATCTCCAAGTGAGCCATGGAGCTGGGAGCCCTCACACTCGACTTCAAGCCCCGAAGAGCCATCAAGTCGCAGGCACTTATCGATTTCATGGCGGAGTGGCGAGAAAACCAAGTGGAAGCTCCAACCAACCAGCTGGAGCATTGGGTCATGTACTTTGACGGCTCACTCAAGCTCGGTGGTGGTGGTGCAGGAGTACTTTTCATGAGCCCGAGAGGAGAACAGCTCAAGTACATGTTTCAAATTCTATTCGAGGTCTCCAACAATGAAGCCAAGTATGAGGCATTATTGCACGGGCTACGCCTGGCAATCTCCCTCGGCATCAAGCGACTACTCGTCTATGGTGACTCTTTACTGGTGGTTCAACAAGTCAACAAGGAGTGGGACATCAACAAGAACACCATGGACATGTACGTCACAAAAATACGCAAGCTCGAGAGCAAGTTCTTGGGGTTGGAAATTCACTATGTGATTCGCGACAACAATGTAAGCACGGATGTGCTCTCCAAACTGGGTTCTAATCGAGCCAACGTCCCACCGGGAGTTTTCGTTCACGAGTTGCATCACCTTTCCATCGGGGCACCAGACTCAATTTCCATTGTTCAGGGTCCCAAGGAACCCAACCGAGAGGTCTTGATGATCGAGGTCGACTGGAGGGTGGCCTTCATCGACTACATCTAGGAGCACAAACTACCCCTCGACGTCGACCCAAAAAGCGCTGAAGCTACTCGCATCCTATAGCGCAGCAAAGGGTATGTTCTAGTTGGGGGCAACTTGTACAAGCATGGATCAGCGTCAGGCATACTCATGAAGTGTGTCAGCACGGAGGAGGGCAAAGAGATACTCCAAGAGATTCACGAAGGCATGTGTGGGAACCACGCAGCTTCTCACACACTAGTCGGCAGGTGTTTCGATCTGATTTCTATTGGCCAACTACTTTGGCAGATGCCGAAGCACTTATTCGCCGGTGTACTAACTGCCAGTTCATTGGCAAACAGCCCCATGTTCTGGCTCATAACCTCATCACTATACCACCCTCATGGCCGTTTGCATGCTGGGGGTTGGACACGATAGGGCCCTTAACAACTGTGCCAGGAGGTTTCACACACGTGTTGGTGTCCATCGACAAGTTTACCAAGTGGATCGAGTACAAGCCAATCGCAACGCTCACGGCGGATCAAGTGGTCACTTTCATCTGTGACATCTTACATCATTTTGGCTTCCCCAACACCATCATTACAGATTTGGGATCCAATTTCCACCTGCATCAGTTCTGGGATTTCCGTGAACGCAGTTCCATTGAAGTCAAATACGTTTCAGTGGCTCACCCGTGGGCCAATGGCCATGTTGAGCATGCCAATAGCTTGATTCTTGATGGGTTGAAGAAAAGACTCTATGATGAGAATAGAAAAAAGGGAGGCAAGTGGATCGATGAGATCTCATCAGTAGTCTGGGGGCTTCGCACACAACCAAGCAAAGCCACAGGACTGTCACCTTTCTTTCTCCTATACGGGTTTGAAGCTATATTACCAGCTGACGTGATGTGGAAGTCTCCACGATTGGAGATGTTTGAAGAAGGTGAGGCTGACACTGCAAGACATCTCATGCTTGACTCAGCTAAGGAAATCCGATCCAATGTATTGTTCTAGTCGGCCCGCTACTTACAAGAACTTTGTTGTTACCACAATAGGGATGTTCAACGACGCTCTTTCAACATTGGAGATATGGTTCTTTAATGAATCCAGGATGATATCAGGCTACACAAGCTTAATTCATGGTGGGAAGGACCTTTCATTGTGCACAAGGTTACAGGCCCTGGATCTTATCGCTTACAATACCCGAATGGTCACAAGGTACCAAATCCTTGGAATATTGAGCATCTACGACATTTTCATCCTTGATCAACTGGAGATATATTCTATTGGTGCCTGGAGATTGATACTTCTAGTACAACTTAGTTTTACTGGTTCACAACTGGTATTACGCGCAAGTTTGTTGAAAGGGCCTCGCTCCCATATTTTCAGTAACTAATTACTAGTTTTCGACTACTCTCTTGGGTTACTGAAGGATTCTTGCGCTCATAGTTCTAGCAGAACTCCGTTTTACTGGTCTATGACTGGTATTATGTGCAAGTTGGCTAAAGGGGTCTTGCTCCCATACTTCCAATAAATAATTACTAGTTTTTGACTAGTATCTTGGGTTACTAAAGGAGCCTAGTGCTCATACTTCCAGTACAACGCCGTTCTACTGTTTTTACGACTGGTACTATGCGCAAGTTTGCTGAAGGGGCCTCGCTCCCTTAGTTCCAGTAACATATTACTAGTTTTTGATTTGTACACTATGTTAGTTAAGGGGCCTTGCTCCCATGGCAAGAAGTTTACTAGTTTACGACTAGTTCTACACATCTTCGACTACTTCAACTATTGGTCTTGACTACAATCCTAGTCGGGACCGACTCCAACTAGATAGCTTCATCGACTGCTCAAGCACCAGCGGCTACTTGCTTGATGCCTGGGCTCGGTGGCTAACGCCACCAACTGTTATGATACTCATCTGGCCCCTTGGCTCGGGGGCTCGATGGGACATGGTACCAAGCGTGCCTCAAGGGATAGCTCTTATGCTTCAACACTGGATGCTGTGAAATTACTCAACAATACCCAATCCAAGAGGCTTTTTAAGATTTATCTTGGGTAAATGTTTGTTAACCATTATTTCTGTGATTTTATTTTGAAATAAGGGGTTTTTCCGGATGACCACCCAAAGGGAACAAAGATTGATTTGGGAGGTAATTTTGGGCTTTGTTGGATAAGTAATTTGTTTAAGCATTTTTTTAAGGGAATTTATCCCAAAAAAAGAGGTTTTCAAATTTACTGAACCAATTTGCCCATGTTCACTATCAAATCTTTGACGTCATATTTTGCATGCCATGATTCTTTGGATCATTCATTCCAAATCTTGGGGATTTGGATTCAAGGCTCGGGGGCTGCGGGATATGTGTCATCAGCGATTTATTTTTCAAATCTGCTAAAAGATAAGGACACAAGACTCAAGACTTGACAACTACTCGAGGCATGAGCACCTCACAGCCTCGATGCAGCCAAGGAAGTACTCAGAGGACACCTTCAAGATGAAGTTCGGGAGAACTCGAAGATGCCTTTAGAAGTACTCGGACGCCTGCAGCACTCGGCTATGAAGAGCTCGGGGGCTTGTCAGACCCAGGTACACGGGACTGTACATGTGGCATACTTCTCCTAGGATACGGGATGGGACATGGCCCATGCTCTACATCTGTTGTAACTACTCGTAGTGTGCTAAGACTACTCGTACAGTAGTGAAACTAGTCGGACACGATAGGAAACTACCCGAGTAGTACTCGGGTAGGACTCCGGGCTTGTACCCGACTAGGACTTCCATGTAAACCTATCCCCCCAGACTAGATAAGGGTGGGTAGGGACCCCCTTGGGGACAATCACCATCAAAGGCAATAAAAACTATACAGGGCATAGGGTATTACGCTCTCGGTGGTCTGAACCTGTCTAAACCTTGTGTTCCTTTGCACCTTCGAGTTTCTGATCTCGGCGACACCCTACCTACAAACTCACCACCTCAGGGGTATCCCTTGGTGGGCGTGGCGGTAAAATGCCAACACCGTTTTCACAATATGATACTAAAATGATTGATACTTCCCACTATGAACACCATACATGACCCAAGATTCTTCAAGTTGAATCTAAAGAAAGTTTCTTCACTCTAGCGTTGGTGCCTTGGCACAAACCAATTGCCCTTCGCCAAGCTTAGTCCCTCAAAACACTATCCCGAATTCCAACTCTTCATGCTTGCATCACATAGAGTTCCATATGGATTTGTATCACAATTAAATCATCAATGAGATCCATTCTTTACAATTCTTTGCAACTTATATCTTCTATTGATATATTGTCCATTTCTTCACAAGATATTCCCTTCTAGTGCTATGACCTTATCAACAAGCTTCATTTGGATATGACAATAAATAGTTATCATCAAACACGTGACTCAATCCATATAATACTCATTGCTCATCAATATCATCACTTTAATCATAGCCTAGTCACAAGTCTTGTCATATGAGCCTTTTATCTTTACTTCCAATATATTTCATCACAAATAATCCATTGATATGATAATCAATTCCTGCTCATATACTTAACAAGATCATTGGTTCTTTAATTGTGGTGTCATTCAATTCACCAAAACCCACTAGGGGCCTAGATGCACTTTCAATCTCCCCCTTTTTGGTGATTGATGAAAATACCAAGTAAAGCTTACAATAGATATATTAAAAAGCTTTTGAATTCTCAGATTTAGAAAAGAGCTCCCCCTAGATATGTGCATTGAATGGATTTCAAGAATCTTAGCCTCAAATGCCAAATTAGCACATATACATAAAGACATGGAGCTCCCACTAAATCTCAGCATCTGTGGGGTGCAAAACAAGTGTGTGAACAAATTATATCGTGATGCATATGATAAATATCTCACAGAAGAGCAAGGAAACAAAATTATTCAGTTCTGTCAGCCAAAATCCAGAACTTGCAAAACCAAAACTCAGAACCTCCGGGTTCACCAAGCATATCAGGCTGAAGGCCAAAAATTCGGAACTTCCGGATTGCAAACCTAGAACCTCCAGGTTTGCTAGGCAGAACTAGCTAAAAACAACATTTCATCATTTCAACCCATTTCATCATACTAACTATGATATTCAGGTACTTAGGAGATAGGCATGCTAAATTCTAGTATATGTTGTGCTTATTAGATTGAAGTATGTGTTGTTTTGATAAATGCTTTCAAAACCTAAATGCAAGTTAAAGGGTATTTTTGTAATTATGAAAAAATTAGGGTTCTTTTGCCAAATGTGATTGAAGGTAGGGTAATTTCAAATTGTATGAGGGTTAGTTTTGTAAAGACAAGAATTTACTTTTAAACCACTGTAAGCAGTAAAATTATCTTAAGGTTTCATTTGGAATGTAAATTTTAAATAGGTTTTATGTGAAATTTGATAATTTGTCGGATTTTGAAATAGTTTCAAAACCTTAACTCTTTTGAAGCTGACCCTTAAAACAAAGTTGTAGATGTTTTTAAACTCTACACTTTTGCTTTCGGGCATATTTTCATTTGGGCTATGCTTTGAAAGAAAATTTTACTTTTCAGGGCACCCCTTGCTCTTTTGAAAAATTACGGAGAAGTCCTCATCGTCTTCCTCTCTCTCCCCTCCCTCTCTGTTTCTCTGCTGCTCTGCTCCACCGATCGCCGCCCCTTGCCAGCGAGCTCCCACGCTGCCAGCTGCCCCTTGCCGCTCTAACCCCACCACCTGGCCCTCCAGCTCGCTCGCCCGCCGCCCGCTCGACCCCGCTGGCTTTTCCCCGCCCTGCCACATCGTGCCGCCATCGCCCGAAGCCGCCACGTCGTGCCACCATCGCCCGAAGCCGCCACATCGCACCGCCGGTCGCCAGCAGCTGCTCCAGCTCGCCCGTGCCCCTTCTTTTTACTTCCTCGCGCAGTCGCATTTCGCTTCCTCGGCTTCTTCTCCGCTCGGCACTATCGCCATAGCTCCGCCGCCGGCTCTGCTCACCGTCGTCAGCCATCTCCGCCGCCCCACACCCACAATCCCGTGCTCCACCAGCACCACTACACCCCACTAAAGGTCCCTGACTAGTTCATCTCCATCTCCTCACGCTCACGCCACCAGAACACCATGCCGGCGATCCTGTCCACCGCCGCCGCTCGGCCTCGCCGTTGTCCCACTGCTCCGCCCCCTCTTGGCCCTCACCGAGCTCACCACCAGCACTACATCTATGCGTGGAAGCTTCCTAGCCACTTCTTTGCTGCCTTCCTGCACTCTGGCCGCCGGAATGCCGCCGCCGCCTCGGGACCTCGCCGCGCCGGCTCGGTTCTGTGTCGACCCACCGTCTCCGCACCTTCCTTCTTCGATTCCGGCCACCCCCGAGCCCGTCTTGAGCTCCCGAACCTTTTCCCCCACTTCCCCCTTGCCGCCGGTGATCCTCCTCACCGGAATTTGACCGCCACCATTGCTGCCCTCGGTTCAAACCGGCCAGGGACCCAATTGCAGATATTCTTTTCTTTCTAGGGTCTTCTCTGCAAAATATCAGTACCCCCCCTCAATTCAAATCAGTCAGCTTTGAAAATCTGTAGAAATTTGTAGAAAAATCCAAAAATTGTCAAACTAGTTCTGTTGTACTCTAGAAGTCCAGTTCTACAACTTTTGTTACTAAAGTTTAGTTTGAAACTTAATGCTTTAAGTGTTATTTTAAAGTTTAACAAAAGGGAATCTTGTATGTATCTCTTGCATGCTAGCTTTATTTCATGAGATTTTTGGTGTGCAACTTGTATGTGATATGAATGAACTTGTGTGCAAATTTCACCACCAGTACTGTACTCTAACTTGAACCAATTTAAACTTGTGCAAAGTAAGTTTGAAGTGAAGAAAATTTATTCAAGCATGCTACTGATGCTTCCATACTTAAATTTTTTTTACCATGTGTTGTTCTAATGTTAAATAATTCATAGGGAATTTTTAATGATTTTATAGCAATGTTTTACCTTAGGATTTGATTCAAACTTGAAATTTAAATTTAATTCAACTAACTTAGCTTCTGCTTTCAAAAATTTATGAAAAATTTATGGCAAGCTCATCTGATAAAGATGAACACATTTATCAAAATTCAAGGCCAGAACTTCTGTAGATTGCAAACTAAAAATAAAACTTATGATCTTAAGTTTGAATTTGTCCATTTTTATACTACTATCCGGTTAGGTTTAAAAATATGAAAATTCAACAGGAACCTTGTATCAACTTTAAGTGTGTGTGGTTAAATTCTTAACCTCAGTATTCTTATGCTTAAAATTACAAAAATTAGTTATGATGTTAGTAGAGTTAGTTAGTGTAATTTATAATGGGTAAGTTTAAATTCTTGGAATTCAAATCCTTGTTGTGCGATGCTTTGAATGTGAAGGAAAGTTATTAACTTAATAATCGCTTAATTCAAATCATTCCATATCATGTAGAATCGACGACGCTCGAAGACGGAACCTACGAGTTGGTTCCGGAACCTGAGCAGGGTATTTCTGAAGGTCTAGTGAACGTCGCCGAAGATCTTACTGAAGCCCCAAACCAAAGTTCGGAAGTTATTGACATTCCTGACCTTAGCCCCACCCAAGAAGGCTTGCCCCGGTGCATAACCCAGTATTTTAAATTATGCACTTATATTACTATATATCTATCTTGTGCATTAAGTATTAGGAGTTGTTATGAAACCCTAGTTGCATGAACCTAGGAACCTATGTAATGTTTCTGAGTCCTTATCGAGTAGATGCTCTGCTAATAGGACCGGCAGAAGTCGAGTGATTTCCTGTCACTTGCGCGATATAGGAGTTGATTGTTTATTATTTTGCAATCACTATAAGGATCACGGACGGGATTATGTGCAGCACCATGAATTGGAATGGTACCGATCCGTGTTGGTTAAAGTTTGATAAGGCCACAGTGTGTGGTAGTGGTGGTTAATTGTTTGAAAGTACCAGCCACATACTTTAAATATGGTACGTGGTAAGCCTAATACCTGATTGGCCCGGCTAGTGGACTTACCCCACCACTCGAATTTTGGTCTTGTTGCACACACGCACCGACGTGTGGGAATACGTTCTGCATAGTAGATAGGAGTACGGTCATAAAGTCGCGCTGTAGACGTACGTCCTGCACATTGGATGTGCGTATGGTCCTGCAGTCGCTTGTGGCGGCCCTGATCCACACCCCGGAATAAGATGGGAACGGTCGCCCGGAAAGGAAAGTTTCTGAGCGTGTGAGTTAGGATCCCTTGCAAGGTTATGAAATTCGATTCAGGAATCATCCATTTCTCGCGGAGATTGAGACTACTTGATACTTCTGCCACATAGAGTAATGATAGTAACATTTAAGGGAAGAATTTTGATGGATGCTTAATATCTACCTTGCTTGACTAGTATAGGTGTTTACCTAGAATGGTTAAAGGAAACTAGAATCTGAAAGCTACTATATGAAAGTAAGGACATACTCTTTGTTGCTTTTCCACAAAAGAAAACTAAAGCCGTTCAACCTATAATGGTTTAGCTATGCACTAAGTATACCCAATTGTCGGGTAAGCCTTGCTGAGTATTAGTATACTCAGTCTTGCTAGTAATGTAGATTTTAGGTATGCCATTTAAGGACTCTGTGGCTAGTTCTCCTTGGCTCTGTTCTATTCCACTTGGCTGGTCCGTGGAATGGGATCCGTCCCCGGCTGGCAATGACCCATCGGAATGACGCCATGCTTTGGGCTAAGTATGGTGCCTACTTTGCAACAAGTAGTCGTGTTATTGTATCTTTTCCGCTGCCCCTCTGAATACTGTCAGCTAAAACTTGAAGTTTTCAAACAATGCTTGTATAAATTTGTATTAGCTAGGATGAAATAAAACCCCTGTGTAATAATGTTTAATTATCCGGTGGTGTAAAAGTTGTGAGCTGTTGTAAGATTGGACTCGCCTTCATGCGAGGTAAACCTACGTTGATCCTGTGTAATCGTGGTTGAATCGGGCGGTGACCCGACAGACCAATGAGTTGTTCCATTTGAAGTGCGATGAGATCCTGTCGCCTGTATAGCGATAGTCTGCGCACTTGAACCGGAATAATTCAGGCGGTTCGGCCACACTAACATGCATCAAGTCTTAAGTTAAAGTATTTAAAGAGGGTTCACCACACAATAGCACACATTACAAATTGTTCTCAAGTCCACATGAGCTAAAACAAATTTATTACAGGGCATGTGGCATATCACATGCAAATCTAGAACTACCGGATTTTGCAACTCGGAAGTGCCAGGTTTGCCTAAGCAGATACACTGAGAGCAGTAACTGAAGCTTTAATCCATCATCTTCTCCCCCTTTGTCATCTATCACCAAGAAGGCCCTGAGGGAGTCCATCTTCAAGCTTCTACTGCTGACCATCGTCTTCATCATCATTTCTGCCATCATATCCACTCGGTCAAAGACCAGGAGCACCAAGGTGATGTCCAAACAGCCAAGATCCAAGACCCTCAGCACTAGTCACATTTGGATCATGAGGAGGCTGCTGAGGCTCGTATGGAGGTGGCTGAGGCATAGGAGCAGCAGAGGGATCAAGATATGTAGGGTTGACAAATCTAGTAGTAGGAAATGATCCACTTCTGTAGAGTTGACCCCAATAGTCTTCTTGCTAATATCTTGTGTTAAGTTGCTACAAATTCTAAGGTTCACTTAGGTGTCCTTCGGAGCCAGCAGGAGAAGGAGAATCATTTGGGCAGTTAGCTTCTTGAATTTTCTTCAATCTCAGATTGCCTTTCTTCCTTCTTTCCCTCTCCTTGTGCACCACATCATTTGTGGACTTGCACATCCCAAATATCAAATTGAACATATTTCTTATTAGAGAGGGAGGTTTTTCCCAAGTATGCTTCATAGAGCCACCACATCGAGAATTAGAGCGAGAAGGAGGTAGTGGAGTACTAGGAGCATGTGGAGGAGCATCAATGGCAGCCACATTATCACCTTGGGCAGCAAGTTGCTACCTTGTTTGTATCACTTGAGCTAGAGTGGGTCCGGGATGAGCGTCCTTCTTAATGTCAATGGGAGTATGCACATAATCAAACTCAAATCTCTAGTTTGTCTTTTGGTCAATCACGAACATGAGATAAGCACCACAACCACAACACTTTTAAGGTGATTCCGAAATGGACTTGATTTCCTCCCAAATGTAGTCAAACACACTAAACTCCGGCTCACTAGGCCATGGAGCTAGCAATAAATTTCTTCCAAAGGCTAAGATGTTGTGAGCATCACCCTCTCTTGGAGAAAGTGTCTTCCGAAGAACTTGTTGAGATAGCCATAGAATGGAATTAAGCCTTTAGGTCAACCATACTCCCACTCCCTGCCAGGCAAATACATGTACTTCACGCATTCTTTGGGAAGATGTGACCCGATATGGATCTTGTTGCACCCATAGTCAGATTTCTCAAATCCAATCATGGTAACAAACTCAAAGTAATTAATCTTGTACCATTTGCCTTGATTCATCCAATGAACCCATCTTACATCTCCGTCCTCCTCAAAATAACAAGTGGCATAGAATTGAGGATGATCTCATTGTTCCAATCATATTTGCAGCCCATTATTTTGTACACATGCTTTTTCTTACATGCGTCAATGATCTCATCAAAGATAGGATCCTCCATATGTCACTGTTTTACCGGCAAGCCTACCCAGGGATACCCTAAGGTAGTAGACTTGTAGATAGGGTGTCACCGGGATCTGTTACTCGAAGGTGCAAGCAACCCAAGGTTTAGACAGGTTCCGGCCATGATGTGCGTAATACCCTGTGTCCTGTATGGTAGTTTGTATTGTCTTGGATTGATTATTCTTTGGAGGGGGTCCCTGCCCGCCCTTATATACTCCGGGGGGACAAGGTGTGACATTTAGGTGCTTAGAATGAAAACACACTAAATGCTAGTAGAAAGTATGTATATTTGAATTTGTATAGGTGTGCTAATATTTGAATGCAAAGGGAAAAGGGTGTTTGTGTAATTTTGTAAAAAATAGGTCCTTTAGTGTTAAATGGGTGAGAATGGGAGGTAAAATCCAAATATATGAAGGTTGTTTTGCAAAAGTCAAGAACTTGCTTTTAAATCGTAAATATAGATGAAACTACACATAGGATGTAAGTGTAGTGTAGTTTTTAAAAAGGATTTAATTAAAGTTTAAAAGTTTGCCAAGTTTTATGTTAGTTTCAAATCCTTAGCTCTTTTGCAATTGAACCTTAAAGCAAAGCTGTAGACCTTGCTAAACCCTACACTTTTGCTTTTGGGCACATTTTCATTTGAGCTATGGTTTGAAAGTTATCTAGGCTTTACAGTGGAGTCCCTACACTTTCGGGAAATTGCAAACCGATCCTCCTTCATCTACCTCCACTCCTCCTCCTCCTCTGTTTCTCTACCCGACGCACCGCCGCCACTTCGCCGGCCATGTGCCGCACACCCACCGCCCCCGCGCCGCTCTGAGCTGTGCCACGTGCCCTCCTACGCCTTGCCCGCCGCCTTCCCGGCCTCGCGCTGGCCTGCCTCTACCTCTCCACGTCGCGCCGCCGCCGCCCGAGCCGCCACGCGTGCTGCCGACGTTGCCAGCTCCTGCTCGCATGCGCAACGCCTCTCCCAGCCTTAAGGCATGCTCAGCAGCTGCACCACGACCTTCGTTACTCACTCAAGCACTTGTTTTCCCCGGCATTTCTCTTTCCCAACCACCGCGCCTCACCGGACCTCCGTCGCAACCCCTGGTCACCGTGGTCAGCCGCCCACGCCGCCTCCCAGTCGCGATCCAGTGCTCCTAGAGCACCACCGCAACTCCCTGCAGCTTACTGACCCATCCAATTTCCTTTTTTCGCATCCGAGCATTGTCTCCCGCAGCGCGGGTGAGCTCAAGCTCCGCCGCCGCTCGGCCTCGCCGTCGACCCAACGCTACACCGCCCCTCAACCCCAACCAAGGGCACCAACAGCACTACATTATCCCGCAGAAGCATTCTAGCTACTCCTTCACCGCCCTCCGACACCCCAGCCAGCAGAACACCGTGCCGCCATCGTCGCCGGTGAAAACCCGAGCCGCCTCACCGTCGACGACCCCCTTCCGCCTCACCTCCGGCCAAATTAGGTACCGCAATCGCACCCCCACACCTCCACGGTGCTCATGCGTGCCCCATCCATCCACGTTCACCGGCCCCTCGCCGGGAACATGAGCACGCCGCCACTCCTCACCGCCGGCCATGCTCCACCACTTTTCCTAGTGCACATCACCCACCATCGAGAACAACATGTCCTGTAGGCCGTGTAGGACCTGCTCCTCCCTGCCAAAGACCTCGCCGCCGGCGAGAACACGCCGGTCAGACCAACCGGCCGCCGTCATGGGCTGGCAGGGACCCATTTGCAATTTAGATTTCTGTTTTTGGGACCCTTATGCTTAAACCCGAGGGCCTCTCTGAAAACTCCTCTTTCAATTCTTTTTTATAAAGGCGTTCAACTTGTAAAATCCATAGTAAATTGTAGAAAAATCCAAAAATAGGCAGACCAATTTTGTTATACTCCTGGAGTTAAACTCTACAACTTTGTTTAATAGAGTATGATATGAAACCCAATGCTTGATAAGGTATTTTGAAGTCAAGCAAAAGAGTGTATTGTAGATAAGTTTTGCATGATAACTTTATTACCTGTGATTTTTAATGGGTAGTCTGTTTAAAGTGAATACAAGTTTGTGTAAAACTTTCAGCACCAATATTGCACTCTAGCCTCGGTTAATTTAACTTTGTGCAAATCAAACTTGGGAGGATTTAAATTTATTCAAATATGATCCTAAGCTTTTCATGCTTAGATATTTTTACCATATGTTAATATATTGATAGTTAATCCCTAATTCATTTTTCAAGAATTTGTAACACTGTTTACCTAAGATTTGAAATTAAACCTAACATTTAAACTAAATTCAAATACCCTAGTTTCTATTTTTAGAAAATTATGAAAAATTCATAGTAAGCCTATCCACTAGGAATAAGCTTACCCATAAAAATCCAGGGTCAGAACCTTTATGGTTTTTAAAATAAAAATCAAACTAGTCAAACTACTTCAAAGTAATTCGGTTGATATGATAATCGAATTAGGACACAAATAGTAGAATTGGATCCAACCCCCCTTGTTTCATGAGTTTATGTTTGTTAATTTCTTGGATTGCAACTTTATCATGAAGTAAAATCCTTAACTCAAGAACCATCTCACTTAAATCATTGCATATCATGTAGAGTCAACGACACTCGACGACGGAGATTACGAGCTAGTCCTGGAACAAGATCAAGGGTTTTCTGAAGACCCGGTAAACGTCGTCGAGACTATAACTGAAGCTCCGAACCAAAGTTCGGAAGTCTCTGACACCACTGACCCTAGCCCCGCTCAGAGAGGGAAGCCCTAGTGCATAACCCAATATTTCAATTTACTACAATTTTATGTTTATATATTATATCTTGCATTAAGTCTAGGAGTTGAAATGGAACCCTAAATGCATTGATACTAGGAACCTATGTATTGTGCCTGAGTCCTTATCGAATAGATGCTCTGCTAATAGGACCGGCAGAAGTCGGGTGATTTCCTATCACTCGCGCTATATAGGAGTTGAATGTTTACTATTCTGCAATCACTATAAGGATGATGGACGGGGTTATGTGCAGTATCATGACCTGGAAGGTTACCCCATCTGTGTTCATAAAAGTTGATAAGGTCGCAGTGTGTGGTAGTGGTGGTTAAGCATTTGAAAGTACTAGCCACATGCCACGAAATATGGTAAAGCGGTAAGTCTAGTAACCGATCGGCCTGAGGAGTGGACATACCTCCCACCACTCGTAATTTGGTTTTTCTCACGCACCGACGTGTGGGAGTACATTCCGCGCAGCGGACAGGAGTACGGTCATGTAGTCGCGCTACAGACGTAGGTCCTGCACAATTGGTGTGCGTACGGTCCTACAGTCGCTTGTGGTGGCCTGATCCACGAGTCGGAATGAAAGGCAAGCAGTTTCTTTGGAACTATCATTGGATGTTCCAAGCGTATGAGTTAGGTTTGCCTTGCAAGGTCTGGAAATTCGATTCAGAATCGTCTGTTTCTCGTGGAGATTGAGACTGCTTATTCCTTCTGCCACATAGAGTAAGAACAGTAACCATTATGGAAAAATCTAGATGGATGTTGATCTCTACCTTGTTTGTCTAGAATAGGTGCTTACCTAGAATGGTTAATGAGACTAGAATCTGAAAGCTAAAACATGAAAATAGATTATACTCTTTGTTGCTTTTCAGCTGAAATTAAACTCAGAACCATTACAAGCCAGCATAAGTCTAGCTACATGGCTAAGTATACCATAACCCGGTTAAGTCTTGCTGAGTATTAGTATACTCAGTCTTACTAGTCTATTTTCCAGGTATGACCTTTGAAAACCAACGGATGGTTCCACATGGCCAACTTCTATTCCGTTTGGCTAGTCCGTGGAATCAGATCCGTCCCCGGCTGGTAGTGACCCTCCTGAATGACACCGTACTTTGGGCTGAGTGTGGTGTCAACCTCCGTGACGTGTGTAGTCGCGTGTGAATTTAGTTCCGCTATGAACCTGGATAAGCTGTTTAGCTTGTCGTTTCGAACAATGTTTGTATAAAGTTTACCGTAAGTTTGAAATGGATTGTAATAATGTTTAATATGTTGTGGATTAAAAGTTGGTGAGCTGTTGTATGATTGTAAACTCACCTTCGTGCGAGGTAAACCTGCTTCGATCCTATTGAACCGTGGTTGCATCGGGCGGAGACCCGACAGACCAATGGGTTGTTCTGTTTGAAGTGCGTTGAGTTAGTAACGGCTGTATAGCGATAACTAGTGCACTTGAGCCGGAATAATTCAGGCAGTTCTGCCACACAAGGTTACATGGAATCCTAGACTGATACTAGCTTAGGAGTCCTACTACTCAGGTAGTTTCCTTCTGTACCGACTAGTACTAATCATATCCGAGTACTTTACAACAGATATAAGGTATGGGATATGTCCCATCCCGTATCCTAGAATATTCTATGCCATGTGCACAGTCTCGTGGCCCCGGGTCCGACAAGCCACTAAGCTCTTTGTAACCAAGTACTACAGGCTTCCGAGTACTTCTGAAGTCATGTTCGGTTTCTTTTGAAACTCAGTCTTGAAGGCTTCCTCTGAGTGCTTCCTTGGCTGCCTCGAGGCTGCGAGGTCATATCCCGAGTAGATTTAAGTCTTCTTTTATATGGGGTATGATGAAAATCGCACTTCATATGGAGTAATCCCCGAGCCTTAGGTTGAATTGAAGAATTAGGCCGAGGGTCAAATTAGTCTTGAATCTTCGGTTCGTTATGCCTTTGGTCTTGCCTTAGCGCTTTACTTGTCCATCAGAAGGGTGGGAGACCCGGGGGCGCTAGGGTAGTGACCTCATACACGAGCGTGATGCCTAGGTATGCGGGATCCTTCGGATATGGCCATGTCTCCATGATGTTGTAGGGATAGATGGCAGGTAGTGACAGCCCTATCCATTCGCTACAGCAGAATTTTCATGGTTAGTGCACTTTCCCACGTTCGGGTATGGTGTAGGAGTTCTTAAAGATGTAACAGGACTGGTTGTACACTGGTGCAGGACATTCTTCCTGATATCTAGAGTCTTATCTTTGAGCCCTAACCTTGTGCCTTCTGTAACCCTTGCTTGTATGAATAGATGCTTTAGGACTCTGTTTGTATGCCTATGCTCCCGTTAACCTTTGGTTTGTTCATTATTCTTTATTCTTGACCTTGGCTTGACTGTTTGTGTGCCATATCTATCATTTACCATTTTGTCATGATTATGTACCTAGTAATCTCTTTTACACCATGCCATCCTACGGTTTTGTCCTAACTATGTACCTAGTAAACTCTTTTACATCATACCATCCTACGGGAAAATATAAATAACGATACCCAGATACTCTCCGGGTGAAATGCTACAATGGTATATCCGTGTGCTTGTGGATTCATTCTATAATCGTTAAGACATACCACCACGGTATTTCTGGTGCCGTTGCCTGGGACTGACAATCCTGGTGATGACGTTAAGAAATACCAATAAGCATTTCTGGCACCGTTGCCAGGGATGGCATTGGTTAAAAGATTTACTAATACATAATCTTCGCAATGTGTTTAAGACATAGCTATTGTTTGTACCGGCTAATGTTGCTTTTGTTTTCTCCTGCTGGATAAAAATAGGGTAGTGTATGACTGGTTTCTCTTTGCCGAAAAACTTCGTTGAAAATCCAGATAAGCTCATGAGAAGGGTCCGACCTCGCGTCATCCCTCCTCAAATCATTCTCTCAGCAACCGAACCAATCGTTCAAGCACCATCAACCATTATGGCCGTAAATACTTTTCATGACTTCTCCATCCCCTCAGCCACAAACGTGGCCACCGGACCCAATGTCGAAGTCATGGACATGAATTTTGAGCTCAAATCGAGTCTCATTAACATGGTGCAGGCTAGCCCATTCTGTGGCAAGCCAAACCAGGACGCCAACGCACATCTATAGAACTTTCTCAAGTTGTGTAAAATCATAGTGATATGGAGGATCGCAGCTAACATCATCAGGCTCCGTCTGTTTCCATTCCGCCTCCTGGGGAAGGCGAAACAATGTTTCTATAAGGACAAGGAAGCTATTGTTGGCATTTCTTATGCCCAATAGAATATGTATTCACAAGCACATAGAATCCATCACGGTAGCACTTCACCTAGGAGTACTCCATGGTATCGTAAATTTCCTCGGGGAACCATTCGTCTAAAGAATATCGAATGAACAAGTGATAAACTTTACTAGAGATATCCACCGACTAATTTAGTGGGGGTAAGCCAGATAAGATATAATTGGATAAATGGCCAGGCAATGACTGTTTGACATAGGAGACTCTAAACCTTAGAGCGGTAAGTAGCTTGGAGGACAACAAGAGAAAAAGACTCCTAGAACACTTCTAAACTATCAAGCTAGCTTCTCTAGACTAAACCTTGCTTCTAACTGGTTATCAGGAACCAAGAACTTACTTCGGTGGGTGGAAGAGGAAGGACTGCAGAAAGGGGTGAGAGAGGAGTCCAATGACAACCTGCTACTACTGCTATGAAAGCACCCGAACGTGGTGGACTACAAGGGATGGATAGGGCTGTCACAACCTACCGCCTACCACACTGTTCTGTGGGGTGGAACACACTTCCTAGCTAACACTAAGCAAAACACCACGTCTGCACTTGGTGTTGGGATTTCTCTTGACACCTTCAAGAGAAATCCCCCTCAACCTGGGGACCTAACTTGAGCTCCCTAGTCCAGGCGAGAAAACCTGTAAGGTAAGATCCTGATAAAACAAGAAAGATAACAAAGCCTAAGCTGGAGGATAGAACTTCCGCACACAAGCGGAATAACTTAGAAAGATAAATGAATATGAAAGTAAAGCTGACTCGAAAAGATAAAGAAGATAACTTATATTGATAAATATCAAAGGGAAAGATAAAAGAGCTATTCCAGACTTCCGATGACGACTCCGAAATCCTAAGACAAGTTCGACTCCACTCTAACTCCCAGACTACTAAACATAACTCTAGAAAGTGAAATGAGTGCGAACTCCTTGGTGTGTGTTACAAGTGATGGGTGACCCTCTATTTATAGCTCTTGCAGGTTGGTGCTGAGGTTGATGCTTAGCTTAGACGCCACATTGTCCGTTGAGGTAACTTCCATGTGAAGTTGAGCTCGGGCGGCTGCAAAGTGGGACCAGCTGGCCTCTCCTAGACCGGCTGGCTTGGGATTTGTGCCACTTGGCACCACCCTTCTCCTGGACGTCCCTGATGCTCTCCTGGTGTCGGTGGCAGTTGCGTTAGTTCGAGGTTTGATAGTTAGGGGCCGGCCGACTTGGTCAAGGCACGTTTCATCCCTCTGTTTTACCGACTTGATGATCAACGCTTGTGCTTTGTCCAGGGAGGCGAATCTTAGGATTTTGCCCAAGTCTTGCATGCAGGTGGGCCCTTCAATCCATGGGTGAAGCCTTTCGGGTCATCTGATCAAACCAACTTCAAGTGCACAGCTCAGTATCAAGGTAAGTGTGTTTCCTTGCCTTTGGATCAATGACATGGTGATTGGGTCTAGTGCTAGGCCGTCCGGCCTAGGTGAGGCCGATCGGCCTGGAATTTTCCCATTTTGCCTTATTTTTAATACACCTATCCCTGCATTCACAACTCATCCAAAACTTGTGGAACTTTATTAGAATAAACAAAATAAGTATGTAACATGACGCAAAGCTCTATTTACTCTTGAGAAGTTGACGGACAAAGTGTGATTTAATGGTCATCAACACAGCCCCAAGCTTAAACTCTTGCTCATCCTTGAGCAAGGCTGAAACTTGGGCTCGGCGGATCAGGAGTTGCGTCAATGTTCACCCCTCGCAAGTACCTTGTGCATAACATATTACTCTAATCCGTATGTACCTTGAAAATGCTGGCTCGTACCTTGGTTCGGAATGTGGGGCTTATCCGCATTTCATCCCTCGTCTTGAGTGGTTGGGCGACTAAACAATTTCCACCAGAGTTTTCCTGCTTCCTGTTCAGGTTCCTTTCTCGGACTTCTTTTTGCTAGTTTTAAAAGGTGGTTTAACATTTCCCAATGGTTCTCTCAAAGTCGCTCAAGGTGCGTAGTCCTCACCATGGTCGGAGATTGACCATCTTCTTCCTACTTCCAAGGTTGATGTGTGGAGTTCATAGGTAGGAAGAGTATTGCATACCTTGGTTACCTTTGTTGTCGAGCCGAAGAGTGGTTCGCATGAGATTGGTACCCGATCAAATCCCGATCTTATGGGAGGTATGATGTTCAGGGAAGAGGGAGAGAATGATCTCACATTTGGGAAATTTTGGTCTTTTTATTTTCATCCCTTGATTCTCAAAAATTATGGAGAGATATGGGTCTTATCTCCTTTGTGCCTTGGTTTTTCTTTTTGTTTCTTTTTTTTTGAAGATGACCCATATTCTCATGGCAGCCAACAGATATTGAGAGGGAGTGTTTGTTGGAGTAGACCTTTCTTGGATGGATAGGTTCACTGTGGAGATTTTAGGCTATGGTATGAATGGAGATTATCTAGCGAAGGTGGATATTAATACCTGGAGTAGGTGATTGACAAGCCAGATATTTTTGAGGCTAGCAGAACAATGGGTATGCAAAGGAGAAAGATCGACATACGACAAGCACCTTTTCTTGAACAGACTCACCATTCAGCAGAGCTCAAAGCAACACAAGATAGCATAAAATAGCTCAAGTAGTAAAACATTATGGCTCTAGATAAGACATGTAAACCAAAGGGGATCTCTTTTCCATAATTTTATTTTAAAGAAATTTCGAGAGGTTCCATACTAGAGCATGCAGATTTACTCCGGTTTCACTATCTCAAATTTCCCAACAACTTAGACCTGGAAATCAAGCTCATCCTCCCACAAACCATGAATTTTCAATGAAAACATTACCAAGTGCCAACAAAATCAAGTACTAGGAGAGTAAAAAGTTATATACAAGGCACTTGCAGAGAATGAACAGAGCAACTATTCATCATTTCCGGAAGTAGAGCTCACATGGATTTCCACAGATAAAAAATTGGGAGTTCCATTTATTCAAAGCATGAAACACATTTTTTTTCAAATTTTATTATTATTATTATTATTTATTTTTCATTAAGGATGGGTGAGACGACTTATCTGGATATACCCCCAAGCTTAGATGAAGCTTAGTTCTGTTGGCTGTGGTCGTGGTGCTGCTACTGGTATGGGTAATGCGGCAGCAGGTATGGATAGTATTGTTGCGTGTAATGTTGCTGTGGTGGCTGCTGCTGCTGGTGGTTGCGTCAAGGTCCCGATGGGTGAAGACGCCGGAGATGTCGTGGAGCATGGAAGTGTTCATTCCCTAGCTTTGCTGGGTGCAGTCGGTGTTGTGCGCAAGGTCCTGGCTGATCTGGTTCTGCTGCTGGCCCAAGGTGTTGACCTAGGTCGTGAGGTTCATGATCCGCCGCATGATCGGGTTCTCATAACTGTATCGCGCTGAGCTCGACGGACCCACCTGCGGACCATAAGAACTCTCAATACCTGGGGGTAAGTAGGGTCCCTAATCTTCACCATACTCAGTGGTGCCTCCGGCAGTGCTCGCGCCACCCTAAGTGTACTGCTCGTCGGTCTGCTCCAAGTTCATCTGAGGAGTACTTGCCTGGTGTGATGGTCCTGCCTGCTCCTATTGGGTACTGAGCCGAACCCATCCTCGTGTCGCCGAACTGGCAACATTGCGACGTGCTGGCTCCTTCTTCTCCATTTGTAAGAGTGCTTGACCGAGTAGAGAGAGAGTTTCAGGTATGGGAGCTTGATTTCTCTGTCATACCTGGGGTAACACATGAAGAGAGAGTTACCTGGCCCCTCACGCATCATATGTCCCTCAACAAAATGCTCTAGGCCTACTCGGTACTGGTACGCTTTCGTCAAAAGCAGGTAAGTGAACTGGGCATTATCCAACGCACTGACATGTGCAGCAATGCGCGTAACCAAGGAGGTTATGCCGATGGGACTTCAGCCTGCGATCATCTTTTGCCAATGAGCCAACATGCTCATGACGGGACAGAACTTTATCTTTTTAGCCATAGCAAAAAGACACTGCAACTCAGGGAGACTGTAGAGGCACAGGTCAGAGCGCGGGTGACAACCATGCAGAGCCATTTTGCTAGCAGTCTAAGAGTAGGATTATGAATTGACACTATACTATTTTTACTGCTAATAGGCTTTTCAAAAATTTCATTCCACCAGGTTGTGCGATCATATTGATAGTCTTTTATGAGAGCATTAGGATCTAGCAAGCACTTTTTACTGAAGTCAAGCGCAATGCTAAGCTCTCTTGCCGTTAACACATATTGCTCATCAAAGAAATGGAAATAGATTTTAGTTGTTTTAGCTGTTTCTTCAATGCTAGGAGACATAGGAATTCCATGGTTAAGAGTTGCGAACCTGTCTCTATGATGTCAGCAAAATCATACCAACCGGCGTAGCTGAAGGCAAGGATCTTGTCTTGTTTTAGGCCCATTTTGATGACGAAGAGGGCTCAAAAATCTTTGTGTGGCTGAAACTCAGCTTCTTGAGGAGCTTCAGTGCTTCCCTCTCATATTCGTTCTGAGCTACGATCTAATTGACCGTAGTCAGGACATGAATACGAATGCAGACACGGTTTGTAGGCACTGCAGGAGTTGTGTCCTCCTGGGAAACACTATCTCAGCCACCTGAGTCCACCAATATGTTGTCCTGGGAGGACACCGAACTCTGCGAATGCCTAGAACTCGAGGGGCTGAGCTTCTTGAGCTTGTTCTTCGTAGCAGTCCACATGGTGCCTACAAAAGATTAGGGCGCACAAAATACTTGAAGGACTAAACAAAAATTCGTTAGTCGTTAGTCGTCCTTGTGGGAAATGAACCACCACAGACATTCATCGTTCAAGTGTGCCAAAGCTTTATTCAAAGAGGGAGAATATTTTTGGTATTTTTCTTGGCTAAGCAAAAGTTAGCACTGATTTTTTTGGCTATTAGGTACTAGATTATTCTATTTTTGTGGGTGAGCTAGCACTAAGCACCTTTGCCTAATTAGCTCCAATAACTTAATTGAGCAGGGATACTTAGGAAGGGAGAAGAGAGACTCGAACTCTGAGAGATGCCTGCGTACCAGAGCTGAGGGTGCGACGAGAGATGTCGGGAGTTGCGGATTTTATAGGCACGCACATGAGGCAGGGCAGGCAGCCTATGCTAGGCCGGTCAGCTCATGAACAACACCGGGAGCTCCACCTTGTCTTCTTGAGCATAGACTTGCAAGTGATAATGCCATGTTTGGTGGTGATGGGGTGGCACCAGTGATGGTGAGGCCAGCCGGCCATGATGGGGCTGGTAGGCATGGTGCTGTACTGCCTCGCTCTCTGCTTTCTCATGCACGCTCCTCGTTCATCATGTCTCATTCTTGCATGAGCATTCAATCGAGAATGTTGCACGATGGGGTGTGAATGGTGCAAAGAGAGGCCAACCATTCATGATGGGGTTAAATGGCCCGCACATGCACGTTCAAGCTTGGTTGCTCATTCTTCCCTGCAGCTGCACACTAGCCAAAGGATGACATGTGGGGCCGGCCGGCCTAGGTGGGGCCGGCCAGCCTACAAACTGGCCGAAATTTTTTGATCTCTTTTATGTAGTGCAACTAAAACAAAAGTTCAAAAAATAAAAATGCACTTTGCAGAAATTTAAACATGCTACGATGAAGTTTAAATAAATTATGCATAGAAATAGACTATCCTATATGCAAATGCAAAGAATGGATAACTACCATGTTACCTCATGGCGAGAGCTCAGGTTTTGAGTCCGGAGTAGGACTCTCCATACCTTGGGTTCCATTGTTGTCACCGGATGGAGTTGTTGTCGGTGATGACACTTTTCTTTGCCACACTTTGTTTATGGGCTTGCTTGTTTCGATCTCTTTCTTCTCGAGCTCCAGAAATTTCTTACGCTGGATTCTTCGCTTCGCGTTCCTCTGGTTATGCACCTTGATCTCCTCTCGAATCTGCAGACTTTCCATGAATTCGATGAGAGCTTCGATGGATGGGGTTGACGGCTTCTCCGGCCCTTTCTCGGATTTCTTGTTCTGGTTGAATGTTTTGACTATTGAGCATTGTTCGATCTTCGTTCTAAAGGCGAATCTCTCCTTCTGTCCATTAATATTGAGCTGGATTTCTCCAGCTCCCACATCAATGTGTGCATTCGCCGTGCTCAAGAACGGCCTTCCCAGAATGAGAGGGCTCTTGATGTCGAGTTCCATGTCGAGGATGACGAAATCAACGAGGACGAAAAAGTTCCATATTTTCACCGGAATATTTTCAGCGATTCCCGTGGGATAATGAATCGATTGGTCCGGTAGCTGCAAACACATGGCAGTAGGAGCAAGTACGTGATGGTTAAGCTTATCATAAACTACCTTTGGCATGATGTTGACGCTTTCTCCTACATCACAAAGAGCGTGTTTGAAATGTTGGGCTCCGATTGAACATGTGATGGTGGGGCATTCTGGGTCTTTCTTCTTCTCCGGGAGAGGATAGAGTATAGCTGCGCTACGCTCCTCCGTAAGTAGCACAACCTCAGTGTTTGGCAGGGTCTTCTTGTTTCCAAGGATATCCTTGATATACTTGGCATACGTGGGAACCTGCATAGCATCAAGAAGCGGTATATTGACATAGAGCTTCTTAATTACTCGACGAACATGCCGAATTGCTCACCGGCCACTGGCCTCCTTCTCCGTTCCAAAAATGGTAAGGCGGTTGAATCGTGGTACTCTCGGGAAGCCTTTGGGACTTCCTCGATTTCTCCCTGGGTAGTAGTGGTGTTGGATTCTTCGGCCTCCTCTTGCACTTCATCTTCAGCTTCGGCATCCCTAGCAGTTACGGTCTTCCGCCGTGTACCTGGATCCTGCGGATCGGGTGGATCCTGCGTGGACTTTCCAGTCCGCGTAGTCCCCCTCAACCTAGGGACCTAACTTGATCTCCCTAGTCTGGGCGAGAAAACCAGTAAGGTAAGATCCCAATAAAACAAGAAAGATAACAAAGCCTAAGCTAGAGGACAGAACTTTCGCACACAAACTGAATAACTAGGAAAGATAAATAAATGAGGAAAGTAAAGTTGACTCGAAAAGATTAAGAATATATCTTGTGATAAATGTCAAAGGGAAAGATACAAGAGCTATACAAGACTTCCGATGATGACTCCGAAATCCCGAGACAAGCTCGACTCCACTCTAACTGCAAGACTATTAAACCTAACTCTAGAAAGTGAAATGAGTGAGAACTCCTTGGTGTGTGTTACATGTGAGGGGTGACCCTCTATTTATAGCTCTTGCAGGTCGGTGCTGATGTTGATTCTTAGCTTGGATTCCACTTTGTCGGTTGAGGTAACTTCCACGCGAAGTTGAGCTTGGGAGGCTGCAAAGTAGGGCTGGCCGGCCTCTCCCAAGCCGGCCGGCCTGGGATTTGTGCCACTTGGCACTGCCCTTCTCCTAGACGTCCCGAATGCTCTCCTAGTGTCGGTGGTAGTTGTGTTAGTTCGAGGTTTGACAGTTAGGGGCCGGCTGGCCTAGCCTCGGCGCGTTTCCTCCCTCCATTTCACCGACTTGATGATCAATGCTTGTGCTTTGTCAAGGGAGGCGAATCTCAGGATTTTGCCCAAGTCTTGCATGCAGTTGGAACCTTCAATCCATGGGTGAAGCCTTTTGGGTCATTTGATCAAACTGACTTCAAGTGCACGGCTAAGGATCAAGGTAAGTGTGTTTTCTTGCCCCTAGATCGATGATGTGGTGATTGGGTCCATGCCAGGGCGGCTGGCCTGGGATTTTTTCCATTTTGTCTCATTTTTGATATACATGTCCCTACATTCACAACTCATTCGAAACTTGTGGAACTTTATTAGAATAAATAAAATATGTATGGAACATGATGCAAAGCTCTATTATTCATGAGAAGTTGACGGACAAAGTGTGATTTAATGGTCATCAATAGCCATCAACACATGGAATAAATGTTCCACGGAATTCCTCGTGAAGTTCTTCCCGCTGGGCAAAACTATTGCTCTGCGCAGGAAAATCTCAAGTTTCCAGCAGGCAGGGATGGAGTCAATCTCTGAAGCTTGGGAAAGGCTGCAAGAGTACATCCTAGCCTGTCCTCATCATGGGATGGACGAATGGCTCGTCCTCCAAAGCTTCTACAATGGGCTGACTCCTACGGCAAGAGCCCACATCGATGTTGCTGCTGGAGGAGCCTTCCTCGACCTCACCATCGCCAAAGCTACAGCACTAGTCGAGAAGATGGTCTCCAATCAAGGGTGGAGTGAAGAATGCCTCCAACCCTGAACCAAGGGTGTGCACACCGTCAAGGAGATGGACATGCTCGTTGCAAAGATGGACCTCCTTCTGAAACGCCTAGACATTAGGGCAAAATTCAAGGAGCACATGAACAACTATGCTCCAATCAAAGCTATAGACTCACACTCCTCATGTGAAGTCTACGAAAATGGTGGACACTCGGGACCCGAGAAGACGCTACATTCGTTAACAACAACAACGGGTAACTGTTGACGCAAAAGACCAACAATCGGCTTCCTGCGTGACCCAACACGAGAATCTAGGAAATTTACTGTCCTCCGGCGTAGGCTCCAAAATAGCTTCTCGTAGGTGCTAGGCGTGCTAGTCAATTTGACCTGCAATTGACAAGGGATAAGACAATGTTAAATACTAGAACAAATTGGCTGGTATTCCAAATCATTCCGAAGAGTAAATCGGCCAAGGGTCCGATACGAATTAATAAGTAATCAGCTAGAGTTAGCTGATTCGATCGTAAAGGCAGTATTAATTTTACTTAACAATGCCTGGTAAACAACACCTAGATCTAAATCTAATTGGCTATGCTTTATACGTTAAATCAAAACAACAAAAGTACAGTAAAAGCTGATAGATAACTCAAATCTAAGCTAGTTAACTATGATAAAAGCTAAACTAAACAAGACTAAATGAATTAATCTTGCAATGAGAGGCTAGTATCAATAACTTGGTGAACTAATAGATCGAGAAAGAAGCGATGCACCATCAATCAGAGACCTAATTTACTCGGTAAAGCACGGAACTTACTAGCAAGCTGAAGATCGAAGCGATGCAGCCCTGCCAACCAGAAGAACTCCTTGAAGAAAATGAAAGAAAAAGCCATATCAGTGTTTAACCTCCAAGCCCACCGAGGGATATTCCTAAGGTGGTAGATTGTAGGTGGGGTGTTACCGAGATCAGGAACTCGAAGGTGCAAGGAACACAAGATTTAGACAGGTTCGGGCCGCCGAGAGCGTAATACCCTACATTCTGTGTGGTGGTTTGTATTGCCTTAGGTGTTGATGTGCTTCGAGGGGGTCCCTACCTGCCCTTACATAGTCTGGGGGGACAGGATTATATAAAAATCCTAGCCAGATACGAGCTTAGGAGTCCTACCCGAGTACTACTCGGGTAGTTTCCTTCTATTCCGACTAGTCCTACTATGGTATGAATAGTTACAACTGATGTAGGGCGTGGACCAGGTCCAATCCCTTATCGTAGAATATGTAGGCCACATGCGCAGTCCCATGGCTCTAGGTCTGACAAACCTCCGAGCTCTTCGTAGTTGAGTACTATAGGCTTCCGAGTACTTCTGAAGGCATCTTCGAGTTCTTTTGAACTTGGTCTTGAAGGTATCTTCTGAGTACTTCCTTGGCTGTTTGGAGGCTGTGAGGTGCTCATGCCCCGAGTAGTTTTATGGTCTTTTTTTATATGGGGTGTGGTTGAACTCGCACCTCATATGGATAGCCCCCGAGCCATAGGTTGAATCGAAGAATCAGGCTGAGGGTCAAATTAGTCTTGAATCTTTTGTGCTTATCTTCCAAAAAAATTGAAAAATAAGCTATTGATAACACGTGTCCCGGAGCCCCCGAGCCTTTAATCCAAATTCTTAGTTTTGGAAAAAAGGATCCCAAAGGTTAAACAAATAACTTTCCCAAAGTGACCCAAGATAACCGCTCAAAACAAATCTTATCCTATAAAAAACTCTTCGCATTCCGTATAGAAAACTTGGGCCTGCCGGTGGTTATTTAACCGCATGGTGACCTAGGGTCTTACTCACCCTTTCACTTGTGCTTTTTACTGTTCGAGCCTTTCATCTTCCTCTGTCTCATAGCCGCCACCACTTCTAGAGTTAGATCTAGGTCATTTGCATTGCAAGAAGTAGTCGCCCAGTTCATCCTTCTCCCTAAAAGCCCTGCTCCACCACCTCTATCATCGTAGCCCCCGAGCGCATGCGAGTGAAGCATCTCATGACCACAAGGATGGCCAGCAACAAGCGAGGTGCCCCCAATGGGAAGGAAAAGGATTGTAAGGCCACCACCACCACCGGCGACGGGTGGAAACCAAGTAAGTGCTCCGAAGCTGATTGCCAAGCCCTTGTTGATGAGGGAATTCTCCAGAGCAAGGAAGTCATCCAGTGGCGCCCTGCCACTGGAGACAAAAGGCCATATGAAGGATTTGATGAGATTGTTCTTTTTCAATACTTCGTCGATCGAGGATTAGCCCTCTCGACTTCTGACATTTTACATGGTCTCCTCTTTTACTATGGAATCCAGTTGCATCATCTTAATCTCAACTCCATCCTTCACATTTCCATCTTTGTCTAGTTCTGTGAAGTATTCTTAGGAATGGAGCCGCACTTCGATCTCTTCACCTATCTTTTCCACCTCAAGTCCCAACCCAACGATAAGGTCCCGTACGAGGTTGGCAGTGCTGGGCTGCAGCTGAGGCAAGGGATGGAGAAAAAATACATCTCGTACAAATTCCCATGTAGTTTGTCAGGATGGAGAGAGAAGTGGTTCTACATCGGAAACCACACGCCTTCCTTGCCAAAGAGGACAGCGAGAGCACTTAGGATCACGCGCAAGTGGTCCAAGCCCTGCAGGGATGAAAGCCAGATCACGGAATTGCCTGGTATAATAAAAAAGCAAAGGGATGCTGGCGTTACTAGCGTAGTGGTGATGTTCTCATGGATTGATAGGCGCATCCAGCCACTGCAGAAGCGGGCAAGGTTTGGCTGCGAATATTGTAACGCCCACGTTTTTATCTTATTTAAATTACTTTACCAATCCCTCGCTTAAAAATCTTTTAAACCTTTTCCACCGCTTGAGCTCACGAAGCCCACCTCCCGATTTTCCCGCCGTTCCGACATCACGCAGTCTCTTCCTCTTTTTCCGCAGAGCCGCCCGTCCCTTTTCCTTTTCCACTAGCCCCGCCGTCCCGTTACATCACCATCATGTTGCGGTCGGCTGCGTGCGCCTGCCCAGCCGCCATCATCGGCGCCGCGCGCGTGTCCTATCTTTTCTTTTCTCGTATTTTGTTTAAATCCATTTTATTTCTCTCTTAAAACTTTTTTCCCAGACTCTTTTCTTTGCGCTGGCTTCCTCTTTCTTTTCTCCCCTGTGCTGCCTGCTGCCTGCTCGAGCTGTAGCCCGCTCCTTGCGCGCACGCGCGGGCCAGCGCGCGACCCGCTACTGCCCGTACACGCCAAGCCAGCGTGCGGCCCGCTGCTGCGCCGACCTGTCCCGTCCCGTCCCCTCACCCTCGCAGCTCGCGCTTTGTCCCCGAGCATCCCGGCCGCCATTAATGGCGAGGCTCCTGTACTGCCCGTGACCCCCCCATGCCGGCCATCCCCCTCCCTCTTCCTCTCGGCCTATAAATCAGACCCCAAGCCGCCCCTCACTCCGCCCACACCGCCCAAACACCTCTCCCTCTCTACCTCATGCTGCAGCTCGCCGCCGCTGCTCACCATTGCCGCCCACCACCCATCACCGTGGACAGCCCTCCGTAGACCGTCTCCGCACGAGGTGAGTGCTGGAATCGGACCCCCTCGGCCTCCTCTCTATTTTTTCCCCTCCCCGGGTGTTGCCATGCGCCAGGGGGCCAGCGCCCATGGCCTGGCCGCCCCCCCTCCTACTATTCCCCTCCCCCTCCTGTTCTGTCTTGAGGAAGAAGAAAGGCAGACTTGTGCATGACCCCCTCCACTTTTCCTCCTTATGCAGTCCGCAGCCCCATTTCATGCGACATTATGTTCTGAATCGATTACAAACTCCACCACGCATCAAATACTCTCTCCAAGTCCCAAGATCCACATCCAACAAATATAATAGCCTCCTCTATTTTTAGTCGAAGCTCTCTATTTCCCTTTTTAGCTCGTCGGCGAACTTTGTTTTATTGTGTGATTGTTTGTGTGTTGTAGCCGACGGTGTGACCGAGGAGGAGCAGGACCGCAAGTCGGAGCCCGAAGACCCATACCTCGAGGAGGAGCTTTCGGAAGGCTTTGAGGACGGCAAGTCCAATACCATCCTTTGATGCATATTTATCCCAGTTTTATAAACGCAACCTATTGGCCTATTTTATAAAATGCATTGTTTTATCGCAAGACATGGTTGGATAGCCACCCCTTGATTGCTATGACAATTTCTGGATGACCTAGGTTAATGTCTATAAAGGATTTGCTCTGTTAGACGTTAACTACTGCTAGAGATGCTTATTACCTTTCATTCCCTTTATTATATTTTAATCATGACCACAAAGCGCTTTACCGAAAATAAGGGTGTGAGTGTTTTAAAAGATAAAAACAGGATTCTGGAAAAATCAAAGAAAGATATAACCCGATGAGATGGACGGTGTTTTCTGTGTGAAATGCCACTAGTGTGCTTGTACCTTTGTGGTTGAGCATGGTTGGGAGATGTCCATCTTGTCAATGTAAGGATGAACTGAGGTGTCATCTTGCCTAACCCACTTATCGTACAACCACTCGACCGTTGTGTGGGCAACGACTTAGCATAAACCTCACTAGTTGTCCTGCTAGCCAAAAGGAGAGCGGGTGAGCAACGGGAGATCATGGAGAAGGAATAAAATCTGTGTGAGTATGTCCCGATTATGACCTTGTTGATAGGTCATTAACCCCATGGTTGCTTCCGCATTGGCTAGTTAAATTCAGCTAAGGTGGGTAATGGCTTTGTTAGGATCCGCCGCGACATTAAGGTGTTCGTAGTGCGGTACCCTACTTGTGGGTAAAGTGTACAACCTCTGCAGAGTGTAAAATCTATTTGAATAGCCGTGTCCACGGTATTGGACGAGTTACGGCATGGTCACTGTAATAGACATTTTGGGATGATTGGTTTTGTGGCGTGAGTTGTTTTGAAAGTGCCCGGCAGTTGTGCAGTGAGCTACTATGGATGAGGAGTCCAGTAGTATTAAAACTTGGATCCTTTGTGTAGGATCAACCCCACTTATTATTCGATTACTATAGAAATGTCTTGAGAAAACTCTTTTATTAAATGAACCCTTGCATGTGTAAAACCTCGCTTTATCGCAAATGAACCCTAGCCTCAACCTTGATATATCCATGCATGATCTTTATTATTCCCCTCCACGGGTGTGGTTGGACTTGTTGAGTATGTATGTACTCAGTCTTGCCTAGTTTTTACAGAGGAGGATCCGAACTTCATTCCTGAAGACATCGAGTAGGTCGCCGTCCTGCACCCAACCTTGCCTGTGGTTCAGGGTCTCCACAGGAAGCTTACCATGGCGCAAGACTCTGATGTTATCTTAGATTTCATTGGCACTTTGGTTTGGTTTGTAGTCCTTATGTTGTCCCTCTTGATAGTGGTGCTTCATTGCCCGCTACCTCGACGGTTTGTACGGTAATGAACCATCTGATGTAATAAATGTGTTATCAGCCTCCTGGGACTGATATTTGTATCACATTTAGTCACCTCTGATGAGGGGACGCTTCAGGTGGTATCAGAGCCGTAGGTTGGCCGTAGGACACGACCCTTAAGACCGAGGATATTTTCTAAGCCATTTCCCACTAGATCTTCCCCCACTTAACTCACCTTTTCACATGGCACTTACCTTTGGCCCTTGTCTGATTCCAGATGGCTGACAATGGATGGAGTGATGGAATCTGCCCCGCAGAGCCTGGCCTCCCGAAGTTATTGCTACTCAGCCTAGAACGCGTCGGAGTTGTGGACCCACCGGAGTACACCTACCGGGAGTACAACTTCAGAGGGACCCTTCGGTGTGACCTGATGATCTTCGTGGGAAAAGCACACTTTACCCCAACGTGGATCCCTGGTTCATCTCCACCACTGGCTTTGGGTTCCCAGACACCTACTGAAAGGCTGCCCGAAAAGCCCTGCGACGCTTATGCGTGGTCTATAGGCATCATCTTCAACGAACTCCTATGGGATTTTTCCCACCTACTGGAGGGAGAGGACACTCATGGATTGCTCGGATGAGAGGATTGGGAAGGGAAGAAGAAGAACTAGAAGATACAGTTTCCCACCTGTCCATTTACCTCACCAGCCTAGACCGACTTTACAGTGAACAGACAAAACAACTGAAGCACCAAATCCGCAGGGCAGAAAAGGCAGAACAAGAGTTGGAAATACAATGGAGGAGAGCAATAGAAGTTGAGGCTCAAGCTGAGAGTTCCCTAGCCTCTCTCCAAGACATATGGCGAAGCAACACTCAAGAAAGGGAATGTATCAAGGCGCGTAGAAGAGAAGCTGGATTACTGGAAGGAGAACCCGAGGAAACCCATTGGGATAAGGGCACTCAGACCGAAGATGAGGTATTGGAGCAATGTCTTCCTCCAAAGAAGCGACCTAACCGGATCGGGGAAGAATCCCCTTGGGAGGAGTAGAGTACCTAAGCTAGAACTATCACCCTAGTAATGATGTATCCTTGGGAGATGTACCCGACCCTAATGAAAAATAAAGACCATCTATCCTTCTTGTACCCTACCATGTGTGCAAGGCTTGTTCACTCTACCTTTATTTTCAGATGGCCGAGAATGGTTGGACCCAGGGCGTTTGCCAAGAAGAGCCTGGTTTCCCTAGCCTTTTGATCAACTCCCTGGAGCACCTCAGTGTTACTGAGCGCCCAAGGTACTACAGCAGAGAGTACGAGCACCTCGGCACTCTTCGCTGTAGGGTGGTTCTTTCCATCGCCAGAAGCACCCGCCACCCCGACATCGAGCCGTGGCGAGTGACTGCCACAGGATTTCAACATCAGGATGCCTATCCCTTGGCCATCAGAAAGGCTCTCCTCTACCTATGCCGGATCTTCGAGGAACACCTCATTCCCACACTGATGAGGCTTTTTCCTCCGGCCATCAGGACGCATGTCTGGCAGGCCCGCATGAGGAACTTGGAACGGCGCCGCCATCAAGAAGACCTTTTGTACCATGTGGTCGCCTACCTCGTCTCCTTGGATAAGCTCTTCGACGAGCAAGCCCGATTCCTAAGGGAGCAAACCCACCGGGCCGAGCAAGCTGAGCTTGCAATGAGGATGCACCAAATCCGGGTGGCTCAAGCCGAAGCAAGGACCACGGCCGCTATAAGCAGCGAAGCCGTCACTCATGAAAACCTCAGGCAGATCCAGGATCGGCGCATGCAAGAATGGACCAGCAGTGGAACGCCCGTCCCGGCAATCGGGGAGACCCAAGTCCTAATTGGAACACCCATCGTAGGATGGGGAGGACTTTTTGGGACCCCGCAAGCTCCACCTGAAGGTGCCGAAAGGTCAGCTGCATCCGCAGAAGAAGGAGCTGTTGAACAGCCTCGAGAAAATGGGATCCTCGAGGACGACGAGGAAGAGCTACTCATTCTACTGGAAGTGCACTCCGCCCCGGAAGACGACTCGCCCCATGAGTAGCATGCCTTAGAGATGCCCTAGGGATGAAGCCGTCCGGCCCCAAGCTTAGAGTTGTGCCCCTCCCATCTGTTTTGCCCTTTGTACCCGACCGTGTAGTGCGTGTTTTGGCAGTACCCTCCCATGTGTCGTACCCCCAGCTTAATAAATAAACTATTTGTGCTTGATGCTTGTTAGTCTGTGTGATTGTCGGCAGTAGGTGGAGTCTGTCTTTTCGAAAATACGAAGATAAAACATCGCTTAATTCCAAAGCAAAGTCTCATAAAGGTTTTACCCAATCCACAGATGGCCCCCAGGCGTAACACCAGGACCTTCCAAAGTCAGGCACATACCACTCCAAGTGCGGAGAGGCAATAGGGTGTGCAAGGACAAGCCCCCGGCCATGAAGATCAGGAAGATCAGGAAGTAAGCCAGCAGGGAGGAGAAAGCCAAGTAGGAGCACGTCAGGCCCCACTCCCACCGGCCATTGACCTGGTGCAAGTGTTGAACAACCAGAACCTCCTACTGGAAGCTTTGACCCATGTCATCACCAACCCAAGGCCCCGTGAGCAGAGTACAAATGACAAATTGACAGCTTTTCTGAGGACCAAGCCACCCACCTTTGCAGGATCCTACAACCCCTTGGATGCAGATGACTGGCTGCGTGTTATCAAGAGAAAACTCGAACCATTTGAGCATGGAGACCGTGACAAGGTCTGTTTGGCTGCTCACCAGCTCACTGGAACTGCTTTGGCTTGGTGGGAGAACTACTGTGCAGCTGCTCAGAATACCTCCACTATCACTTGGAAGGAATTTGTGGATGAGTTCCGTCGCTATCACATCCCAGTAGCCACCATGAAGCGCAAGGCAGATGAGTTCGGTGAGCTGCAACAAGGCAACAAGTCCGTTGAGGAGTACACATACCAGTTCATAGAACTAGCTCGCTATGCACCGGAGGAAGTAGACAAGGATGAAAAGAAGTAGGATATGTTCAGAAAGGGTTTAAATGCAGAACTTAAGAAGCTGCTTTCCCCATGCATCTACCAGACTTCAACACACTGATGAACATGGCTATCATCACCGAGAGAGCCATGGCAGAGGAAAAGAGAGACAATAAGCGTAAGTTCCTGGAAACCAAGGCTCGCCAGCAGGACCGTTTCCAGAAGCCGAGGCACATTGGCCCTCCAGTGACTAGGTCGCAAGCCCCTGTGCAGTATAGGACCCAGTCACAAGCTACTGGCTCTCAAGCCCCCAGCACCCAGTTTAGACAGTTCAAGAGCCAGAACACCATGAAGGCCCCACAGAGCAATGCAAGCCAAGTTACTACCAGCAACAATGCCGGAGCATGCTTCAACTGCCGTGAGACAGGGCACTTCATTGCCAATTGCCCATATGCCAATAACAAGCCGGCAGCATCAGCCCTCTCCAACTCGGTGAATGGACCAAGGCCAGCTCTATCAGGAGCCAATCGTGTACCCATCCGCGGTAACAATACCGGCAACAACAACCAGCTGATGGGGCAGCCCCAGCAGTCCTTCGGACGAGCCCGCATGAACCACATCAACGCGCAAGAGGCTCAGGACGCTCAGGGTGTAGTGCTCGGTGAGTTTCTAGTCAGCTCAGTTTTGGCAACAATATTATTTGATTCTGGAGCATCACATTCATTCGTATCCTCAAGTTTTGTGGAAAAGCACAATATACCTACAGTACTACTAAAAACACCCCTATTAACCCGAACTCCTGGAGGTGACATTAAGTGCCGACTGGGTTGTTCTCGGGTAAGGATCATTTTAAGTGGGGTAGAGTTCCTAGCAGACCTAGTAGTACTTAAGTCTAAAGGTATAGATGTGATCCTTGGAATGGATTGGCTAAGCCTGCACAATGGCCTTATAAGTTGTGCTGACAAGGTGGTACACCTAACCAACCCAGGAGGAGTACAACTAACCTGCCATACTAGGGGAAGTGGACCGGACCCAATGGTTTTTAGTATGGAAGCTAAATTCTTGGAAGAAGTTCCAGTAGTAAATGAATACCTAGATGTTTTCCCGGAAGAACTCCCGGGAATGCCGCCAGATAAGGATATAGAGTTTGTCATTGACCTTGTCCCTGGAACCTCCCCTATAGCTAAGAGACCGTATAGGATGGCAGTCTCTGAATTGGCAGAACTAAAGAAACAACTGGAAGAGTTACAACAAAGTGGTTTCATTAGACTAAGCTCATCACCGTGGGGAGCTCCAGTCTTGTTCGTCAAGAAGAAGGACGGAAGCATGTGTGCGTGGATTACCGTGCACTAAATGAAGTCACCATCAAGAACAAATACCCCCTTCCCAGAATTGATGACCTCTTTGATCAGCTGAAGGGAGTCAAGTATTTCTCCAAGATAGACTTAAGGTCAGGATATCATCAGCTCAAGATTAAGGAAAGTGATATTCCGAAGACGGCCTTCGTCACCCGCTATGGGCAATATGAGTTTACGGTGATGTCCTTTGGACTCACAAATGCACCTGCTTATTTCATGAACCTCATGAATAAGGTGTTTATGGAAGAGTTAGATAAGTTTGTCGTAGTTTTCATTGATGACATACTTATTTACTCTAATAGTGTCGAAGAACATGAGCAGCACCTACGAGTGGTTTTGGAAAAGTTGAGAGCGCACAAGCTCTACGCCAAGTTCAGCAAGTGTGAATTTTGGCTTGAGAAAGTAGCATTTCTTGGTCATATCTTGATCGCAGAAGGAGTAGCAGTGGACCCCGAAAAAGTCGAAGCAGTCTCAAGTTGGCAGCAACCAACCAATGTTAGTGAAATCAGGAGCTTTCTCGATTTAGCCAGATATTACCGGAGATTTATTGAAGGATTCTCCAAGATAGCCCGATCCATGACAGAGCTACTCAAGAAAGAGAAGAAATTCACCTGGACCGAGTCATGTGAGAGAAGCTTCCAGGAGTTAAAGAGAAGACTGACAACTGCCCCGGTACTAACCTTGCCGGATATTCAACGGGACTTTATCATTTATTGTGATGCATCCCGTCAAGGATTAGGATGTGTCCTTATGCAAGATGGGAAAGTAGTGGCATATGCTTCCCGACAGCTCAAACCTCATGTGCAGAATTACCCAACCCATGATTTGGAGTTTGCAGCCGTAGTACATGCCCTCAAGATTTGGAGACACTATCTGATTGGGAATAGGTGTGAGATTGTCACACCCGATTAATAAGAACATAAATCGAGCAATCATATATGCGCCAGGATCAAGTCACGCATATATACAACAGAATCATCAAGATATCACAACACGTATCCCGAAATAAAAGCGTATAAATTATAAATGAATATCTTTATTACAACTAAATCAAGAATCAGTTCATGGAATGCCGAAGCGTAAAATGAATACAGGAGAAGCAGGGCGCCACAGGGACGTCGGCTGGGAGACAACGCCTAGAAATCGTTGAGTCCGCTGATGTAGTTGTCCACATCGCCGGGTACTGAGCAGCAGTCGAAGATATACCCGAGAAAACAGAGGAGTAGAGAAGGCAAGTGTGAGTACACAACTTGTACTCAACAAGTATAACATGAGTATGAGGCTCTAAGGTTAGCTGACTCAACTGCATTAGCTTTTAATCTTGGCAAATTTTATTAAAGCTAATTACTACAAGTGGATGAATTACCATAAACCCGAATTGCATAAGAAATTAATCAATATTAATTAAGAACTACTGAGAACCATCCAAACCACCAAGATAACCCAACTAATCAGACGGAGGATCTGGGCCGCTCATGACTGTGAGCACAGCTGATATATCAGTTTTACACTCTCGAGAGGTTGCACAACTTTACCCACAAGTCGTGAGCTACGCTAGTTGTTCGTCTCACTTCCTTAGGTGAGATGGCTAGCAAGCACACTACGAGACCGTTACAAAGGATCACGTTGGTAAGGTGTAACCGCTAAGGTTTCTGGATCAGCTACGATGGGGCCCACCTCCGGGGGTACAAGACACACAGCACAGACCAAGCCGGAGAAGCTTACCACCCCTCTTGCCCCGCAGGTAAGTTACTCCCAAACCAAAATGACCTAATTAGTAAGTCAAGACCATCCCATTCCAGTCTTGTGGTTGCGCGGTTGTCCCAGGTTGTCGCTCTATGAACCGGTCCTTATGGAGAGTGGTCAACCAAGCACTAAGCACCGTGCTGGCCCCCTAAACCATGTTTCTATCAAAAACATATTTTAAGGAGATGTGAGCTGCTCAAGCACATAGCACAGAGGGCCACTCTTAGAATTAAGTTGCATATAACCATTAATCAAATTTAATTAAAAAGGACCAACATAGGTGAGAGCGCAGCACCTAGCAAAACTAACCACAATGCAACCCAAGGATATATATAAAGGGATAAAGGTGGCTACGAAATCCTTATAGGCATACAGAATTAAAATGCAATATGAAATTGTATTTAAAAGTGATAGGATATTCATGTTATACTTGCCTTCCTCAAAGTTCTCCAACTACTGCTCAAACTGCTCTGCAGAAAGGGGCTCCTGGTACTCATCCAAAGGCTCAGCGTCTACTCACGATCGCAACGCCAAAACATGGTCCAGCACATACACATTCATGCAAACAAAAACAAAAGATAAGAAACAGTATAACATTACATAAAAACAGCACACAAAACCATGGTAGAACTGTTCTACGCGTTACAACGATCGCGTGAGCGCGAAAACCACCTAAAACGGAGCTAAGACGCGAAAACTAGGGTTAAAACAAGGTCCAGGGGCTTTTCTGCGAGAAAACAGAACTTCCAGGGGGTTTCTAGGCAAAAACTAGGGACCTAGACATAATTAAACTATAGACATAGGGTCTACTGTGTAGAACTGCGCTTCAGGGATGGCGGACCCTATTTCTGGAAAGCTCAGGGGCTTCGGTGCAAAAATAGGGGCTTAACTGGAATTATGTTTGAACGAAGGTGGACTGCGGGTTGATTCTAAGGAAGCTCAGGGGCTCTTTAACAAAAATGCCACGGCTGAAGGGGTATCTTCTAATCTAGGCCATCGGATCTGGATCGAACGGTTCGGACCCGATCTAGTTCGGATGGTCCGATCTGGTTGGGCTCGCGGGGATGGCGGGTTTGCACGGCGGCGCACGCCAGCGATGGCGTTCCGACTTCGGGTGCGGCCTACGGTCCATGATAGCTAGCGTAAGAGGGAGAGGGGAACGTGTTGATGCTCACCGAGGGCTCGAACTGGCCGGAGAAACAGCGTAGGGTGGTCGGCGGCGAGGGTCGAGCGACGGGGACGGGCGGCGCTCGCGGAGGAAGATGATGCAGGGGCCTCCGTGCTTCTGGTCACCGTGGATCGACTCGTGGAGATCCTGCGAAGATCCTACGGGGGTTAGGGAGGTCCGGGGATCACCGGCGGCAATCAATTTTGGTAGAGACCGAGCTCACCGGCAATGGCGGTCGTGGCGAAATTCGACGGCGAGAGCAAGCTGGGCATGGCTAGGGTTGCAGTCGCGGTTTCGGGAAGTCACAGGAGAGGTGGCCTGGTAGCTTAAGAGGCGGTGGGGATGCCCTAGGTGTGCGTGCCGCGGACCCTGCGGTGAAAGCGGATCGCACAACGGATTTGCGAACTCCCGGGCTTTGGGGCTCAGCTTCTAGATGGTGAGGGCGCCAGCGAGGCTGGTCAGTGGGCCTCGAGCGTGCGCACTGGGGGCGGAGCGGGGCCACGGGCAGCGAGGGAGCGGCCGGGATGGCGGAGGCGGAACAGAGGGAACCGGCGCGGAGAAGAAGAAGGAAAGGAAGGAGATGGTCACCGATAGGTGGGGTCGAGCTGGGGAATGACTGATCAAGAAAGAATGACTGAGAATAGAAGGAATGACTGAGAATAGAAGAAATGACTGAGAATAGAAGGAATGACTGAGAATAGAAAGAATGACTGAGAATAGAAGGAATGACTGACCTGCTTTCCTGTTTCCTTCCCTTTCTTTTCAAAGCAACTCAAATCTATTGGAATTCAACTAAATTTTGAATTCAACTCCTATGCACTCAACCAAATAAAACTTATGCACCAGCATGAATGCACAAACATGTTGAGCCAAAATAAATTTTAATTCTTTGTGAATTAAATTATAAATAAATGCAAGCTAGGTAAAATAAATCCTTAGAAAATTTTTGGAGCCCAATTACATTCATTATAAATCTCGAAATTTTACCTTAGGGTGTTACAAACCTACCCCCCTTACAGGAATCTCGTCCCGAGATTCAGATAGGCTAGCTAGCAAAGAGATTCGGGTATGTCTATGTGACAGTTCATGTATTTGTAAACTAGGCATATAAATTGTTAGTGTGAAATATGTGTTTGTTTGTATAAAGCTTATGTGTGTTTATGTGAAGCTTTTGAAAATTTAAAGTGTAAGTAAAAAGGGTATTTTTGTAATTACAGAAAAACCTAGGGTTGTTTTTGTAAAATGTATTTGGATTAAGGCAAGGGTGGTTTTGCAAATATGTTTTTCTTACTTTATGTTTTGTAAAAAATATATATTTACTCAAAAGGTTGCACTGGAAATGTGTGTGTTGAAGTGTGTAAAAATTTTGGGTAAAATGGTAAAAATAAGGGTATTTATGTAATTTTATAAAAGTGTAAGCCCTTTTATGTAAATGTTTGATTTACAAAAGTAACTTTCAAAATTACTCAGGACTAAAGTGTTAAAGTGCAAGTCATCATGACATGTCTATCCACTCATTATGACGAGTCTATCCCGTCATTATGACGTGTCATAAATGCTTGCATTTAGGTCCTGAATTTTATAAAGTTTCACTCTTTAGGACAAAGGCAATACAAACCCGACTTTTGTTCAAAGATTCACGTGTAAAAATATAAGTTTTGAGTTTTTGAACTTGAGCCCTAAAGCAATGTTGTAGAGTTTGAAAAACTCTCCAACTTTTGTTTTGGGCATTTCTTCATTCGAGTTTTAAATCAACGAGAAAATTTACTTTACAAACAAGTCCCTGCAATTTTCTAATTTTACGCACAAGTCCTTGGGAGAACTCCACTTCCCTTTTTCCTCTGTTTCTCTTCTCCCTGGCGTGTCTTCCTTTTTCTCCCCATCGGCAGCACACTCTCCTTCTTATCCACTCTTTCTCTCTCTTCTAATCTTCTCCCCCACCCGGTTTAGCTCCAGGCGGAGTGGGCGGCAGATGGAGGCGCGGCTCAGGCGGAGGCCGGCCCAGGCAGTGCGCGGCGCGGGGCACGGCCAGGCGGGGCGGCACCTGAGCGGGCGCGCAGCAGCGGGCGGCTCGGCTCCGGGCAAGGCAGGCGGCGCCAGAGCCGGCGCTGAGGGCAGCGCGCGCAGGCGGCAGCGCGCGGAGCAGGGCCAGCCCAAGCGGCGAGCGGCCCACGCGGCGAAGGACACGGACGCGCGGCCCAGGAGCGGGCGCTGGGCGAGCAGCGGCCGGCGGCACAGCAGCGCGCGCGCAAGGGCCCGAGCGGGGTGCGAGCGCAGCCCAGGCGCTGGCGTGACGCGCGGAAGGAGCGGAGGCGCTGCGCTAGGCTGGCCCAGGCGGGGCGCTGGCGAGGGAGCAGGCGGACGGCTGCAGCTCGCAGCGGCGGCTCGGCCGGCGGGCCGTGGCAGCGGTCAGGCGGGAGCGGGCCCAAGCGGCAGCTCAGCTCGGTGCGCGGGGTGAACGGAGGTTGGAGCAGCGGTGACTCGGCGCAAGTGCAGGAGGTAGCTCGGCCCGAGCCCGAAGGAGCGGAGTCGCGTGAGGCGCACGGCAGGCGTGACTCGGAGCAAGTGGAACAGGCTGCAGGCTGCAAGTACGGTGCGGGCCCGGACGAGCGCGCGAGGAAGCTAAGAGCGTGGGAGCGATGGCCCAAGTGAGCGCCAGAGGAGGCGATGCAGTGTTGATGGCGCACGTTGGAGCGGAGTTTTTTTTAAAAAGGGGATAAAAAAAACAAAATTCGAAAAAGGGGTGCCAGTTGGAGAAATTTAGGGAAATGGGTGCCTCCCGCCCGCTGGGAGGGCGGAAAGAGGCATCCCGCCCAACCATAGGGCGGGATGCTCAAAAAAAATTTCCAGGGACCTCTTCGCGAATAAAAAAACTTTTTTTATTCGCGAAGTGGTCCCTGAAGCAGGCCTCCCGCCCGGCCACTGGGCGGGATGCCTCCCGCCCGGCAACTGGGCGGGATGCCTCCCGTTACACTGTTATTTCATGTGTATGTGTTTTCTGGCTTCCAAAATTCGTAACAATTCACTGAAAAATCCAAAAATAGCAAAACTAGTTTTGTTAGAAAGTAGATTTCAAACTCTATAACTTTTGTTAATGGAGTTTAGTTTGAAACAAAATACTTTTACTCCTATTTTAAAACTAAGATTAAGTAAAGTTTATGCATAACTTTAGGATTTCATGCTTTGTTGTTTATGAAGTTTGGTATGACTATTCTATAAACTCTAGGTACCTTTGTGCAAAGTTTCAAACTCAAATTTGATGTAAATTTAACTTCTTTTGTCTTGAATTTTTCAAATTTGAAATGTTAACTAAACCTAATTATAACCCTTCTCTAATTAAAATCTATTGTTATTCTCTAATGTGATATTATTTAATATCTAATATATAGTCAAAGTTCTAAAACCTATAAAGTTCTAAAACCTATAATCTTATGCTCCTGGTCCATTTTTGTTATATTTTTTCTTAGATTATTTGTTTCAGAAACTATTTGAAATTCAGAATTTTTTCAAATATAAGATTCATTCGCCATACTCTTATGTATGCACATAAAATTTTAATTCAATTTTCCAAAGAAGATTACGGTATCGAAAACTCGTACGAAGATAGTTAAACGATAACGTTTGCAACGTAGAATCTAAATATTACGATAGTACAATACATGAAGCCATTTAAAATAAAATAATATGATAATGAACATTACAAATATTACAAATACATGAATCCAAATATTGTGTCTTCAGTCAATGCGGCAAATATTACAAATACGTATCTAGGTCTGATAGAATCTCAATGCAGCAAATATTACATATGAGCAAACAACGTTTAAATAAAATTACAACTAAATGATGCCTGATGACGTACTAGCACTCGATCGGCGACGTCTCCCACTTCTTGATGCAACCGGAGGTCTTCCATCTGTAGCATCACCTGTAGGGCCAGCTTCAGCACAACTGGGGCCAGCATCATTGGTTGGACAACGTTTATACGTGTGTCCAATCTGATTACATGCACTGCAGCGTTGTATCCTCGGACGGAGCTCTGACTCATCCATATCATTACGAATACGCCGTGACTGACGGCGTCCTCTCTTAACCCGTGATGATCTTGGGTCTGGAATATAGATAACAGGATTCGCTGTCTCAGTGAACGATCCAACCAAACGGAACCCATAGATCTCATACTGCCAGGTGCTAGCAATTGTCTCCTTTCTGAAGTAATTTGAAACATATATATCGACAGGATGTCCAATATCTGCACAAGCAGCCATTACATGAGAACAAGGTAAGTGCAGCAACTTGGGCCTCATGCATGAGCAACAACAAGTTCCATCGAACTTGAGAATGCACTCCTTTACAGGAGTTTGACGCCTCATGCCATGTCGCGCCCTATCTTTAGGAGATACCTCAAACTTGAGCTCCTGTGTTCCACATTGCCGTACATGGTGTAGCCGGGCGCTTTCTGCCTTCTTAGTCATGTATTCTGTTACCTTGAATCCAAAATTTCTGTCTGGATCTCGCATGAATATCTGATTTTTATTGAACCGCTCCCGAAAGTAATCGGTACACCCGCGGACAATGAATTCAACAATTGCAACCAGTGGAAGCCCACGAACACCTCGCAGCACCCAATTGTAAACTTCGGCGAAGTTGGTGGTCATTATACCGTATCTTGCACCATCGGTATCATAAAGTAACGCCCACTTCTCCTTAGGTTCATTCTCAATCCAGCACTTAACAGCTTCCTTCACCTCTTCAATTGAGTGGTACCTTGCACCCTGGATAATTTCATTCTCCTTGCAATCCGAAGGCCAGCTACATCCGTCATCTACGACAAGATGACTGAAGTCGCTGCTTACCCAATCTTGAGGCACATCATCGTCATCATCAGACGAATCGGCATTCATTGCTTCATCCAATTCACGTTCTTCGTCTTGCAGCTGTTCAACAATAAAGGGTATGTTCTCCCCCTCATCAGCCACGCATTGAGGTGCTGCGGTGCCACCTGCCTCAATGTTTGCCTCCTCGACTTCTTCATCAATATTTTCATCCCCCGGACCAGCTTCAATGTTTGTCAAAGGAGGGTTTTGGTGCACACTGACAAGGAGTACCAGTGGCCACTGCCAATGACTTGCATTTTGCAGATAAGTTAGCCAGTCCTCGTTGCTTGCAAGTGGCATAAGCTCCCAGATCAAAGCGTGAGTGGTACGATTTATGACGCATTGAACACTCACAGTGTGTGTCTCCTGATTAATCCTTAGTCCCCTCATTAACCAGTTGCATAGGGATTCAAATGTCCTCTCGTGCGGTCTGGTAATTCCTCTGACCGCACAGTTGAATTCACTTAAATCTACCCCATTCGGCCCATAAATCACATTTCCTTCTCCGTAATATATACTGAAAATACCCTTCTCGGAAGACATATCTGTCAATCATTAATAAACTAGTTATACTACATATTAATACACAACGAACGACGATCCTAAATTTCAGCGACTCTCAGATTATATTTTACAGATTCTAAACTATTCAGATTATAAATTATACTAAAAACAAATGAAAATACTAAAACTATTCAAAACATAACTACTCTAACAAATATTTCCTAAATTATAGTTATTTTCAAGTACTTATATGGCTAGAACGAGAATATACCTCAAAATCGACGCGTGGACAGGGCTTCGCCGCTTCTTCTTCTCTCTTTCTCTTCTCTCTTTCTCTTTTTTCTGATTTTTGCTGGATAAAATGGCATTTTTGGGGCAGGTTAGGGCTTAAATAGCCGGTGGGGGGGACCTCCCGCCCGACCAAAGGGCGGGATGCCTCCCGCCCGCTGAACGGGCGGGACGCGTGGGGCCCGGGACATCCCGCCCTTTAGTTGGGCGGGATGCCCTCCCAGGGACCTCTTCGCAAATAATTTATTTGCGAAGAGGCCCTCGGGTGACATCCCGCCCTCTGGGTGGGCGGGATGTCCCGGGCCCCACGCGTCCCGCCCGTTCAGCGGGCGGGAGGCACCCATTTCTCTAAATTTTCCCAACGGCCACCCCTTTTTCGAATTTTAATTTTTTTTTATCCCTTTTTTAAAAAAAATTCCGTTGGAGCGCAGGTGCTGAAGCAGGCTCGGCACCGGCAGACGCGCATGAGTAGGCAGGACGGCTCGCGAACGTGGAGGGCGCTGGAGATGCGGTTGGCGGCGCGCGCGTGAGTGGCTCGGCCGGAGCAGGAGCAGCATGCGCACGGCCAGAGGTATGCGCGAACAGGAGCGCGCAGACGCGGATGTGGACGCTGCTCGCGCGGGAGGCGTGACGCTGACGCGTGAATGGCACACGAGCCAAGCGACGCTGGAGCGGTTCGCGGGCGGTGTAGGAGCGAACCTGAGCGACGCCGAGCGGGTGACGCGAGCGTGCGCGCAGTGACGCGCGAAAGCTGGCAATGTGTGCAAGTGCTGGGCGGCTGGAGCAGAGCGGGCCCATGAGCGCGAGCAGGCGATACTGAAGTGTAACGTGCTGAGCAACGGCACGCGCAGGAGGAGTTGTGGTGGAGAACTATTGTGCGAGATGCAGGAACGCGATGGCCGTCTCGAGGACGCAGCTCAGGTGTTCGACGAAATGTCGATACGCGTGGTGCTGGAGAACGCGAGGGTCCTGCTGTTGAGCGAGGCGTCAAGGGTGCAGGACGCCGTCGGGCGGATGTTGCAACGGCGTGCAGGAAGGTCGCATGCAGTGCGAGAGGTGTGGCAGTGCGATGATTCGGGGCGGACCCGCACAGGGGGCAGTAGAGCCGCGCGTAGAAGACATCGAAGGCCGTTGAGGAGAAAGCAGTGGATGAGATCAGGCGGCACTATGATCTTTTCATGGAGGGTTTGGAGGTAGTCAGGTGCGAGCAGACCATGGCCCTCGCAGAGGCAGAGAGGACGAGTGTGGCGCGGCGAGGCGAAAGCGAAGGTCCATACGGATTTGGACTAGCACGTCCACGGACACGAGCGAGAGTGCTCTACCGGTGACCGGCTCGACTCGAGTCAGCAAGCGCGTGCGTGTACAAGACAATAGGCCATCTTCCACCCACGGCAACCATCCCCGACAAATTTCTTCGTCATCCTCAGGATCTCGTCATCATCGAGCTCATCTTATCGTTGCCAATCCTATTCACCGCGGGAAATCACTTTCCGCGTGTTCTCCTTCATAACCAAGGCTATCCCAAGGTTTGCTCTGATTCTCTGAATCTTTCTAATGCCGGCGATTCCTTTGCCGGAATATCATCGTTATCTTCTTGTTATCTGTTTTCTCGGACCAGGGACTTGATTGCTTCGTTTTAGAAATTTCTAGGGTGCTCTTTGTAAAATTGCCAAAGCTTGCTGTATTTCAAATCGATGAACTTCTACATTTCATAGATTTTCGCAGGAAGTTCATAAAAATGCAAAATCAGTTTTGTTTGAAACCCTAGGTCGAAATCTACAGGTTTTATGTTGTGATCTTGAGTGAAAGTCTTTGATTTGTGGTCTAGGTTAAATATTAGGAAATGAATGCTTGATTTGTGTCTTTTGTGATATGCATGTGTTATAGCTTAACATAGATCATAAGATGTAGGTCTCAAGTACAGATGTGTGATCTCTAGTTAATCTTTTCACACGAGTACTCAGATTCTTGCCATCCAAACTCTGTCCTCGTTTTGATGACCTTTTCCTTAAGGTTCTCTTCGTATAAAAATCCTTATTAGTCCATGTGCATCTGCTGCTTAGCCACTAGCAGCTGTGTTCCATTGGCGGCTATTAGTTCAGCTGCTAAGCATCTGCTTTCCTTGAGTCTAGGGTGTTTCTGTATAACAGCTGTCAGTCGATACTTCTATCATCGACCGATTAGCTGATACGATTGTTACCTTTCTAGTATCGGCTACTGTCGATACAATTCTTTTATCTGTCCTACATCGACTGCACAGAGTCGATGTATCAAAGGTATACACACAATCTTAGGGTTCTTGCCATCGGCCGACCCAAGCCGATTTTGGTTGCTTTTCCATATCGGTCAAACACGGCCGATCAATCTTTAGTTTTCCCATCCTTATCCACACACCTCTATCAGTCGATTTATCGATTGAGAGATCGGCTATCTATATCTATCGGTCATGTATCCTCAACCACACTCCCATCGGCTGTGCGTCACTCAATAATTGTGCTGACGTAATCGAGTCGATACAACCACACCTAGTTACCCAGCATAATCCTTAAGCACATCTCAAATAGAACACAACTGTTTTAGGAATCATCCTTCTACCAAAATAATCGATGCTTTCATCGATCACCTAGGAAATCGATACACCTTTCCATCAGCTAAACCCTGTTGTTTCCAATCGGCTTTATTGCAATCTTCAACGAGTAGCCAATTCTAGTTGGTTGTCCCCCTAAAGCTCTATCTAGGTTTAGTTCAGATCTTTTTGGTTAATATGTGAATAGTATGTTGTATGAATGCTGGATTGCAATTGAATTGTGAAGTAAGGTAGTTTTATGTGCACGCTTGAATGTAATGTTGCATTACATGTAGATACGACTACTTCGGCAACGTTACCTACGAGATCTCCCCGGAGTCTACGGAGGATGTTCCTGAAGACCGAGTGAATGTCACCAAGAGATCAACTGAAGCCCCGAACCAAAGTTCGGAAGATGTTGACTCACTGACTTCAGACCCACCAGTAAAGGCAAGCCCCGGACATATCCCACTATTTTAATTACACTGCAATCTATATCTATTTACGTATTCTATGCATTAAGTTCTTAGGAATTGCTTGAAACCCTAGTTGCATTCTCCTAGGAACCAATGTGATGGATACTAGCTCTTGAGTCCGACTAGCTGCTATGCTAATAGGGCCGGTAGAAGTCGGGTGATTTCCTGTCACTCGCGCGATATAGGAGTTGTAATGTTTACCTGTTATCACTATAAGGATACCGGACGGGAGTTCTGTGAGGTATCATGGTTGAGGTGATACCCCGTCTGTGTTGTTGAATCTGTTAAGGTCGCAGCGTGTGGAAGTGCGGGTTAAGTGTTTGAAAGTACTAACCACATGCCGCGAAATATGGTAAGCGGTAAGCCTAGTAACCAATCGGCCCGAGGAGTGGACATACCTCCCACCACTTGTTTTGCTTCTTCTGGTTACTTATGTTCGACTGAGGAAATACGTGTTGCAAGGGCAACCAGGAATACGGGTTTTGTAGTCGCGCTACAGACGTATGTCCTGCACTTTGGAAGTGCGTATGTTCCTGCAGTCGCTTGTGGTGGATCTGATCCACGAGTCGGAATGAAAGGTAAACGGTTGCTTCGGAACGACCCTGTGGTGTTCCAAGCGTGTGAGTTAGGTTTACCTTGCAAGGTTGAATCTCGATTCAGGAATCGTCCGCCTCTCACGATGAAATGAGACTGCTTATCCCCTTTTCCACATAGAGTAACAAGAGCAATATTATGGTTATCAAAGATGATGCTTGACCAAAGATTATACCATGCTTGCTTATATATAGGTGCTTACTTAGAATGGATAATTAACTAGAATCTGAAAGCTAAAACTTGAAATTAAGGATCTACTCTTTGTTGCTTTTCAGCTGAAACTAAACCCAGAACAATTATAAGCTTTCATAAGTCTAGTTATGGGCTAAGTATACCCAACCCCGGGTAAGCCTTGCTGAGTATTAGTATACTCAGCCTTGCTAGTTTTATGTTTTTCAGGCAAAGCCTTTGAAGATCCTACTCTTCCCCTGTCTTGGCCCTGTACTCTTCCAGAAGATGGGTCCGTGGAATGGGATCTGTCCTCGGCCAACATTGATGATACCGAGTGATGTCATGCCCGGGCTTAGCATGACATCCGTCTTGACGACGTGTTGTAATCGTCGCGTATGTTTTCCGCTGCCAAAAACCATAGCTTTAATGGTTTGTACTCTTTTCTCTAGATTTGAAACTTCTTATTTCTTTTAGAAACTCTTGTAATGTAATTCTCTGTAATGTAAAATGTGATGGTGATTGTATCTCTGGACTCACCTTCGTGTGAGGTAACCTTATTGATCCTGTGTATCGGTGGTTTATCGGGACGTTACCCGACAGGCCAAGGGATTATACCGTTTGAAGCACGTTGGAGCCCTAGGAAGTGGACTCGCGTACTTGAGCCGGTATAATTCAGGTTGGTTCTGCCACAGCTGGTATCAGAGCTATAAGGTTACTTTGGAGATACATTTTACCTTAAAAATGCTTTCAGTATAAAAGTTTGACCAACAAAATGTTTGGCAAAGCCGTGTTGGATTCGTTAAGGATTAAGTTTAGTACGTAAAGCCCTAGGGTAATGCTTATGAGGGAATTAGAGGTGGCTATAGTATATATATATATATATAATCCTAACTACCAGCATTACTTTTATGTCAAAACTTAAATTCATGTACAACTCAACCTTATATTCTGTAACGACATCTTCGATTGTGAGGTAAGGAGGTAAGGATCCTCAGCCAACTGAGGGAGCTTGGCCTTCCCGTCGGTGATGCAAACCGAACGCTGTTTCTCAAGCAGTGGCCTACTTGAGATGCTGCCAATGTACCAACTTCGGTTGATTACATTGGGAGTATATGGTTCGGCGCAGGGTATGGCGATCGCAGATCATACCCCCGCATTTTGCGGTACCCCCCGTGAATACGTTGTTTCGATAACGTATGCTAACGTTGTCTGTACGGCGGTAATTGTACAGATGCTGTTTCTATAGTGAACAGTAATGATTGGGGATGCTTTCATGACATGCTGGCATGAAAGGTTCATTGGATATATATTGTGATTTTCTGCAGGTATGCTAACCTCGTTACGTAAGCTTGAACGTAAGAACGACTAGTATATATATAGGGAGAGACGTATTTATATGATGCCACCGTAACTAACCACGTAAGTCCAAGGTTACTTGGCAGTTATTTTTGTTTGTGAGGACGTGTAGAACGTGCATACATCATGACATCTTGGATTGACCTGATTGCCTTGGTTGTTACGTTGATGTACTGAAATATGTGCTTGTATCTGAATGCCTGTTTTGACTTTGTGTGGTAGGAGCCAACGTAATCTGCTAGCTTGAACCCTATCACCAATCTTAGCTTGACAGCCGAATCAAACCCTTGATCTTGCTTTTCCTTGAGGGTTAAATCTTGATAGTTGTCAGCAAACCCTTGGATCCATTATTCAGTGAATCATATGTCCTCTCTCCATGTTGTACCATATCTTATTGGCTATTCTGGTTACAACATCTGAAAGTTGCACCTTCAATTTTTGCTCAGATGATTTTGGATACATTAAAAAGAATTTAGGACAATAATTACTTTTTGGATACAATTTTCCTAGCAAAAGTCATGCATTATAGCATGTACCCTTTTTGGTTAGTGCATGGAGTTGCATCATTATCGAAAACCCGTAGACTAACTAACGGATGTGCCTCTGATGCAACTTCGGGTTGTCTTCGGTTTCCTAAGTCTTTCTTGTTGCTGTTGGCACTACAGGGTTGCTATTCCTCTTATGTGGTGGTGTTTAATCACATGACCATGATGCCGTGTCGGAACCTAAGGCCTCATGTGTGCTGCAGCCATATGATTGAGCCATTAGGGGCGCACTGGTGACTAGGTCTATGTGACGTAACCCCACTGCAATTTCTTTCTATGCAACCTTACTAGTGTCCTAACTTTTGATCCTCGTTTAAGGATATAGGACTGTCCAGGTGTTAGCTACGAGAGAACGGTTGTAGGATGCAAGTCACGAGCATCATTAACTCATGAGGGTATGCATCATACTTCATGCATTTCATACGAGCATACATTGCAAGTATCATCATCTCATCCTTGCATCATGGTGTATACATCATTTGGTCAACATCATGGCAATTGCATTGTGTCATATGCATCATCTCGGTCGTGCATGGGATCCCTCATCCTCATGTTGCACCGTCAATGCAATCATACATCTCAATAGTGCATCACATTCATGGTTATATATCGAGCATTGTACTCTGAGTAGAGCATTTTGTCATTATCCCTTGATTGCATCGGTCTAAATAGGCATGTTTTGCAATCAATATCATCTAAATCATTCAAATACTAAACTCTGAGCAGAAATGTTTCAAACATCACTTATCAGTCTCTTGTGCTATCTTTACTTGCTATCTACCAAGTTTTGTGATGAATGTCACTGACATTTATCATCGTCATGTGATGATCTTAGCTCTACGAGGACTTGATCACCTTCTCCTCTCTTATCTTGTCAAACTCATCTATGTACAATCTCTTTATGCTCTCGTTATACTCATCTCGTCATGCTCTCGTCATCAACCTCAATCTTCCCTGGTGTGAATGCTTCTTGCCACTTTGATGGGTAATTTGCTTCTCTTCCCTTAAAGAGTCTTTCGTCCGAATCTCGGGACGAGATTCTTTTTAGGGGGAGGGCTGTGACAGTTCATGTATTTGTAAACTAGGCATATAAATTGTTAGTGTGAAATATGTGTTTGTTTGTATAAAGCTTATGTGTGTTTATGTGAAGCTTTTGAAAATTTAAAGTGTAAGTAAAAAGGGTATTTTTGTAATTACAGAAAAACCTAGGGTTGTTTTTGTAAAATGTATTTGGATTAAGGCAAGGGTGGTTTTGCAAATATGTTTTTCTTACTTTATGTTTTGTAAAAAATATATATTTACTCAAAAGGTTGCACTGGAAATGTGTGTGTTGAAGTGTGTAAAAATTTTGGGTAAAATGGTAAAAATAAGGGTATTTATGTAATTTTATAAAAGTGTAAGCCCTTTTATGTAAATGTTTGATTTACAAAAGTAACTTTCAAAATTACTCAGGACTAAAGTGTTAAAGTGCAAGTCATCATGACATGTCTATCCACTCATTATGACGAGTCTATCCCGTCATTACGACGTGTCATAAATGCTTGCATTTAGGTCCTGAATTTTATAAAGTTTCACTCTTTAGGACAAAGGCAATACAAACCCGACTTTTGTTCAAAGATTCACGTGTAAAAATATAAGTTTTGAGTTTTTGAACTTGAGCCCTAAAGCAATGTTGTAGAGTTTGAAAAACTCTCCAACTTTTGTTTTGGGCATTTCTTCATTCGAGTTTTAAATCAACGGGAAAATTTACTTTACAAACAAGTCCCTGCAATTTTCTAATTTTACGCACAAGTCCTTGGGAGAACTCCACTTCCCTTTTTCCTCTGTTTCTCTTCTCCCTGGCGTGTCTTCCTTTTTCTCCCCATCGGCAGCACACTCTCCTTCTTATCCACTCTTTCTCTCTCTTCTAATCTTCTCCCCCACCCGGTTTAGCTCCAGGCGGAGTGGGCGGCAGATGGAGGCGCGGCTCAGGCGGAGGCCGGCCCAGGCAGTGCGCGGCGCGGGGCGCGGCCAGGCGGGGCGGCGCCTGAGCGGGCGCGCAGCAGCGGGCGGCTCGGCTCCGGGCAAGGCAGGCGGCGCCAGAGCCGGCGCTGAGGGCAGCGCGCGCAGGCGGCAGCGCGCGGAGCGGGGCCAGCCCAAGCGGCGAGCGGCCCACGCGGCGAAGGACACGGACGCGCGGCCCAGGAGCGGGCGCTGGGCGAGCAGCGGCCGGCGGCACAGCAGCGCGCGCGCAAGGGCCCGAGCGGGGTGCGAGCGCAGCCCAGGCGCTGGCGTGACGCGCGGAAGGAGCGGAGGCGCTGCGCTAGGCTGGCCCAGGCGGGGCGCTGGCGAGGGAGCAGGCGGACGGCTGCAGCTCGCAGCGGCGGCTCGGCCGGCGGGCCGTGGCAGCGGTCAGGCGGGAGCGGGCCCAAGCGGCAGCTCAGCTCGGTGCGCGGGGTGAACGGAGGTTGGAGCAGCGGTGACTCGGCGCAAGTGCAGGAGGTAGCTCGGCCCGAGCCCGAAGGAGCGGAGTCGCGTGAGGCGCACGGCAGGCGTGACTCGGAGCAAGTGGAACAGGCTGCAGGCTGCAAGTACGGTGCGGGCCCGGACGAGCGCGCGAGGAAGCTAAGAGCGTGGGAGCGATGGCCCAAGTGAGCGCCAGAGGAGGCGATGCAGTGTTGATGGCGCACGTTGGAGCGCAGGTGCTGAAGCAGGCTCGGCACCGGCAGACGCGCATGAGTAGGCAGGACGGCTCGCGAACGTGGAGGGCGCTGGAGATGCAGTTGGCGGCGCGCGCGTGAGTGGCTCGGCCGGAGCAGGAGCAGCATGCGCACGGCCAGAGGTATGCGCGAACAGGAGCGCGCAGACGCGGATGTGGACGCTGCTCGCGCGGGAGGCGTGACGCTGACGCGTGAATGGCACACGAGCCAAGCGACGCTGGAGCGGTTCGCGGGCGGTGTAGGAGCGAACCTGAGCGACGCCGAGCGGGTGACGCGAGCGTGCACGCAGTGACGCGCGAAAGCTGGCAATGTGTGCAAGTGCTGGGCGGCTGGAGCAGAGCGGGCCCATGAGCGCGAGCAGGCGATACTGAAGTGTAACGTGCTGAGCAACGGCACGCGCAGGAGGAGTTGTGGTGGAGAACTATTGTGCGAGATGCAGGAACGCGATGGCCGTCTCGAGGACGCAGCTCAGGTGTTCGACGAAATGTCGATACGCGTGGTGCTGGAGAACGCGAGGGTCCTGCTGTTGAGCGAGGCGTCAAGGGTGCAGGACGCCGTCGGGCGGATGTTGCAACGGCGTGCAGGAAGGTCGCATGCAGTGCGAGAGGTGCGGCAGTGCGACGATTCGGGGCGGACCCGCACAGGGGGCAGTAGAGCCGCGCGTAGAAGACATCGAAGGCCGTTGAGGAGAAAGCAGTGGACGAGATCAGGCGGCACTATGAACTTTTCATGGAGGGTTTGGAGGTAGTCAGGTGCGAGCAGACCATGGCCCTCGCAGAGGCAGAGAGGACGAGTGTGGCGCGGCGAGGCGAAAGCGAAGGTCCATACGGATTTGGACTAGCACGTCCACGGACACGAGCGAGAGTGCTCTACCGGTGACCGGCTCGACTCGAGTCAGCAAGCGCGTGCGTGTACAAGACAATAGGCCATCTTCCACCCACGGCAACCATCCCCGACAAATTTCTTCGTCATCCTCAGGATCTCGTCATCATCGAGCTCATCTTATCGTTGCCAATCCTATTCACCGCGGGAAATCACTTTCCGCGTGTTCTCCTTCATAACCAAGGCTATCCCAAGGTTTGCTCTGATTCTCTGAATCTTTCTAATGCCGGCGATTCCTTTGCCGGAATATCATCGTTATCTTCTTGTTATCTGTTTTCTCGGACCAGGGACTTGATTGCTTCGTTTTAGAAATTTCTAGGGTGCTCTTTGTAAAATTGCCAAAGCTTGCTGTATTTCAAATCGATGAACTTCTACATTTCATAGATTTTCGCAGGAAGTTCATAAAAATGCAAAATCAGTTTTGTTTGAAACCCTAGGTCGAAATCTACAGGTTTTATGTTGTGATCTTGAGTGAAAGTCTTTGATTTGTGGTCTAGGTTAAATATTAGGAAATGAATGCTTGATTTGTGTCTTTTGTGATATGCATGTGTTATAGCTTAACATAGATCATAAGATGTAGGTCTCAAGTACAGATGTGTGATCTCTAGTTAATCTTTTCACACGAGTACTCAGATTCTTGCCATCCAAACTCTGTCCTCGTTTTGATGACCTTTTCCTTAAGGTTCTCTTCGTATAAAAATCCTTATTAGTCCATGTGCATCTGCTGCTTAGCCACTAGCAGCTGTGTTCCATTGGCGGCTATTAGTTCAGCTGCTAAGCATCTGCTTTCCTTGAGTCTAGGGTGTTTCTGTATAACAGCTGTCAGTCGATACTTCTATCATCGACCGATTAGCTGATACGATTGTTACCTTTCTAGTATCGGCTACTGTCGATACAATTCTTTTATCTGTCCTACATCGACTGCACAGAGTCGATGTATCAAAGGTATACACACAATCTTAGGGTTCTTGCCATCGGCCGACCCAAGCCGATTTTGGTTGCTTTTCCATATCGGTCAAACACGGCCGATCAATCTTTAGTTTTCCCATCCTTATCCACACACCTCTATCAGTCGATTTATCGATTGAGAGATCGGCTATCTATATCTATCGGTCATGTATCCTCAACCACACTCCCATCGGCTGTGCGTCACTCAATAATTGTGCTGACGTAATCGAGTCGATACAACCACACCTAGTTACCCAGCATAATCCTTAAGCACATCTCAAATAGAACACAACTGTTTTAGGAATCATCCTTCTACCAAAATAATCGATGCTTTCATCGATCACCTAGGAAATCGATACACCTTTCCATCAGCTAAACCCTGTTGTTTCCAATCGGCTTTATTGCAATCTTCAACGAGTAGCCGATTCTAGTTGGTTGTCCCCCTAAAGCTCTATCTAGGTTTAGTTCAGATCTTTTTGGTTAATATGTGAATAGTATGTTGTATGAATGCTGGATTGCAATTGAATTGTGAAGTAAGGTAGTTTTATGTGCACGCTTGAATGTAATGTTGCATTACATGTAGATACGACTACTTCGGCAACGTTACCTACGAGATCTCCCCGGAGTCTACGGAGGATGTTCCTGAAGACCGAGTGAATGTCACCAAGAGATCAACTGAAGCCCCGAACCAAAGTTCGGAAGATGTTGACTCACTGACTTCAGACCCACCAGTAAAGGCAAGCCCCGGACATATCCCACTATTTTAATTACACTGCAATCTATATCTATTTACGTATTCTATGCATTAAGTTCTTAGGAATTGCTTGAAACCCTAGTTGCATTCTCCTAGGAACCAATGTGATGGATACTAGCTCTTGAGTCCGACTAGCTGCTATGCTAATAGGGCCGGTAGAAGTCGGGTGATTTCCTGTCACTCGCGCGATATAGGAGTTGTAATGTTTACCTGTTATCACTATAAGGATACCGGACGGGAGTTCTGTGAGGTATCATGGTTGAGGTGATACCCCGTCTGTGTTGTTGAATCTGTTAAGGTCGCAGCGTGTGGAAGTGCGGGTTAAGTGTTTGAAAGTACTAACCACATGCCGCGAAATATGGTAAGCGGTAAGCCTAGTAACCAATCGGCCCGAGGAGTGGACATACCTCCCACCACTTATTTTGCTTCTTCTGGTTACTTATGTTCGACTGAGGAAATACGTGTTGCAAGGGCAACCAGGAATACGGGTTTTGTAGTCGCGCTACAGACGTATGTCCTGCACTTTGGAAGTGCGTATGTTCCTGCAGTCGCTTGTGGTGGATCTGATCCACGAGTCGGAATGAAAGGTAAACGGTTGCTTCGGAACGACCCTGTGGTGTTCCAAGCGTGTGAGTTAGGTTTACCTTGCAAGGTTGAATCTCGATTCAGGAATCGTCCGCCTCTCATGATGAAATGAGACTGCTTATCCCCTTTTCCACATAGAGTAACAAGAGCAATATTATGGTTATCAAAGATGATGCTTGACCAAAGATTATACCATGCTTGCTTAGATATAGGTGCTTACTTAGAATGGATAATTAACTAGAATCTGAAAGCTAAAACTTGAAATTAAGGATCTACTCTTTGTTGCTTTTCAGCTGAAACTAAACCCAGAACAATTATAAGCTTTCATAAGTCTAGTTATGGGCTAAGTATACCCAACCCCGGGTAAGCCTTGCTGAGTATTAGTATACTCAGCCTTGCTAGTTTTATGTTTTTCAGGCAAAGCCTTTGACGATCCTACTCTTCCCCTGTCTTGGCCCTGTGCTCTTCCAGAAGATGTGTCCGTGGAATGGGATCTGTCCTCGGCCAACATTGATGATACCGAGTGATGTCATGCCCGGGCTTAGCATGACATCCGTCTTGACGACGTGTTGTAATCGTCGCGTATGTTTTCCGCTGCCAAAAACCATAGCTTTAATGGTTTGTACTCTTTTCTCTAGATTTGAAACTTCTTATTTCTTTTAGAAACTCTTGTAATGTAATTCTCTGTAATGTAAAATGTGATGGTGATTGTATCTCTGGACTCACCTTCGTGTGAGGTAACCTTATTGATCCTGTGTATCGGTGGTTTATCGGGACGTTACCCGACAGGCCAAGGGATTATACCGTTTGAAGCACGTTGGAGCCCTAGGAAGTGGACTCGCGTACTTGAGCCGGTATAATTCAGGTTGGTTCTGCCACAGTCTACCTCAACTCATCCTCTCGCTCCCAGGTAGCCTCCTCCTCGGTGTGATGACTCCACTGAACACGGCACATCTTGATCTTCTTGTTCCTAGTAACTCTCTCAGACGTCTCCAGAATTTTCACTGGATGCTCGGTGTAGGTCAGATCCTCCTGTACTTCCAACCCTTCCAATGGTGCTTGCTCTTCCGGCACTCTCAGGCACTTCTTCAGCTGGGATACATGAAACACATCGTGCACTCCTGAGAGGTTGGGAGGCAACTCCAAGCGGTATGCCACCTCACCTTTCCGTTCCAACACCTTGAATGGACCAATGTATCAAGGGGCTAGCTTCCCTCTCACATTAAACCTACGAATTCCCCTTATCGGCGAGACCTTCAGATACACATGATCACCCATTGCAAAGGTCAGATCTTGGCGACGAACATCCGCGTAGCTCTTCTGAAGAGTCTGTGCGACCCTCAGATTCTCTCACACCTGCTGTACCAGGTGTTCTACTTCCTCAACAATATCCGGACCAAATACCTGCCTCTCGCCAATCTGATCCCAATACAGCGGAGTCCTGCACTTCCGACCATACAGGGCCTCGAAAGGAGATTTCTTCAGACTGGCCTGATAGCTGTTGTTGTAGGAAAACTCTGCATACGGCAGGCATTTATCCCAGCTGGTACCATACTGAATAATGCAGGCTCGAAACATATCCTCCAACACTTGGTTGGTTCTCTCTGTCTGCCCTTCTGTCTGAGGATGATAAGCGGTACTGAAGCGTAGCTTCGTATCCAGCGAATCATGCAACTGCTCCCAGAACCGTGAAGTGAACTGATATCCTCGGTCAGATATGATCTTCTTCGGTACACCATGTAGACAGACAATCCTGGAGATGTGCAACTCTGCGAGTCTAGCACCGGAGTAAGTAGTGTTCACCGGAATGAAGTGATCAACCTTCGTCAACCGATCCACTACTACCCATATGGAGTTGTACCCTTTCTGGGTACGAGGCAATCCCACAATGAAATCCATAGTGATCTCTTCCCATTTCCACTCTGGAATCTTCAACGGTTGCAACAGACCTGCTGGTCTCTGATGCTCTGCCTTGACACGCTGACAAGTGTCACAGATAGCCACGTACTCCGCAACGGAACGCTTCATTCCATACCACCAGAATCGTTCCTTGAGATCATAATACATCTTTGTGCTGCCTGGATGAATGGAATACGCCGTATCATGAGCCTCGCTCAAGATCAACTTCCTGAGATCCGCTACATCTGGCACACATATCCGACCCTTGTACCACAAGGTACCCTGATCATCTTCTCTGAAATGAGGTGCCTTGCCAATCTTGAGCAATGCACGGATCTCCTGCAGCTTCTTATCTTCTTTCTGGTGCTGCCTGATCTCCGTCTCTAGAGTGGGTTCTGCCTCGAATGATGCACTCGAGGTGTGACGCAAGAAACCCAGTCTCAACTGCTCAAACTCCTCGCATAACTCCTGAGGCATCTGAAAAGCCACAGCCATATTAACGTAGATCTTCCTGCTCAGAGCATCTGCTACAACATTGGCCTTGCCCGGATGATAGTGAATCTCCAGGTCATAATCCTTGACCAATTCTAGCCATCTTCTCTGCCGCATGTTCAGCTCATTCTGAGTGAAAATATACTTGAGGCTCTTGTGATCGGTGTAAATATCACACCTTTGCCCAAACAAGTAATGCCTCCATATCTTCTGAGCATGCACAACTGTGGCTAACTCCAGATCATGAGTGGGATAATTCAGCTCGTGCCGGCGCAACTGCCGCGAAGCATAAGCTATCACTCTGCCTTCCTGCATCAGGACGCAACCAAGACCATCCCTCGAAGCATCACAATACACTGTGAACCTCTTGTTCTGGTCGGGCAGAGTAAGGACTGGCGCCGTAGTTAACCTCTTCTTCAGCTCCTCGAAGGCCTTCTGACGCTCATCAGTCCAAGAGAAATCCACACCCTTCTCCATCAAGGAAGTCAAAGGCTTCGCAATCTTGGAGAAATTCTCAATGAAGCTCCGATAATATCCTACTAAGCCCAAAAAAGAGCGGACTTCCTTCACTGTCTGCGGTACAACCCAGTCAAGCACATCCTTCACCTTTCCGGGGTCCACAGCAATACCTCCCTTGGAGATGACATGACCGAGGAATGGAACCTCGTCAATCCAGAATTCGCACTTGCTGAGCTTGGCATACAGCTTGTGCTCTCTGAGTCTCTGCAACACAAGCCTCAGATGCTTCTCATGCTCTGCTTTTGACTTGGAATATATCAGGATATCATCACTGAATATCACCACAAAGGTGTCCAGAAAATCCATGAAAACCTTGTTCATCAGATGCATGAAGAAAGCCGAAGCATTGGTCAAGCCAAAGGATATGACTGTATACTCGTATAGCCCATACTTGCAGGTGAATGTCGTCTTCTGGATATCCTCAGGACGAATCTTCAGCTGGTAATAACCCGAACGCAGATCAATCTTCGAGAATACACAAGCACCCTGAAGCTGATCAAAGAGATCCTCAATACGAGGCAATGGATGCTTGTTCTTGATAGTGACTGCATTCAGGTCCCGATAATCGACGCACATCCTCTTCGCGCCATCCTTCTTCTCTACAAGCAATACAGGAAAAGCCCAAGGAGAGAAACTACGACGGATATAGCCCTTGGCTAGCAACTCGTCGACAGTCTTCTTAACTTCCTCATGCTCAACGGGTGCCATACGATAGGGTCGCTTAGCAATAGGAGCTATGCCAGGCAAGAGTGTTGGTGTTTAACCGGCTGCCCACCGAGGGGTATACCCACGGTGGTAAGTTTTGGGTGAGGAGACGCCGAGATCAGGAACTCGAAGGTGCAAGGAACACAAGACTTTTAGACAGGTTCGGGCCGCACGGAGCGTAACACCCTACGTCCTGTATGGTGGTTTGTATTCCTTTTGGTGTAGAATGACCTAATGATCTTCTGTTTTGAGGGGGGTCCCTGACCTCCCTTATATATCCGAGAGGTCAAAGTTACAAAGATGATAACCAACCCCCTTCGAGGGATCACACCAGAACTGATCTCGAGTAGATCCTCTCCGTGTTGGTTAGCTCTATCTCCTATTTAAACGGGATAAACAAGAGATAAACAAAATGAATAAGAGATAAGACAGGCTTAATCTCTTAAACTTCGTAACGTGCCCAGCCCGGTGGCCCCGGGTCTAACAAGCCCCCGAGCTCTTCGTAGCTGAGTACTGCAGGCTTATCGAGTACTTTCGAAGCAGTCTTCGACTTCTTCTGAAGCTTCATCGTGAAATCCTCCTTCGAGTACTTCCTTAGCTGCATCGAAGCTATGAGGTGCTCATGCCCCGAATATTATTTCCGCTGTGGTGTGCGATTAAAAAAAATCGCACTCCATATGGAGTAGCCCCCGAGCCTTAGGTTGAATCAGAGAATCAGGCTGAGGGTCCCATTAATCTGTAGTCCTCCTTATCCTTTAGAGAAATTTGAAAAATAAGTAGTCGATGCCACGTACCCCGCAGCCCCCGAGCCTTGAATCCAAATCCTAGAAAATGATGATACAAATGATGTAATTAGACCAAAGATTCGAAAAACCCCTTTTTTCAGGCTAATTAGCCCTAAAAAAATGATTAATCGAATATTTAATCCAATCAGATCACCAAATGACCCTTCACCTTCGGAATATTCCACAAAACGACTCTTGAACTTCAGAACAGTAACTTTTCCCCATCCCGCTGGTTACTTAACCCCACGGCAATAGGAGGAAAAATTGTGCTTTCAATCCGCATTCCGCCAAAAACCACCAAAACCCCAATCCGAGCCAAACGCCGCCGCCATCCCCTCAAGGAGATCCTCCCGCTCCAACCTCCCCACCCCTCTCCCCGCAGCCCCCGAGCATCTCATGGCTTAGCGCATCGGAGATGGCGTCCAAGAAGTCGGAGATCGAGGAAATGAAGAAGGATGCGGAGCCATTGACGACGGGGTGGACACACAGTAAGTGTTCCCTCAACAATCTGAAAAAATTGTTTTCCAAGGGGTTGCTGCAAGAGAAGAACCTTGTCAACTGGCGCCCCTCGTTCCGTGAGCCCTTCCCCATGGAGAATGTCGACGAAATCGTCACATTCTTCCATTTTGCCGAACGGGGATTGGCCCTCCCCACTTGTTCCTTCTTTCGTGGCCTTCTTTACTACTACGGGCTTGAGCTCCATCACCTCAACCCGAATTCCGTTTGCCATATTTCTATTTTCATCCATTTCTGCAAAGCATTTCTCGGAATTGAACCCCACTGGGATCTGTTCCGCTTCCTCTTCCGCGTCAAACCCCAGCCTACCACAAAGAAACTAGCCGTGGTGGGGGGCGCCGGCATCCAACTGCGACAGTAGGCCGGCGAAAAATATCTTTCATATAAATTCCCCTCAAACCTTCCTGGATGGAAAAACCTATGGTTTTACATCGAAAACCATGCTCCCCACCTGCCGACGAAGTCGAGCAGACCGCCAGTGGTGAGGGGGGAATGGAACCTTGAACCCTCCGGCATGGAGATGATACAAGTCAGAGAGCTGCTGGAGGCCATCGAGGCACAGAAGGAGGGGGTGAGCGGCGCCTCCGTCATGTTCTCATTTTACAAGCGCCGCGTCCAACCCATCCAACAGCGCTGTTGCCTAGGCTTCGAGTACACCGGCCCCGCTGACCCTTCTCGCATGTGCACAGAGGAGGTGCCAGATGAAGTCGCGCTCCAGCGAGTTCAGCGGGTGCTGCTGGACGTGAACGCCGTGCCGTATGTGCCCACCTTGTTCTCTGCACGAAATCCGCCCCCGCCGGTAAGTATTCGACTTCTTTCACTGAAGAAATCTGCTACTGCACCGGTGCTGAACTGAAGGACTTTCTGCAGGGGCACACGGAGCTATATTGCAGCTACCCGCCGCAGCTTGACCTCCCCCGAGCATATCATCTCCTCCCTTCTGCTGTCCAGGAAGCTCGCCTTGCTGCAGCTCAAGGCAGCAGCGAGTCCGCCGAGCGCGTGGACTCGCAGGCGGGAGGAGAAGCCGAAGGAGAACCGCGCCCTGCTGCAGCCACGGCGGCCAAGAGGGCTCGCCTTGCCGCGGCCCAAGGCAGCAGCGAGTCCGCCGAATGCGTGGACTCGCATGTGGAAGGAGGAGCCGAAGGCGAACCGCACCGGGACAACTCCGACCAGAGCGTGGAGTTGGCCGGCGCTCTACCTCCGGTGCCAAAGGGCCAGCGGCAAGTGCGCAAACGCAAGGCCCAAGAAGTCGAGTCCTCCAGGTACTGAGTTGTTGTTTTGGCTAGTTGCCAAGTATCAATGGTGCTGAATACTGACAGTATCCACTTGCAGTTTTCCTGCTCCGCCACCCGGGACTGAACCCGAAGGGGTGGAAACGGGCCCCACCGCTGCCGCTGCGGTGACAATTGTCGTGGCGGGGACCCCTCCATCGGCCGGCCAGGCCTCGCCGTCAGCAACGGGCATTCCTCGACGGGCCTGGCGGGTGAAGAAGGCCGCCAAAAAGAAGTCGACACTGTGAGTTGTCCTCCTGTCGCTTGAAGATCTTGCTTTTGCCCACTTGGATAACAATGTCTTTGATGTCATCAGGGCGGCGAGCGCCGTACAACTGCAGCTGGAGCCGGGCACGGCTGTAGCGGCCCCAGAGCCAACGACCCGCGCTGATCCATCCGGTGCGGAACCTGCCTCGACTGCTGCAGCCTCCGTGCCCTCAGCGCCTGGGGGGCCAGTACCCGCGGAGGTGGCCCCTGAGGCGGATGCGGCGCTCCCCGACTTGCCGCCCCCCGAGCCCCGGCAAGAGGGAGCCGGACCCAGTGGCGGAGAACAAGTCGAGATCCCTGACGCCGCTCATACCGATGGCACAGGTATGCGCTTACCCGCCCGTGACTGGCTGCCGAGGTCTGGGCATAATGTGTTGACCACTTTGTATGCTTGCAGGTGTCCAGCCGCCGCCGTCCGGAGATGCCGCCGGACCCTCGGAGGGTCCCCGTGAGGTGTTGAGGGCCGGGCCAGGGCACTAGAACGTCATCACCACCGACCTGGTGGATGACCTCCTACTGTCGGCAGAGAACCTGAAGACCTTCAAGAGCACCTTCAAGGAGTTATACGACTTCTCCATGGTAATACTCGGGTAATGTTCCAGATGTGCACGTTAGAGAGTTGTTGAGGACTCATTCTCCCCCTTTTGCGCAGCATGTGATCACCAAATCCCAGAAGAAGTCGGAGAAACTCCGCGCGGTCGTGAGTGACGCGCGAGAGCTAGCTGCCCTGGACAAGCGCATCTCCGAGGAAATCACGAAGAATTGCTATCTGCAGCGAGAGCTTTATATACTGAAGCAAGAAAGGACTCGAGAGACCTGGCTGCTCAAGAATGACCTGAAAAACATGGAGAAGGTGTCACACCCGATTTATAAGAACATAAATCGAGCAATTATATATGCGCCAGGATCAAGTCACGCATATATACAACAGATTATCAAGATATCACAACACATGTCACGAATAATATTAATATAAATCGTAAATAAATCATGAATAAATTATTTTATTACAACCGAATCAAGAATCGGTTCAAGAGTTGCGGAGGCGCAAAAGAGATACATGAAGAGCTGGGCGCCACAGGGACGTCGACTGGGAGACAAACGCCTAGAAGTCGTCGAAGCCGCTGACGTAGTCCTCCACGTTGCCGGGCACTGAGCAGCAGTCGAAGATATCCGAAGTAGAACAGAAGAGTAGAGAGGCAAGTGTGAGTACAAACTAGTACTCAACAAGTATAACACAAACTATGAGGCTCTAAGGTTGGCTGACTCAACTGCATAGCTTTTAGTCTTGGCAAATTTTATTAAAACTATTTACTACAAGTGGATGATTACCATAAACCCAATTGCATAATAAATTAATCAATATTAATTAAGAACTACTGAGAACCATCCAAACCAAACCACCCGGGGAATCCCCCTCGTCAAAGGTTGATAACCCCACTAATCAGACGGAGGATCTGGGCCGCTCATGACTGTGAGCATAGCTGATATATCAGTTTTACACTCTCGAGAGGTTGCACAACTTTACCCACAAGTCGTGAGCTACACTAGTTGTTCATCACACTTCCTTAGGTGAGATGGCTAGCAAGCACACTACGAGACTGTTACAAAGGACACGTTGGTAAGATGTAACCGCTAAGGATTCTGGATCAGCGACGATGGGGCCCACCTCCGGGGGTACAAGACACATAGCACAGACCAAGCCGGAGGAGCAGGGACCATTGAAGCTTACCACCCCTCTTGCCCACGCAGGTAAGTTACTCCCGAACCAACACGACCTAATTAGTAAGTCAAGACCGTCCCATTCCAGTCTTGTGGTTGCGCGGTTGTCCCAGGTTGTCGCTCTATGAACCGGTCCTTATGGAGAGTGGCCAACCAAGCACTAAGCACCGTGCTGGCCCCCTAAACCATGTTTCTACAAAAACATATTTTTAAGGACGCACAAACCACTCAAGCACACAGCACAGAGGGTCGGCTCCAGAATTAAGTTGCGTAAGACCATTAATCAAATTAATTAAAAAGGACCCAGATATGTTATAGCGCAGCAACCTAGCACAACTAACCAAAATGCAACCCAAAGGATATATATAAAGGATATAAAGTGGCTAGGAAAGTCCTTATAGGCATACAGTATTAAAATGCAGTATGAAATTGTATTTAAAGAGTGATAGGAGGTTCATGTTATACTTGCCTTCCTCGTACTCTCCCGGCTGCTGCTCAAACTGCTCGGAAGATGGCGGCTCCTGGTACTGGTCCAAAGGTTCCGCGTCTACTCACGGTCATCAGGCATAGTCCACACATACACACATGCACGAACAATAGCAAACTATAAGAAAACAGTACACCAATACAATGAAACAGCACATGAAACTAGCCTAGATCTATTCTATGCGTTACAACGATCACGTGGATATAAAGAACACCTAAAACGGAGCTAAAACGTGAAAACTACGCTTAAAACAAGATCCAGGGGCTTATTTGTAAGAAAACAGGAAAACCAGGGGGGTTTTGTGTAAAAACTGAGGGCCAAAACCTAATTAAAGGTTAAACCTAGGGGCTAGACTGCGAAAACTACAAAACTATGGTTGAAAAACAATTTTCTAGAAAGGCCAGGGGTCAAACAGGAAGAAAAAGGACCTGAATGCAAATACTTTTGCTCTACAGGGTGTACTGCGGGTTGAATCCTCAAAAAGGCAGGGGCTTCTTAACAAAAAGGCTGGTTGAAAGGGTATGATTTAATCTGGGCCCTCGGATCAGATCTGCACGGCCCAGATTAGAATCCATACGCGAAGGGGTACGGGATGATCTCAGCCTTTGGATCGAGATCGGACGGTCGGGAACGGATCTAGGTTTACAACTCGCGCGATCCACCGGATTTGAAATGGACGGCTGAGATCCCACCACGGTCGGGATCTAATCCGATGCGTCGGATCGACGATGGACGGCTCAGGTTGGATACACCCGCGAACCGGTATCTTACGATATTAGCCGCTGGATCGAGATCTAACCGTTGTGGCACGCCGGCCTCCGATCTAATCTTGATCGTCCGCCTCGGATCAAACGGCCAGGAGCAAAGGGGCGGAAGTGGGCGGCGATCTCTCACCGGAGAAGAGGAGGCCGCGGCGGAGGCTCACCGGCGACGCGCGAACGGGCGGTTCCGTGGCCAAAAGACGACGAGATCCGGTCGGGCAGTGGGAGAAGGGCACGGGGAAGCCAATTGGGGCCAAAGGGGGCGGAGGCGGTGGCCGTAGCGGCCGGGCGACGGCGGCGTGCGGCTCGGGTGCTCCGGTGAGCGCGCGCGGCGGCGGTAGGGCGAGACCGGGAGAAAGGATGGGTCGGGAGGCTTCCTTACCCTACCGGGATGAGCTCCCGAGGCTTGAACGACGGCGGCGGCCGGCGAGGAGGCGGGACGGCGGCGGCCCGGGGCGCGCGGCGGCGGCGAGCGCGTGAGCTAGGGTTTCGGGGCGGCGGAGCACGGTGGTGGCTAAGGGGAAACCCTAGGGGAGGCGGCGCATTAAATAGGGGCCACGCGGCGCCTGGCGAGCGGGCCCGAGGCGGGGCGGCGCCGGGGTGCGGTCGAGCTCGGACTCGAGCTCGAGTCCAACTCGGTCGCGAGGAAGGCGATGACCCCGACAGGTGGGGTCATCCTGCCAGCGGCTGCGGGGGAGAGCGGGGAGGAAAGGGGCCGCGCGGCAGCTGGGCCGGGCGAGCGGCAGCGAGCGGCCCAGGAAGCTGGCGCGCGCGGGCTGGGCTGAGCGGCACGCGGAGGCCCACGCGGAAGGAAAAGAGGAGGGGTCGGACTGGACCGAGGGAGCGCGTGGCAGCCCAGGCGAAGGAGACAGCTCGGAGAGCGTGGGCTGGGCCAAGAGGGGAAGTTCGGACGTGGTGGGCTGGGCGGCTTTGGGCCGGGGAAAAGGAGAGAGCAAGGGAAAAAGAGCCCGCGGCTGAGGAGAAAAAGAAGGGTTTTGGGCTGCTGCGTTGGCTGGTCCATTTCCCTTTCTTCTTTTTCTTTTCTTTACTAATTCAAACTACTTCAAACAAACTATTTGAATTCAAACCAAAATTTGAATTCAACCCTACACACTCAATACAAATAAAATAATGCTGCAGCATGAATGCACAAACAAGTTGTTCTTAAAATAAATTTTATTTTCTTATGTTATAAAATTAATTTAAATGCCACAAAATTAAGGAAAAACTCTGGAAATTTTATTTGAGCCAAAATAAATTCATTAAAATTAGGGAAATTTTCATTAGGGTGTTACAGAAGGCCAACTCCGAGCTCCAACAACAGCTCAAGGAGCAACAGGCAGAGTACCAGGAGCAGCTCAAGGTAGAGAAAAAGACGCACCAAGGTAGGCCCTCGCTCCCTTCGAGTACTTTTCCTTAGTTACTTCCCTTAGATGCTGAAGTACCCTTACCACAGAGCTTAGGAAAATAATGAAACACAAAGAGGAGCTGCTTACTGACGTGAAGAATATGCTGTATCGTCGTACAGATGACATCGAAAGGCTGCAGAAGGTGATCAGCGACACTGAGCGTCAGTTCGTCAACTGCCTTCAGCAAGTCAAGACGCTGGGCGAGAAGGACGAGCGGCTGCGCAAGGAGCTGGAGGACCTCCGGGGGGCCGCCCAGGAGCTGGTGGACATGGTGGATCCGCCAGAAGAAGGCAAAGCAGGCCCGCGGCCCCTGCTGGAGCGGCTCCGCGAGGCCCCGAAGAAAATGCTGAAGTTTTTGTCCGAAGCTCCAGTTGCGTGCGTGAGTAATGCCCTCGCCTATGTAAAGTCCTTCGTGCCGAATGCGCAGCTGAGCATCTTTGCGCAAGGGATGGCGGCGGACTGCACAGACGAGCAATTCGAAGAGTACTTGCAAGAGGCCCAACCTGTAGCGGAGCAAATTGTACACAATGTACTGCAGGATTAGGGTGTATGAAACAATTAATCATTCTCTTATGTAAATGCTTTACTCGACATCTCTACTTGCTTGCGTGTCTTGGCTGAGTTGGGATCCAGGCTTACGAGACTCAAGTAGTAGACGCCTCCCTGGGTGCAACGACCCGAAGGGCAGCTAGTACTCGTCTAACAGAATAGCCACAACTCGATCGAGCGGGTCTAAACTTGTTAGGAAAGAACGTGAGCATTGTCGCGGGTTTGCCGTGCGTAGGGCTTAAGAATAAGACTGTCCCGAGTGCGGCGGCCGGGGTATAGTCGAAGGTCGCTCCTGCTGTGAGCGTGCTCCGTAAGCTGGAAAAGACCCGGACGGACGGATCAAGCTTGCAAAAAGCGAGTGCGGGCAGCGCCGCGAGCTTGCCATTCCTTTTGGCAAAAACAAGACTGTTCTGAGTGCAGCCACTCAGGATGTAGTCGGTGTGGCTCTTTATGCGAGCCTTTCCAACATACTAGGTGTAAGCCAGTCGAGCAGATCGACTGTGTTGGAAAAAGTGCGACTGCTGTCGCATGCGACCATTGAAGGTCGCGGCGGGACTCGATGTGCCGAGGAGTTAGCCGGAGCCGAGGGCTCTGTCGGAAACGAAAATCGAAGGGGGATGACCGTGGCCGTAGCCCCCGCGTCATGCGCGACAAGAAGTCGATATATATATGTTTGCACGTGACACTGGCCATCGTGGAAGTAAGAAGGCATGTACGACCCGAGTCGTGTGGCTCATGGCCCCCGAAGTGATTCGGGAGAAGGAGATCTTCTGAGCCCCCGGGGAATTAGCGATCACCGGGCCTCGACTTAAGGGTAGAACTTGCGCAGGTTCTGAACGTTCCAGGAGATCGGGACTTCGCGACCCTCGGGGAATTGTAGTCGATAAGACCCTGGACTTGTGACCTGCTTGACGACGAACGGGCCCTCGCACCTTGAATTGAGCTTGTGGAGGCCGGACTCGTCCTGAATACGGTGCAAGACCAAATCACCGACGCTGAATGACCGCTCCCTGATGTTGCGATCATGGTATCGCCAGATCCCCTGCAGGTACCGGGCTGACTGAACAAGGGCGGTACAGCGAGCTTCTTCCACAGAATCGAGCTCTAGCTGCCGCGCCTCGTCCGCCTCGCCTTCACTGTACATTTCGACCCTTGGCGACTTCCACACGATATTGGCTGGTAGAATAGCTTCGGATCCATACACGAGGAAAAAAGGTGTTTGTCCTGTGGCTTTGGACGGCTGAGTCCGAAGCCCCCAGACGACATGCGGCAACTCATGCACCCATTTGCCTCCCTTCTTGCTGTTTTCATCATAAAGTCTCTTCTTGAGGCCGTCAATGATCAAGCCGTTCGCCCTTTCGACTTGTCCGTTAGCCCTGGGGTGTGCAACCGAGACATATTTAACTTCAATGCAAGCATTCTCGCAGAACTCCCAGAACTGGTTCGCCGTGAAGTTTGACCCCAAGTCCGTGATGATGGAGTTGGGGAAGCCGAAGCGATGCATAATATCTGAGATGAAGTCGACGACCCGGTCTGGCGTGAGCTTGGCTATCGGCTTGTACTCGATCCACTTAGTGAACTTGTCGATAGCCACCAGAATGTGGGTGAAGCCGCCTGGTGCCGTCGTGAAGGGCCCGATCATGTCAAGGCTCCAACAGGCAAAAGGCCAGGATGGCGGTATGGTGATGAGGCTATGAGCTGGGACATGCGTCTGTTTGCCGAAAAATTGACAATTTTGGCACCGACGCATGAGATCCTCCGCGTCGGTGACTGCAGTGGGCCACAAGAAGCCGGCCCTGTATGCTTTCCCAACCAGCGTTCTTGAAGCCGCATGGTTGCCGCAGACGCCTTCGTGGATCTCCCGCAGTATGTCGTAACCATCTTCCTTCGTGACGCACTTCATGAGAACTCCTGACCGAGCGCCACGCCGGTAGAGCTTGCCGTTGACCAGGGCGAAGCCCTTGCTTCTTCGCAAGATGCGTACCGCTTCTGCACTCTTGGCGTCAATTCCCGCTGGTAGCCGTTGGTCTTGAATGAAGTCGATAAAGGCCGCTCGCCAGTCCTCCCCCAGCACCATAACCTCTCGATCGGGTTGTTGGGAACCCGAGGCGATGGTTACCTACGGAGAAGGCCTAATGGATGGCTGATTGAGCTCCTGGACGAAAACCCCCGGCGGGACTTGAGCGCGCGTTGACCCCAACTTGGACAGGATATCTGCACCAACATTGTGCTCCCGTAACACATGGTGAACCTCCAAGACGGAAAACTTGCTTTCCAGCTTGCGCACTTCCTGTACGTATGCATCCATTGTCTCCTTGTTGCAGTCCCATTCCTTATTGACCTGCTGAACAACAAGAAGAGAATCGCCATATACGAGTAGTCGCTTGATCCCTAGTGATATCGCCAAACGAAGCCCGTGAAGCAAGGCTTCATACTCGGCTTCATTATTGGATACCTTCCATAGGATCTGAAGGACATACTTCAGTTGTTCGCCACGTGGGGAGATAAGCAAAACACCAGCGCCCCCACCGTCGAGCTTGAGGGACCCATCAAAATACATGGTCCAGTGCTCTGGCTTGTCCACTGGGGTTGGGACTTGATTCTCCCTCCATTCAGCCATGAAGTCGACTAGAGCCTGTGACTTGATTGCAGTGCGTGGCTTGAAGTCGATTGACAAAGCCCCCAGTTCCACTGCCCACTTAGATATGCGTCCCGTGGCATCTTGATTATGGAGAATATCCGCCAGCGGGAAATCCGTAATCACAGTGATCTTGTACTCGTCGAAGTAATGGCGCAACTTTCTTGATGTAATTAGAATAGCGTATAAGAGCTTTTGAACAGCTGGGTACCGTACCTTTGATTCGGAGAGGACCTCGCTGACGAAGTAGACAGGCCTCTGCACTCCAAACGCATGGCCTTCTTCGCCTCGCTCGACTACAATAGCACTGCTGACAACGTGGGTTGTCGCCGCGATGTAGAGTAGTAGATCCTCTTCCGGTAGCGGAGCTGTAAGGATCGGAGGCGACTGGAGGTGAATTTTCAAGTCTTTTAGAGCCCGCTCGGCCTCCTCCGTCCATTGAAACTTGTCTTGGCGTTTTAGGAACTTGAAGAAAGGTAGTCCTCTCTCCCCGAGTCGGGAGATGAACCTGTTCAGGGCCGCCATACAACCTGTCAGCTTCTGCACATCCTTGATTGTGGCCGGAGCCTCCATATCAGTAATGGCAGTGATCTTTACAGGGTTGGCTTCGATGCCCCGGTTGCTGACGATGAACCCGAGCAATTTCCCTGAAGGTACTCCAAAAACGCACTTGGTGGGATTGAGTTTCCACCGATATCTACGTAGACTACTAAATGTTTCCTCCAAATCTATGATCAAGTTATCGGAGTCCCTAGTCTTGACGACCACATCATCCACATAGGCCTCGACATTCCGATGCAGTTGATCCGCGAAACACATCTGGATCGCACGCTGATATGTTGCTCCTGCGTTCTTCAACCCGAAGGACATTGTCTTGTAGGCGTAAGTCCTGTACGGGGTGATGAATGCAGTCTTGACTTGGTCCTCCTCCTTGAGCGCAATCTGATGATACCCTGAGTAATAATCAAGAAAACAAAGAAGGACACATCCAGCCATCGAAACGACGACTTGGTCAATGCGCGGCAGCCCAAAATGATCCTTTGGGCAATGCTTGTTGAGATCGGTGTAGTCGACACACATTCTCCATTCATTGTTCTTTTTCTTTACAAGGACAGGATTCACTACCCACTCTGGATGGATTACTTCTTTAATGAATCCAGCCGCGAGAAGTTTAGCGATCTCCCGTTTAATGGCCTCACGCTTGTCGTGGGCAAACCTCCGCAGGCGTTGCTTCTTAGGCGTAGCCTTCGGGTGTACATTCAAAGCATGCTCGACCAACTCCCTGGGCACCCCTGGCATATCCACTGGTTTCCATGCGAATATGTCTCGGTTGGCCCGAAGAAAGCTGACGAGCGCGAGTTCCTATTTGTCACCCAAGCCCGCACCGATGATGGCAGTCTTGGATGAATCTCCCTCCTGGAGCTGGATCGTCTTGAGGGCCACATCATCAGTCGACTGGATGCTCGACTTGTTGGCCTTCTTGGAAGGGATCTCCAGCCCGGTCTGGGAGAGCTGCTGCGCGGCCGCGAGTACTTCTCCCGAAGCATCTGGCACGCGAGTAGTCGAAGCGTACTGGATCGCCTCCTGATTGCAGTCGTACGACTTCTTCAAGTCGCCGCGGAGGGTGAGCACTCCACCGAGTCCTGGCATCTTAAGAAGCAAGTAGACATAATGCGGCACTGCCATGAACTTGGCAAGCGCCGGACGACCCAGTATTGCATGGTAAGAAGAATCAAAAGTAGCCACTTCGAACTTGATGAATTCAGTACGATAATTCTCCCGTGTGCCGAAGGTGACTGGGAGGACCACCGTACCAAGCTGATGCGCCGCATTACCTGGGACGATGCCGTAGAAGGGAGACTTGCTGGGAACCAGCATCTCCTTGAAATCCAGGCCCATCTTCTTCAAAGTGTTGACGAAGATGAGATTGAGCCCGCTCCCGCCATCGATGAGGACCTTGGTAAGCTTGACCTCCGCCACCACAGGGTCCAAGACCAAGGGGAATTTGCTAGGCTCGGAAAAGCTCGTCCACTGGTCATCATGAGAGAACGAGATGGGGACCTCCGACCAACGGAGTGGTCGTGGTACCGCCAGCTCGATGGACAAAATCTCTCGGAGGAGCAGCTTCTGATCCCGCCTGGAACAGAAATCCTCGTCCCCCCGAAGATGACATTGACCACCTTGGACGCATCCTGAAATTTTGGGTTGCGCCCGTGATCCTCCTGATCATCGTCCTCGGGTTCCTTGTCGGTAGGCTTCTTATTCTTCTTGCCACCACCAGAGTTGCTGAACGTCCTCCGAAGGTGGTAGCAGTCGATGGCGGCGTGGCTGGCGCCCGGGTGCCACGGGCACTTCTTCTGCAGGAACTTCTCGAACTCCTCCTGAGTTGTCGACTTCTTGCCCCACGAAGGACGATCGATAGCCGCGATGACATCATCTGGCTTTCGTTTCCGGGGTGGCCCGGAAAAGTCCCGCTGGCCTTTGTCGCTGCGGTTGTCGTTTGGGCGCCGCAGACTGCTATCGTGGTGCCGCGGGAACCGCTCCCGCATCTTCTCCTCCTGCTCGGACCAATCATGCATCATATCACGAAGGCCCGCAACAGTTTTCGGCCTGTTCCGCCCGAAGTCTCTGTATATGCTCGGGTCGGTAATGCCGTTGTAGAAACAGTCGATGATGTCCTCCTCCGAGATGTTCGCGATGGTGGCGCAGACGTCGAAGAAGTGACGCGTGTAGGATCGCAGGAGCTCGTTGCGTTCTTGCTTGCACTGGGCAAGATCATGTCGAGTACCTGCACGAGCAATCGCTCCCTAGAAATTGTCGATGAAGACCTTCTTAAGTCGTTCTCAGGAGTCGATGGAGTTGCTGCCGAGGCTCTCCAGCCAAGTGAGCGGCGCAGGATCCAAAGCTATCGGGAAGTAGACGACTTTGGTGACGTTCGAGCCCCCTGCTACCTCGATAGCCATGGAGTAACAACGGAGCCACTGCTGAGGAGCTTGCTTGCCATCGTACTTGGTAATGCCAATGGGTTTGAAACCCTCTGGGTACTTGTAGCTGCTGAAACATGTAGAGAAAGCAGGAAATCGATCGCTACACTCAGTACCTTCGTTTTCGACTTCTTCGCGGGTCTTGCGCCTGGAAGAAATCACGGTCCGCGCATCGCGGCCTTCATTGATGTGCTGGCGCAAATCCTCCGGAGGAAGTCGATGATTGGCTTGTCGTGGCTGACCCCCTTGCGGTGGCTGTTGCCTTCCGCCAGGGGTCTGGCTCCCGCGAGCGTTGTCGTTGCTGAGCTGGTGTCGAGGACGGCCGCCAGCCGTTCGGCTGTGAGCCTGGCTCCGGCTCTCACCCACGCGTTCCTCCCTAATGGTGGGTGCTGGGTTGTGCTGATCCAACTGGATCCAGGCCCTCTGTGCATAAAGGAGTGCCTAACGCACTTCCGGATCATGGCTGCGCTCAAGGATGGCCGTTACCCTGGCGATGTTGGCCACCGGAGTCCGGAAACCCCGCTCACTTACAGCAGCAAACTCAGGGTCGAGCTCGCGATGCATAGATCGCCTTCGCTCGTTGGCCCTCCTCCGCCAGATCGCGCGGGCCCTGTTCCTGGCCTTCCGCGCTTCGCGATCGGCATCATTCTTGTCAGCGGCGTCGGCTGTGATCTCATCCTCAGAGATCGCTTCAAAGTTGACGATGAGGAGGTCCTCATCGCCCTCGCCTTCTTCGGCCATCAGCACCTGGCGGGAGGAGAGCTCATGAGAACTTTCGTCGACTAGTTCAGTCGACCCCTCCGCCACGATGGCCAAAGGCCTGCCCTCTTGAAAAGGCAAGGGCTCAAGGTGGGCCACGAGTCGACCTTCTGCCTCGAGTAGATTGGGGAGCGTCATGCCCCTCCAGTGCTCCACGTGCCCCTCCGACAGAGAGGTGACCACCAAATCACCGGTACCGGAACAACCCGAAGCCCCCCGACACGCGGTGGCTTCAAGCTTTCCGACCTGGAGTAGCAAGTCCAGGTCCTTCTCTAACATGGAGAGGGACCCAGAGGCGTTGGCCTCCTGAAGGCCAGTGGCCGATTCGCACAAGCCGAGTTGAGATCGGTTATGCAGATCCCTAGATTGGAACGAGTCCAAACCAGGGGGAATTGCCGCAACACCAGAAGAAGTCGAGGCTGGAGCGGACTCCAGCTCGATCTGTGCTGCGGAAGCGTGGAGCGACAAGTTGTCGAGCCCATCGACGAACTTGTCGAGGTCGCTGCGGAGATCCGCAACGGGGGTTTTTGGCTTCATGTCGACGAGGAATCGCCGAAAACTGCCCGCACCATCTGTGACGCAGACCCATGAACCAAAAATGAATGTCGTGCCCTGAGAGGGAACTGACCTGATGAATTTGAACGATGCCATCGAGCTCGCCGATGGATCTTCAACGCGCTCCCCTACCTGGCGCACTAGCTGTCGGTGTTTAACCGGCTGCCCACCGAGGGGTATACCCACGGTGGTAAGTTTTGGGTGAGGAGACGCCGAGATCAGGAACTCGAAGGTGCAAGGAACACAAGACTTTTAGACAGGTTCGGGCCGCACGGAGCGTAACACCCTACGTCCTGTATGGTGGTTTGTATTCCTTTTGGTGTAGAATGACCTAATGATCTTCTGTTTTGAGGGGGGTCCATGACCTCTCTTATATATCCGAGAGGTCAAAGTTACAAAGATGATAACCAACCCCCTCCGAGAGATCACACCAGAACTGATCTCGAGTAGATCCTCTCCGTGTTGGTTAGCTCTATCTCCTATTTAAATGGGATAAACAAGAGATAAACAAAATGAATAAGAGATAAGACAGGCTTAATCTCTTAAACTTCGTAACGTGCCCAGCCCGGTGGCCCCGGGTCTGACAAAGAGATCAATAGAAAACTCAATGTCGCGATCAGGCGGCATACCTGGCAAATCATCCGGAAAGACATCCGGGAATTCAGACACCACGCGAATACCATGCGTGGGTCTAGCCTCCGAAGCATTGACTGTGACCTCCTGTCCATCTGGTGCCGACAAGTGGACAGTCCTCTGAGCACAATCAATCTTGACACCCCATCTAACAAGGGTCTCTATTCCCAAGATTACATCGATACCCTTGGTGTCTAGCACCATCAGATTGGCACTGAACTCTACCCCCCTTATGACAACACTGACTCTGGGATAGAAGATATGAGACCTCAACTGCCCTCCCGGTGAAGATACTAACATGCCCCTCTTCAGGGTGCTAGTATGATTGCCATGATGCTCAACAAAAGACCGAGTAATGAAGGAATGCGTAGCACCAGTATCAAAAAGCACGGTAGCAGGGTGAGTATTGACCATGAACATACCAATAACCACGTTGGAAGCCTCGGCCGCTGACTCGGCCGTCACGTGGTTCACCCTGCCCTGAGATGGCGCCTTGGGCTGAGCTGGGCGCCCCTGCTGTCCGGACTGCGCCTTCTGGGGACAAACGTTGGCGTAGTGTCCCGGCTCGCCACAGTGGAAGCACACACGTGGGAGTGCTGGAGCCTGCTGCCCGGCAGAAAGAGCAGGCACTCCCGGCCGCGAAGCTGGTGGAGCCGGTGGAGCGGAGCGTGCCGGAGGTGCTGGAAGCCTCTGGCCCTGTCCCGCTTGCTGCTGCTGCTGAGGATGAGTCGGGTACTGCTGCTGTCGCTGCTGGTACTGCTGGATTTGCCTCTGGTGCTGCTGCTGCTGCGGCTGCTGCTGCTGCTGGTACTGGTACCGAGGCCGGGTGTTGCTACCCAACGCAGCAGGAGCCATCTTCCTCTTCTTGTCCTCAATCTCTCGGCGCTTGCGCTCGGTGTTGAGGGCAGCATCAACCAGCTGGTTGAAGTTGTCGAAGCGGTGGTTCATGAGCGCGTACTCCAGGTGGTCATCGAGTCCCTCCCTGAAGCGCTCCTGCTTATCGCCATCATGGGCGACCTCAGCGGGGGTGTAGCGAGCAAGCTGGAGAAAACGATCATGGTACTCTGTCACCATCATAGATCCCTGAAATGATAATCACCGGGAAAAGAGGATGGAATTTTGTTCAGCCTTCCAATTTCACGAAGATAAGCAAAGGTGGGGCTTGAGCTCAAAAAGAAATTGCGGAAAGATTTTACTCAGATTTACCGGCTTAAGCGCAAGGAACTCCTTGTGCTTCATTTTCATCACTCCAGCAGGGATGTGGTGGTTCCTGAAACGCTCCCGGAACTGGACCCAAGTGAGGACGTCACGGTCCCGAGCTGGATAGGACTCCCACCAATTGAGAGCTGAGCCTCGCAGCTGCCCTGCTGCGTACAGGACTCGCTCCCTGTCGTCGCAATGAGCGACATCCAACTGGCGCTCCACTGAACGAAGCCAGTCATCAGCCTGGAGTGGATCAGCCGCATGAGAGAATGTCGGCGGGTGTCCTCTCAGAAAATCCACACGCCTGTCGCGATGCTGCGGCGGTGGAGGAGGTGGTGGCTAAGCGTGGATCTACTGCAGAGCCTGAACAGTGTTGTTCAGAGTGGCCATCATCTGCATCTGGAGCTGGAAGAACTGCTCCGGAGTCAGAGGTGGAGGCATCGGCAGCGGCTGGTCAGTGCTCTGGTTGTTCTGCCCCTGCTGGCCAGAACCGGTGCCAGTGCTCCTGGTGTTCACCATCTGTTTGAGCAGAACGAAATTTATGAGAAGATATTGTGCAGCTGCGGAAATGAAACTTCGACAGGATATGGCAGAGAGAAAAGAGTATAGGTTTTACCCCAACGATCTAACTCAATTTTATTATTTTGTTCAAGTCGGTGTTAGGGTCGATTTGCATGAACAAGTGTAACTACTAGACTATGCAATCAACCAAAAATCCAAATCAAACATTTGCACAATAACAAACATTCAATATTCACAACTTAGTCGACTTTATCACACTACTCGACTAACACACTCGTTCTAGTGTATTTTCATTGGGATAGCTTAAACTTATAGCTTATAGGGTTAGACACTCAGGCCAACGTCTACGGAAAACTCAAGCTATTTCTCAGAAAAGATAGGAGAGAGATAGCAAATCAAGGACTTAAGACTCAAGGAATAGAAGTAGGAAATGATGTTAGAAGATTTGCGGAAGCAAGGCAAGAGAAAAGAAGTCCTAAACTCGACCAATTCTATCTAGGCTTCGTCCTACAGTCGATATGGCTCTGATACCAATCCTGTCACACCCGATTTATAAGAACATAAATCGAGCAATCATATATGCGCCAGGATCAAGTCACGCATATATACAACAAAATCATCAAGATATCACAACACGTATCCCGAAATAAAAGCGTATAAATTATAAATGAATATCTTTATTACAACTGAATCAAGAATCAGTTCAAGGAATGCGGAAGCGTAAAATGAATACAGGAGAAGCAGGGCGCCACAGGGACGTCGGCTGGGAGACAACGCCTAGAAATCATCGAGTCCGCTGATGTAGTTCTCCACGTCGCCGGGTACTGAGCAGTAGTCGAAGATATACCCGAGAAAACAGAGGAGTAGAAAAGGCAAGTGTGAGTACACAACTTGTACTCAACAAGTATAACACGAGTATGAGGCTCTAAGGTTAGCTGACTCAACTGCATTAGCTTTTAATCTTGGCAAATTTTATTAAAGCTAATTACTACAAGTGGATGAATTACCATAAACCAGAATTTCATAAGAAATTAATCAATATTAATTAAGAACTACTGAGAACCATCCAAACCACCAAGATAACCCAACTAATCAGACGGAGGATCTAGGCCGCTCATGACTGTGAGCACAGCTGATATATCAGTTTTACACTCTCGAGAGGTTGCACAACTTTACCCACAAGTCGTGAGCTACGCTAGTTGTTCGTCTCACTTCCTTAGGTGAGATGGCTAGCAAGCACACTACGAGACTGTTACAAAGGATCACGTTGGTAAGGTGTAACCGCTAAGGTTTCTGGATCAGCTACGATGGAGCCCACCTCCGGGGGTACAAGACACACAGCACAGACCAAGCCGGAGGAGCAGGGACCATTGAAGCTTACCACCCCTCTTGCCCCGCAGGTAAGTTACTCCCAAACCAAAATGACCTAATTAGTAAGTCAACACCGTCCCATTCCAGTCTTGTGGTTGCGCGGTTGTCCCAGGTTGTCGCTCTATGAACCGGTCCTTATGGAGAGTGGCCAACCAAGCACTAAGCACCATGCTGGCCCCCTAAACCATGTTTCTATCAAAAACATATTTTAAGGAGACGTGAGCCGCTCAAGCACACAGCACAGAGGGCCACTCTCAGAATTAAGTTGCATATAACCATTAATCAAATTTAATTAAAAAGGACCAACATAGGTGAGAGCGCAGCACCTAGCAAAACTAACTACAATGCAACCCAAGGATATATATACAGGGATAAAGGTGGCTAGGAAATCCTTATGGCATACAGAATTAAAATGCAATATGAAATTGTATTTAAAAGTGATAGGATATTCATGTTATACTTGCCTTCCTCAAAGTTCTCCTGCTGCTGCTCAAACTGCTCTGCAGAAAGGGGCTCCTGGTACTCATCCAAAGGCTCAGCGTCTACTCACGATCGCAACGCCAAAACATGGTCCAGCACATACACATTCATGCAAACAAAAACAAAAGATAAGAAATAGTACAACATTACATAAAAACAGCACACAAAACCATGGTAGAACTGTTCTACGCGTTACAACGATCGCGTGAGCGCGAAAACCACCTAAAACGGAGCTAAGACGCAAAAACTAGGGTTAAAACAAGGTCCAGGGGCTTTTCTGCGAGAAAACAGAACTTCCAGGGGTTTCAGGGCAAAAACTAGGGACCTAGACATAATTAAACTATAGACACAGGGTCTAACATGTAGAACTGCGCTCCAGGGATGGCGGACCCTATTTCTGGAAAGCTCAGGGGCTTCGGTGCAAAAATAGGGGCTTAACTGGAATTATCTTTGAACGAAGGTGGACTGCGGGTTGATTCCAAGGAAGCTCAGGGGCTCTTTAACAAAACTGCCACGGCTGAAGGGATACTGGGCCGTCGGATCTGGATCGAACGGTTCGGACCCGATCTAGTTCGGACGGTCTGATCCGGACGGCGGGGGTCCGGACGGTCCGATCTGGATCGGACGGGTCCGATCTGGTTGGGCTCGCGGGGACGGCGGGTCTGCACGGCGGCACACACCGGTGATGGCGTTCCAACTTTGGGTGCGGCCTACGGTCCATGATAGCTAGCGTAAGAGGGAGAGGGGAACGTGCTGATGCTCACCGAGGGCTCGAACTGGCTGGAGAAACAGCGTAGGGTGGTCGGCGGCGAGGGCCGAGTGACGGGGACGGGCGGCGCTCGCGGAGGAAGATGATGCAAGGGCCTCCGTGCTTCTGGTCACCGTGGATCGACTCATGGAGATCCTGCGAAGATCCTACGGGGGTTAGTGAGGTCCGGGGATCACCGGCGGCAATCAATTTTGGTAGAGACCGAGCTCACCGGCAATGGCGGTCGTGGCGAAATTCGACGGCGAGAGCGAGCTGGGCGTGGCTAGGGTTGCGGTCGCGGTTTCGGGAAGTCACAGGAGAGGTGGCCTGGTAGCTTAAGAGGCGGCGGGGATGCCCTAGGCGTGCGTGCCGCGGACCCTGTGGTGAAAGCGGATCGCACAACGGATTTGCGAACTCCCGGGCTTTGGGGCTCAGCTTCTAGAAGGTGAGGGCGCCAGTGAGGCTGGTCAGTGGGCCTCGAGCGTGCGCACTGGGGGCGGAGCGGGGCCACGGGCAGCGAGGGAGCGGCCGGGACGGCGGAGGCGGAACAGAGGGAACCGGCGCGGAGAAGAAGAAGGAAAGGAAGGAGATGGTCACCGACAGGTGGGGTCGAGCTGGGGAATGACTGAGAAAGAAAGAATGACTGAGAATAGAAGGAATGACTGAGAATAGAAGGAATGACTGAGAATAGAAGGAATGACTGACTGAGAATAGAAGGAATAACTGAGAATAGAACGAATGACTGAGAATAGAAGGAATGAGTGACCTACTTTCTTGTTTCCTTCCCTTTCTTTTCAAAGCAACTCAAATCTATTGGAATTCAACTAAATTTTGAATTCAACTCCTATGCACTCAACCAAATAAAACTTATGCACCAGCATGAATGCACAAACATGTTGAGCCAAAATAAATTTTAATTCTTGGTGAATTAAATTATAAATAAATGCAAGCTAGGTAAAATAAATCCTTAGAAAATTTTTGGAGCCCAATTACATTCATTATAAATCTCGAAATTTTACCTTAGGGTGTTACAGAGATCTACACAGACCATAAGAGCTTGAAGTATATCTTCACCCAGCCAGATCTGAACTTAAGGCAAAGAAGGTGGTTAGAACTACTTAAGAATTATAATGTGGTAATTCATTACCATCCTGGTAAAGCAAACGTGGTAGCAGATGCCTTAAGCCGGAAATCTTATGGACCTAAGGATGCCCACCTACAAGAAGAAATGGCACGATTAAATATGCACATCGTCCCCCATGGTTCCAGTCGCAAGTTGAGTGTTCAACCCACTTTGGAGGATAAGATCAGAAAGGCCCAAGGTTCAGATAAGGACTTGATGAAAATCCGCATGCATACTGGAGAAAGCAAGGCACCGGATTTTAGAGTGGATGACAAAGGAACCTTATGGTACAAAGATAGAATTTGCGTACCTAAGGAAGGAGACTTCCCACAGACTATTATGGATGAGGCCCACAACTGAGCGTATTCCATCCACCCAGGATGCACCAAGATGTATGTGGATATAAGACAAAAGTATTGGTGGAGTGGAATGAAGGCGGACATTGCAAGGTCCGTCGCCCATTGTGATACTTGTCAAAGAATCAAGGCCGAACATCAGAAGCCAGCAGGATTGCTGCAACCCTTACCCATCCCGGTTTGGAAATGGGATGAGATAGGAATGGATTTTGTAGTGGGTTTACCCAAGACACAGAAAGGACATGACTCCATATGGGTGATAGTGGACCGGCTCACAAAAGTCGCTCACTTCCTACCTATACGGACCAATTATGGTGGAGAAAAGCTAGCCCGGCTCTATGTGGACAACATAGTGAAGCTGCATGGTGTGCCTAGCAGAATTGTTTCGGATAGAGGAACCCAATTCACCTCTAGGTTTTGGAAAAGTTTGCATAAGGCCATGGGCACCAAGTTGGATTTCAGTTTGGCTTATCACCCGCAGACCGATGGTCAAATAGAAAGGGTGAACCAGATTATGGAAGATATGCTGAGAGCATGTGTCCTTACTTATGGCAAGGATTGGGAACAAAGTTTACCGTATGCTGAGTTTTCGTACAACAACGGTTATCAAGCAAGCTTGGGCATGTCACCATTTGAAGCTCTCTATGCGAGAAACTGCAGAACCCCCTGATGTGGTCAGAAGTTGGAGAGCGTGCCCTAGTTGGACCCGCACTCATAAAGGAAGCGTAAGAAAGAGTGGCCGAAATTAGAGAAAAACTGAAGGCCGCCCAATCCCGACAAAAGAGTTACTCAGACAAGAAGAGACGAGAAGTAAGCTTCAATCCCGGAGACTTCGTCTATCTCAAGGTTTCACCTATTCGAGGGACTCAAAGATTTCAGGTACATGGGAAGCTAGCCCCTCGGTACAAGTACTGAAGAAAATTGGAGCTGTGGCATACCGTCTAGAGCTACCAGAAGGAATGGCTGACATACACCCAGTATTCCATGTATCCCAACTGAGAAGATGTCTGAGGGTACCCGAGAGAGAGCGTGTGCCGGAAGAAGAAATAGCTTTACAGACAGATCTTCGGTACCAGGAAGTACCTGTCAAGATTTTGGACACTTTCACAAAAAGGACAAGAAACTCTGAAGTACGGATTTGCAAAGTTCAGTGGAGCAGACATGGAGTCGAAGAAGCTACATGGGAACGTGAAGATGCCCTGAAGAAAGAGTTTCCCCATCTATTTAGGAGCCAGCCGAATCTCGAGGATGAGATTCATTTTAAGTGGGGTAGGTTTGTAACGCCCGTATTTTTATCTTATTTAAATTACTTTACCAATCCCTCTCTTAAAAATCTTTTAAATCTTTTCCACCGCTTGAGCTCCCGAAGCCCACCTCCCGATTTTCCCGCCGTTCCGACATCGCGCAGTCTCTTCCTCTTTTTCCGCAGAGCCGCCCGTCCCTTTTCCTTTTCCACTAGCCCCGCCGTCCCGTTACATCACCATCATGTTGCGGTCGGCCGCGTGAGCCTGCCCGGCCGCCATCGTCGGCGCCGCGCGCGTGTCCTATCTTTTCTTTCCTCGTATTTTATTTAAATCCATTTTATTTCTCTCTTAAAAGTTTTTTCCCAGACTCTTTTTTTTTTGCGCTGGCTTCCTCTTTCTTTTCTCCCCTGTGCTGCCTGCTGCCTGCTCGAGCTGTAGCCCGCTCCTTGCGTGCACGCGCGGGCCAGCGCGCGACCCGCTACTGCCCGTACACGCCAAGCCAGCGTGCGGCCCGCTGCTGCGCCGACCTGTCCCGTCCCGTCCCCTCACCCTCGCAGCTCGCGCTTTGTCACCGAGCATCCCGGCCGCCATTAATGGCGAGGCTCCTGTACTGCCCGTGACCCCCCCATGCCGGCCATCCCCCTCCCTCTTCCTCTCGGCCTATAAATCAGACCCCAAGCCGCCCCTCACTCCGCCCACACCGCCCAAACACCTCTCCCTCTCTACCTCACGCTGCAGCTCGCCGACGCTGCTCACCATTGCCGCCCACCACCCATCACCGTGGACAGCCCTCCGTAGACTGTCTCCGCACGAGGTGAGGGCCGGAATCGGACCCCCTCGGCCTCCTCTCTATTTTTTCCCCTCCCCGGGTGTTGCCATGCGCCAGGGGGCCGGCGCCCATGTGACACCCTAGGTGTCAAATTGTACCATAATAGGTATGAAATGTAATGCATGTGTTGAAATGTATAAGGTTGGATGTATTTGTAGAAATAAGACCTTATGTGCAATTTTATAAGAATATGAGTCCTTTTGTGCAAGATGCATGAGTTACAAAAGTAATCTTCAAAAGTTACTAGGGGCCAAATTATAAGAATGCAAGTAATCATGACTTACCTGAAAACTTGCATTTAGGCCCAAAGTTATGTGTAAAATACTTTAACAAGGATAAAATCTTTATAAAGTTGAAAGTTAATCCAAAGTTTCAAAATAAAGTTGCATACTTCGAGTTTTTGATTTCAAACCCTAAAACAAAGTTGTAGAGCTTGAAAAGTTTTACAACTTTCATTTTGAGTACTTTTTCTTTTGAGCCCTAGCTTAAAAGTTATCTCTGGTTTACAGGCAGGTCCCTGGAACATCGGAAAATTGCAAATCAGTCCAGTCGTCTTCAACCCTCCCTCTGCTCCTCTGTTTTTCTGTTCCCCGCCGCCGCCGCCGCCGCCGCCGTTCCTCGGAATTCCGGCCAGGCAGTGCAGCCCCCTTGCCCCCCCTCACTCCCAGGCGCCGCCTTATCTCCTCCCCGACCCTATCCCTTGGTTCTCCCGCCCATTCCCGTGCTGCCACGCGCCTGCCGCCGCCTGCCCGAGCTATTTGCGCCGCCACCCGAGCCGCCGTCGTGGTCCTCGGCTTTGCGCCCCTCCCGTACCTTCTCCTCCCTATAAGTAGCTGCCCCGGGACCTCCTGAAGTTAGTCCCCCATCCCCTTGCGCCTCTCCCTCACCGGAGCGCTGCTCCCAGTACCACCCCGCCGCCGCCCTTCGGCCTCACGCCGGCGACCCCCTTTTTGACCTCCCCAAGCCTGGCCAAGCCTTCAAACGGGTGTGTCTCGGTGTCCTCTCACTCCCCACCCCCTTTCCCCTGCTACCCAAGCTCTCCCTTCGCCGGATTTGAGCTCAACCGAGCTTGCTCCGGCCGGCCATGGCAGAAGGACCTATCTGCGAGGCTTCAATTCTTTCCGAGGGTCTAAATGAAAGATTTTGATTCTTTCTCCTTTCCAATGTGCTGAACTTTGAAAATTCCTAGGAAATCATAGAAAATTCATAAAAATGTAAAACCAGTTGGACCTGAATCCTTATTTCAAACTCTATCACTCTTGTTTTATGACCATGTTATGAAAGTATATGGTTTGTGCTGTGTTTAAAATAGAAGTAAATGAATGCTTGTTATTTCATGTGAGTGGTATTGCTGGCTTGTAAATTCAATAGAAAATTGTAGGAAATTCCAAAAATTGCAAAACTAGTTTTGTTGGAAACTATATTTTGAACTCTACAACTTCTATTAAGTAAGTTTGATACAAAACTGAATATTTTTGGAATCTATGTTAGATCTAATATAAGAGAGTGTAATGTTCATAGTTCCTGCATGTTAACTTTGTTGATCATGATTTTTGGTATGCAATCCCTATGGATTAAGTATGAATTGATATGGAATTTTCAAACCTAAGTTTGTTCTGTAATTTAAATTCTTTTAAGTTGATCAATTCAATTTGTTTTATAGTAGAATTAACTAAGTCTTTTCAGTAAAGCTTATCTAATTTATGTATGCAATGGATCTGTGTTTAAATTTTCAAAACTTTATAACTTTAATTATCCAAGCTTCACATTCAAATTTGAATTTAATTTTGAGTGTTTTAATTCTTGTTTTCAATTAAATCAATGTTATAGTCATGAGTTGAATGTTTATGATTCAAAGCTTAGGTTCCTTTTTGTACCATGAGTTCTTGAGTGTTAGCTTTTGGATTGCAACTTTATCGTGAATTAAGATGAAGGTGTATGCATCCATTGAACTCCATCTTGCATATCATGTAGACTCGATCACTCTCGCCAACGAAAGTTACCAGCTAATCCCGGAACCAGAAGGAGGTTGTTCTGAAGACCCCGAGAACTTCGTCAGGGAATTCTCTGAAGGCCCGAACCAAAATTCGGACGTTATTAACTTGACTAACCCCAGCCCCACCAGTAAAGGCAAGCCCCGGACATAACCCTCTATTTTAATTACACTGTAATCTATATCTATTTACGTATTCTATGCATTAAGTTCTTAGGAATTGCTTGAAATCCTAGTTGCATTTCCCTAAGAACCAATGTATTGAATGTTAGCACTTGAGTCCGGCTAGCTGCTATGCTAATAGGACCGGTAGAAGTCGGGTGATTTCCTGTCACTCGCGTGATATAGGAATTGTAATGTTTACATTCCTGTTATCACTATAAGGATGACGGACGGGAGTTTTATGAGGCATCATGGTTGAGGTGATACCCCGTCTGTGTTGACGAATTTTGATAAGGTCGCGGTGTGTGCCGATCGGGGTTAAGCGTTTGAAAGTACTAGCCACATGCCGCGAAATATGGTAAGCGGTAAGCCTAGTAACCAATCGGCCCGAGGAGTGGACATACCTCCCACCACTCGTCTTGCTTCTTCTGGTTACTTATGTTCGATTGGGGAAATACATGTTGCAAGGGCAACCAGGAATACGGGTTTTGTAGTCGCGCTACAGACGTATGTCCTGCACTTTGGAGTGCGTATGTTCCTGCAGTCGCTTGTGGTGGACCTGTCCATGAGTCGGAATGAATGGCAAACGGTTGCTTCGGAACTATCGTTGGATGTTCCAAGCATGTGAGTTAGGTTTACCTTGCAAGGTTAAATTCGATTCAGAATCGTCCGCCTCTCACGATGATTGAGACTACTTAATCCCTTTATCACACAGAGTAACAAGAGCAACTATATGATGAGTAATACTGATGGTTGAGATAAAGAGCACTACCTTGCTTGCTTAGTTGTAAGTGCTTATCTAGAATGGATAATCACATAGAACTTGAAAGCTAAAAGTTGAAAATAAGAATCTACTCTTAGTTGCTTTTCAGCTAAAACTAAACCCAGAACTATTATAAGTCTAGTTATGGGCTAAAGTATACCCAATCCCGGGTAAGCCTTGCTGAGTATTAGTATACTCAGCCTTGCTAGTTATATGTTTTGCAGGTAATGTCTTGAAGACCCTACTCTTCCCTTGCCTTGGCCCTGTGCTCTTTCAGAAGGTTGGTCCGTGGAATGGGATCCGTCCTCGGCCAACATTGATGATACCGAGTGATGTCGTGCCCGGGCTTAGCATGACATCCGTCTTGACGACGTGTTGTAATCATCGCGTATGTTTTTCGCTGCTAAAAATCATAGCTTAAACAGTTTGTATTGTTTTCCCTAAGTTTGAAACTTTGTACTAGTCTTATAAACTCTTGTAATGTAATTCCCTATTATGTAAATTGTGATGGTGATTGTATCTCTGGACTCACCTTCGTGTGAGGTAACCTTATTTGATCCTGTGTATCGGTGGTTTATCGGGACGTTACCCGACAGGCCAAAGGATTATACCGTTTGAAGCACGTTGGAGCCCTCTGGAGTGGACTCGCGTACTTGAACCGGTATAATTCAGGTTGGTTCTGCCACAGCTGGTATCAGAGCTATAAGGTTACTCTGGAGATACATTTTACCCTAAAAATGCTTTCAGTATAAAAATTTGACCAACAAAATGTTTGGCAAAGTCGCGTTGGATTCGTTAAGGATTGAGCTTAGTACGTAAAGCCCTAGGGTAATGCTTATGAGGAAAATAGAGGTGGCTATAATATGTATAAGTATATAACCCTAACTACCAGCATTACTTTTCTATCAAAACTTAAATTCATGCATAACCCAACTTTACTTTTTGTAACGACATCTTCGATGGTGAGGTAAGAAGGTAAGGATGTCGGTGTTTAACCGGCTGCCCACCGAGGGATATACCCAAGGTGGTAAGTTTTGGGTGAGGGAACGCCGAGATCAGGAACTCGAAGGTGCAAAGAACACAAGTCTTTAGACAGGTTCGGGCCGCGCGGAGCGTAACACCCTACGTCCTGTATGGTGGTTTGTATTCTCTTTGGTGTAGAATGACCTAATGATCTTCTGTTTTGAGGGGGGTCCCTGACCTCCCTTATATACCCGAGAGGTCAGAGTTACAAAGATGCTAACCAACCTCTGTCAAGGGATCATACCAGAACATATCTCGAGTAGATCCTCTCCGTGTTGGTTAACCCTATCTCCTATTTAAACGGGATAAACAAGAGATAAACGAAATGAATAAGAGATAAGACGGGCTTAATCTCTTAAACTTCGTGACATGCCCAGCCCGGTGGCCCCGGGTCTGACAAGCCCCCGAGCTCTTCGTAGCTGAGTACTGCAGGCTTATCGAGTACTTTCGAAGCAGTCTTCGACTTCTCTTGATGATTCGCCTTGAAGTCCTTCTTCGAGTACTTGCTTGGCTGCATCGAAGCTATGAGGTGCTCACGCCCCGAATTTATTTCTGATATGGTGTGCGATTGCAAAATCGCACTCCATATGGAGTAGCCCCCGAGCCTTAGGTTGAATCGGAGAATCAGGCTGAGGGTCTCACTTGTTTGTAGTCTTCCTTACCCTTCAAAGAAATTTGAAAAATAAGTAGTTGATGCCACGTACCCCGCAGCCCCCGACCCTTGAATCCAAATCCCACAAAATTGGAGATAAGGGTCCAAAAATCGTGGCATACAGGCTAAATAATGACACGTTAAGGGGAGACCAAAGCGATGGTACAAATGATGTAATTAGACCGAAGATCCGAAAAACCTCTTTTTTGGGCTAATTAGTCCTGAAAAAATGATTAATCAAATATTCAATCTAATCAAATCACCAAATGACCCCTCATCTTCGGAATATTCCACAAAACGACTCTTGAACTTCAGAACAGTAACTTTCCCCCACTCCGCTGGTTATTTAACCCCGCGATAACTGTAGGAAAAAATCACGCTTTCAATCTGCATTCCATCAAGAGCCACCAAATTCCCCCATCCGAGCCAAACGCCGCCGCCTTCCCCCAAGAAAAACTCCCATCCCGACCTCCCCGCCCCTCTCCCCGCAGCCCCCGAGCATCTCGTGGCCGGCGCATCGGAGATGACGTCCAAGAAGTCAGAGATCGAGGAAATGAAGAAGGATGTGAAACCAACAACCGTGGAGTGGACACACAGTAAGTGCTCCCTCAACAATCTGAAAAAACTTGTTTCCGAGGGGTTGCTGCAAGAGAAAAATCTCGTCAACTGGCTCCCCTCTTTCCGTGAACCTTTTCCCATGGAGAATGTCGATGAAATCGTCACATTCTACCATTTTGCCGAACGGGGATTGGCCCTCCCCACTTGTTCTTTCTTCCGCGGCCTTCTTTACTACTACGGGCTTGAGCTCCATCACCTCAACCCGAATTCCATCTGCCACATCTCCATTTTCATCCACTTTTATGAAGCATTTCTCGGAATTGAACCCCACTGGGATCTATTCCGCTTCCTTTTCCGCGTGAAGCCCCAGCCAACCACGAAAAAACTCGCTGTTGTAGGGGGCGCCGGCATCCAACTGCGACAGCAGGCCGGCGAAAGATACCTGGCATATAGATTCCCCTCCAACCTTCCTGGGTGGAAAAACCTCTGGTTTTACATCGAAAACCATGCTCCCTCCCTGCCAACGAAGTCGAGCAAACCGCCCGTGGTGAGGGGGGAATGGAACCTTGAACCCTCCGGCATGGAAATGATTCAAGTCAAGGAACTGCTGGAGGCCATCGATGCACTGAAGAAGGAGGGGGTGACCGGCGCCTCCGTCATGTTCTCCTTTTACAAGCGCCGCGTCCAACCCATCCAACAGAGATGTTGCCTGGGCTTCGAGTACACCGGCCCTGCTAACCCTTCTCGCATGTGCACAGAGGAGGTGCCAGATGAAGTCGCGCTCCAGCGGGTTCAGCGGGTGCTGCTGGACGTGAACACTATGCCGTACATGCCCACCTTATACTCCGCGCAACATCCGCCCCCGCCGGTAAGTACTCGACTTCTTTTGCTGAAGCAATCGACTACTGCGCCGGTACTGAACTGAGGGGCTTTCTGCAGGGGCATTCGGAACTGTACTGCATCTACCCACCGCAGCCGGACCTCCCCCGGGCGTATCACCTCCTTCCTTCTGCAGTCACGGCGGCCAAGAAGGCTCGCCTTGATGCGACCCAAAGCCGCAACGAGTCCGCCGAACGCGCGGACTTGTTGGCGGGGGAAGAAGCCGAGGGAGGTCCGCGCCTTGTTGCCGCCGTTGCCACCAAGGCGGCTCGCCATGCTGCGGTTCAAGGCAGCAGCGAGTCCACTGAGTGCGTGGGCTCGCAGGCGAGCGAAGGGACCGTGGGGGAGCCGCGCGGGGACAACTTCTCCGATCAGAGCGTGGAGTTGGCCGGCGCTCTGCCACCGGTGCCGAAGGGCCAGCGCCAGGTGCGCAAACGCAAGGCTCAAGAAGTCGAGTCCTCCAGGTACGGAATTGCTGTTTTGGCTAGTTCCAAAGTTTCCATGGTGCTGAGTACTGACAGCATCCCCTTGCAGTCTCCCTGCTCCGCCGCCCGGGACTGAACCCGAAGGGGTGGAGGTAGGCCCCTCTGACGCCGCGACGGTGACAATCACCATCGCGGGGACCCCTCCATCGGCCGATCAGGCCCCGCCATCCGCAGCGGGCGTCCCCCGTCGGGCCTGGCGGGTTAAGAAGGCTGCCAAGAAGAAGTCAACACTGTAAGTTTCCTTTCGAACGCTTGAAAATTCTACTCGTGCCCGCTCGGGTAACAATGTTGTCGATGTCACCAGGGCTGCGAGCGCCATCAGACTCCAGATCGAACCAGGCACGGCTGCGGCGCCTGCCTCAGCCGCTGCAGCCCCCGAGCCCCCGGCGCCTGAGGAGCCAGTACCCGCGGAGGTGGCCCCTGAAACGGATGTGGCGCTCCCTGACTTGCCGCCTCCCGAGCCTCGACTAGAGGAAGCCGGACCCGGTGGCGGGGAACAAGTCGAGGCCTCTGACGCCGCTCATACTGAAGGCGCAGGTAGGCACTTATCCGCCCGCGTCTGGCTGCCGGGGTCTGGGCGTAGTGTTTTTACCATTTCGTATGCCTGGAGGTGTCCAGCCGCCGCCGCCAGGGGATGCCGCCGGGCCCTCGAGGAGTCCCCGTGAGGTGCTGAGGGCCGGGCCCGGGCACCGGAACGTCATCACTACCGACCTGGTGGATGACCTTCTGCTGTCGGCGGAGAACCTGAAGACCTTCAAGAGTACTTTCAAGGAGCTGTACGACTTCTCCATGGTAAGACTCGGGCGATGAACCCGATGTGCGCCTTGGCGAGTTGTTTATGACTCACTCTCCTCCTTTTGTGCAGCATGTAATCACCAAATCACAGAAGAAGTCGGAGAAACTCCGCGCGGTCGTGAGTGACGCGCGGGAGCTAGCTGCTCTGGACAAGCGCATCTCCGAGGAGAAGACGAAGAATTGCTATCTGCAGCGAGAGCTTGATATGCTGAAGCAGGAAAGGACTCGCGAGACCTGGTTGCTCAAGAATGACCTGAAAAACATGGAGAAGGCCAACTCCGAGCTCCAACAACAGCTCAAGGAGCAACAAGCAGAACACCAAGAGCAGCTCAAGGCGGAGAAGAAGGCGCACCAAGGTAGGCCCTCGCTCCCCTCGAGTACTTTCCCTCAGTAGCTCCCCATTAGATGCTGAAGTACGCTTATCACAGAGCTTAGGAGAATAACGAAACACAAAGAGGAGCTGCTTACTGACGTGAAGAATATGCTGTATCGACGTACAGATGAAGTCGAAAAGCTGCAGAAGGTGATCGGCGACACTGAACGCCAGTTCGTCGATTGCCTTCAGCAAGTCAAAACTCTGGGCGAGAAGGACGAGCAGCAGCGCAAGGAGCTGGAGGAGCTCCGGGGAGCCGCCCAGGAGCTGGTGGACCTGGTGGATCCGTCGGAAGAAAGCTATGCGAGTCCGCGACCCCTGCTGGAGCGTCTCCACGAAGCCCCGAAGAAGGTGCTCAAGTTCCTGTCAGAGGCTCCGGTCGCGTGCGTGAGCAATGCGCTCGCGTACGTCAAGTCCTTCGTGCCGACTGTGCAGCTGAGCATCTTCGCGCAAGGGATGGCGGCGGACTGCCCAGATGAGCGGTTTGAAGAGTACCTGCAAGAGGCCCAACCCGTAGCAGAACAAATTGTACACAATGTACTGCAGGATTAGGGTGTATGAACCACTTAATTATTATTTTATGTAAATGCTTCCCTTGACGTCTCTACTTGTTTGCATGTCTTAGCTGAATTGGGATCCAGGCTTACGAGACTCAAGTAGGAAACGTGTCCTTGGGTGCAACGACCCGAAGGGCAGCTAGAATTCGTCTAACAGAGTAGCCACAACTCGATCGAGCGGGTCTAGACTTGTTAGGGAAGCACGCGAGCATCGTCGCGGGGTTGCTGTGCATAGGGCGAGAAGGGGACTACCCCGAGTTCGAGGCCTCGGAGTGTAGTCGAGAGTGCTCCTTCTGTGAGCGTACTCCGCAGGCTAGGTAGGACCCGGACAAACGGATCAAGCTTGCGAGGAGCAGGTGCGGGCAGCGCCGCGAGTTTGCCGTTCTGTTGGCAAAAACAAGACTGTTCTGAGTGCAGCCGCTCAGATTGTAGTCGATGAAGCTCTATATGCGAGCCGTTCCAACGTACTAAGTGTAGGCCAGTCGAACGGATTGACTGCGTTGGAAAAGGTGCGACTGCTGTCGCGTGCGACCATCGAAAGTCGCGGCGGAACCCAAAAGGTGATGACCGTGGCCGTGGCCCCCGCGTCATGGGCGACAAGAAGTCGATTTGGTTGTATACGTGTTTGCACACGACATCTGCCATCATGTACAACCCGAGTGATGTGGCTCGCGGCCTTCAGATACGTTCGGGGAAAGAAAATCTTCGGAGCCCCCGGGGAATTAGCGATCACCGGGTCTCGAGTTAAGGGTAGAACTTGCGCAGGTTTTGAACGTTCCAGGAGTTCAGGACCTCGCGACCATCGGGGAATTGTAGTCGATAAGACCCTGGCCTTGTGACCTGCTTGACGACGAACGGGCCCTCCCATCTTGAATTGAGCTTATGTAGGCCGGACTCATCCTGAATGCGACGCAAAACCAAATCGCCGACGCTGAATGACCGCTCCCTGACGCTGCGATCATGGTATCGCCGGATCCCTTGCAGGTACCGGGCTGACTGAACAAGGGCGGTACAGCGAGCTTCTTCCACGGAGTCGAGCTCTAACTGCCGCGCCTCGTCCGCCTCGCCTTCATTGTACATTTCAACCCTTGGGGACTTCCACATGATATCGGCTGGTAGGATAGCTTCGGATCCATACACGAGGAAGAAAGGTGTTTGTCCTGTGGCTTTGGACGGCTGAGTCCGGAGCCCCCAGACGACATGTGGTAACTCATGCACCCATTTTCCTCCCTTCTTGCTATTCTCATCATAGAGTCTCTTCTTGAGGCCATCGATGATCAAGCCGTTCGCCCGTTCGACTTGTCCGTTAGCTCTGGGGTGTGCAACCGAGACATATTTTACTTCGATGCAAGCATTCTCGCAGAACTCCCAGAACTGGTTCGCCGTGAAGTTTGATCCCAAGTCCGTGATAATGGAGTTGGGGAAGCCGAAACGATGCAGAATATCTGAGATGAAGTCGACGACCCGATCTGGTGTGAGCTTGGCTATCGGCTTGTACTCGATCCACTTGGTAAACTTGTCGATAGCCACCAGAACATGGGTGAAACCGCCTGGTGCTGTCGTGAAGGGCCCAATCATGTCAAGACTCCAACAGGCGAAAGGCCAGGACGGCGGTATGGTGATGAGGCTGTGAGCTGGAACGTGCGTCTGTTTGCCGAAGAATTGACAGTTTTGGCACCTGCGCACGAGATCCTCCGCGTCGGTTACCGCGGTGGGCCACCAGAAGCCGGCTCGGTAGGCTTTCCCCACCAGCGTTCTTGAAGCCGCATGATTACCGCAGACACCGTCGTGGATCTCCCGCAGTATGGCGTAACCATCTTCCTTGGTTACGCACTTCATGAGAACCCCTGACCGGGCGCCTCGCCGATAGAGCTTGTCGTTGACCAGGACGAAACCCTTGCTTCTTCGCAAGACGCGAGCTGCGTGAGCGCTCCTGGCGTCGACTCCCGCTGGCAACCGTTGATCTCGTATGAAGTTGATAAAAGCACCTCGCCAGTCTTCCTCCAGCACCATAACCTCTCGGTCGGGTTGTTGGGGACCCGCGTCGATGGCTACTTGCGGAGAAGACTTGATCGATGGCTGGTTGAGCTCCTGGACGAAGACTCCCGGCGGGACCTGGGCGCGCGTGGACCCCAGTTTAGACAGGATGTCCGCGCCGATGTTGTGCTCCCGCAATACATGATGAACTTCCAGGCCGGAGAACTTGCTTTCCAACTTGCGCACTTCCTGCACGTAAGCGTCCATTGTTTCCTTGTTGCAATCCCATTCCTTGTTGACCTGCTGAACAACAAGAAGAGAGTCGCCATATACAAGTAGTCGCTTGATCCCTAGTGATATCGCCAAATGAAGCCCGTGAAGCAAAGCTTCTTACTCGGCTTCATTGTTGGATACCGCCCACAGGATCTGAAGGACGTACTTCTACTGCTCACCTCGTGGGGAAATAAGCAGAACCCCAGCACCACCGCCGTCGAGCTTGAGGGACCCGTCGAAATACATGGTCCAATGCTCTGGCTTGTCCACTGGAGTTGGGACCTGATTCTCTCTCCACTCAGCCATGAAGTCGACTAGGGCCTGTGATTTGATTGCAGTGCGTGGCTTAAAGTCTATTGACAAAGCCCCCAGTTCCACTGCCCATTTGGATATGCGTCCCGTGGCATCTTGATTATGCAGAATATCCGCCAGCGGAAAGTCCGTGATCACAGTGATATTGTACTCGTCGAAGTAATGGCGCAGCTTTCTGGATGTGATCAAGATAGCGTACAAAAGCTTTTGAACAGCGGGATACCGAACCTTGGATTCGGAGAGGACCTCGCTGACGAAGTAGACAGGCCTCTGCACTCCAAACGCATGGCCTTCTTCGCCTCGCTCGACTACAATAGCACTGCTGACGACATGAGTTGTTGCCGCAATGTAAAGTAGTAGATCCTCCCCTGGCAATGGTGCTGTGAGGATTGGAGGTGACTGCAGATGATGTTTCAGATCTTGTAAAGCTCGCTCGGCCTCCTCCGTCCATTGAAACTTATCCTGTCGTTTTAGGAGCTTGAAGAATGGTAGTCCTCTCTCCCCAAGCCGGGAGATGAACCTGTTCAGAGCTGCCATGCAACCTGTTAACTTTTGCACATCCTTGACTGTGGCCGGAGCCTCCATATCAGTGATGGCCGTGATCTTCACAGGGTTGGCTTCAATGCCTCGGTTGCTGACGATGAACCCGAGCAATTTCCCTGAAGGTACGCCGAAGACGCATTTGGTGGGATTGAGTTTCCACCGGAATCTGCGCAGAATGCTGAATGTCTCCTCCAAATCCTCGATCAAGTTATCGGACTCCCTGGTCTTGATGACCACGTCATCCACATAAGCCTCGACATTTCGATGCAGCTGATCCGCGAAACACATCTGGATTGCCCGCTGATATGTCGCCCCTGCATTTTTCAACCTGAAGGACATTGTTTTGTAGGCGTAGGTCCCGTACGGGGTGATGAATGCAGTCTTGATTTGGTCCTCCTCCTTGAGCGCAATCTGATGATACCCTGAGTAACAATCGAGAAAACAAAGAAGGACACACCCGGCCGTCGAATCGACGACTTGGTCAATGCGGGGCAGCCCAAAATGATCTTTTGGGCAATGCTTGTTGAGATCGGTGTAGTCGACACACATTCTCCATTCATTATTCTTTTTCTTTACAAGGACGGGATTCGCTACCCACTCTGGATGGATTACTTCTTTAATGAATCCAGCCGCGAGAAGTTTAGCGATCTCCCGTTTAATGGCCTCACGCTTGTCGTGGGCAAACCTCCGCAGGCGTTGCTTCTTAGGCGTAGCCTTCGGGTGTACATTCATGGCGTGCTCGATCAACTCCCTGGGTGTGGCAGAACCAACCTGAATTATACCGACTCAAGTGCGCGAGTCCTTAATGCAGGGCTACCTCGCACTTCAAACGGTATAAAACTATTGGTCTGTCGGGTAACGTCCCGATGAACCACCGAACGCAGGATCTAACAAGGTACCTCACACGAAGGTGAGTCCAGAGATACAATGCCCAAAATAATTTACACCACAGGCAGTTATATTACAAAAATATACAAAATAACATTTGTTCTTACAGAAGAGAGTTTATTACATCACAAGTTCGAGTTTCTGATTAAAACAGCGGAATATGAAAAGCGGAGTTATTATACATAGCGTCATTACAGATATTATGCTAGCCCTGGCATAATATCACTCGGCGGAGTCTGTGTTGGCCGGGGACGGATCCCATTCCACGGACCAACCATCAGGCAAAGGGTAAGGCCATGGTGTAATGAACGCTGGCTCATCAGAAGGGTTACCTGAAGTAAATCAACAAAGCAAGGCTGAGTATACTAATACTCAGCAAGACTTACCCGGAATTGGGTATATCTTAGCCCATAACTAGACTCATGCTGGCTTTTAGCTTTGGGTAGGGTTTTCAGCTGAAAAGCAATAAAGAGTAGATCCTTATTTTCAATTTTTAGCTTTCAGGTTCTAGTTGAATTAACCATCCTAGGTAAGCACCTATAACTATCCAAACATGGTAGAATCTTTACTCAAACATCATCTTTAATAATCACATGATTGCTCTTGTTACTCTATGTGATAAAGGGGATAAGCAGTCTCATACATCGTGAGAGGCGGACGATTCTGAATCGAGATTCAACCCTTGCAAGGTAAACCTAACTCACACGCTTGGAATACCACAGGGTAATTCCGAAGCAACCGTTTGCCTTTCATTCCGACTCGTGGATCAGTGCCACCACAAGCGACTGCAGGTCATACGCACTACAAAAGTGCAGGACGTACGTCTGTAGCGCGACTACAAAACCCGTACTCCTGGTTGCCCAGCAACACATATGCCTACACGTCGAACAAAGTAACCAAAAGAAGCAAATACATGTGGTGGGGGGGTATGTCCACTCCTCGGGCCGATTGGTTACTAGGCTTACCGCTTACCATATTTCACGGCATGTGGCTAGTACTTTCAAACGCTTAACCACCGCTACCACACACTGCGACCTTATCAATATTCAACAACACAGACGGGGTATCATCTTGACCATGATACCTCATAAAATTCCCGTCCGGCATCCTTATAGTGACAGCAGGAATGTAAACATTACAATTCTTAATTCGCGCGAGTGACAGGAAATCACTCGACTTCTACCGGTCCTATAAGCAGAGCAGCTAGTCGGACTCCAGTTCTAGTGTTCAATACATTGGTTCCTAGAATAATGCAACTAAGTTTCCAAACAACTCCTAAGAACCTAATGCATAAAGAGATATATATATAAATAATATAAGTTGCAGTGTAATAAGGTAGGGGTTATGTCCGGGGCTTGCCTTCGCTAACAGGGTTGGGGTTAGTCAAAATATTTTCTTCCGAACCTTGGTTCGGGGCTTCAGAGAAATCCGTGATAAGATTCCCGGGGTCTTCCGAATAAACTTCTTCTTGTTCCGGGATCAGCTGATAATCCCCGTCAGCGAGAGTGGCCGAGTCTACATGAGATGCAAATTACAAGTTATAGAATGCCTTTACTTTTAGTTTACTTCTCGATAAAGTTGCAATCCAATATAAATAATATTTTATTTTGATATATTTCCTAATTACTGGTACTGGGCAGTCATTTATTGAGTACTAATAAATTTACTTAGATCCATTAAACAATAACTTTAGCTAGGTTAAGTGTTCAATTAGTAGCATAGAGCAGCAAGTGGTGGGGTTCCCATTATCAATTATATTAAAAGTTCTACATATTATCCTCTCAAGTTATATGATTTTTAAGTTACCATCACCTTCAAAATTAAATATATAATATCTAATTTAATTAACATCTAATTCATAGTTGAAAATTTGATAATATGTTGCACTAATACAAAACAGAACATTAATATATTTTTCATGATTTTTGAATATATGAAAGTGTGTGTATTATGTAAACTACACATTATTTCTAACAAAATCTATACAACAAGAAAATATTACTGGAGTACAAGATTAATTATTTTTCTTCATTTTTACATGTTAAAAGAAAATTATTGGCACTGGTTTTACTAATTTATCATTTTTCTATGAATTACTATGTAATTCTTAAGTCTACAAGTAATCAACTTTGACATTTAAATTAAGTCATTAATCATTCAAAAACTGAAGTCGACCCTTAAAGAAAAGTTACAGATCTTTGTCTAAAGATTCCAACAAAATTTAGTTTACTATTTTATGATTTTTCCTTAAAGAGATATGGCATTTCTAAGTTGACAGCAAAAATTACATAAAGAAGTCCCTGGGCACTATTCCTCTGAGTCTATGGCTTTGCACTTAACCCCCTGGATCTCCTTTCCTTCTAACCCGAGGTCCCTGGCTGTGAACCCGAGCAGAGCAGGGCGGTAACGGCCGTGTTCCGGCGACGGTGATCACCGGCGATGAGGTCTAAGGGGTGGGAAAGGAACAGGAGCTCACAAGGGTCCTTATGCGCCACGTGTCGAGGGTTGGAACGGCCGGGAAGAGGGATCCCGACGAGGACCCAAGGCGGCGGCGGAGGGGTCAACGGCGACGAGGGTGCTCCGGCGATGAACGTCGGCCAACAACCTGCGCACGAGAACCAGTGAGTCGTGGGAAACGTGCACGCGTCATCAATTGGATGAATTCGTGCTGGATCGAGGGAGTTCGACGGAGACCGATGCGGCGGCGGCGAGAGAGATCGCCGGCGAGCGTCGGGAATGCGCTGTGGTGCACCAGAAGGTCAATGGATGGGTCGGACAGCTTCAGGGGGATGATGTGGTTCTGTTAGGGGTGATGTGGTGGCTCGGGAGTACCTGCAACGGGCTGCCCACGGTAGAGGCCGAAGGCGACGGCGGCGGCGCTCGTCGAGGACCGGGCTCCAGTGGAAATTGGGGAGGATCAGGGGGTCGGCGAGCACGAGCAGGTCACGGGAAAGCTGATGCGAGCGTTGGCTGAGGCGGAGGAGGTTCGGTGTGGGCTGTCCACGGGTGGGTGGTGCACGGCCGGAGAGGAACGGGACGACGGCGGCGGAGTGTAGCTCGGTTTCTGGAAATTGGACACGGGAAGTAACAGAACAGCACGTATGTGTTGATGTGGTGCTGCTGCGCGCGAGAGGGAGGAAGTTAAGGCATTGTAGTGAGCTGTCCACGACGGCGAGGAGGTGGCGGCCGGAGGAGGCTCGGGGATGGCGTGGCGTGCGCGCGTGCGGCCAGGAAAGAAGAGGGAAGCGGTCGGTACAGAGGAGAAATGACGCGTGGAGGTGTGCTGCAGCTGGAGGTGGCGCTCGGGGCGCGGGATCGACGGCGAGCGGCGGTGGCAGGAGCGGCGCAGAGAGGGAAGCGGCGTTTGCCAGAGGAAGACGAAGCAGGGGTGTCAGGAGGACTAATTCGTAAATTCCAAAGAATTCAGGGACCCCACTGTAATCTAAAATTTGCTCACGGCTACAAGGGTCAAATGGAAAAATGCTCAACATGAAAGTTGGAGAGAATTTCAAATCCTATAAGATTGCTTTAGGACTCAAGTTCAAAATCTCAAAGAATATAGTTTTATTTTAAACTTTAGAGCGTCATTCAATTTATAAACTTTGTCTTGTAATTCAAACCAATTACTTTAATGCTTAGGGTCTTTTTGCAAGTTTTCCTGCAGTAATCATGACTAGTTCTCTTTGCACTTTAGTCCATAGGTAAAACTAAGTTTTACTTTTATCTTTTTACCATTTCACATGTAAGTCCTTATATGTTTGTATTAATTACATAAGGGTCCTTAATTTCATATAGAGTCCATTCCCTTTTGTGTTTATTTAACTTTTGATCCTCTATTAACTATAGCCATCTGAAATTTGACACTTAAGAACATTTCCACATACTTGCACATGAAAATTTATAAGACTTGTAATTTACAATCATACCCTTATTACTTTGTACAACTATATACTTTATAGAATGCTTACATCTAATACTCCCAAGCTTAGTACCTAATTGTCTAACTACCTGGATATCACAGCCTTCCCCCCTTAAAAGAATCTCGTCCCGAGATTCCGAAGCTGAACAGAAATGGATAATCAGATTTGGGGATTGGCTTGAAGGAAGTCTGGAAAATTCCGTTGAAGATAAGACTCAGTTTCCCAAGTCGCTTCTTCTTCGGTGTGATGATCCCACAAGATCTTGTACATCTTAACTGCCCTCCTTCTGGTGAATCTTTCTTTAGTATCCAGAATTCGAAGAGGTTGTTCGATGTACGATAAATCAGGTTCAATCTCAAGGGTACTTGTCTCAACAATTTCTGTGGGTACTTTGACACACTTCTTAAGTTGAGAGATGTGAAAGACATCGTGAATAGCTGCCCATTGAGATGGAAGACGAAGTTTGTAAGCCACTGGGCCACAAACATCAAGAATTTCAAAGGGTCCGACATACCGAGGTGCTAACTTTCCTTTTATGCCGAAACGTTGGACGCCTTTGGTAGGTGACACTCGGAGATAGACAAAATCTCCTATCTGGAATTGCAGAGGTTTTCTCCTCTTATCTGCATAACTCTTTTGTCTGGACTGAGCGGTTTTAAGATTAGATTGAATAACCTTAACCTTATCTTCGGCTTCAACAACTAAGTCTGGTCCGAAGATTTTACGTTCACCGGTCTCTGACCAACTCAAAGGAGTTCGGCATCGGCGACCATATAACGCTTCGAAAGGAGCCATTTGAAGACTTGCTTGGTAACTGTTGTTGTAGGCAAATTCAGCTAGAGCAAGACACTTGTCCCAACTTGTATCGTAGTGAATAATACAAGCTCGGAGCATGTCTTCAAGAATTTGATTAACTCGCTCAGTCTGCCCATCAGTCTGGGGGTGATATGCAGAGCTTCGAATCAATTTGGTTCCTAGAGCTGATTGTAGCTGCTCCCAGAACCGTGCGATAAATTGGGGCCCACGATCAGATATGATAGTTTTCGGAACCCCATGCAATCGAACGATTTGTTCCAGATAGACTTCGGCATACTTCTTAGCAGAGTAAGTGGTATGCACCGGAAGGAAATGAGCTGTTTTTGTGAGTCTATCGATGATTACCCATATGGAGTCATGTTTTTGAGATGTGTTGGGAAGACCGACAATGAAATCCATACTAATGTCTTCCCATTTCCATGACGGAATGGGTAATGGCTGAAGCGTACCAGAAGCTTTGAGATGACTGGCTTTGACTCTCTGGCACGTATCGCACTCAGACACATATTTGGCAATTTCTCTCTTCATTCTGGTCCACCAAAAATGTTGCCGAAGATCGTGATACATCTTGGTGCTACCAGGATGAATAGAGAATTTGGACAAATGTGCTTCGTCGAGGATTTGCTTACGAAGTTGATGATCCTTAGGGACAACAAGTCGATCGTTGAACCACAGGACTCCTTGACGATCAGTGTGAAAACACCGATACTTAGCTTCTCCTTGGGATAGCTTGGATTTGATAATCTTGACACCCTCATCATGTAACTGCGACATGACGATCTTTTCCCGCAAAGTAGACTCAATGGAGATCAAGTTTAAACTACCTTGGGGAATAATCTCCAGATTGAGTCTTCGCATTTGATGGCAAAGAGTGTCATTAAAAGTGGATATGGTCAAACAGTGACAATGTGACTTGCGGCTAAGTGCATCCGCAACCACATTAGCTTTGCCCGGATGATAATGTACCTCAAGGTCATAATCCTTGATTAACTCCAACCAACGCCTTTGCCTCATATTTAAATCAGCCTGAGTGAAAATATATTTAAGGCTCTTATGGTCAGTGTAAATGTTACACTTAGCGCCCATAAGATGATGTCTCCAGATCTTGAGAGCATGAATGACTGCTGCCAATTCAAGATCATGTGTCGGATAATTTTGCTCATGAGTCCGGAGTGCTCGGGATGCGTAAGCAATAACCCGGTTGTTTTGCATAAGAACACAACCAAGGCCAATTCCGGAAGCGTCGCAGTAGACATCAAAAGGCTGGTTACTATCTGGCTGAGCTAGCACTGGAGCAGTCGTCAGAAGTTTTCTTAAAGTGTGAAATGCTTCCTCACACTTCTCGTCCCAACGGAACTTAACTTCTTTCTTGAGTAGCTCAGTCATGGGTTTAGCTATCTTGGAGAAGTCTGGAATGAATCGGCGATAGTATCCTGCCAATCCAAGGAAACTTCGTATTTGATGGACTGAAGTGGGAGGATTCCAGTCCATAACTTCTTGAACTTTGGTTGGATCAACCGATATGCCTTGACTGGAGATAGTATGTCCCAAAAATTTCACACTATCCAGCCAGAATTCACATTTTGAAAATTTGGCATAGAGGCGATGATCCCGTAATCGTTGAAGAACGACACGCAAATGGTTAGCATGGTCTTCTTTGGTTCTGGAGTAGATCAGAATATCATCGATGAAGACCACGACGAATTTATCGAGCTCCGGCATAAATACGGAATTCATGAGATACATGAAATATGCCGGTGCATTTGTAAGTCCAAATGACATGACCAGATATTCATAAAGCCCATATCTGGTTGAGAAGGCCGTTTTTGGAATGTCACTAGGCCTGATCTTGATTTGATGATAACCAGAGCGTAAATCAATCTTAGAAAAGACTCTTGCTCCAGCTAGTTGATCAAACAAGATATCAATGCGGGGAAGAGGATACTTATTTTTAATGGTAACCGCATTGAGTGGACGGTAGTCAACACATAGTCTAAGACTATCATCTTTCTTCTTGACAAAGAGAGCAGAACAACCCCAAGGTGAAGCACTGGGGCGGATATAACCCTTATCAAGAAGATCTTGCAACTGAATTTTCAGTTCTGCCAATTCGTTTGGAGGCATACGATACGCCCTTTTTGAAATTGGAGCAGTGCCAGGTTGGAGTTCAATAACGAACTCGATGTCTCTATCTGGTGGCATTCCAGGCAAATCGTCTGGAAAGACATCTGGAAATTCACATACTATCGGAATATCCTTAACTTTGATATCGGTGATAGCATATGTGCAGGGGTGCAGACACTCTGGCTGGGGCAGATAAAGAGTGGTACTCCCATAGTATGGTGAATTGATTTCAACCACCCGGGAACAGATATTTAACCGGACTTGATGTTGAGTCATCCAGTCTGTCCCAAGTATAATATCGATACCCTCCAAACTTATTAACACCAAATGAGTTTTCATTTCTATACTACCAAACTGAATCGGCACATATCTACTTATTCGGTTGGAAGTAGTATTTCCTCCAGGGGTAGTGATCATATATGACCCTTGGATAGGACAAGTTTCAAGTCCTAGTCGGGTTCCACAGTTGTTACTAATAAAACTATGTGTTGCCCCAGAGTCAAATAAAGTAACAACCGGTTGGTGGTGAATAGAAAATGTACCCGACATTACAGGAGCTCCATCTGGAAGTTCTGCAAGAGTGGTGAAGTTAATTCGTCCTTGTCGGACTTGCATCACCGGCTTCTTTCCCTTATTCTGGTTTCCCTGGGTGGAGCTCTGCCCTTGATTAGATTTCTTAGGCCGCGGACAATCTCGGATAAGATGATCCGCACTTCCGCAATTGTAGCAGCGATAGTTGTTGCCCTTCTGTGGCACTTGCGGAACATTTGGCCGTTGGCCAGATTGTTGTGCTTGTGGTGGGGGCACAGGAGGTCTAAACCTTCCTTGCTGCTGAGGCGGCCTAAAAACCAATCTTCCCGTAGGAGCATTGCGTTGTGGTGTTCTGGGCGGCGTATTGGGAACAACCCGATACCTCGGTGGTTGAGTACTCGAGGGTCCAGCAGGATTCTTCCGCTTCTTCTCGGCAGAATGCGCCACAATGCAATCTTCTTGAGTTAAGGCCATGTTGACCAACTCACTAAAAGTATTGGCTTTCACAAGGTTCAGGCGTTCTTTGAGTTTGGTGTTCAGGCCCCGACGGAAGCGGTCTTGTTTCTTGGTATCATTATCTGCGTGATACCCTGCATACTGGCACAGATGATTGAAATTCTGTGCATATTGCAAAACTGTATTGGCACCTTGGGTAAGAGCCAGAAACTCATTAAGCTTTCGCTCCAACAATCCTGCGGGAATATAGTGCGCTCTGAAAGCGACCCGGAATTCATCCCATGTGATGACATGCCCTGCAGGTTGCATGGCATAAAAATTGTCCCACCAGATTCTAGCAGCACCACGAAGTTGTTGAGCAGCAAAGGAAGCTTTGCTAGAATCCGCACATGGTATGGTCAGTAGAGCGAACTTTGACTCAATAATATGGAGCCAGGCATCGGCATCCAATGGTTCCTCGGCCTTACTGAAGAAAGGCGGTTGAGTACTGAGGAAATCCTGGTAGCTAGCCACAGGAGGATTACGATCATCCCGGCCTCCTCGGAATTGTTGCTGCTGATTCAGTTGGGCTTGAACCAACATATTAAGTAATTCCGTTTGCCGAGCCATGACTTCGGCAAGGTTGGGAGGAGGTGGTGGTGGTTGCTGAGAACCACTGGCTTGATCAGCTCTGAAACCCTCCGGGGTTCCTCGTGTGGCTCCAACCATCTGAAATAAAGGAGATGTCCATTATTAACCATATATCTTTACTCCCAATTTCAGAAGACATAATCAATGCATATATTCCGCAAATCATCTCATCTCAAAATTTAAAGATAACGAACAAGATGATGAAACCGGAAATTATATTACATTGCTAACTCAGATAGTTCTCATATCGCATGTCGAAAGTTTACTACATAGGCCATCTATGTTACATCAAATGGCGTGAAGTTTGACTACTTAAACTATTACATTCCCTTAGATTACATCTTGAAAGTTGACGATTTTACTAAAAATCGTCGAAATTTCCTACAGAAGACTGACTGCCAGAAAGAGAATGATGGGGACTAAGAACAGGATCCCCATGCTCAGAATCAATTTCTGAGATACCCTCAATCTCTTCTGGGTCTTCTTCTTCTTCTTCAGGTACTATGGGTATAGCGGGAAGTATCGGTTGCTGCTGCATTTCCTCAATGTGAGCTTGGGCATCATCAGCCACAAGTATCAGATCATGAATTTGTGCCTGTAGGAACTCAATAACAGTGTCACGCTGAGTGATAATATGATCACTCTCATTGATCTGATCTTCACGATGGAGGATTGTCTCATCTCTTGCTGCAATAATTTCATCCTTCTGAGTCACCAAAGCTTGCAATTCTTCTATCTGGGTCACTTGGTGATCAGCATTCCGATAGTGGCTTTGAGCCACACCAGTTATCTGACTTACCCCATGACGCAGTAGCTTTTGGTAACGGTATTGCACATCCATAAACCTGGTAACAATACGGACGGTTTCTTCAGCTATATCTCCTAGCAAATGACCAAGATGATTTGTCCGAAAATCCCAGTCCGAATTACTCGGGTCTATGGTAGGGAATAACCCAATAGGATATGAAGCAACTTCAATCGGATGTTGATTGCAGAAGAGTTTGATTCCTTCTAAAGCAGCAGTTTCAAGGGTATCCACAAGACGATATCCAACCACTTCCACTTCTATGGGAGGCCATAAGGAGCGGAAAGGATGCTGAGGAATCATCATCTTAACCCTGCAGCGGGAAACTCCTTCTTCAAGATACTCTACCCCATCATACAGAGGAGGCTCTGTATAATGAAACATACTCAAGGATTCCCACAAAAGACGAGGAAATCCCTCCCAATGTAAACCATTGGTGTGAAAGTGCCCCTCCTGATCCCAAAAGGTATTAGCAGGAGCAGCCATCTGCGACAACAATGCAAATGGTAAGATATTTTTACCCCGCTGAGAAACTTTACAAGGTAAAATTGGATTAAGATAGCTGATTCTGATAACAGCAAAGGCTGGAAATCAGATGGATGCCTAAGATACCCAACTAAGATTCTTACTTACCCAACTAAGATAAACCAACATGTTGCCCATTTTCTTTAGGAAGCATTAAACAAGCATTCAATTTAGTTGATTAATGGATTATGCATGCACGTACTAATCGATCTCACAACCAAAAGTAACTGCCAAGTAATCTTGGTCTTACGTGGTTAGTTTCGGTGGCACAATATAAATACGTCTCTCCCTATTAACTAGTCGATAAGCCCTATCCGTCCTAGTTTCGGAATCGTGGTTAGTGTACCTGCAGAAAACCACAATGCATATATATATCCAATGAACCTTTCATGCCAGCATGTCATGAAAGCGTCCCCATTCATTACTGTTCACTATAGAAACAGCATCTGTACAATTACCGCCGTACAGACAACGTTAACATACGTTATCGGATAACGTATTCACGGGGGTACCGCAAAATGCGGGGGTATGAACAGCGATCGCCATACCCTGCGCCGAACCATATACTCCCAATGTAGCCAACCGAGGTTGGTACATTGGCAGCATCTCAAGTAGGCCACTGCTTGAGAAACAGCATTCGGTTCGCATCACCGACAGGAAGGCCAAGCTCCCTCAGTTGGCTGAGGATTCTTACCTTCTTACCTCCCGATCGAAGATGTCGTTACAGAAAGTAAGGTTGGGTTGTGCATAAATTTAAGTTTCAACAGAAAAGTAATGCTGGAAGTTAGTCATATATATATATATCACAGCCACCTTTAATTCCCATAATAGTATTACCCTAGGGCTTACGTACTATACATAATCCTTAATGAACTAACGTAGTTCGCAAATACTTAAGTAATGAAATTTTATACTAAAAATTACTTTTTAAGGCTAATTATATCTCCAGGGTACACTTGTTAGCTCTGATACCAGCTGTGGCAGAACCAACCTGAATTATACCGACTCAAGTGCGCGAGTCCTTAATGCAGGGCTACCTCGCACTTCAAACGGTATAAAACTATTGGTCTGTCGGGTAACGTCCCGATGAACCACCGAACGCAGGATCTAACAAGGTACCTCACACGAAGGTGAGTCCAGAGATACAATGCCCAAAATAATTTACACCACAGGCAGTTATATTACAAAAATATACAAAATAACATTTGTTCTTACAGAAGAGAGTTTATTACATCACAAGTTCGAGTTTCTGATTAAAACAGTGGAATTTGAAAAGCGGAGTTATTATACATAGCGTCATTACAGATATTATGCTAGCCCTGGCATAATATCACTCGGCGGAGTCTGTGTTGGCCGGGGACGGATCCCATTCCACGGACCAACCATCAGGCAAAGGGTAAGGCCATGGTGTAATGAACGCTGGCTCATCAGAAGGGTTACCTGAAGTAAATCAACAAAGCAAGGCTGAGTATACTAATACTCAGCAAGACTTACCCGGAATTGGGTATATCTTAGCCCATAACTAGACTCATGCTGGCTTTTAGCTTTGGGTAGGGTTTTCAGCTGAAAAGCAATAAAGAGTAGATCCTTATTTTCAATTTTTAGCTTTCAGGTTCTAGTTGAATTAACCATCCTAGGTAAGCACCTATAACTATCCAAACATGGTAGAATCTTTACTCAAACATCATCTTTAATAATCACATAATTGCTCTTGTTACTCTATGTGATAAAGGGGATAAGCAGTCTCATACATCGTGAGAGGCGGACGATTCTGAATCGAGATTCAACCCTTGCAAGGTAAACCTAACTCACACGCTTGGAATACCACAGGGTAATTCCGAAGCAACCGTTTGCCTTTCATTCCGACTCGTGGATCAGTGCCACCACAAGCGACTGCAGGTCATACGCACTACAAAAGTGCAGGACGTACGTCTGTAGCGCGACTACAAAACCCGTACTCCTGGTTGCCCAGCAACACATATGCCTACACGTCGAACAAAGTAACCAAAAGAAGCAAATACATGTGGTGGGGGGGTATGTCCACTCCTCGGGCCGATTGGTTACTAGGCTTACCGCTTACCATATTTCACGGCATGTGGCTAGTACTTTCAAACGCTTAACCACCGCTACCACACACTGCGACCTTATCAATATTCAACAACACAGACGGGGTATCATCTTGACCATGATACCTCATAAAATTCCCGTCCGGCATCCTTATAGTGACAGCAGGAATGTAAACATTACAATTCTTAATTCGCGCGAGTGACAGGAAATCACTCGACTTCTACCGGTCCTATAAGCAGAGCAGCTAGTCGGACTCCAGTTCTAGTGTTCAATACATTGGTTCCTAGAATAATGCAACTAAGTTTCCAAACAACTCCTAAGAACCTAATGCATAAAGAGATATATATATAAATAATATAAGTTGTAGTGTAATAAGGTAGGGGTTATGTCCGGGGCTTGCCTTCGCTAACAGGGTTGGGGTTAGTCAAAATATTTTCTTCCGAACCTTGGTTCGGGGCTTCAGAGAAATCCGTGACAAGATTCCCGGGGTCTTCCGAATAAACTTCTTCTTGTTCCGGGATCAGCTGATAATCCCCGTCAGCGAGAGTGGCCGAGTCTACATGAGATGCAAATTACAAGTTATAGAATGCCTTTACTTTTAGTTTACTTCTCGATAAAGTTGCAATCCAATATAAATAATATTTTATTTTGATATATTTCCTAATTACTGGTACTGGGCAGTCATTTATTGAGTACTAATAAATTTACTTAGATCCATTAAACAATAACTTTAGCTAGGTTAAGTGTTCAATTAGTAGCATAGAGCAGCAAGTGGTGGGGTTCCCATTATCAATTATATTAAAAGTTCTACATATTATCCTCTCAAGTTATATGATTTTTAAGTTACCATCACCTTCAAAATTAAATATATAATATCTAATTTAATTAACATCTAATTCATAGTTGAAAATTTGATAATATGTTGCACTAATACAAAACAGAACATTAATATATTTTTCATGATTTTTGAATATATGAAAGTGTGTGTATTATGTAAACTACACATTATTTCTAACAAAATCTATACAACAAGAAAATATTACTGGAGTACAAGATTAATTATTTTTCTTCATTTTTACATGTTAAAAGAAAATTATTGGCACTGGTTTTACTAATTTATCATTTTTCTATGAATTACTATGTAATTCTTAAGTCTACAAGTAATCAACTTTGACATTTAAATTAAGTCATTAATCATTCAAAAACTGAAGTCGACCCTTAAAGAAAAGTTACAGATCTTTGTCTAAAGATTCCAACAAAATTTAGTTTACTATTTTATGATTTTTCCTTAAAGAGATATGGCATTTCTAAGTTGACAGCAAAAATTACATAAAGAAGTCCCTGGGCACTATTCCTCTGAGTCTATGGCTTTGCACTTAACCCCCTGGATCTCCTTTCCTTCTAACCCGAGGTCCCTGGCTGTGAACCCGAGCAGAGCAGGGCGGTAACGGCCGTGTTCCGGCGACGGTGATCACCGGCGATGAGGTCTAAGGGGTGGGAAAGGAACAGGAGCTCACAAGGGTCCTTATGCGCCACGTGTCGAGGGTTGGAACGGCCGGGAAGAGGGATCCCGACGAGGACCCGAGGCGGCGGCGGAGGGGTCAACGGCGACGAGGGTGCTCCGGCGATGAACGTCGGCCAACAACCTGCGCACGAGAACCAGTGAGTCGTGGGAAACGTGCACGCGTCATCAATTGGATGAATTCGTGCTGGATCGAGGGAGTTCGACGGAGACCGATGCGGCGGCGGCGAGAGAGATCGCCGGCGAGCGTCGGGAATGCGCTGTGGTGCACCAGAAGGTCAATGGATGGGTCGGACAGCTTCAGGGGGATGATGTGGTTCTGTTAGGGGTGATGTGGTGGCTCGGGAGTACCTGCAACGGGCTGCCCACGGTAGAGGCCGAAGGCGACGGCGGCGGCGCTCATCGAGGACCGGGCTCCAGTGGAAATTGGGGAGGATCAGGGGGTCGGCGAGCACGAGCAGGTCACGGGAAAGCTGATGCGAGCGTTGGCTGAGGCGGAGGAGGTTCGGTGTGGGCTGTCCACGGGTGGGTGGTGCACGGCCGGAGAGGAACGGGACGACGGCGGCGGAGTGTAGCTCGGTTTCTGGAAATTGGACACGGGAAGTAACAGAACAGCACGTATGTGTTGATGTGGTGCTGCTGCGCGCGAGAGGGAGGAAGTTAAGGCATTGTAGTGAGCTGTCCACGACGGCGAGGAGGTGGCGGCCGGAGGAGGCTCGGGGATGGCGTGGCGTGCGCGCGTGCGGCCAGGAAAGAAGAGGGAAGCGGTCGGTACAGAGGAGAAATGACGCGTGGAGGTGTGCTGCAGCTGGAGGTGGCGCTCGGGGCGCGGGATCGACGGCGAGCGGCGGTGGCAGGAGCGGCGCAGAGAGGGAAGCGGCGTTTGCCAGAGGAAGACGAAGCAGGGGTGTCAGGAGGACTAATTCGTAAATTCCAAAGAATTCAGGGACCCCACTGTAATCTAAAATTTGCTCACGGCTACAAGGGTCAAATGGAAAAATGCTCAACATGAAAGTTGGAGAGAATTTCAAATCCTATAAGATTGCTTTAGGACTCAAGTTCAAAATCTCAAAGAATATAGTTTTATTTTAAACTTTAGAGCGTCATTCAATTTATAAACTTTGTCTTGTAATTCAAACCAATTACTTTAATGCTTAGGGTCTTTTTGCAAGTTTTCCTGCAGTAATCATGACTAGTTCTCTTTGCACTTTAGTCCATAGGTAAAACTAAGTTTTACTTTTATCTTTTTACCATTTCACATGTAAGTCCTTATATGTTTGTATTAATTACATAAGGGTCCTTAATTTCATATAGAGTCCATTCCCTTTTGTGTTTATTTAACTTTTGATCCTCTATTAACTATAGCCATCTGAAATTTGACACTTAAGAACATTTCCACATACTTGCACATGAAAATTTATAAGACTTGTAATTTACAATCATACCCTTATTACTTTGTACAACTATATACTTTATAGAATGCTTACATCTAATACTCCCAAGCTTAGTACCTAATTGTCTAACTACCTGGATATCACACTGGGCACCCCTGGCATATCCGCTGGTTTCCACGCGAATATGTCTCGGTTAGCCCGAAAAAAGCTGACGAGCGCGAGTTCCTATTTGTCACCCAAGCCCGCACCAATGATGGCGGTCTTGGATGAATCTCCCTCTTGGAGCTGGATCGTCTTGAGGGCCACATCGTCAGTCGACTGGATGCTCGACTTGTTAGCCTTCTTGGATGGAATCTCCAGCCCGGTCTGGGGGAGCTGCTGCGCGGCCGCGAGTACTTCTCCTGAAGCATCTAGCACGCGAGTAGTCGAGGCGTACTGGATCGCCTCCTGATTGTAGTCGTACTACTTCTTCAAGTCGCCGCGGAGGGTGAGCACGCCACCGAGTCCTGGCATCTTAAGAAGCAGATAGACATAATGCGGCACTGCCATGAACTTGGCGAGTGCCGGTCGACCCAGTATTGCGTGGTAAGAAGAGTCAAAAGTAGCCACTTCGAACTTGATGAATTCAGTACGATAATTCTCCCGCGTACCGAAGGTTACCGGGAGGACCACCATACCGAGCGGATGTGCCGCGTTACCTGGGACGATGCCGTAGAAAGGGGACTTGCTGGGTACCAGCATATCCTTGAAATCCAGACCCATCTTCTTCAAAGTGCTGACGAAGATGAGATTAAGCCCACTCCCGCCATCGATCAAGACCTTGGTAAGCTTGACCTCCGCCACCACAGGATCCAGAACCAGGGGAAACTTACCGGGTTCGGAAAAACTCGTCCACTGGTCATCACGAGAGAACGAGATGGGGACCTCTGACCAACGGAGTGGTCGTGGTACCGCCGGCTCGATGGACATAATCTCTCGGAGGAGCAGCTTCTGATCCCACCTGGAACAGAAATCCTCGTCCCCCCCAAAGATGACGTTGACCACCTTCGATGCATCCTGAAACTTCGGGTTGCGCCCGTGATCCTCCTGATCATCGTCCTCGGGTTCTTTTTCAACAGGCTTCTTGTTCTTCCTGCTACCACCGGAGTTGCTGAACGTCCTCCGAAGGTGGTAGCAGTCGATGGCAGCGTGGGTTGCGCCTGGATGCCACGGGCACTTCTTTTGTAGGAGCTTCTCGAACTCCTCCTGAGTTGTCGACTTCTTGCCCCGCGAAGGACGATCGATAGCCGCGATGACATCATCTGGCTTTCGTTTCCGGGGTGGTCTGGAAAAGTCCCGCTGGCCTTTGTCGCTGCGGTTGTCGTTTGGGCGCCGCAGATTGCTATCATGGCGCCGTGGGAACTGCTCCCGCATCTTCTCCTCCTGCTCGGACCAATCGTGCATCATATCACGAAGGCCCGCAACAGTTTTCGGCCTGTTCCGCCCGAAATCTCTGTATATGCTCGGGTCGGTGATGCCGTTGTAGAAGCAGTCGATGATGTCCTCCTCCGAGATGTTCGTGATGGTGGCGCGGACGTCGAAGAAGCGACGCGTGTAGGACCGTAGGAGCTTGTTACGTTCTTGCTTGCACTGGGCAAGATCGTGCCGAGTACCTGCACGGGTAATTGCTCCCTGGAAATTGTCGATGAAGACCTTCTTAAGTCGTTCCCAGGAGTCGATGGAGTTGCTGCCAAGGCTCTCCAGCCAAGTGAGCGACGCAGGTCCAAAGCCATCGGGAAGTAGACGACTTTGGTGATATTTGAGCCCCCCGCGACATCAATGGCCGTGGAGTAGCAACGGAGCCACTGCTGGGGAGCCTGCTTGCCGTCGTACTTGGTGATGCCGATCGGCTTGAAGCCCTCCGGGTACTTGTAGCTGCTGAAACGAGCAGAGAAAGCAGGGAATCGATCACTACAATCAGTACCTTCAGCTTCGACTTCTTCGCGAGTCTTGCGCCTGGAGGAGATCACGGTGCGCGCGTCGCGACCGTCGTTAATGTGTTGGCGCAGGTCCTCCGCAAGAGGTCGTTGACTGGCCTGTCGCGGACGACCCCCTTGCGATGGCTGTTGCCTCCCGCCAGGGGTCTGGCTCGCGCGTGCGTTGTCGTTGCTGATCTGATTTTGAGGACGACCACCGGTCGTTCGACTGTGGGCTTGGCTCCGACTCTCGTCCACGCGCTCCTCCCAGATGATGGACGCCGGATTATGCTGATCCAACTGGATCCAAGCCCTCTGCGCAAAGAGGAGTGCTTGTCGTACCTCCGGGTCGTGGCTGCGCTCGAGGATGGCTGTGACCCTGGCAATGTTGGCCACCGGGGTCCTGAAGCCCCGCTCACTTACGGCGGCAAACTCGGGGTTGAGCTCGCGATGCATAGATCGCCTTCGCTCGTTAGCTCTCCTCCGCCGGATTGTTCGAGCCCTGTTCCTGGCCCTCCGCGCCTCACGATCGGCGTCGTTCTCATTACCGGCGTTGGCCGTGATCTCATCGTCGGATATCACATCAAAGTTGTCGATGAGGAAATTCCCACCGTCCTCGCCTTCTTCGGCCATCAGCACCTGGCGGGAGGAAAGCTCATGAGAACTTTCGTCGACTAGTTCCGTCGACTCCTCCGCCGCGGTGGCCAACGGCCTGCCCTCCTGGAAAGGCAATGGCTCGAGGTGAGCCACAAGCCGGCTCTCTGCCTCGAGTAGATTGGAGAGCTTCATGCCCTTCCAATGCACGATGTGTCCTTTTGGCGAGGAGGCCATCATCAAATCACGGGGGCCAAAACAACCCGAAGCCTCCCGACACGCGGTGGCTTCAGGGTTTCCGTCCCGGCGCAGCAGATCTAGATCCTTCTCTAACATGAAGAGGGATCCAAGCGCATTGGCCTCCTGAAGATCAGTGACCGATTCGCGCAAGCCGGGTTGAGTCCGACCCAGCGAATCCCTGAATTGGAATGAGTCCAAACCAGGAGAAGTTGTCGTGACACCAGAAGAAGTCGAGCTTGGAACAGATTCCATCTCGACCTGTGCCGCGGAAGCGTGGAGCGGCAAGTTGTCGAGCTCGTCGACGAACTTGTCAAGGCCGCTGCGAGGATCCGCAGCGACGGTTTTCGGCATCATGTCAACGAGGAATCGCCGAAAGTTGCCCGCACTGTCTGCGACGCAAACCCACGAGCCAAAAACAAACGTCGTACCCTGAGAGGGTACTGACCTGATGAAACTGAAAGATGCCATCGAGCTCGCCGGTGGATCTTCGACGCGCTCCCCTACCTGGCGTGCCAGCTGTCGGTGTTTAACCGGCTGCCCACCGAGGGATATACCCAAGGTGGTAAGTTTTGGGTGAGGGAACGCCGAGATCAGGAACTCGAAGGTGCAAAGAACACAAGTCTTTAGACAGGTTCGGGCCGCGCGGAGCGTAACACCCTACGTCCTGTATGGTGGTTTGTATTCTCTTTGGTGTAGAATGACCTAATGATCTTCTGTTTTGAGGGGGGTCCCTGACCTCCCTTATATACCCGAGAGGTCAGAGTTACAAAGATGCTAACCAACCTCTGTCAAGGGATCATACCAGAACATATCTCGAGTAGATCCTCTCCGTGTTGGTTAACCCTATCTCCTATTTAAACGGGATAAACAAGAGATAAATGAAATGAATAAGAGATAAGACGGGCTTAATCTCTTAAACTTCGTGACATGCCCAGCCCGGTGGCCCCGGGTCTGACAAAGGATCCTCAGCAAACTGAGGGAGCTTGGCCTTCCCGTCGGTGATGCGAACCGAACGCTGTTTCTCAAGCAGTGGCCTACTTGAGATGCTGCCAATGTACCAACTTAGGTTGACTACATTGGGAGTATAAGGTTCGGCGCAGGGTATGGCGATTGCTGTTCATACCCCCACATTTTGCGGTACCCCCGTGAATATGTTGTTTCGATAACGTATGCTAACGTTGTCTGTACGGCGGTAATTGTACAGATGCTGTTTCTATAGTGAACAGTAATGAATGGGAACGCTTTCATGACATGCTGGCATGAAAGGTTCATTGGATATATATATATATGTATTGTGGTTTTTTGTAGGTACACTAAACACGAATACGAAACTAGGACGGATAGGGTTTATCGACTAGTTAATAGTGAGAGACGTATGTATAAAGCCACCGAAACTAACCACGTAAATCCGAAGATATTCGGCAGTTGTTTTTGGGTTGTGAGGACGAATAGAACGTGCATGCATAACTCATCATCAAATACATCATACAATGTGTGGTTTGGTTCTTCTAAGGATATGTGGTAAGTTGTTGATCTTTGGTGTGGTTAACGGGATTCTTGTGGTAGTGTTGGTCAAGTATCTTAAATATCTTTCTGCTTTCTAGCCCTTGCTGTATCAGAATCAGTTGTCTCGTTCTATTTACCTTGTAAGTCTTCAGCAGGGTAAATAAATTTTATCATCTGAATTTTTGTTTCAGATGGTTGGAGCCACACGTGGAACCCCGGAAGGTTTCCGGGCAGATCAATCCAGCAATTCCCAACAACCATCCCTATCACTTTCACATCTAGCCGAGGTTATGGGTCGGCAAACTGAACTTCTCAACCTATTGGTACAAGCACAGCAGAATCAACAACACCAGCAGTCACGAGGTCGTGATGAACCTCTGGTAGCAACCTATCAAGATTTCCTCAGTACTCAGCCCCCGCTGTTCAGCAAAGCGGAGGAGCCCTTGGATGCCGATGCTTGGTTCCGCACCATTGAATCTAAGTTTGCTCTTCTTACGATTCCATGTGCGGACTCCAACAAGGCTCATTTTGCCGCCCAACAATTACGCAGAGCTGCCCATTTTTGGTGGGATAATTTTTGTGCTATGCAAACTGATGGCCATGCTATCTCCTGGGAAGAATTCCGAAATGCCTTTAGGGCACATCATATACCTGAAGGGCTGATGGAACAGAAACTGACTGAGTTCTTAGCACTTACTCAAGGCACCCGCACCGTACTGCAGTATGCACAGGCTTTTAATCACCTGTGTCAGTATGCGGGCTATCATGCTGATAATGATGCCAAGAAGCAAGATCGTTTTCATCGAGGTTTGAATACTAAGCTCAAAGAACATCTGAATCTTATCAAGGCGAATACTTTCAGCGAACTGGTCAACATGGCACTGACTCAGGAGGATTGTATTACGGCACACCATGCCGAAAAGAAGCAAAGGATCTCCACTGGACCCGCGGGCGTTCAACCCTCGCAGTATCAGATTATTCAGGATGCACTGCCTAGAGCAACCCAATGGAATGTTCCGCTTGGTGGACTGGTTTTCAAGCCGTTTCAACAACCAGAAGAGTATCAACCTCCTGTACCTCTACAACAACCACAACAATTGGGCCCACGGCCAAATATTCAACAAGTTCAACAGAGAAGCAGCACCTATCACGGTTTCAATTGTGGAAGTGCGGATCATTTCATCTGAGATTGTCCGCAGCCCAAGAAACCTAATCAAGGGCAGAGTTCCAGTTAGAATGACCAGAACAAGGGTAAGAGGCCGATGATGCAAGTCCGGCAAGGACAAATTAATTTCACTACCCTTGCAGAACTTCCGGATGGAGCTCCTATCATGTCGGGTACATTTTTGGTACACCACAAACCAGTTGTTACATTATTCGATTCAGGAGCAACTCATAGTTTCATTAGTAACAACTGCAGTACCCAAATAGGACTTGATCTTTGCCCTACTAAGGGGTCATATGTGATCTCTACCCCTGGAGGAAAAATTACATCTGGCCAAATGATCAAAAAGGTGCCAATTCAATTGGTTAGCAAGGAAATCAGAACTGATTTGATTCTATTAAACCTAGAGGGTATTGATATTATACTCGGGACAAATTGGATGACAGAACATAGAGTACTGCTAGACATCTCTTCCCGAGTTATCGAGATTGACTCACCACATCAAGGAGCAACTACCCTCTATTTGCCCCAGCAGGAGTATCTGCACTCTTGCACTTATGCCATTACAGACATCAAGGTAAAAGATATTCCTGTAGTCTGTGAATATCCCGATGTCTTTCCAGACGACTTGCCTGGGATGCCGCCAGACAGAGACATCGAGTTCATTATTGAACTTCAACCTGGCACCGCTCCTATTTCCAAGAGGCCCTATCGCATGCCTCCAAATGAATTGGCTGAATTGAAAATTCAACTTCAAGATCTTCTTGATAAAGGTTTTATATGCCCAAGTGCGTCACCTTGAGGTTGTCCCGCTCTCTTCGTCAAAAAGAAAGACAATAGCCTAAGGCTATGTGTCGATTATCGTCCACTCAATGCAGTTACCATCAAAAATAAGTACCCTCTTCCCCGCATTGACATTTTGTTCGATCAGCTAGCTGGAGCTAAGGTCTTCTCTAAGATTGACTTACGCTCTGGTTATCATCAGATCAAGATTAGGCCTTGTGACATTCCAAAAACGGCCTTCTCAACCAGATATGGACTTTATGAATATCTGGTTATGTCATTTGGGCTTACCAATGCACCGGCATATTTCATGTATCTTATGAATTCAGTTTTTATGCCGAAACTCGATAAATTCGTCGTGGTCTTCATCGACGATATTCTTATATATTCCAAAAATAATGAAGACCATGCCAATCACTTACATATCGTTCTTCAGCGATTACGTGATCATCGTCTTTATGCCAAATTCTCAAAATGTGAATTTTGGCTGGATAGTGTGAAATTTCTGGGGCACACTATCTCTAGTGAAGGCATATCGGTTGATCCAACTAAAGTTCAGGAAGTTATGGATTGGAAGCCCCCAACTTCAGTCCATCAAATTCGAAGTTTCCTTGGATTGGCAGGGTATTATCGCCGATTCATCCCGGATCCGCTGGGATGATAAGTGTGATGAAGCATGCCACACTTTGAGAAGACTTCTGACAACTGCTCCAGTACTAGCTCAGCCGGATAATACTCAGCCTTTTGATGTCTACTGTGATGCTTCGGGAACTGGCCTTGGTTGTGTTCTTATGCAAAACAACCGAGTCATCGCGTATGCATCTCGAGCACTTCGGAACCATGAACGAAATTATCCAACACATGATCTTGAATTGGCAGCTGTTATTCATGCTCTCAAGATCTGGAGACATCATCTTTGTCACACCCGATTTATAATAACATAAATCGAGCAATCATATATGCGCCAGGATCAAGTCACGCATATATGCAACAGATTATCAAGATATCACAACACATGTCACGAATAAAAGCGTATAAATTATAAAATGAATATCTTTATTACAACTGAATCAAGAATCAGTTCAAGGAATGCGGAAGCGTAAAATGAATACATGAAGAGCTGGGCGCCACAGGGACGTCGACTGGGAGACAAACACCTAGAAGTCGTCGAAGCCGCTGACGTAGTCCTCCACGTTGCCGGGCACTGAGCAGCAGTCGAAGATATCCGAAATAGAACAGAAGAGTGGAGAGGCAAGTGTGAGTACAAACTAGTACTCAACAAGTATAACACAAACTATGAGGCTCTAGGCTGGCTGACTCAACTGCATTAGCTTTTAGTCTTGGCAAATTTTATTAAAGCTAATTACTACAAGCGGATGAGTTACCATAGCCCAAATTGCATAAGAAATTAATCAGTTAAGAACTACCGAGAACCATCCAACCAAAACCACCCCGGGGAATCTCCCTAATCAAAGGTTGATAACCCCCACTAATCAGACGGAGGATCTGGGCCGCTCATGACTGTGAGCACAGCTGATATATCAGTTTTACACTCTCGAGAGGTTGCACAACTTTACCCACAAGTCGTGAGCTACGCTAGTTGTTCATCACACTTCCTTAGGTGAGATGGCTAGCAAGCACACTACGAGACCGTTACAAAGGACACGTTGGTAAGGTGTAACCGCTAAGGATTCTGGATCAGCGACGATGGGGCCCACCTCCGGGGGTACAAGACACACAGCACAGACCAAGCCAGAGGAGCAGGGACCATTGAAGCTTACCACCCCTCTTGCCCACGCAGGTAAGTTACTCCCGAACCAACACGACCTAATTAGTAAGTCAAGACCGTCCCATTCCAGTCTTGTGGTTGCGCGGTTGTCCCAGGTTGTCGCTCTATGAACCGGTCCTTAGGGAGAGTGGCCAACCAAGCACTAAGCACCATGCTGGCCCCCTAAACCATGTTTCTAACAAAACATCTTTCAAGGACGCACAAACCACTCAAGCACACAGCACAGAGGGTCGGCTCCAGAATTAAGTTGCATAAGACCATTAATCAAATTAATTAAAAAGGACCAAGATTTGTTATAGCGCAGCAACCTAGCACAACTAACCAAAATGCAACCCATAGGATATATATAAGGATATAAAGGTGGCTAGGAAGTCCTTGTAGGTATACAGTATTAAAATGCAGTATGAAATTGTATTTAAAAGTGATAGGAGGTTCATGTTATACTTGCCTTCCTCGTACTCTCCCGGCTGCTGCTCAGACTGCTCGGAAGATGGCTGCTCCTGGTACTGCTCCAAAGGCTCCGCGTCTACTCACGATCGTAACAACAACACATGGGCCACACATGCACACACATGCAAACAATAACAAAATATAAGAAAACAGTACAACATTACATAGAAACAGCACTTAAAACTAGTCTAAAGCTATTCTACGCGTTACAATGATCGCGTGGATATAAAGAACACCTAAAACGGAGCTAAAATGCGAAAACTACGCTTAAAACAAGATCCAGGGACTTATTTGTAAGAAAAACAGGGCAACCAGGGGCTTCTGCACAAAAACCGAGGACCTAAATGTAATTAAACCCTAGACGCAAGGGCTAACTCGCTAAAAACCTTAGACTGGACTGCGGGTTCAATTTCCAGAGACTCCAGGGGCCTAAAAGCATAAAACTGGACCTATCCGTATTTTCTTTTGAACTACGGGTGGACCGCGGGTTGATTCCCCGAAAAGGCGAGGGCTCTTTAGCAAAAAGACAGGGCCGAAGCGGTAAGATCTGTTCTGGGCTCTTAGATCCAGATCGGGCGGCTCAGATCGCGGCTCGGTTCATCGGCTCTGGAACGGCTCGGTTCTACGGCTCTGGAACGGCGGGGGGTCGCCGGAGACGCGCTCCCGCGGCGGTGCTTCGCCGGCGATGACCTATCTTGGCCGTCCGGGCTCCATTTGGGACGAGGCCAAGCCCTGGAGAACGGTGACGACACGGGTAAACCACCTGAGCCATTAGCGTGGCGGATCGGGGCTCGGGTCAACGCTCCCCACGGAGAGAGCGGCTCGGGATCGCCGGCGTGCCGCGGATGGGTGGCCGGCAATTTCGCGGATGAAGCTCACCGGCGGCGACGGCTCGGGTTCCTGCAGGAGCAAGGCGGCGGCCGCGATTAGGGCTTTGGGGCGGCGCTGTAGGGGTCCAAGGGTTGGCGCAGAGGGATAAGAAGGGGCAGGGCCGGGGGTCTCGGGATAGGGTTGCGGCGGAGGGGATCCGAAGCTCCCGGTCGTTGCGGTGGCGCGGCTGTTGCGGGAGGAGAGGGATGACAGGTGGGGCCGGCCTGGCAGTGGGAGAGGAAGGGGGAGCGGGAGGGAGCGTGCGCACGTGGCAGCCGTGCGCGTGAGGGGGAAGGGCGCTGGCTCGGGCTGGGCCGCGGGGAAAACGAGGGAGAGGGAGGCGCTGGGCTGGGCCAAGGAGAGGGTTTGGGCTGCCTACTTTTGCTCTTTTCCCTTTCCTTTTCTTTTTCTATACTCCACTAATTCAAACAATCTAATAGAATTCAAAATACAATTTGAATTCAAATCTATAAATTCAACACAATTAAAACAATGCTGCGGCATGAATGCACAAACACTTTAATCATATGATAAATTTTATTTTCTTGCGTTATAAATTACTTTAAATGCCACCAAAAATTAAAGAAAAGCCTGGAAAATTTATTTAAGCCCAAATAAATTTATTAAAAATTGGGAAAATTTACCTTAGGGTGTTACAAACCTACCCCCCTTACAGGAATCTCGTCCCGAGATTCGGATAGGCTAGCTAGCAAAGAGATCGGGATATGTCTTCCTCAGCTCGTCTTCTTGCTCCCACGTAGCCTCATCCTCCGTGTGATGACTCCACTGAACATGGCACATCTTGATCTTCTTGTTTCTGGTAACCCTCTCAGACGTCTCCAGAATCTTCACCGGATGCTCAATATAGGTCAGATCCTCCTGCACATCCAACCCTTCTATCGGTGCTTGCTCTTCTGGCACTCTCAAGCACTTCTTCAGCTGAGACACGTGGAACACATCGTGCACTCCCGAGAGATTGAGCGGTAACTCCAACCGATATGCCACCTCACCTTTCCGTTCCAACACCTTGAACGGACCAATGTATCGAGGAGCTAGCTTCCCTCGTACATTAAACCTGCGGATTCCTCTCATCGGCGAGACCTTCAGGTATACATGATCACCCACTGCGAAGGTCAAATCTCGGCGACGCACATCCGCATAGCTCTTCTGACGAGTCTGAGCGACCCTCAGATTCTCTCTCACCTGCCGCACCAGCTGTTCGGCCTCCTCAACAATATCCGGACCGAATACCTGCCTCTCACCAATCTGATCCCAATACAGCGGAGTTCTGCACTTCCGACCGTACAGGGCCTCGAACGGGGACTTCTTCAGACTGGCCTGATAACTGTTGTTATAAGAAAACTCTGCATACGGCAGGCATTTATCCCAGCTGGTACCATACTGAATAGCACAGGCTCGAAGCATATCCTCCAACACTTGGTTGGTTCTCTCTGTCTGCCCATCTGTCTGAGGATGATAAGCGGTACTGAAGCGCAGCTTCGTATCCAACGAATCATGCAACTGCTCCCAGAACCGTGAAGTGAACTGAGATCCTCGGTCAGATATGATCTTCTTCGGAACGCCATGCAGACATACAATCTTGGAGATGTACAACTCCGCGAGTCTAGCACCGGAGTAAGTAGTGTTCACCGGAATGAAGTGGGCAACCTTCGTCAACCGATCCACTACTACCCATATGGAGTTGTACCCTTTCTGAGTACGAGGCAAGCCAACGATGAAGTCCATAGTGATCTCCTCCCATTTCCACTCTGGAATCTTCGATGGCTGCAATAACCCTGCTGGCCTCTGATGCTCTGCCTTGACACGCTGACAAGTGTCAAAGATAGCCACGTACTCCGCAACGGAACGCTTCATTCCATACCACCAGAACCGTTCCTTCAGGTCGTAATACATCTTCGTGCTGCCTGGATGAATGGAATATGCTGTATCATCAGCCTCACTCAGAATCAACTTTCTGAGGTCATTCACATCCGGCACACATATACGACCCTTGTACCACAAGGTACCCTGATCATCCTCTCTGAAATGAGGAGCCTTGCCAATCTTGAGCAACTCACGAATCTCCTGCAGCTTCTGATCTTCCTTCTGATGCTGCCTGATCTCTGCCTCTAGAGTGGGTTCTACCTCGAATGATGTACCCGAGGTGTGATGCAAGAAACCCAGGCTCAACTGCTCAAACTCCTCGCATAACTCCTGAGGCATCTGAAAAGCCACGGCCATGTTAACATAGCTCTTCCTGCTCAGAGCATCTGCTACAACATTGGCCTTGCCCGGATGATAATGAATCTCCAGGTCATAATCCTTGACCAACTCTAGCCATCTTCTCTGCCGCATATTCAGCTCACTCTGAGTGAAAATATACTTGAGGCTCTTGTGATCGGTGTAAATATCACACCTCTGCCCAAACAAGTAATGCCTCCATATCTTCAGAGCATGCACAACTGCGGCTAACTCCAGATCATGAGTGGGATAATTCAGCTCGTGCCGGCGCAACTGCCGCGAAGCATAGGCTATCACTCTGCCTTCCTGCATCAGAACGCAACCAAGACCATCTCTCGAAGCATCACAATACACTGTGAACCTCTTGCTCTGGTCGGGCAGAGTAAGGACTGGCGCCGTAGTCAACCTCTTCTTCAGCTCCTCGAAGGCACTCTGACGCTCATCAGTCCAAGAGAAATCCACACCCTTCTCTAGCAAGGAAGTCAAAGGCTTCGCAATCTTGGAGAAATTCTCAATGAACCTCCGATAATATCCAGCTAAGCCCAGAAAAGAGCGGACTTCCTTCACCGTCTGTGGTACAACCCAGTCAAGCACATCCTTCACCTTCCCGGGGTCCACAGCAATACCTCCCTTGGAGATAACATGACCGAGGAACGGAACCTCGTCAATCCAGAACTCGCACTTGCTGAGCTTAGCATACAGCTTGTGCTCTCTGAGCCTCTGCAACACAAGCCTCAGATGCTATACTTGCCTTCCTCGTACTCTCCCGGCTGCTGCTCAGACTGCTCGGAAGATGGCTGCTCCTGGTACTGCTCCAAAGGCTCCGCGTCTACTCACGATCGTAACAACAACACATGGGCCACACATGCACACACATGCAAACAATAACAAAATATAAGAAAACAGTACAACATTACATAGAAACAGCACTTAAAACTAGTCTAAAGCTATTCTACGCGTTACAACGATCGCGTGGATATAAAGAACACCTAAAACGGAGCTAAAATGCGAAAACTACGCTTAAAACAAGATCCAGGGACTTATTTGTCAGAAAAACAGGGCAACCAGGGGCTTCTGCACAAAAACCGAGGACCTAAACGTAATTAAACCCTAGACGCAAGGGCTAACTCGCTAAAAACCTTAGACTGGACTGCGGGTTCAATTTCCAGAGACTCCAGGGGCCTAAAAGCATAAAACCGGACCTATCCGTATTTTCTTTTGAACTACGGGTGGACCGCGGGTTGATTCCCCGAAAAGGCGAGGGCTCTTTAGCAAAAAGACAGGGCCGAAGCGGTAAGATCTGTTCTGGGCTCTTAGATCCAGATCGGGCGGCTCAGATCGCGGCTCGGTTCATCGGCTCTGGAACGGCTCGGTTCTACGGCTCTGGAACGGCGGGGGGGTCGCCGGAGACGCGCTCCCGCGGCGGTGCTTCGCCGGTGATGACCTATCTTGGCCGTCCGGGCTCCATTTGGGACGAGGCCAAGCCCTGGAGAACGGTGACGACACGGGTAAACCACCTGAGCCATTAGCGTGGTGGATCGGGGCTCGGGTCAACGCTCCCCACGGAGAGAGCGGCTCGGGATCGCCGGCGTGCCGCGGATGGGTGGCCGGCAATTTCGCGGATGAAGCTCACCGGCGGCGACGGCTCGGGTTCCTGCAGGAGCAAGGCGGCGGCCGCGATTAGGGCTTTGGGGCGGCGCTGTAGGGGTCCAAGGGTTGGCGCAGAGGGATAAGAAGGGGCAGGGCCGGGGGTCTCGGGATAGGGTTGCGGCGGAGGGGATCCGAAGCTCCCGGTCGTTGCGGCGGCGCGGCTGTTGCGGGAGGAGAGGGATGACAGGTGGGGCCGGCCTGGCAGCGGGAGAGGAAGGGGAGCGGGAGGGAGCGTGCGCACGTGGCAGCCGCGCGCGTGAGGGGGAAGGGCGCTGGCTCGGGCTGGGCCGCGGGGAAAACGAGGGAGAGGGAGGCGCTGGGCTGGGCCAAGGAGAGGGTTTGGGCTGCCTACATTTGCTCTTTTCCCTTTCCTTTTCTTTTTCTATACTCCACTAATTCAAACAATCTAATAGAATTCAAAATACAATTTGAATTCAAATCTATAAATTCAACACAATTAAAACAATGCTGCGGCATGAATGCACAAACACTTTAATCATATGATAAATTTTATTTTCTTGCGTTATAAATTACTTTAAATGCCACCAAAAATTAAAGAAAAGCCTGGAAAATTTATTTAAGCCCAAATAAATTTATTAAAAATTGGGAAAATTTACCTTAGGGTGTTACAATCTTATGGGTGCTAAGTGTAACATCTACACTGACCATAAGAGCCTCAAGTATATCTTCACTCAAGCTGACTTAAATATGAGGCAAAGGCGTTGGTTAGAACTGATTAAAGACTACGATCTTGAAGTACACTACCATCCTGGCAAGGCCAACGTGGTTGTGGATGCCCTTAGCCGCAAGGCACATTGTCACTGTTTATCCATAGCAACCTTCAGTGACACTCTCTGCAATCAAATGAGGAAGCTCAATTTAGAAATCATTCCTCAAGGTAGTCTGAATCTCTTATCGATCGAGTCTACCCTTCGAGATAAAATCATCATGTCTCAACTACATAATGAGGGTATCAAAATTATCAAATCAAAGTTATCTCTGGGAGAAGCCAAATATAAGTGTTTTCACACTGATCATCAAGGAACTTTATGGTTCAACAATCGAATTGTTGTACCTAAAGATCATCAGCTTCGCAAGCAAATCCTTGGTGAGGCACATCTATCCAAGTTCTCTATTCATCCTGGTAGTACCAAAATGTATCAAGATCTTTGACAGAACTTTTGGTGGACCAGAATGAAAAGAGAAATTGCTAAGTATGTATCCGAGTGCGATACGTGCCAGAGAGTTAAAGCCAGTCATCTCAAGGCATCTGGTACACTTCAGCCATTACCCATTCCGTCATGGAAATAGGAAAACATTAGTATAGATTTCATTGTTGGTCTTCCCAATACATCCCAAAAGCATGATTCTATATGGGTAATTATTGATAGACTTACTAAAACAGCTCATTTTCTTCCTGTGCATACCACTTACTCAGCTAAGAAGTATGCCGAAGTCTATCTTGATCAAATTGTTCGGTTGCACGGTGTTCCTAAGACCATTATTTCTGATCGAGGGGCACAATTCATTGCACGCTTCTGGGAACAACTACAGTCTGCTCTTGGATCCAAACTGATTCGAAGCTCTGCATATCATCCCCAGACTGATGGATAGACTGAGCGAGTCAACCAAATTCTTGAAGACATGCTTCGAGCTTGTATTATTCACTATGGTACAAGCTGGGACAAATGTCTTGCTTTGGCTGAATTCTCTTACAACAACAGTTATCAAGCTAGCCTTCAGATGGCTCCTTTTGAAGCATTATACGGTCGCAGATGTCGAACTCCTTTGAGTTGGTCCGAGACCGGTGAACGCAAAATCTTTGGACCAGACCTAGTTGTCGAAGCCGAAGATAAGGTCAAGATTATTCAAGCCAACCTTAAAATGGCTCAGTCCAGACAGAAAAGCAATGCAGATAAAAGAAGGAAGCCTCTGCAATTCCAAGCAGGAGATTTTGTCTATCTCCGAGTATCTCCTACCAAAGGTGTTCAACGTTTCGGCATAAAAGGGAAATTAGCACCACGGTATGTTGGACCCTTTGAGATTCTTAAGGTCTGTGGCCCCGTGGCTTACAAAATTCGCCTTCCATCTCAATTGGCTACCATTCACGATGTCTTCCTTGTCTCTCAACTCAAGAAATGTATTAAAGTACCTATGGAGATCATTGAAACCACCGCCATTGAGATTGAGCCCGATCTGTCTTACATCGAGCAACCTATTCAAATCTTGGATACCAAGGAAAGAGTCACTAGGAGAAAGACGATTAAGATGTACAAGATTTTATAGGATCACCACGCCGAAGAAGAAGCAACTTGGGAAACAGAATCTTATCTTCAACAAAATTTCCCAAACTTCCTTCAAGCCAATCCCCAAATCTAATCGTCTGATTCTTTCTGCCTTCGAATCTCGGGACGAGATTCTTTTTAGGAGGGAAGGCTGTGACACCCTAGGTGTCAAATTGTACCATAATAGGTATGAAATGTAATGCATGTGTTGAAATGTATAAGGTTGGATGTATTTGTAGAAATAAGACCTTATGTGCAATTTTATAAGAATATGAGTCCTTTTGTGCAAGATGCATGAGTTACAAAAGTAATCTTCAAAAGTTATGTCGGTACATACAGACAGGGGTACCTCCTGCTAGGGTGTCCAGGCCCTTGGCGTCTCATAATCCATAATCTCCCCCTCGCCTTCTGGGTGACGAGGCACATTACCCGGGCCTGACAGCTGGGACCACGGTCTCCGGACCCTCCCGGAGCTCTAAGAGGTCCGGGGCCTCTGCGCACCCAGGAGGGCAGGAGGGCTCTCGGGTTGCCCCCGCGGACCCGGACTCCCCAGGTGGTCCGGGGCCGCTACGTGTGATGGCCGGGCCATCACGGGCCAGACTGCTACAACCGGCCTCGGAGGGCCCGGACCCCCTTCCCCCCGGGGAAGGGGACCGGTGCCGCCACGTGCCGTCTTATAGAGGGAGCGGGGCTGGCCCTGCCACGTGCCTGCGGCTGGAGGCCCCTTGCGGGACACCTCTCCACCTACCAGCATTTGATGCGGTAGCTGGGCCGGGCGCGCCCAAGTCAAAAAGAGCGGCCTGCCACTGACACACGGGGCAGGTAGGCTGACACCACGGTAAGCCTGCCTGATCTGAAGGCGGCGCGTCGTATCACCATGCACAGTGCGCGGACTGTGTACAGTCCCGTCATGGCGCTGCGCGCGTGATGATGGTCTGTAATAGGCAAAGCCAAGGCGTGCGCTGTAACAGTGCACACGCAATGGGTCAGCGCTGCTTCACCGCCTGACGGGAGGTCCCATCCTAACAGTGACAGCACGGCTTCACTGTTATGCAACGCTGACGCTGGACACTGTACAAGACAAGGCTGTACACGGCCATATCCTGGCTAAAGATACGCACATCAACTTCTCGATCGAGAAGACAACGGAGAGGAGCTCGAGGAAATGACCTCCATACCTCTCATAGAACAGCTCCTGTTGGCCGGGCCCACCTGTGGGGGCCCCGCTCAGTGTAAGCACTCCCCTTGGACTATAAAAGGGAGAGTGCACTCGTTAGAAGATAGGTTGCACACACACAAGCTTATGCTGCCTTCCATTTAGGTTCACGCAGCCAATACAACTCCCAAGTGGACGTAGGGTGTTACGCTCCGGCGGCCCTAACCACTCTAAAATCTTCGTGTCCCTCCTGTGTTCATCTGTCCACCGATCGAGCGCTCCTAAGTCCCCTCCAAACCCATCCTTGACTAGGATTAGGCGGGTGCTTTCCGCCACCCGGCTGGAGAATTCCTCCGACATTTGGCGCACCAGGTAGGGGTCTTTAGGTTTGGATAGCACTCGGTCGACCTCCTCGACTCCTGCGATGGCACAGGAGAACGGTCATTACGACCTCATGGTTGGAGAAGAAGTGGCGTCCACGACGCCACACGCTTCGTGCCGTCCCCCCTCTCGGGCGGCCCCGCGCGCTGCTCCACAGCGGGCAGCAGAGCGGGCCTCTGTGGCCCAATCGGTGCCTTCACCGAGTGGGCCCCTCATGGCAGCCAGGGAGTTGCTCCGCAACCCCCCTGGTGAGGCGGCATCGCCAGATGCGCACAGACAATGGCGTGACGACGTCGATCGCCTCCTCAACCTGGCGCAGGCTTCCCCAGGCCCAGCGGGGGGGTCTGTATCCAGGCAGCGCCATCGCCAGGGCGGCGCATCCGGTTCTGTGCACTCACCATCCGTGAGGAGTGCACGGACCGAGGACCTCCGGGCGGAGCTCAACCGCAGGCATGCGGGGGAGGATGCCAGGATCTCCATCGAGCGAGCATGAAACCGACGGCTCAACATTGAGGGTCGGGACCTTGCGCCCGAGCTCGATGCGGCTGCGGCCAGGCCGCAGGGACTCCCCCAGGCACCGGTGACGGGCGTGGGCTGCACGGCGCTCGCAGACCACCTCCGCGCGGTTGCCTGGCCGTCCAAGTTTCGGCCTCACCTGCTAGAAAAATATGACGGGTCCACCAATCCGTCAGAGTTCCTGGAGGTCTATATCACCGCCATCACGGCGGCTGGAGGTAACGAAGCCGTCATGGCAAGTTACTTTCATGTAGCCTTGACCGGGCCAGCCCGGACCTTGCTCATGAATCTTACCCCGGGATCCATCCAGTACTGGGGTGAGCTCTGCGCACAGTTCACGGCGAACTTCGCCAGTGCGTACCAGCAGCATGGCGTGGAGGCCCACCTCCACGCCGTGAGGCAACAACCCGGGGAAACCCTCCGGGCCTTCATCTCCCGCTTCACCAAGGTACGTGGAACTATCCCACGTATCTCCGATGCATCTATCATCACGGCCTTCCGACAGGGGGTCCGAGACGAGAAGATGCTAGAGTAGCTGGCGACCCACCAAGTGGAAGCCGTCACCACCCTGTTCGCTCTGGCGGACAAGTGCGCTCGGGCTGCAGAAGGCCGTGCATGGCACTCTACAACCCATCCAGGACCTGCTCAAATGAGTGGGCCCAGTATTGCTGCCCCTGGCAGTGGCAAGAAGAAGAACAAGAAGAACTGTGGCTTTGACAAGTCACGGATTGGGGGTCCGGCCGTTGCAGCTGTGACGACCGGGGGCCAGAACTCCCGTGGCAAGCGCCCGCGACAGCAGCGCACCGACCCCGGGTCGTGCCCTGTTCATCCAGGGGCTCACCACAGCGCCGCCGAGTGCCGCGAGATCCAGAAGCTCGCGGAGCGCCTCAGTAAGAGGCGTGACCAAGCCTCTAAGGAAGGCACCTCCCCTCCGCGGCGGTCCGGTAAGGAAAAAGCCTCCGATGCCGACGCAGCTGCGACTGAGAGGGAGTTGGGGTATCAAGCCCCCAACAAAGACCTCAAGGGACTTTTCCAGCAGTCCGATTCCGAGTCCGGCGGGGACGAGCGCTGCAAGAAGTTGTACGTTATGTACGGTGGCAGTTCAGGGCTCGTCTCTTGGCGGGACGTCAAGGCCCTTCGCCGGGAGGTTCTCTCGGTAAAGCCAGGGGTGCCGAGGGCGGCGCCCCACCAGCGGTGGAAGGGCACCACCATCTCCTTCGGGCCATCTGATTGCCCAGAGAATATGGCGGGCGCTGGAGTGCTGCCGCTCATCACGGCACCCACTATCGCCAATGTCCGCCTTCACCATGTGCTGATTGACGGAGGCGCCGGCCTCAGCGTCATCAGCTATGCAGCGTTCAAGCACCTGCAGATCCCGGAGTCCAAGCTGGCTCCATCACGCCCATTCTCAGGAGTGGGCCCGGATCCCGTGTACCCGGTGGGGACCATCACCCTACCGGTTACATTCGGGATGGAGGATAATTTCCGTACCGAGAACGTGCAGTTCGAGGTTGCGGAAGTTGACCTCCCCTTCAACGCCATCATCGGCAGACCGGCCCTGTACCGGTTCATGGCCATCGCCCACTACGGGTACCTAGTCCTGAAGATGCCTTCTCCGGCAGGCGTCCTCACTGTCCAGAGTGACCGTGCCGCTGCTGTTGTGGCGGTTGAAAAGCTCCATGCGCTGGCAATAGGACTTGCCCCTGCAGCTGGCGCCTAGGGGTCCGACCCCTCGACCTCACGTGCCAAGGCTCTGGCCAAGGCACCAAGGGTCTGTCTGTCCGACACAGACGATGTTCCCGTGAAGGCCGTCCAGGTCGGAGCGGAGACCTCCCAAACCACCCGCATCGGTGGCAACCTGGGAGAGAAATAGGAAAGCGCGCTCATCGCCTTCCTTCGGGCAAATGTTGATGTGTTCGCCTGGGAACCGTCACAAATGCCCGGGATCCCGAGGGAGGTGATTGAGCATCATCTGAACATCCACCCCAACGCCAGGCCGGTCCGGCAGAAGCCACGCAAGCAGTCCATTGAGCGGCAAAACTTCATCCGTGAAGAGGTCCGCAAGCTGCTGCAGGCTAGCTTCATCGAGGAGGTCTACCATCCTGTATGGTTGGCCAACCCAGTTGTGGTCCCAAAGGCCAACGGGAAGCTTCGGATGTGCATCGACTACACCAATCTTAATAAGGCATGTCCAAAAGACCCTTATCCACTCCCGCGTATAGATCAGATTGTAGACTCCACCTCCGGGTGTGATTTGCTGTCCTTCATAGATGCCTATTCTGGTTTTCATCAAATCAAAATGGCTAGAGATGATAGGAAGCATACAGCTTTTGTAACAGTGGATGGTCTTTATTGTTATATAGTGATGCCTTATAGATTGCTCAATGCTCTACCCACCTTTGCTCGTGCAATGAATATCACTCTAGGTGATTTGGTTAGAGATATGGTAGAGGTGTATGTCGATGACATCGTTGTCAAGACTAGAGAGTCGTGTTCCCTATTGGAAAATTTAGCTCGAGTTTTTGACAAGTTACGAGCGACCTCCACCAAGCTTAACCCCGAGAAGTGCGTCTTTGGCGTATCGGCGGGGAAGCTCCTTGGTTTCCTGGTCTCCCACCGGGGGATCGAGGCTAACCCGGATAAGGTCCGGGCGATCGAGGCAATGAGGCCCCCAGCGCGCCTCAAGGACGTCCAGAGGTTGACGGGGTCCCTCGCCGCCCTCAGCCGGTTCATTTCGAGGCTGGCGGAGAGGGCACTCCCCTTCTTCAAGTTGATGAGGGGGTCCGGCCCATTCGCATGGACCGAAGAGGCAGAACGTGCCTTCCAAGAGATGAAGCAGTACCTTACCTCCTTGCCGGTCCTGGTCGCACCGGACCCAGGTGAGACACTGTTTCTTTATCTTGCAGCAACGACCGAAGTGATTAGCATGGTGCTGGTCGCCGAGAGGTCCGAGCCTCTCTTGCAGGGGGCCCCCGCGGACCCCCCTGCAGGAGAAGGAGGTCTGGACTCCACCACTCCTGTAACCAGCCCTACTTCGGAGGGTCCGGCTGGGTCCCGACCCGGAGAAGCGCTAAGCAGCCTAGGGGCCGACGGGTACCCAGCTGGAGCCGAACGATCTAATCCACCTGGCAGAGTCAGGACCGTCCAGAAGCCGGTCTACTATGTCAGTGAGGTCCTTCATGAGGCAAAGGCCAGGTATCCTGAGATGCATAAGCTCCTTTATGCTATACTTGTTGCATCCAGGAAGCTCCGCCACTACTTTCAGGCCCACAAGATTGTGGTGGTGACCGCCTACCCATTGAGGGCCATCCTCCACAACTCCAACGCCACAGGCAACATCGCCAAGTGGGCAGCAGAGCTCGCTGGATTCTAGCTCAACTTCCAGCCGCGTCATGCCATCAAGAGCCAAATCCTTGCTGACTTCATCGCAGAATGGACGCCTGCACCAAGCGCCTCCGGGGGTCCGGACCAAGGGACGGACCCCCCACGTCCGGAGGTCAAGGCTCCGGTCTTTACCGGACCTCACTGGGCCCTCTTCTTTGACGGGTCCGCCCGCGGCAAGAGGGCCGGGGCTGGCGTGGTCCTTATCAACCCACGTGGCGAGCAGTTAAAGTTCATGGTGCACCTCGATTTTGAGGCCACCAACAACATGGCGGAGTATGAGGCCTTAATCTTTGGGCTCACGGCGGCTCTGTCCCTGGGGGTCCGGGAGCTCCTAGTCAAAGGGGACTCCCAGCTCATCATTAGGCAAGTCCGGGGGGAGTGTTGCTGCAACAACCCCCAGCTCGCAGCCTACCTCATTCATGTGAAGAGGCTGGAGAAGGACTTCGATGTGCTGGAACTGCAACATGTTCCACGCGAAGGCAACACAGCAGCTGATGCACTCTTGGCGAGCGCATCGACCCAGGCACCCATGCCTGAGGGCGTCTTCCAGAGACGTCTGCTGAAGCCTTCCGCCCAGCCTGCCGACCTGGGCGATGGGGGTCGGATTAGCACCTCGAAGCTAGCGGTCCCGGCGGCGCTCCATCCGTGGTGCCCGCCAAGGGTCGTGTGCTCCCTTGAGGGACCCGAAGACCTCAGGGAGCCACGCCCAGTTTCTCAGGAAGGTCCCGATGCATGGATCTCTAAGGTCCGGGACTACCTGAAAGATAATTACCTTCCTGAAGATCAAGCATCTGCTGAGCGCATTGTCCGGATGGCTAAGCGATACACAGTGGTAGAAGGGGATCTCTACCGCCATGGCGCCAACGGCGTCCTCATGCGGTGCATCACCCAGGAAGAGGGCCGCGATTTGCTTGCGGAGATCCATGGAGGTGAGTGCGGAAGTCATTCTTCATCCCGCACGCTGGTTGGTAAAGCTTTTCGGCATGACTTTTACTAGCCGACAGCACTCCAGGATGCAGCTGAGTTGGTAAGGACCTGTAAAGCGTGCCAGTTCCACGCAAAGCAGATACACACTCCAGCTCAGGCGCTGCAGATGATCCCTCCCTCTTGGCCCTTTGCCGTGTGGGGGTTGGATATCTTGGGACCTTTCCCCAGGGCAGTAGGCGGGTACCGGTACCTCTATGTTGCCATTGACAAGTTCACCAAATGGCCGGAGGCAACCCCTGTGGTCAACATCACCAAGGCGTCGGCAACTGCTTTCCTCAGGTCAATTGTGTGCCGGTTCGGGGTCCCGAACCGGGTCATTACTGACAATGGGACTCAGTTCACGAGCCAATACTTCCAGGAGTACTGTGAGGATATGGGTATTCAGCTCTGTTTTGCCTCAGTGGCGCACCCCAGGAGCAATGGCCAAGTTGAGCGGGCCAACGCTGAGATCCGGACCTACTGTGATCTTGAGAAGCATGGCGCAAGGTGGATTGAAGAGCTTCCGAGTGTGTTATGGGGGAACCGGACCACACCCAGCCGCGCAACAGGGGAAACCCCTTTCTTCCTGGTTTATGGGGCCGAAGCGTGCCTTCCCCCGGAGATCACCATGGGCTCTCTCCGAGTCTAGGCTTTTGATGAGGATTTGCAGGAACAGCAGCGTCGCCAAGACGTGGACCTCGTCGACGAGCGCAGATGGCGAGCAGCAGTCCGAAATGCACGGTACAACCAAGCGCTCCGGCGCTACCACCAACGGTTCGTGCGAAGTAGGGAGCTCCGGGTCGGGGACCTAGTCCTAAGGCGAATCCTGAACCGGGAGGGCATGCACAAGCTCTCCCCCAGCTGGGAAGGGCCATTCAAGGTGACAAAGGTGTGCCGACCCGGATCTGTTCGCCTGGCTGCGGAGGATGGAATGCAACTACCCAATCCATGGAACATTGAGCACCTCCGTAAGTTCTATCCCTAGGACCTGGTTGAGAGGAAATTTTTCCTTTGTAATTGGTAGCATTGCCGTGCGGACCAGGGCGGTAGAGGTCCGCCCTCGTAAACCCGGCCCCTGGCGTACATCGCACAACTCTTCTGTACCAATTCATTAAGGGAAAATTTGTTCTCAAATGCGTCCTTGAAGTCTATGCGATTCTATATTTTTTTCGCTTCTTGTTACGCTAACCCCCCACGTGTTCTTCACGTCTGTGTTGTGCCTAAAGCCTCCTTTGAGTTGCTACGCTACGTCTCTGCCTCGGACCTCTGTTTCGCGGGAGAGAAAGGACCGGACTCCGGGGAACTGGCTTCAGGGGGACGTGCTCGCCCTTTGCTGGGGTGCAAGGTTGTCTAGCCGCTTAGCCTGGTTCCGTACACTAAGCCTACACACTCTGCCCCCCTAGGGTGGGTACCGTCGTACCTTGAACCGTGGACCCGGGGGCTGGGACCCCTTTTAATCCCCGAACACAGGTCCTAGTGCTCTGGCTTGCTACGCAACTTAGGAGGCCTTCGCTGGCCAGACTGAGGATCCGTGGGGACGTCTACTAAACGTCGATCCTAAGTCATGTGCAGGACCTCGGTTTTATGGCAGCTAGTCCCGACCTATCGCGACTACCTCCCAGGGGGCCACGGGACCTCGGTGTGCCCAACAGCACTTTGCAGATCGGCAATCAGGAAACTTAAACGCATTACTAATAATGTGCACAACATTTTAAAGCTATCTTACAATAACAAAAGTTATGTTACAAAAGAAATAACAAAAAGATACTAGCACTACTCCTCTGGTGGTCCGGAGGCACTCCCACTCTCTGCAGGTTCGGGACGACGCCGGAGGCGGGCCGCGACCATGTCCACCGCCTCCTGGACCCCTTCTCGCGCGGCGGCTGCGGTCGCCCGGAGGGGTCCGACCAAGACAGGAGTCAGCTGGATGGAGGGGCCATGGCTCCGGAAGCTGGTGAGGATGTACTCAGCCATCCCCCAAGCAACTATTCTCCCCTCTGTCTCCAGGAGGTCCTGCATCCCAGCCTCCACGTCCTGTAGCCGGCTGGTGGTGGAGTCCAGCAGTTGGAGTGCGGCGCCAAATGGCGAAGGAGGCTCCGGTACCCAGATGGGGTTGGTGTAGCAGAACCAACCTGAATTATACCGGCTCAAGTACGCGAGTCCACTGCAGAGGGCTCCAACGTGCTTCAAACGGTATAATCCCTTGGCCTGTCGGGTAACGTCCCGATAAACCACCGATACACAGGATCAAATAAGGCTACCTCACACGAAGGTGAGTCCAGAGATACAATCACCATCACAGTTTTACATCTTAGGGATTTACATCACAAGAGTTTTCAAAAGCAGTACATTACAAACTGCTAAAGCTATAGTTTTTGGCAGCGGAAAACATACGCGATGATTACAACACGTCGTCAAGACGGATGTCATGCTAAGCCCGAGCACAACATCACTCGATATCACCAGTGCTGGCCGGGGACGGATCCCATTCCACGGACCAACCTTTTGAAAGAGCATAGGGCCAAGGCAAGGGAAGAGTAGGGTCTTCAAGACATTACCTGCAAAACATATAACTAGCAAGGCTGAGTATACTAATACTCAGCAAGGCTTACCCGGGATTGGGTATACTTTAGCCCGTAACTAGACTTATGAAGGCTTATAATAGTTCCGGGTTTAGTTTCAGCTGAAAAGCAACTAAGAGTAGATCCTTATTTTCAACTTTTAGTTTTCAAGTTTTATGTGATTATCCATTCTAGATAAGCACTTATATCTAAGCAAGCAAGGTAGAGCTCTGTATCTCAACCATCAGTATTACTCATCATATAGTTGCTCTTGTTACTCTGTGTGATAAAGGGATTAAGTAGTCTCAATCATCGTGAGAGGCGGACGATTCTGAATCGAATTTAACCTTGCAAGGTAAACCTAACTCACACGCTTGGAACATCCAACGATAGTTCCGAAGCAACCGTTTGCCTTTCATTCTGACTCGTGGACAGGTCCACCACAAGCGACTACAGGAACATACGCACTTCCAAAGTGCAGGACATACGTCTGTAGCGCGACTACAAAACCCGTATTCCTGGTTGCCCTTGCAACACGTATTTCCTCAATCGAACATAAGTAACCAGAAGAAGCAAGACGAGTGGTGGGAGGTATGTCCACTCCTCGGGCCGATTGGTTACTAGGCTTACCGCTTACCATATTTCGCGGCATGTGATTAGTACTTTCAAACGCTTAACCCCGATCGCACACACCGCGACCTTATCAATTTCAACAACACAGACGGGGTATCACCTCAACCATGATACCGCACAAAACTCCCGTCCGGCATCCTTATAGTGATAACAGGAATGTAAACATTACAATTCCTATATCGCGCGAGTGACAGGAAATCACCCGACTTCTACCGGTCCTATTAGCATAGCATCTAGTCGATATGACCTCAGGTGCAATACATTGGTTCCTAGGATTCATGCATCTAGGGTTTCAAGCAATTCCTAAGAACTTAATGCATAGAATACGTAAATAGATATAGATTGCAGTGTAATAAAATAGTAGGTTATGTCTGGGGCTTGCCTTTACTGGTGGGGCTGAAGTCAGAAATGTCAATATCTTCCGAACTTTGGTTCGGGGCTTCAGATAATCCTTTGGTGACGTTCATTTGGTCTTCAGGAAAATCCTCCGCCGACTCTGGGGAAATCTCGTAGATACCGTTGCTGAAGTAGTCGTGTCTACATGTAATGCAACATTACACTCAAGGTGTGCACATAAAACTATCTTATTTCACAATACAGTTGCAATTCAGCACTCATTTAACACACTATTCATATAACAAACACAAAGATCAGAAACTAACTTTGGTGGAGCTTTAGGAGGATAACTAATTAGAATTGGCTACTTGTTGATGGTTACAACAGAGCCGATTGGAAACAACGGAGGTTTAGCTGATGGAAAGATGCATTAGGTTTCTAGATGATCGATGAAAGCATCGATTATCTTGGCAGAAGGATGATTCCTAAAGCAGTTATCTTAACTGAGATGTGCTTAAGTGTTATTCTAGGTAACTAGGTGTGGTTGTATCGACTCGATTACGTCATCACAGCAATTGAGTGACGTATAGCCGAATGGAGTGTGGTTAAGGGTATATGACCGATAAGTATAAGGCCGACCTCTCAGTCGATAGATCGACTGATAGAAGTGTGTGGATAAGGATGGGAAAAACTAAGGATCGATCGGCCGTGTTTGACCGATATGGAAGAGCAACCAAAATTGGTTTGGGTCGGCCAATGGCAAGAACCCTAAGATTGTGTGTGCATCTCCACTACATCGACTATGTGCAGTCGATGTAGGATAGAACAAAAGAATTGTATCGGCAGTAGCCGATACTAGAAAGGTAACAACCGTATCAGCTAACCAGCCGATGGTAGAAGTATCGACTGACAGCTGTTACACAGAAACATCCTAGACTCAAGGGAAACGGATGCTTAGCGGCTGAACTGATAGTCAACGCTGAAGCATAATCGCAGAGGGGTAAAAGCTAAGCAGCAGAAACACATAAACTAACAGGGATCCTTTTACGAAAAGGATCTTAAGGAAACGGCAATCAAGACAAGGATAACATCTTGACGGCAAGGATATGAGCACCAGGGTGATAAGACCAACTAGATATCATACTCTATAATTTATCTTCCAGCTATATCACATGCATACAATATAAGGTATAAACGAAGCATTCATTCCTTAACATTTAACCTAGATCACAATTCAAAGACTTTCACTCAAGATCATAACAAAAAAACTTGCAGATTTCGACCTAGGATTTCAAATAAAACTGATTTTACACTTTTATGAACTCCTTACGAAAATCTATAAAATGTAGAAGTTCATTGATTTAAAATAAATAAAGTTCTGGAAATCTTACAGAAAACACCCTAGAACTTTTTAAAACATAGCAATCAAGTCCCTGGTCCGGGAAAACAAATAACAGGAGGTTAACGACGATATTCCGGCAAAGGAGTCGCCGGCATTAAGAAGATTCAGTGGATTAGGGCAAACCTTGGTTATGGAGGAGAACACGCGGAAAGTGAACTCCCGCGGTAAATAGGATTGGCGACGAGAAGTGCTCGACGATGATGAGATTCCGTGGTCGACGAAGAAGTTTGCCGGGAAGGGTTGCCGTGGGTGGAAGATGGTCGAAGGGGTAATCTCCGAGGTGACTCGTGGTGATAGCGGTTGAGTGAGCCACGAGGGATGCAACTGTTGGAGGTCGTGGATTCTGGGACGAGACGATGGAGCCGAATGGGTTCGCTATGTTGACTCTTCCGCGAACCTCAAGGTTTTCTGGCTCACGAGCTGAGTCTTCTCTGTTCATGCACATGCACTGCAGAAACACATCCGATATGTCCGTGCAGTCACTTGCAGGGCCGCCATACCTGGCTGCAGCTCCTGTGCGTCACTCTTGCTTGCACAAGATGTAGCTCTGCCGCCTTTTCTGCCAGCTGCGACGCCATCCGACTCGGCCTACCACCGCCGCGGGCAGAATGCTTCTGCTCCATACTTGCGGATGCGCTAGTCCAATTCAGTCCGGACCTCCGCCTTCGTTTAGCTGTGCCACACTCGCCCCTTCTGCCTCCGCGAGAACCGAAGCCCGCTCACACCGGGGCTATTTCCATATCTTCCGCGAGCAGTCCGCAGTGCCACTTGATCTCATTCGCTGCTTTCCCTTTAACGGTCTCCGTCGTCCTCCACGCGCAACCTCCCTGCCCATCGATGCCCTGCACGCCGTGCAGCTGCTCCTCCGTGTCTTGCTGCCGAACCCGTGTTCGCTCGGCCTTGCCGCGTCACTCCCACGCTCGCATACGCGTGTTCGCGCCATTTGGGCCTACTCCTGCCCCGGCCGAACCATTCGCGCGCGCGCCAACCGCGCCTCCAGCGCCCTCCGCGCGCGCTCCGCTCAACGCCTGCACACGCCACCGACTTCTGCTACGTTACCGCGCGCATGTTCGCGCCACCCGCTCGGTGTCGCTCACATTCGCTCCTGCACTGCCAGCCGTTCCGCTCACGAGTTTGCGTCACACCCGCACGCCGCTAGCGTTCACTCGCCTGCGCGCACGCGCTCGCTCCTGTGCACCTCCAAGCTCCTGCTGCCGTGCACGCCCGAGCCGCATCACCTGCTCCCGCTCGCGCTCCGCACCAGCGTCACGCCCGAGCCGTCCTCGCTCCGCTCACTGCTGTGCGCCAGCTCTCGAGCCACCGCGCCGCGCCTGCCTCCGCGTGCTGCCGGCCTGCCGCCCACGCGCTCCACCAGAGCCGCGCCACCGCCTGGGCCCTGCTGCTCCGCGTCCGCCTGTGTGCCGTGCTCCTGCGCCTGCTCCCGAATCACGCCAGCTCCCTGCGTCTGCGCTCACGCCGCAGCCGTCAGCCTCCGCCTCTGGGTCCTCGCTCCAACGCGCCGTAGCCGCGCTGCTTGCGCCAAGCCGAGCCACTCGCTTGATTCCTGCGCGCCGCCTGCCTCCTGTGCGCAGCGCACGAGCTGCGCGCTGGCCTCCGCGCCGCACTTCTTCCTCCCGCCTATCGCACGCGCTTGGCCGAGTCACCGCCAGTCGCCGGCTTGCCCGCGCCTCACGCGCCCCGCGCCTGCTGCCTCGGGCCCCGCCGCTTGCTGCTCCCGCTTCGGCCCGCTGTCGCTAGCTTCCGCGCGCCGAGCCAGCGCCGCTGCTGCCCGCCTCCCACGACGCCCGCGCGCGCGCCTGGGCCGCCCGCTCGTGCCGCGCCGCCCCGCCAGCTCGCGCAGCGCTGCGCCGCCTGGGCCCGCTAGTCGCGCGCCGTGGTTGCCTGAGCCGGCCCCGCACGCCGCCCGGCCGAGCCAGCGCCGCCGCGAGCCGCCTGGATGCCTGGCGCTGCCGGCCTGTTTCCGCTCGCCCCGATGCCCGCGCCTCCTCCCGCGGCCAGCCGCCCGAGCCTTGCAGCGCCCCACGTGGGGCCGCCGTGGCTGTGCTAGACTGGTTGGAGAAGAGGAAGAACGGGAGGGAAAGGGAGAGATGTCCCTGTCCGTGAATGGAAGAGAAGACCAAATAGAAGAGGAACAGAGGGAGAAGAAGAAGGATTAGATTTCCCCAAGGACCTATATGTAAATACAGAAAACTGCAAGGGCCTGACTGTAAAACAAAATTTCCCGTTGATTTAAAACCCAAATGAAGAAATGCCCAAAACGAAAGTTGGAGAGTTTTTCAAGCTCTACAACATTGCTTTAGGGCTTAAGTTCAAAAACTCAAAATTTATATTTTTACGCGTGAAGTTTTGAGCAAAAATTGGATTTGAATTACTTTTGTCCTAAGAGTGAAATTTTAAAATACTCAGGACCTAAATGCAAGCATTTATGACACGTCATAATGACGGGATAGACTCGTCATAATGAGTGGATAGACCTGTCATGATGACTTGCACTTTTACACTTTAGGCCTGAGTAAATTTGAAAGTTACTTTTGTAAATCAAACATTTGCATAAAAGGACTTGTACTTTTATAAAATCACATAAAGACCCCTTAGTTTTACCACTTTACCCAAAATTTTTACACACTTCAACATACACATTTCAAATGAAACTTTTGGTTAAATATATATTTTTACAAGACATAAAGTAAGAAAAATATATTTCACTTATTTTGAAATTACCCTAATCCAAATACATTTTGCAAAAACAACCCTAGGTTTTTCTGTAATTACAAAAATACCCTTCTTACTTACACTTTTATATTTTCAAAAGTTTCACATAAACACACATAAGCTTTATACAAACAAACACATATTTCACACTAACAAAATATATGCCTAGTTTACAAACACATGAACTGTCACAGTTGGCTCCGAGTGCCTCTAGCAGAGGGTTCACCGTACCGACCCATCTTGATAACCGGTCGGTGCCAGCGCGCTGCTCTGCTAGGAGCCCCTCCACCTTGGCCTCCCTCTCCTGGAGCGCTGCCTCGCGTTCCTGGAGCCTCCGGTTCCTGGCTCCCAGCTCCTCCTCCACGGCCTCTTCCCGCTTCTGGAGCTCCTGAAGCCGGGCCACCTCCTCTGCTTCACGGGCGGCCAGCCATTCTTCTTTCTTTGCTGCCGCCGCCGCCAAATCTGCGAGGGCGGACTTCTCCACCTCGATCGCTGCTGACGCCTTCCTAGCCTGGGCCGCCAGCTCCCGGGCGACCCGCTCCCTGTCTGCTAACGCCACCTTCATCTCCTCCACGGCCTCTTCCCGCTTCTGGAGCTCCTGAAGCCGGGCCACCTCCTCTGCTTCACGGGCGGCCAGCCATTCTTCTTTCTTTGCTGCCGCCGCCGCCAAATCTGCGAGGGCGGACTTCTCCGCCTCGATCGCTGCTGACGCCTTCCTGGCCTGGGCCGCCAGCTCCCGGGCGACCCGCTCCCTATCTGCTAATGCCACCTTCATCTCCTCCACGGCGATCAGCCCCTCAAGGGCTTCAGCTTCCAGCCGCCTGGCCTCTTTCTCCTGTTGGAGCGCCGCCGCCTACCGGGCGCGAGCTTGCTCCAGCTCCTCCTGCAGAAGCTCGCGCCCCTGCGCGAGCTTGGCGCGCTCCTCGGCGTAGCGGGCGGAGACGGAGTTGATGCGGTCGCCCAGGCGGACCTCCCAGTCGGAGAGTCGGTGGCGCTCGGCCTCCAGCTTCTCCCATTCTCGGCGCATGCCAGCCTCCAGCTCCTGCTGAGCTTGGTGGCATTTGGCTATGAGCCGGGGAAGAGGGATCTCCGCCGTGCTTGGGAGGAGGCGCCTTCCCAGCACCACCTCCGGTTCCACCTCCTCTGCCGGTGGGGCGGCACTGCTGGCAACTTCGACGACCTCCGGTGCCGCTGTCTCTGCTGCCTCCGGTGCCACCGCCTCTGTCGCCTCCGGTGCAGCCACCTCCGCTACCTCTGGCACCGCGACCTCCACCACCTCCGCTGCCTCTGGCGCTGCAGCCTCCGCCATGGCAGCGGTCCCCTCTGCTGCTAGCTCAGCTGGAGAGGGCCCGACCTCGATGCCCGGCTCTGTTGCCGATGCCTCGGTCGTCGCAGCGAGCCTGGTGCCCTCCTCCTGGGGGGCAGCTTCGGGTCGCGGCGGTGTGGTGGCCTCCGGCTCTGGGCCCATGGGTCCGGGGGCTTCTGGAGCTGTCTCTGGCAGGGGACCTGCTGGGGTCGGCGCCGAGGGTCCCGACGCTGGCTGGGGGCCGGATCCCCCAGTTGGTGCATATGAAGATTGCGGCCTGCCGTATCATCAGTATGGTTAAGGACCAGAAGCCAAGAGAGATAATGAAAAGCTATGAGAAGGATGCTTACGCGTAGTCGCACCACTCCCATCTGCCCCGGGCGGCTGGGGGGACTTTCCTCCCTGCAGAAGACCCCCCGGACTTTTGATGGGTGTCCCCGGCCATCGGAGCTTCTGGTGGCGGCGGTGGGGACTGTGACCTGGCCTCGGGCGGGGGTGGTGGCGCCACCGGACGCTGTTCTGGTGGTGGCGGCGGAGGAGTCTGTTGTTTCGGAGGAGGCCGTCGCGCTCCCTCCGGACTCCTCTCCGTCCGCCGGTGTTGTGGCGGAGGTGGTGGAGCTCCGCTCTGCTCCTCCACTCCCGCCGTCTTCTGGCGCTTGGGCGCCGGCTCCCCGACCAAGGAGCCGTCGCCTCGCTGGAGCCTCCGGGATTTGCTCCCTTCGGCTTGGCTGCTCCGTGCGGGTGCTGCCCCCTAAGCCTCATTGCTCCTTTGGGCCGGGCCAGCACCCACATTGTCCTTCTCCCGGTGCGCTGGCGCCGGCACCTTCTCCTTCCCTTTTCCGCTGGGAGCCGGACCTCTGGGTGCCGGCTCCCCGGGACCTTCGCTGGGGCGTTGCTGGTGGTCCGGAGAGGCACCAGGGATCTGGAGCCCGCGGTTGGGGTCTCCTCCCAGCTGCCGGACCGCCAGGCCACCCTCGTCCAGGGTCGGCATCGACGCCAGGACAGAAGACCGCAATGCCTGGTCCTCGCACAGGGCCTTCACCCCGCTCGGGAGGACCAGGGACCCGGGAACGAACACCTCGCCGGTCACCGCCCGGATCGCCGCCTCCAGCTCCGCCCTGGTGAAGTCGCCGCCGGGCCCGCGCGCGATCCTGCAGCAGTCGTTTAGCCCCGTGTACACGTAGGCCATCCGGGACCGCTGCTGCAGGGGGGCGATCCGCCGCTTCAGGAAGTCGCCCAGCACCATCATGGAAGTCAGGCCGCTCCTTGCCAGCTTCTTTATCCGGTACAGCACTGGGTCGAGCTTCGCTGGTATCGATGGCCTGGCCTTCCATGTGCTCCGGTCGCTCTGGGGACCCTCTGTTGGCAACTCCAGGCGGTCGTGGGGCTCGACTGCCGTGATGACCCAGCCTTCACGCCAGTCCTCCCACTTGGAGCTGGAGAAGGCGGCGATGTAGGAGCCCGCCCTCCCGTGCCGGAGCTGGAAGTAATAAGCGCCGATCTCGCCGCGCTTCTTCCCGGTCCCAACCAGGGAGTAGAAATGCTTGAAGATGGTGGTGCAGGGGCGCCCCCCCACGAACATCTCCATAAAGTGGGCGAAGACCGCCACGAGGAGGACGGAGTGGGGGGTGAGATGATGAAGTTGGAGGCCGAACTCCTCCAGGAGCAGGAGGAAGAAGGAGGAGATCGGAGGAACTAACCCGCACATAATGTACGAATTGAAAAGGACGAACTCCCTCGCGGCAAGGTCGCGGAGGGGAATCTTGCCGGCCCTGACCTTCCCGGCGTACGCCGGCGCGGTCCATCCCAGAAGGCGCCGCACCGCGTCCAACTGATCCTGGCTCTGGAAGCGGCGCGGGAAAGGAAGCGAAGCCATGGTGATTGTTGGGAGTGGATTACAAAGGAGCAGGGAAGAAAAGGGAGCCGAGCGCAAGGGAGCCGAGCGCAAGGAAACCGATCACGAGAAGGGATGCGGAGACGAAGGGGCGCTACGGCGTCTGTTGATGGCAAGAGCGAAAAGGTAGCCGCTCCCTTCGGCGCATACCTTTTATGCAAAAGGCAGTCTCGCGCCCGCGGCGACCGAAGAGAAGCCGAACGGTTGTCTACACCAGGCCCCCTCCTCTCACACCCTATGACTGGTGGGCCCGGGCCCGCCAGTCAAAGGCGTGACCACTGGAGGGAAGGGGAAAAGGCGGAATCCGAACCGCCCAGGCTGCAGGACGGGCTCGAATAAGACAAGAATCTGAACCGTCTGACGCGCACGGCGCGCGCGGAGGACGGGCCCCTCGGGGATCCCGCTATGGGCGAAAGGACATCCATGCCCTTACCCGGCGGGAACGAGTTGTCCACCCGGCGCGAAGCTGGGACTTGGCCCCACCTGCGGGTTCATCCCTCACCCAAGGTGGACCCGGGGGCCTCTGTTGGTACATACAGACAGGGGTACCTCCTGCTAGGGTGTCCAGGCCCTTGGCGTCTCATAATCCATAATCTCCCCCTCGCCTTCTGGGTGACGAGGCACATTACCCGGGCCTGACAGCTGGGACCACGGTCTCCGGACCCTCCCGGAGCTCTAAGAGGTCCGGGGCCTCTGCGCACCCAGGAGGGCAGGAGGGCTCTCGGGTTGCCCCCGCGGACCCGGACTCCCCAGGGGGTCCGGGGCCGCTACGTGTGATGGCCGGACCATCACGGGCCAGACTGCTACAACCGGCCTCGGAGGGCCCGGACCCCCTTCCCCCCGGGGAAGGGGATCGGTGCCGCCACGTGCCGTCTTATAGAGGGAGCGGGGCTGGCCCTGCCACGTGCCTGCGGCTGGAAGCCCCTTGCGGGACACCTCTCCACCTACCAGCATTTAATGCGGTAGCTGGGCCGGGCGCGCCCAAGTCAAAAAGAGCGGCCTGCCACTGACACACGGGGCAGGTAGGCTGACACCACGGTAAGCCTGCCTGATCTGAAGGCGACGCGTCGTATCACCTTGCACAGTGCGCGGACTGTGTACAGTCCCGTCACGGCGCTACGCGCGTGATGATGGTCTGTAATAGGCAAAGCCAAGGCGTGCGCTGTAACAGTGCACACGCAACGGGTCAGCGCTGCTTCACCGCCTGACGGGAGGTCCCATCCTAACAGTGACAGCACGGCTTCACTGTTATGCAACGCTGACGCCGGACACTGTACAAGACAAGGCTGTACACGGCCATATCCTGGCTAAAGATACGCACATCAACTTCTCGATCGAGAAGACTACGGAGAGGAGCTCGAGGAGATGACCTCCATACCTCTCATAGAACAGCTCCTGTTGGCCGGGCCCACCTGTCGGGGCCCCGCTCAGTGTAAGCACTCCCCTTGGACTATAAAAGGGAGAGTGCACTCGTTAGAAGATAGGTTGCACACACACAAGCTTATACTGCCTTCCATTTAGGCTCACGCAGCCAATACAACTCCCAAGTGGACGTAGGGTGTTACGCTCCGGCGGCCCGAACCACTCTAAAATCTTCGTGTCCCTCCTGTGTTCATCTGTCCACCGATCGAGCGCTCCTAAGTGCCCTCCAAACCCATCCTTAACTAGGATTAGGCGGGTGCTTTCCGCCACCCGGCTGGAGAATTCCTCCGACAAGTTACTAGGGGCCAAATTATAAGAATGCAAGTAATCATGACTTACCTGAAAACTTGCATTTAGGCCCAAAGTTATGTGTAAAATACTTTAACAAGGACAAAATCTTTATAAAGTTTAAAGTTAATCCAAAGTTTCAAAATAAAGTTGCATACTTCAAGTTTTTTATTTCAAACCCTAAAACAAAGTTGTAGAGCTTGAAAAGTTTTAAAACTTTCATTTTAAGTACCTTTTCTTTTGAGCCCTAGCTTAAAAGTTATCGCTGGTTTACAGACAGGTCCCTGGAACATCAGAAAATTGCAAATCAGTCCAGTTGTCTTCAACCCTCCCTCTGCTCCTCTGTTTTTCTGTTCCCCGCCGCTGCCGCCGCCGTTCCTCGGAATTCCGGCTAGGCAGTGCAGCCCCCTTGCCCCCCCTCACTCCCAGGCTCCGCCTTATCTCCTCCCCGACCCTATCCCTTGGTTCTCTCGCCCATTCCCGTGCCACCACGCGCCTGCCGACGCCTGCCCGAGCTATTTGCGCCGCCACCCGAGCCGCCGTTGTGGTCCTCGGCTTTGCGCCCCTCCCGTACCTTCTCCCTTTAAGTAGCTGCCCCGGGACCTCCTGAAGCTAGTCCCCCATCCCCTTGCACCTCTCCCTCGCCGGAGCGCTGCTCCCAGTACCACCCCGCCGCCGCCCTTCGGCCTCACGCCGGCGACCCCCTTTCCGACCTCCCCAAGCCCGGCCAAGCCTTCAAACGGGTGTGTCTCGGTGTCCTCTCACTCCCCACCCCCTTTCCCCTGCTACCCGAGCTCTCCCTTCGCCGGATTTGAGCTCAACTGAGCTTGCTCCGGCCGGCCATGGCAGAAGGACCTATCTGCGAGGCTTCAATTCTTTCCGAGGGTCTAAATGAAAGATTTTGATTCTTTCTCCTTTCCAATGTGCTGAACTTTGAAAATTCCTAGGAAATCATAGAAAATTAAAAAAATGTAAAACTAGTTGGACCTAAATCCTTATTTCAGACTCTATCACTCTTGTTTTATGACCATGTTATGAAAGTATATGGTTTGTGCTGTGTTTAAAATAGAAGTAAATGAATGCTTGTTATTTCATGTGAGTGGTATTGCTGGCTTGTAAATTCAATAGAAAATTGTAGGGAATTCCAAAAATTGCAAAACCAGTTTTGTTGGAAACTAGATTTTGAACTCTACAACTTCTATTAAGTAAGTTTGATATGAAACTAAATATTTTTGGAATCTATGTTAGATCTAAGATAAGAGAGTGTAATGTTCATAGTTCCTGCATGTTAACTTTGTTGATCATGATTTTTGGTATGCAATCCCTATGGATTAAGTATGAATTGATATGGAATTTTCAAACCTAAGTTTGTTCTGTAATTTAAATTCTTTTAAGTTGATCAATTCAATTTGTTTTATAGTAGAATTAACTAAGTCTTTTTAGTAAAGCTTATCTAATTTATGTATGCAATGGATCTGTGTTTAAATTTTCAAAACTTTATAACTTTAATTATCCAAGCTTCACATTCAAATTTGAATTTAATTTTGAGTGTTTTAATTCTTTTTTTCAATTAAATCAATGTTATAGTCATGAGTTGAATGTTTATGATTCAAAGCTTAGGTTCCTTTTTGTACCATGAGTTCTTGAGTGTTAGCTTTTGGATTGCAACTTTACCGTGAATTAAGATGAAGGTGTATGCATCCATTGAACTCCATCTTGCATATCATGTAGACTCGACCACTCTCGCCAACGAAAGTTACCAGCTAATCCCGGAACCAGAAGGAGGTTGTTCTGAAGACCCCGAGAACTTCGTCAGGGAATTCTCTGAAGGCCCGAACCAAAATTCGGACGTTATTAACTTGACTAACCCCAGCCCCACCAGTAAAGGCAAGCCCGGACATAACCCTCTATTTTAATTACACTGCAATCTATATCTATTTACGTATTCTATGCATTAAGTTCTTAGGAATTGCTTGAAACCCTAGTTGCATTTCCCTAAGAACCAATGTATTGAATGTTAGCACTTGAGTCCGGCTAGTTGCTATGCTAATAGGACCAGTAGAAGTCGGGTGATTTCCTGTCACTCGGGCGATATAGGAATTGTAATGTTTACATTCCTGTTATCACTATAAGGATGACGGACGGGAGTTTTATGAGGCATCATGGTTGAGGTGATACCCCGTCTGTGTTGACGAATTTTGATAAGGTTGCGGTGTGTGCCGATCGGGGTTAAGCGTTTGAAAGTACTAGCCACATGCCGCGAAATATGGTAAGCGGTAAGCCTAGTAACCAATCGGCCTGAGGAGTGGACATACCTCCCACCACTCGTCTTGCTTCTTCTGGTTACTTATGTTCGATTGGGGAAATACGTGTTGCAAGGGCAACTAGGAATACGGGTTTTGTAGTCATGCTACAGACGTATGTCCTGCACTTTGGAGTGCGTATGTTCCTGCAGTCGCTTGTGGTGGACCTGTCCATGAGTCGGAATGAAAGGCAAACGGTTGCTTCGGAACTATCATTGGATGTTCCAAGCATGTGAGTTAGGTTTACCTTGCAAGGTTAAATTCGATTCAGAATCGTCCGCCTCTCACGATGATTGAGACTACTTAATCCCTTTATCACACAGAGTAACAAGAGCAACTATATGATGAGTAATACTGATGGTTGAGATACAGAGCTCTACCTTGCTTGCTTAGTTATAAGTGCTTATCTGGAGATACATTTTACCCTAAAAATGCTTTCAGTATAAAAATTTGACCAACAAAATGTTTGGCAAAGTCGCGTTGGATTCGTTAAGGATTGAGCTTAGTACGTAAAGCCCTAGGGTAATGCTTATGAGGAAAATAGAGGTGGCTATAATATGTATAAGTATATAACCCTAACTACCAGCATTACTTTTCTATCAAAACTTAAATTCATGCACAACCCAACTTTACTTTTTGTAACGACATCTTCGATGGTGAGGTAAGAAGGTAAGGATCCTCAGCCAACTGAGGGAGCTTGGCCTTCCCGTCGGTGATGCGAACCGAATGCTGTTTCTCAAGCAGTGGCCTACTTGAGATGCTACCAATGTACCAACTTATGTTGACTACATTGGGAGTATAAGGTTCGGCGCAGGGTATGGCGATCGCTGTTCATACCCCCGCATTTTGCGGTACCCCCGTGAATACGTTGTTTCGATAATGTATGCTAACGTTGTCTGTACGGCGGTAATTGTACAGATGCTGTTTCTATAGTGAACAGTAATGAATGGGAACGCTTTCATGACATGCTGGCATGAAAGGTTCATTGGATATATATATGTATTGTGGTTTTCTGTAGGTACACTAACCACGAATACGAAACTAGGACGGATAGGGTTTATCGACTAGTTAATAGTGAGAGACGTATGTATAAAGCCACCGAAACTAACCACGTAAGTTCGAAGATATTCGGCAGTTGTTTTTGGGTTGTGAGGACGAATAGAACGTGCATGCATAACTCATCATCAAATACATCATACAATGTGTGGTTTGGTTCTTCTAAGGATATGTGGTAAGTTGTTGATCTTTGGTGTGGTTAACGGGATTCTTGTGGTAGTGTTGGTCAAGTATCTTAAATATCTTTCTGCTTTCTAGCCCTTGCTGTATCAGAATCAGTTGTCTCGTCCTATTTACCTTGTAAGTCTTCAGCAGGGTAAATAAATTTTATCATCTAAATTTTTGTTTCAGATGGTTGGAGCCACACGTGGAACCCTGGAAGGTTTCCGGGCAGATCAATCCAGCAATTCCCAACAACCATCCCTATCACTTTCACATCTAGCCGAGGTTATGGCTCGGCAAACTGAATCGATTCCAAACTCCACCACGCATCAAATACTCTCTCCAAGTCCCAAGATCCACATCCAACAAATATAATAGCCTCCTCTATTTTTAGTCGAAGCTCTCTATTTCCCTTTTTAGCTCGTCGGCGAACTTTGTTTTATTGTGTGATTGTTTGTGTGTTGTAGCCGACGGTGTGACCGAGGAGGAGCAGGACCGCGAGCCGGAGCCCGAAGACCCATACCTCGAGGAGGAGCTTCCGGAAGGCTTTGAGGACGGCAAGTCCAATCCCATCCTTTGATGCATATTTATCCTAGTTTTATAAATGCAACCTATTGGCCTATTTTATAAAATGCATTGTTTTATCGCAAGACATGGTTGGATAGCCACCCCTTGATTGCAATGACTATTCCTTGATGACCTAGGTTAATGTCTATAAAGGATTTGCTCTGTTAGACGTTAACTACTGCTAGAGATGCTTATTACCTTTCATTCCCTTTATTATATTTTAATCATGACCACAAAGCGCTTTACCGAAAATAAGGGTGTGAGTGTTTTAAAAGATAAAAACGGGATTCTGGGAAAATCAAAGAAAGATATAACCCGATGAGATGGACGGTGTTTTCTGTGTGAAATGCCACTAGTGTGCTTGTACCTTTGTGGTTGAGCATGGTTGGGAGATGTCCATCTTGTCAATGTAAGGATGAACTGAGGTGTCATCTTGCCTAACCCACTTATCGTACAACCACTCGACCGTTGTGTGGGCAACGGCTTAGCATAAACCCCACTAGTTGTCCTGCTAGCCAAAAGGAGAGCGGGTGAGCAACGAGAGATCATGGAGAAGGAATACGATCTATGTGAGTATGTCCCGGTTATGACCTTGTTGATAGGTCATTAACCCCATGGTTGCTTCCGCGTTGGCTAGTTAGATTCAGCTAAGGTGGGTAATGGCTTTGTTAGGATCCGCCGCGATATTAAGATGTTCGTAGTGCGGTATCCTACTTGTGGATAAAGTGTACAACCTCTGCAGAGTGTAAAATCTATTCGAATAGCCGTATCCACGGTATTGGACGAGTTACGGCATGGTCACTGCAATAGACATTTTGGGATGATTGGTTTTGTGGCGTGAGTTGTTTTGAAAGTGCCCGGTAGTTGTGCAGTGAGCTACTATGGATGAGGAGTCCAGTAGTATTAAAACTTGGATCCTTTGTGTAGGATCAACCCCACTTATTATTCGATTACTATAGAAATGTCTTGAGAAAACTCTTTTATTAAATGAACCCTTGCATGTGTAAAACCTCGCTTTATCGCAAATGAACCCTAGCCTCAACCTTGATATATCCATGCATGATCTTTATTATTCCCCTCCGCGGGTGTGGTTGGACTTGTTGAGTACGTATGTACTCACTCTTGCCTAGTTTTTACAGAGGAGGATCCGAACTTCATTCCTGAAGACGTCGAGTAGGTCGCCGTCCTGCACCCAACCTTGCCTGTGGTTCAGGGTCTCCACAGGAAGCTTACCATGGCGCAAGACTCTGATGTTATCTTAGATTTCATTGGCACTTTGGTTTGGTTTGTAGTCCTTATGTTGTCCCTCTTGATAGTGGCGCTTCAGTGCCCGCTACCTCGACGGTTTATACGATAATGAACCATCTGATGTAATAAATGTGTTATCAGCCTCCTGGGACTGATATTTGTATCACATTTAGTCACCTCTGATGAGGGGACGCTTCAAATATCTTGGAGTCTTAGACCCTTCTTGGTTTTTTGCAGAGCCGATTCAGCGATCAGAGGCCATAGTTCTAGTGAGCCGGGTAGTCATAGGCACTGAGACAGTGCCCTATGTCCCAAAGATGTACTCTTCTAAGGACCCTCCAACGCATGTAAATATCCGTATCCTTCTATACTGCAATCTTGTCTTGAGTGATACTAACTCATTTGTCAATTTTGTTGCAGCAGGATGTGGATGTATGTAGAAGTATACCACCAATGCCAGACATCACATGTCCGTAGCATCTGCAGCCATCAGCGTACTAGAAGCCGGTCTTTCATCCTTCCTATGATCTAGTCACTACAGACGATGATCAGGACAGCGACGATGGTCACACCTTGGTTGAAGTGATAAAAGGCCAAGGTAAGAAGACTGCCTAGGAGAGCGAAGCTGGTGATGATCTTTTGCCTAGCCATCCACGTGGGCCAAGAGCCACCGCATGGTAGCGCAAGGTGAGCGCATCACGAGCTGGCGATGACGTCAGAGCATCTGGGTCAGTGCTTGTCATTGCATTCCGAGTACTTTTTCTGCTTTCACTTTGGGCATTTTCTGATTGAACTTGCCCCTTCTTCTTAACTTTTTTTGGTAGATCCCTAAACCCCAAACGTACCAGGGGTACAGTTGAAGAGGAGATCGGGGATGAGATTGCAAGGAGACAGGGCATGCCCACCATTGCAGTGGACCCGTCAAGCGGTACTGCTGAAGCCGCGCAGAAGCGATCGCCGCCCTCAGCTGACCACAGTTTGATGGTGACTGTCGCGGTTGCGGCGACGAGTGCTCTGGTTACGACCAGCGCCCCATGTACTTAAGAAGAAAGTATTGTCAATAAAGAAGTATGCACTATAAGTACCCGAGTGCTTTTCCTTTGTGTATTGTAGATTCTTATCTATTTGATAACAACTCATAATGTTGTTTCCCTATGCAGGTCGTCCTCTGCTCTGGGCTTGGAGCAACTTGGGAGTGCTATGGATGCCCAAGCCACCTCGCCCACAGAAACTAAATGCGCCGGTGAGAGGGAGGTACCAGTCACTGAACCAGAGCTGGCGAACATAGTGGAGCCTCAAGAAAATCCCATAGGTAGGTTGCGTTGATCTGCATTTCACCCGAGTTCTTTGTTGCTTGCATGTTTGTTTATGGAGTAACCATGTGACAGGGAGCCCGAAGTCGCAGCAGCATGACCCTGTTGAGCAAGGCGCTGCGAGTAGTTCAACTATTGTAGCTCCAACGCGGCCATCAATTTTTGAGAGCGGCATCCCATTGGAGCTCATCGATGACCCAATGCTTGTAAATGAACGGATGAAACAGTTCAATGATTCATTCCGGCATTGGTTCCGGTTCTCCATGGTTAGTGCTCTGAATTGTCGATATTTGCTGTTGTTGAGTAGTATTGCTTCTCAAACTTCTTCTTGACATCAAACAGAACATGGCCATCCGATCCCGCATTAAGTCAGACAAATTGTGAGCCATGGAGATAAAATTCCAGCAGTTGCAGACCAGGGAGCAAGAGATCGAAGCACAAGCAGCAGAAAATGCTAAGGTGCGGTGTGAACTGGATACCTTGAAGCTCAAGCACACCCGGGAGGTCTGTCTGCTGCGGAAAGAGATTGAAAATCTGAAGGACGGAAACAGACTACAGGCTAAGTCTTACCGAGGTAATACTTTGTCAACTGTGTAGTATCTGAACTAGTATCTGAACTAGTAGACGTGCTTCTCCATCTCGTGGAGTGTATTAACTTGAAGAATATTGTGTACCGGCATTCAGATGACGCGGAGAAGTTGATTCAAGCCCTCCAAGATGCAGATGTACAACTCGTGGAGTGTATGACTTAGATCAGGGACATGACCGCTGCAAAAGTGCAAAATAGCAGGGAACTTGAAGAGCTCAAGGGTGCTGCCCATGTTGTGGTCGACATGGTGGATCCGCCAGAAGAAGGGGTGGTGACCAACAAGACGCTGTTGGAGCGACTTCGTGAAACCCCCCAAAAAATTTCCAATTATGTATCAGAGACCACCAAGACCTACGTGGAACACATCCTAGGACTCTTCAAGTCCTATTGGCCTAAGGCCAACCTAGAGCTGCTAGCGACTGGATGTCTGCAGACTGCACCAAAGACAAGTTCAAGGAACTTGCTGAAGAGGTGAAGCCGGTAGCCTAGAAGCTAGTCGATAGCTTAGAGCAGGAGTAGGTTTAGATGTGCAAACATTGAATACTCTATCATAGCTATGTATAACTGTAAATATATGTAGTGGATGCTTGCCTGGTGATGTGTTCGGTGTGTTGACTCATAGAGTAGGACCAAAAATCATAGGACTTAGAAATAGTAGAGACGCCCATACAGAGCTACCCAGAAGGCAATGCTTCTGAAGGTAGTCAATGGTTGTGCGTTCAAAACTTAAGCGCAAATAGGGATGTAGACAAACTAGGGTGAAATCGTGTTGTGCGATGTCCTAGATTTTTTTGTACATGTAGAAGCCTCTCCAACTGTATCATAGTAATTAGAGTCATTAGTTCTGGTGAACTGTGTAGGGTAGTACTCGAAGTAGTTGGTAGTGTTCGCAAGTACTTAGTGCTTGGCAACCCGTAGTGCCATTGTGAAGTAGTCATGTCAAAAAGTACTCGTGGCGTAGCCCCCGAGTATAATTGAAGACTTATCATAGTTAGCGTATTGTTAGTACTCGTGGCTGCAGCCCCCAAATTCTTTCAATGTAGCTAAAGAAAAAGTAGTCGTTTTGAGACTGAATCAATTCTTTATTGATGACAAGATGCTGCGCTGCAGCTAACAACTTTAGATACAAGTTATCTAAGGGTAGAAATGACGTAGGTGCTCGATATTCCAGGAGTTTGGGACCTCCTGACCATTAGGGTATTGTGAGGATTTGACCCTGGTCTTGTAACCTTGAGCATTATGAAGGGCCCCTCCCATCATGAGTTGAGCTTGTGCAGCCCAGTTTCATCCTGGATGCGGTGAAGGACAAAATCTCCAACGTTGAAGGATCTTTCTTGAATGTTCCGGTCGTGGTAATGACGAATGCCTTGTAAGTAGCGGACCAACTGGAGCAGGACATTGCATTTGACTTCTTCTGCTGAGTCAAGTTTGAGATGTCTTGCATCATCGGCCTCATCTTCCTCGTACATCTCCAGTCGTGGAGATTGCCACATGAAATCAACCGGTAGTATGGTTTCGGACCCATAGACTAGGAAGAAAGGTATGTATCCTATGGCTTTGCTTGGTTATGTGTGAAGCCCCTAGACTATTGATGAGATCTCATGGATCCACTTGCTGTGGCAGAAACAACCTGAATTACACTAGCTCAAGTGCGCTGATCCTTTCTCGGAAGGCAGCAAGGACTCAACCGCACTTCAAACAGTGTAACCCCATGGTCTGTTAGGTAAAGTCCCGATAAAACCACCTAACTCAGGATCAAAATAAGGTACCTTACACGAAGGCGAGTCCAGAGATACAAGCACCGATACTTTTACATTACAGGTATAATATTACATTAGTTTCAAAAAGTAAAATTTAAAGGAGTGAGTATTTGCAGCGGAAAGTAAAATACAACACTATTAGACGTCGCGGAATGGATATCGAGGTAAGCCCAAGCCCAACATCACTCGGAGGAACCTATGTTGGTCGGGGACGGATCCCATTCCACGGACCAACCATCGGGGAGAGCATAGGGCCAGGGTACAGGCAGAGCAGAGTTCTCAGGAGGATTACCTGAAATACAGTTAAATTTGCAAGACTGAGTCTACGTAGCCTTGTAGCTAGACTATGAAGGCTTTGTGAAAAGTTCTAGGTTTATCTTTTGCTGAAAAGCACCAAAGAGTAGGTACTTAATTTTCAAATTTCAGCTCTCAGATTCTAGTTGATTATCCATTCTAGTTAAGCAATTATAATTACTCAAGCATGGTAGAACTTTTTAAGAAACATTATCTTTCATAATCGTAACGTTGCTCTTATTACTCTATGTGGCAAAGGGATCAAGCAGTCTCGATCTCCGCGAGAAACGGATGATTCAGAATCGAATTTTCAAACCTTGCAAGGGTAAACCTAACTCACACGCTTTGAACATCCAACGATTGTTCCGAAGCAACCGTTTGCCTTTCATTCCAACTCGTGGATCAGTGCCACCACAAGTGACCGTAGGACTATAGGCACATCCAATGTGCAGGACGTACGCCTATAGCGCGACTACATGACCGTACTCCTGTCCACTATGTGGAACATACTCCCGCACGTCGGTACGTGTGCGAAAAACCAAATTATGAGTGGTGGGGGGTATGTCCACTCCTCGGGCCGATCGGTTACTAGACTTACCGCTTTCCCATAATTCACGGCATGTGGCTAGTACTTTCAAACGCTTAACCACCGCTACCACACACTGCGACCTTATCAACTTTTATCAACACATACGGGGTCTCTGCCAAGGTCATGAATCATAATCACAACCCCGTCCATTATCCTTACAGTGATTGCAGGAATGTAAACATTGCAACTCCTATAAAGCTCGCGAGTGACAGGCAATCACTCGACTTCTACCGGTCTTATTAGCATAGCAGCTACTCGGACTCAAGTTCTAATATACAGTACATAGGATCTTAGGAATATGTGACTAGGGTTTCCATACAACTCCTAAGACTTAGATGCATCAGTACAATAAATTAATATTTAAATTACAGTGTATGAAAATAGGGTTTATATCCGGGGCTTGCCTTCGCTGGTGGGGTTGGGGTTAGAGATGTCAACACTAAAACCTTCCGAACCGGGGTTCGGGGCTTCAGTTAAATCTCCGGTGACATTCCTGGGGTCTTCAGAAATTCCTTCTTCTGGTTCCGGAATTAGCTGATAATCCCAGTCAGCGAGAGTCGTCGAGTCTACATGATATGCAAACATTATAATTTAGGGAATGCATACACTTCCATTTCATTTCACGATAAAGTTGCAATCCAATAAACAAACATTCCATTTAGCAAACCTATCATCTACTCTCCTAGTGGGCAATCATTTATCGAGTACAAACTAAACTATCTAATTGCATGAAATGACATGTTTACTTACTCTAAACAACCAAACTAATTACATTAGTTAGCATGGGGGTGATCCTAATTTACCAAACTAATTCCATTAAACACCATTAGTGGATTTTAGGAACTAGATTAATTATTCTTTAAAGAAATGGGGTCATTATTATTAAAAACTTGTGTTTTTTATCAAATAATCAAACCCTAATTCAGGAGTGATTACTAATACTACAAAAACTAGTATAAACAGACCTAATTGAAATAATCTTATCCTTAAATTTTCAGAATTATTTTATGCAGTAAATAAATTAGAAGAAATATTTCAATTAATTAGCACGTTGAAAATGTTTTATTTCTACAGAGCAAACCACTATAGTACTAGAGCTATAAATTTAATTGAGTACTGGTGAGGCTTGAATAAAGGTTCTATAAATTTATCAGAATTTTATCTCCACAGGAACAGTGCTACAAAAATAAACAAACTTGGCACTATTATTTCAAGATCTATTTATATCTAGAGTTCCAGATAGATTTAGGTGCTAAAACTTTATGAACATGTTAAACAACTCAGAAACATTATTCAAAAATATTTTTATAATTTTTCATGAACAGAATCTAGCACAAATTAATTAACCTTAAGATTCTTGATAGACCCCTAGCTTTTCGCAGAAAAGACCCTAACAAGATTGAAATCAAAGCAATCAGATCCTTGGCCGGATTAAAAGGAGACAGGGAGGGCAACGGTAGCGTTCTGGCGAGGCAGCTCACCGGCGGTGGATCGGAGGTGGGGGAGGAGCTTCAGGGGGTCGAGGCAGTTCACAAGAGCTGCTTGGCGGGGGCTAGGATGGCCGGAAAGGCTGGTCCCCACGGCGACCTGGGACGGCGGTGAGAGGGAGCTTGAGGGTGAGGTGGATTCGGTGCTCAAGGGCGGCGATGGAGGGGCGGGTGAGCTTCATGGAAACAAGGCGAAGCTGCTAGAGGGGTTGGTGTGGATCAGGAAAAGGCGGGGCATCCACGGTGGCGCGGAGCGACGGCAACGGAGTTCAACGGCGGGGGTGTTCTGGTGGCTGGAGTGCAGGAAGGCGGTGAAGAAGTGGCTAGGAAGCTTCTTCAAGTAGATGTAGTGCTAGTGGTGAGCTCGGTGAGATCCAAGAGGGGACGGAGCGGCGGGACGACGGTGAAGTCAATCGGCGACGGTGGATAGAACGGCCGGCGCAGCATTCTAGTGGCGCGAGCGTGAGGGAATGGAGAAGAACTCACTATGAAGCCTCAGTGGGGTGTAGTGGTGCCGGTGGAGCACGGAATTGTGGGTTTGGGGCAGCGGAGGCGGCTGACGACGGCGAGCAGAGAGCGCGGCGGTGGTCTGGCGTGGTGCTGAGCGGAGGGGAAGCCGAAGAAGCAAAATGCGGGCGCATGAGCGGATAAAAGAAGTCGAGAAGGACTCCTAGACATGCGGTAGATCCAAGAAGAGGCATGGGCATGCTGGAGCAGTTGCTGTCAACCGGCGGCGTGACGTGGCGGCTTCGGGCGATGGCTGATCGGCGTGGCATGCGCGGGAGAATAAAGCGCGGAGGCGCTAAGGCGGTGCTAGAGCTTCCTGGCGACGCGTGGAGTGGCGCTGGAGTAGGAGTTGGCCTCGGGCAGCGCAGCAATGGCGGCCAGCGGTGGTGCTACTGCGCGGCAGAATGGGGGGGAGATCCTAGGGTCCTATCTGCAGTTACAAGAACTACAGGGACTTCACTGTAAAACAAAATTTTCCACTATTCTAAAGCTCAAATGAGAAAATGGTCAAAATAAAAGTTGTAGAACTTTTTAAAAACTACAACTTTGCTTTAAGGTTCAAGTTCAAAAACTTAAATACTAAGGTTTTATTTTTGAACTCTTGGACTAAATTCAAAATTATCAAGTTTTTGTCCTATTGAAGGCAAATTTTATTAGGTTTTGGACCTAAAGGCAAGTTTTTATGCAAGGTAATGATGACTAACATTCTTACACTTTGACACCTAGTAGAAGTGAGAGTTACATTTGTAATTCAAAACCTTTGCACAAAAGGACTTGTATTTTTGAGAAATTGCACATAAACCCTTATTTTCACACACTTCACTCAATTTCACATAATTCAACACCTACATTACAGCTTCTCCCTCTGTTTGCTACATTCAGACACCTAGGGTGTCACAACCTTCCCTCCTAAAAAGAATCTCATCCCGAGATTACAGAAATGATACAGCTTGGAAGATAGATACCTAAAGAGTTTTAAGGAATTCGGGGAAGTTCTTCTGAAGATAGTCTTCAGTTTCCTAGGTGGCTTCTTCTTCACTATGATGATCCCACTAGATTTTATACATCTTAATCTTCTTTCTTCTACTGGTTCTCTCCTTGGTATCAAGAATCTGAATGGATTGTTCGGCGTAAGATAGATCATGCTCGATCTTGATGGCTTATGGTTCAGGAATCTCAGTAGGCACTTTGATGCACTTCTTGAGTTGAGATATATGGAAGACATCATGAATGGTAGCTAACTGAGAAGGAAGATGAATTCTGTAAGCCACTAGGCCATAGGCTTCGGTGATTTCGAAAGGTCCGACATATCGAGGTGCTAACTTTCCTTTTATGCCGAAACGTTGAACACCTTTGGTAGGTGATACTCGAAGATAGACATAGTCTCCTACTTGGAATTGCAATGGTTTTCTCCTTTGGTCTGCATAACTTTTCTGTCTAGACTGGGCGGCCTTAAGATTTGCTTGGATAATCTTAACCTTATCTTCAGCTTCGGTAACTAAGTCTGGTCCGAAGATTTTGCGTTCACCGGTCTCAGACCAACTCAAAGGAGTTCGACATCTTCGACCATACAACACCTCAAATGGAGCCATTTGAAGACTGGACTGATAGCTGTTGTTATAAGAAAACTCAGCTAAGGCTAGACATTTGTCCCAGTTCGTACCATAGTGAATGATACAAGCTCGGAGCATGTCTTCAAGGATCTGATTAACTCGCTCGGTTTGTCCATCAATTTGTGGATGGTATGCAGAGCTTCGAATCAGCTTGGTTCCGAGAGATGATTGCAACTGCTCCTAGAAGTGTGCAATGAATTGTGCCCCTCGATCAGAAATGATTGTTTTAGGATACCATGCAGATGAACAATTTGATCGAGATAGACTTCGGCATACTTCTTAGCAGTATAAGTTGTATGCATAGGGAGAAAGTGTGCTATTTTGGTGAGTCTATCAATAATTGCCCAGATGGAGTCATGCTTCTGAGATGTGTTGGAAAGACCAACGATGAAATCCATACTGATGTCTTCCCACTTCCAAAATGGAACAGGCAGTGGTTGAAGTGTACCTGATACCTTCAGATGACTGGCTTTGACTCTCTGGTAGATATCACATTCAGATACATACTTAGCAATTTCCCTTTTCATCCTAGTCCACCAAAAGTTTCGCCTAAGGTCTTGATACATTTTAGTACTACTAGGATGAATAAAAAACTTGGACAGATCTGCTTCATCAAGGATTTGTTTACGTAGTTGACGGTTTTTAGGTACAACAATACGATTGTTGAACCGTAGAACTCCTTGATGATCTGTGTGGAAACACCTATATTTTGCTTCTCCCTGAGATAGTTTTTGTTTGATAATTTTAATACCTTCATCATGCAATTGCGACATGATGATTCTATCTTGAAGGGTAGGTTCAATTGATATAAGATTCAGACTACCTTGAGGAATAATCTCCAGATTAAGTTTCTTCATTTGATAGCAGAGGGTTTTACTGAAGACTTCTATGGATAAGCAATGACAATGTGCCTTGCGGCTAAGTGCATCCGCAACCACGTTAGCCTTGCCGAGATGGTAGTGTACTTCAAGATCGTAGTCCTTGATCAATTCAAACCAGCGCCTTTGCCTCATATTTAAGTTAGCTTGAGTGAAGATATATTTGAGGCTCTTATGGTCAGTATAAATATTACACTTGGTGCCCATAAGATGATGTCTCCAAATCTTGAGGCATAAGCAATAACCCGGTTGTTTTGCATAAGCACACAACCAAGTCCGGTTCCGGAAGCATCACAGTAGAAGTTTTCTCAGTATATGAAATGCTTCTTCACATTTATCATCCCAATGGAATTTAATCTCCTTCTTTAGTAGCTCCATCATAGACTTGGCTATTTTAGAGAGGTCTAGAATGAATTGATGATAATATCTTGTCAATCCAAGGAAGCTACAGATTTGATGTACTGAAGTTGGAGGCTTCCAATCCATAACTTCTTGAACTTTAGTTGGATCAACCGATATGCCTTCACTAGAGATAGTATGCCCTAGAAATCTCAAACTATCAAGCCAGAACTCGCATTTAGAGAATTTAGCATAAAGGTGGTGATCATGTAGTCGTTGAAGAACGACACGTAAATGATCCACATGGTCTTCTTTAGTCTTAGAGTATATCAAAATATCGTCGATGAAAACCACGACAAATTTATCAAGCTCCGGCATGAAGACTGAATTCATAAGATACATGAAATATGCCGGTGCATTAGTGAGTCCAAAAGACATAACTAGATATTCATAAAGTCCATATCTGGTCGAGAAAGCCATTTTTGGAATATCACTAGGTTTGATTTTGATCTGATGATAACCAGAGCGTAGATCAATCTTAGAGAAGACTTTGGCTCCAGCTAGTTGGTCAAACAAGATGTCAATACGGGGAAGAGGGTACTTATTTTTGATAGTGACCGCATTGAGTGGACGATAATCGACACATAGCCTTAAGCTATTGTCCTTTTTCTTTACAAAGAGAGCAGGGCATCCCCAAGGTGAAGCACTTGGGCGTATGAAACCCTTGTCAAGAAGATCTTGAAGTTGGATTTTTAGCTTGGCCAATTCATTTGGTGGCATTCAATATGGCCTCTTGGAAATAGGAGCTGTGCCAGGTTGGAGCTCAATAACGAACTCGATGTCCTGATCTGGTGGCATCCCAGGCAAATCGTCTGGAAAGACATCGGGACACAAGAGTAGAAGTACTCTTGTTGGGGTAGATAGAGGGTAGTGGCTCCGTTATATGCTGAGTCAATCTCAATAACTCGGGAAGAGATATCTAACAACACTTTATGTTTCGTCATCCAATCCATCCCAAGTATGATATCCATACCCTCTAAATGGAGCAAAAGCAAATCAGTTTTTATTACCTTACTACCCAACTGTATTGGCACATATCTAATGAGTTGACTGGAACTAATCTTCCCCCCAAGGGTAGAGATCATATACGACCCCTTGGTTTAACAAGAATCAAGTCCCACTCGGGCACCACACTTATCGCTAATGAAGCTATGGGTCGCACCGGAATCAAATAGGATAATAACGGGTTTATAGTCGATAGAAAATGTACCCGTCATTATGGGGGCTCCTTATGGAAGTTCTGCAACAGTGGCGAAGTTGACTCGCCCTTGCCGGACTTGCGCTACTCGCTTCTTGCCCTTACCCTAGTTGTTATGATTAAAACACTACCTTGAAAAGGCTTCTTGGGTCGAGGACAATCCTTGATAAAGTGGTCCGCACTTCCGCAGTTGAAACAGCGATTAGTGGTGCTCCCCTGCTGAAACTGTTGAACATTTGGACTTGGGCCAAACTGTTGCGGCTGTTGCGGAGACACTGAAGGTCTATATCCTCCTTGCTGTTGAGGCGAGCGGAAAACCAATCTGCCAGGTGGGGCATTCCGCTGCGACGCTCTGAACCGTGCATTGAGAACAAAACGATACCTCGGTGACTGAGCACTCGAGGGTCCTGTGGGGGCCTTTCGTTTCTTCTCGGCACGATGTGCCATGATGCAGTCCTCCTAGGTTAGGGCCATATTAACTAGCTCACTAAAAGTATTAGCCTTAACAAGGTTTAGGCGTTCCTTGAGCTTGGTATTAAGGCCACGACGGAAATGATCCTGCTTCTTGGCATCATTGTCAGCGTGATAACTCGCATATTGGCACAAATGATTGAAAGTCTATGCATACTGCAGTACTGTATGGGTGCCTTTGGTGAGTGCCAGGAATTCATTCAGCTTCTACTCCAACAGTCCTTCAAGAATGTGATGTGCCCTGAAGGCAGTTCGAAATTCCTCCCAGGAGATAACATGTCCAGCGGGCTGCATGGCGCAATAGTTATCCCACCAAATGCGGGCAGCGCCACGAAGTTGTTGGGCGGTGAAGTGAGCTTTACTCGAGTCCGCACAAGGTATAGTAAGAAGGTGTAACACCCTAATGTAATTTTCCCTAATTATAATGAATTTATTTGGGCTTAAATAAATTTTCCAGGCTTTTCTTTAATTTTTGTGGCATTTAAAGTAATTTTATAACGCAAGTAATTAAAATTTATTATAAGGTCAACTTGCTTGTGCATTCATGCTGGTGCATTGTTTTATTTGTGCTGGGTTGAATTCAAATTTATTTGAATTCACACGGAATTGTTTGAATAGCTTGAGTGTAGGAAAGGAAAAGAAAAGAAGAAGAAGAAGAGAGCAGCAGTCCAACAGCCCAAATCCCCTCTTTCTTCCCCGTGGGCCTTTTTCCTCTTCCTCCCTCAGCCGGCCCAGCATCCCCGCGCTTCTCTCCCTCTCTCACTCGCTGCCACACGGGCCCGCATGTCGGCGCCACTTCTTTCCCCAGCTGAGCCGCGCCTTTCCTCCCTCCTTTCTCTCTGGCAGCGTGGTCCCGCGTGTCAGTGCCCCCTTTCCTCTTTCTTCTTCCTTCCAACGCCCGACTCTCCCTCCCCTGTTTTCTCCCCGCCGGCCCAGCCGCCCCGTCTCTGGACATGGCCCCGCTTCACTGCTTCCCCTGGGCCCATCCCACCGCACCGTACCCCGCCTAGAACTCTCTGGAAGTTACCCGAGCTCGGATGGGGCCGTGCTGCAACCGCCCGCGGGATGCGCGGCATCCGTTGGCTCGGCGACCCGCACGCCGAGGCGGCTTGGCCCTCCTCTTATCCCCGGCGCCTCTCGGGTCCACCTAAGTTGCAGCGGCCTTCCTGAGCGCGCCCTGAGCCCTGCACCGAACGCCACTGCTCGGATTGGAAGGCACCGCCATTGTTGGCCACCGTCGGTAAGTGCCGCCGCATTTTGGTTCCCCGCCACCGGTGCACTTCAGGCCTTCCTAATCCCCTAGCCACCTCCACAGGGACTCCCCGGATCGGTCCCCGCAACCCAGAAGTCCGGGGCACCCCTACAGCGGTCTCCCCACGATCACCGACCGTCTCCGCCGCCCGCCCGCCGCCGACGGCACTCTTTCGCCGCGTCCTCGCCCGTCTCGAGCCCACGGTGAGGAACACCACCACCTCCCCCTCGGTGATAATCTAACTAGCGTGGTTTGTGGCATGTTTCCGAGGTCGGAACGCTGTCCCGGCGAGCCCCGTCAAGCAGAGCCGCCCCTCACCGTGGCAGGGCACGGTTGAGCCCAGACCAGCCGTCCTGAGTACCCAGACGCGCTCGTCATGCCCCTCCGGTCCTCCCAGGCTCAGGCCCCGCTCGGATAGACCTCCGGAGGATCGGATTTGGCCTGCGCCGGCGAAGCGCCGCCGCGGGATTTGTCACCGGAGAGGCAGCGCCGCCAACTGTGTCCCCAAAACTCTCCAGCCGTCCGATCCAAAGTGGGCAGTCGGGATTAGATCGGGCTGGGCACGAGTCAGGACCACCGGATCTGGATCCAACGGACGGGATCCACGCGTACCCCTTCGCTTAGTGGATCTAATCTCAGCCGCACGATCAAGATCCGAGGGCCCAGAACAGGAGATACCGGTTCGGTCTATTCTTTTTGCTAAAGAGTCCTCGGGTTTTCCGGGAATCAACCCGCGCTCCGGTGAAGTTCAAAGATAATTGCGGATAAGTCCTGTTTCATGCGTTTAGACCCCTAGCCTCTCTGGAAATCTAACCCGCAGTCCGTGCCGTGTGTTTTCACATGCTAGCCCCCGGGTCTATGCTTTATTTACGTTTAAGTCCTCGATTTTTGCGCAGAACCCCTTAGGATCTCCAGTTTTCTTGCAAATAAGCCCCTGGATCCTGTTTTGAGCGCAGTTTTCGCGTTTTAGCTCCGTTTTAGGTGTTCTTTATATGCACGCGATCGTTGTAATGCGTAGATTAGTTCTAGGCTAGTTTTGTGTGCTGTTTTATTGTATTGGTGTACTGTTTTCTTATATTTTGCTATTGTTTGCATGTGTGTGCATGTGTGGCCCATGTATTGTTGTTACGATCATGAGTAGACGCGGAGCCTTTGGACCAGTACCAGGAGCAGCCGTCTTCCGAGCAGTTCGAGCAGCAGCCGGGAGAGTACGAGGAAGGCAAGTATAACATGAATCTCCTATCACTTTTAAATACAATTTCATACTGCATTTAAATTCTGTATGCCTATAAGGATTTCCTAGCCACTTTATATCCTATATATATATCCTTTGGGTTGCATTGTGGTTAGTTGTGCTAGGTTGCTGCGCTATAACACACTTGGTCCTTTTTAATTAATTTGTTAATGGTTATATGCAACTTAATTCTGGAGCCGACCCTCTGTGCTGTGTGCTTGAGTGGTTTGTGCGTCCTTAAAAGATGTTTTTGTTAGAAACATGGTTTAGGGGGCCAGCACGGTGCTTAGTGCTTGGTTGGCCACTCTCCATAAGGACCGGTTCATAGAGCGACAACCTGGGACAACCGCGCAACCACAAGACTGGAATGGGACGGTCTTGACTTACTAATTAGGTTATTTTGGTTCGGGAGTAACTTACCTGCGTGGGCAAGAGGGGTGGTAAGCTTCAATGGTCCCTGCTCCTCCGGCTTGGTCTGTGCTGTGTGTCTTGTACCCCCGGAGGTGGGCCCCATCGTCGCTGATCCAGAATCCTTAGCGGTTACACCTTACCAACGTGATCCTCTGTAACGGTCTCGTAGTGTGCTTGCTAGCCATCTCACCTAAGGAAGTGTGATGAACAACTAGCGTAGCTCACGACTTGTGGGTAAAGTTGTGCAACCTCTCGAGAGTGTAAAACTGATATATCAGCTGTGCTCACAGTCATGAGCGGCCCAGATCCTCCTTTTGATTAGTGGGGTTATCAACCTTTGACGAGGGCGATTCCCCGGGTGGTTTTGGTTTGGATGGTTCTCAGTAGTTCTTAATTAATATTGATTAATTCTTATGCAATTTGGGTTATGGTAACTCATCCACTTGTAGTAATTAGCTTTAATAAAATTTGCCAAGATTAAAAGCTAATGCAGTTGAGTCAGCTAACCTTAGAGCCTCATGCTCGTGTTATACTTGTTGAGTACGAGTTTGTACTCACACTTGCCTCTCTACTCTTCTGTTCTATTTTCGGATATCTTCGACTGCTGCTCAGTGCCCGGCAACGTGGAGGACTACGTCAGCGGCTTCGACGACTTCTAGGCGTTTGTCTCCCAGTCGACGTCCCTGTGGCGCCCAGTTCATCACGTATTCATTTTACGCTTCCGTATTCCTTGAACTGATTCTTGATTCAGTTGTAATAAAGATTTTCATATATTAATTTATACGCTTTTATTCGTGACATGTGTTGTGATATCTTGATAATCTGTTGTATATATGCGTGACTTGATCCTGGCGCATATATGATTGCTCGATTTATGTTCTTATAAATCGGGTGTGACAGATTGGTATCAGAGCCAGGTCGACTGTAGGACGAAGCCTAGGTAGAATTGGTCAAGTTTAGGACTTCTTTTCTCTTGCTTGCCTCCGCAAATCCTCAACCATCATGATTCCGCTTCTATTCCTTGAGTCTTAAGCCCTCGATTTGCTGTTTTCCCCGCCTTTTCTGAGAAATAGCTTGAGTCTTCCGTAGACGTTGGCCTGAGTCGCCTAACCCTGTAATTTATAAGTTTAGGTTGTCCCGATAAAAAAATATATACGCTAGAACGAGTGTGTTGGTCGAGTAGTGTGATAAACTCGACTAAGTTGTGAATATTGAATGATTGTTATTGTGCAAATGTTTGATTTGGATTTTTGGTTGATTGCATAGGCTAGTAGTTAAACTTGTTCATGCAAAATGATCCTAACCCCACTTGAACTAAATAATAAAATTTGATTTAGATTGTTGGGGGTAAAACCTATAATCCTTTCTCTCTGTTATATCCTATCGAAGTTTCATCTCCTCAGCGGCACCATATCTTATTCTCATAAATTTCGTTGTTGCAATCAGATGGTGAACACCAGGCGCACCGGTTCCGGTTCTGACCAGCAGGAGCAGAACAATCAGGGTACTGGTCAGCCGCTGCCGATGCCGCCACCACTGACCCCGGAGCAGTTCTTCCAGCTCCAGATGCAGATGATGGCTACCCTGAACAACACCGTTCAGGCTCTGCAGCAGATCCATGCTCAGCCACCGCCTCCTCCGCCGCCTCAGCCCCGTGACAGGCGTGCGGATTTCCTGAGAGGTCACCCGCCGACCTTCTCTCACGCCACGGACCCACTTCAGGCGGACGACTGGCTTCGCTCGGTGGAGCGCCAGTTGGTTGTTGCGCAGTGCGACGACCGGGAGAGAGTCCTTTATGCAGCAGGGCAGCTGCGAGGCTCCGCTCTCGACTGGTGGGAGTCCTACCCAGCTCGGGATCGTGAGGCCCTCACGTGGGACCAGTTCTGTGAGCGTTTCAGGAACCATCATATTCCTGAGGGCATTATGAAGATGAAGCAAAAGGAGTTCCATGCTCTTAAGCAGGTAAATTTGAATGGAATTCTCTACAGATTCTTTTGAGCTTGATCTATCCTTGATTTCTTTCGTAAAACCTGACCAATTGAGCGATTTCTATCCTTGTTATCTGTGTTCATCATTTCAGGGACCGATGACGGTGACGGAGTACCGTGACCGTTTCCTTCAGCTTGCCCGCTATGCCCCTGCCGACGTCGCTCGTGATAGCGATAAGCAGGAGTACTTCAAGGAGGGGCTGGATGATCACATCCAGTATGCGCTGCTGAACCACCGCTTCGACAACTTCAACCAGCTGGTTGATGCGGCCCTCAACACCGAGCGCAAACGCCGGGAGATTGAGGATAAAAAGAGGAAGATGGCTCCATCCTCTTCGGGCAGCAACACTCATCCCCGAAATCAGCATCCACCACAGCAGCAGCAGAGGCCGCCCCAGCAGTACCAGCAGCGGCAGCAGCTTCCGCCTCGTCCTCAGCAGCAGCAGCAGGCGGGACAGGGTCAGAGGCTTCCGGCGCCTCCGGCTCCACCAGCTCAGAGGCAGGGAGCGCCCACTCCTCCTCCTGGGCAGCAGGCCGCTGCATTTCCGCGAGTGTGCTTCCACTGCGGCGAGCCGGGGCACTACGCCAACGTCTGCCCTCGGAAGGCGCAGGCAGGACAGCAGGGACGTGCAGCACCGCCCAAGGCCCCAGCTCAGGGCAGGGTGAACCACGTGACGGCCGAGTCAGCGGCCGAGGCTCCCAACGTGGTTATTGGTATGTTCATGGTTAATGCCCATCCTGCTACAGTGCTTTTTGATACTGGTGCTACGCATTCTTTCATCACCCAGTCTTTTGTTGAGCATCATGGTATTCCTATGTGACACTCAGGTAATTAGCTAGGTCATACCTCAGCATTTAAGTATGCTCGTATGCTCAAAGTTTGGCAAAAATGTATTTTATGTATGCAATGCTATGGAAGAAGGGATGTTTATGCAATTAATATTGACTAAAGGTCCTTTTATGCAAAATGGATGGAAATGAGGGAAAAGTTTAAAAGCATAAGGGTTATTTTGCAAAAAGTAGTATCTGTGGTCAAATTTCAAAAATATATGTGAAATTACCATAGGATATATGTGCAAAAGTAATTTTACTTAAGGATTTACACAAAATGTGAAATTATTACTAAGTCTATGTTATCTCCAAAACTATTGCTCAAATGCAGGTGAACCTTAAAGAGGAGTTGTAGGGTTTGAAAAACCATGCACTTTTGATTTTTGGACCATCTTCATTTGAGCATTGGTTTAAAAGTTACAAGCCCTTTTCAGTGAGGCCCCTGCCTTTCTCTGAAATTACAGATCAGTCCTTGAGTCAGTTCACCCCCCTTCTTCCTCCCTGCGTTCTGCCCCCCCCTGCTCTGCCTTCTCTGTTTCCTCTGTCGCCGGAATTATGAGCCGCCCTGGCTCACCGCCGGCCATCTCCCCTGCCCTTCCCCATCCACGTGTTGCCCGCTGCTTGGCCCCCGCTCTACCCCCCCCCCTTTTGCTGGCGCCCCGCCCGTGTGCCACGGGTCTGCATTGCTCGCCGGCGCCGCTTCTGCCGCCGCCGCAAATTCCGCGGGCAAGCCTTATCCCCTCCCCTCTCTTCTGCCCAACGGCACCAGTGGGCCGCAATCACCCCGTTTGGCTATAAAAGAACCGCCCGGAGCACCTCGCGCGCGTACAGAAACCGTCACTCCACCATTGCCGCCGCCGTGAGCTCGGGTCACCGTGGGACCTCTCCCTCCGCCCTTTCCCTCCCCAAATTGACTACACTAGCAGCTTCCTCGTGCCCCACTGCACCTTCCCCGCCCGTTCCTCCCCTTCCCCGCACGCCGGAACCACCCCGCCGCCGAGCGCCTCCGGCCGCCGGCCCGGCTCACCGTGGGTAGCCCAAATCCGGCCATCCCAAGTCCCCCCGAGACCACCCACAGGTAGCTTTAGACCTCCTCATGCTTCCCCTCCCTTTTCCCCTCACCGCCGGCACCCTCCCCTGCCGGAATTTGGCCGGACCAGAACCTCTCCCCGCCGGCCATGGCCATGGACCCAATTGCTTGGGAGCCTTTTCTTCCAGGGGGTTTTCTGCTAAAAGTTAAGGGCTGTTCTGTAAAGGATAGTTGTTATTTCATGTGAGAGCTTTTCCTGTCTTGTAAAATCCGTAACAATTCACAGAAAAATTCAAAAATAGTAAAACCAGTTTTGTTAGAAAGTAGATTCCAAACTCTATGACTTTTGTTAATAGAGTTTAGATTGAAACAAAATATTCCTACCTGTATTTTAAATCCAAGATTAAGGGTAATGTACACTTAACATTGTCATTTTATGTTTAGTAACTTAAGCAGTTTGGCATAAAGGTTTCATGAGCTCTAGCTAACTTTGTGTAAAGTTGCAAACTTAAAACTTGAGTTAAAGTTAACTTCTTTTATTTGAACTTTCAAATTTGAAATATTCAATAAACCTATTATATAACCTCTTCTCAATTAACTCTATTGTTAATCTCTAATGTGATATTTTATAAGCAAATTTCTAAAACCTATGATCTTTTAATTAAAAGTTTTGAATATAAATTTTAGTTCATTTTAAATTCAATGTAAATATTTTAGTTGGTATTACAATAAACTCTACTATATCTATATAAATAAGTGTTTGAAATCTAAAACCTCTTTATTTTATGTAGATTTGTGTGTTATTTGAATGAGTTATACTATTTGAAATATGAAATTCTAAATTTAAATTTCACCTTATTAACTTATTGCATTTCATATAGAATCAACGACACTCGACGACGGAGATTACGAACTGGTCTTAGGGCAAGACCAAGGCTTTCCAGAAGATCCAGCGCAAGTCGTCGAAGGGCTAACTGAAGCTCCGAACCCGAGTTCGGAAATCCCTGACACTCCTACCCTCACCCCCACTCCAGAAGGCAAGCCCCGGACATATCCCACTACTTTATTTACACTGTAATCTATGTCTATCTATATTATATCTTGCATTAGGTCTAGGAGTTGAGGTGAAACCCTAGATGCAGGAATCCTAGGAATCCAATGTAATGCTCCCGAGTCCTTATCGGATAGATGCTCCGCTAATAGGACCGGTAGAAGTCGGGTGATTTCCTGTCACTCGCGCGATATAGGAGTTGCATGTTTACATTACTGCAACCACTATAAGGATGACGGACAGGGTCATGTGCAGTGTCATGACCTGGAAGTTTACCCTGTCTGTTTCGGTAAAAAGTTTTAAGGCCGAAATGTTTGGTAGTGGTGGCTAAGTTTTTGAAAGTACTAGCCACATGCCGCGAAATATGGTAAGCGGTAAGCCTAGTACCCGATTGGCCCGGCAAATGGACGCGCTCCCACCAGTCGACTTTTATTTTATGTTTACACGCACCGACGTGTGGGAGTACGTTCTGCAAGGCAGACAGGAATACGGGTTTTGTAGTCGCGCTACAGACGTATGTCCTGTACACATTGGGTGTGCGTACGGTCCTGCAGTCGCTTGTGGTGGCCCCGATCCATAACCCGGAATATGAGGGAAACGGTTGCTTTGGAATGCCCTGTTGGTATTCCAAGCGTGTGTATTAGGTTTACCTTGCAAGGATAAATTCGATTCGAATCGTCCGCCTCTCACGATGCTTGAGACTGCTTATCCCTTTTACCACATTGAGTAAGAAGTGAAACTAATGATGGATAAACTTGATGGATGATAATCACTACCTTGCTTGTTTAGTCTAGGTGCTAACCTAGGATGGCTAATCAAACTAGAATCCGGCAGCTAAAACTTAAAAGTAGTTCATACTCTCTGTTGCTTTTCAGCTGAAAATAAACCCAGAGCCTTACAAAGCCTGCATGGGTCTAGTTACGGGCTAAGTATACCCAGCCCCGGGTAAGCCTTGCTGAGTATTAGAATACTCAGCCTTGCTAATGTCTTTTCAGGTATAACCCACGAGAACCCCACGGACAACCTTGGGTGGCCAACGTCCGTTCCGTTTGGCTGGTCCGTGGAGTGGGACCCGTCCCCGGCCAGCACAGACCCTCCGGAGTGACACCAAGCCCTGGGCTAAGCTTGGCGTTCGCCTTCGCGACGTGTGTAGTCGCGTAAAACTTTGTCTTCCGCTGTGAGTTTAGACAAGCTGTTACGCTTGTCAGTTTGAACATGGTTGTATAAATTTACTTCTCTTAAACTCGTTTTGTAATAATATAAATATATATGGCTGTAAATTAAAGTTGATGAGCTATTCTGTGATGTGAACTCGCCATCGTGCGAGATAAACCTACTTCGATCCTGCTGAACCGTGGTTGAATCGGGCGGAGACCCGACAGACCAAAGGATTGTTCCGTTTGAAGTGCGTTAAGCTGATTGCAGTTGTACGGCGATCAATAGCGCACTTGAGCCGGAATAATTCGAGCGGTTCTGCCACAGCTGGTATCAGAGCTGTAGGTTTATCTTTACATCTAGAATAGCTCTTAAAAGGTGTTTTCTGGATAAAAGTTTGCCAACAAATGAGTTTACAAAATACGTTGGATCCGTCAAGGTTGTGCTTAGAACGTAAAGCCCTAAGGGTTTATATGGGAAAGTATCAGGTGGCTGGTATCTATATATGTATAGATAGTTTTGACTTGCAGCACTACTTTCTGTCAAAACTTAAATTTCTGCACAACCCCAACCTTACTTCCTGTAACGACATCTACGTACGGAGGTAAGAAGGTAAGGATCCTCAGCCAACTGAGGGAGCTTGGCCTTCCCGTCGGTGATGCGAACCGAACGCTGTTTCTCAAGCAGTGGCCTACTTGAGATGCTGCCAATATACCAACTTAGGTTGATTATATTAGGAGTATATGGTTCGGCGCAGGGTATGGCGATCGCTGTTCATACCCCCGCATTTTGCGGTACCCCCCGTGAATACGTTGTTTCGATAACGTATGTTAACGTTGTCTGTACGGCGGTAATTGTACGGATGCTGTTCCTATAGTGAACAGTAATGTTTGGGGACGCTTTCATGTCGTGCTGCCATGAAAGGTTCATGAGATATAAATATGTATATCTGTGTGATCTTTTGCAGGTACACTAACCACGTTTACGCTATTAGGATGCGTAGGGTTTATCGACTAGTTATATATAGTGAGAGACGTATGGTCATGCCACCGGAATTAACTACGTAAGTCCGAAAATATTCGGCAATTGTTTTGGTTGTGAGGACGAGTAGCGCGTGCATGCATCTTTTGTCAATAAAAGAATTTTATACATCATGGACCTGTTGTTTGTTTTTGGAATGGGGTAATGAAGAGTTAAGGACAGCTTTAAGTTGGGTATCTTATATGGGATCTTAGCTTTCCATCTGATTTCCAGCCCTTGCTGTTAACAAAATTGGTTATCTTGATCTGATTATCTTGTACTCTTCTAACAAGATAACAAGTTTTACCATTTGCATCCTGGTCGCAGATGGCAGCACCTTCCAATGTTTTCTGGGATCCGGAAGGGCATCTCCACACTAATGCCCTTCACTGGGAGGGTTTCCCCCGCTTACTATGGGAATCTTTGCAGGCTTTCCATTATACAGAACCTCCTCAGTACGACGCTGTTGAACATGTGGAAGACGGAATCCATAGGGCCTATGTCAGGATGAGTATACCTCAGCATCCTTTCCGTTCACAATGGCAGCCTATTGAGATCAGTACGACGGGCTACAGAATTATGGACGCCATTGAAGCAGCGGCCCTAGAAGCCATTTATGCTTTTTGCAGTCAACACCCCGAGGAAGTTGTAGGACAACCTATAGGTTTGTTTGCCACAACAGATCCTGGTGAAGCGGAGCGAGACCTCGGAACAATTCCTGAAAGTCATAGACTGGAAGGATTCCGGGCAGGACAACCTAGTAGTTCCCAGCAACCACCACCACCACCTCCAAACCTGGCCGAGGTTATGGCCCGGCAAACCGAGCTTCTAAATCAACTTGTACAAGCTCAGATGGGCCATTTCCAGCAGCAACCTGGAGGTCGAGGTGAACCTCTGTCGGCCAACTATCAGGACTTCCTCAGCACCCAACCTCCTTTATTCCACAAGGCCGATGAGCCTCTGGACGCAGATGCCTGGTTGCGGACTATCGAGTCCAAGTTCGCTTTACTGTCAGCTCCATGTTCAGAGGAGAACAAGGTGCTCTTCGCAGCCCAACAACTCCGAGGCCCTGCACGTCTTTGGTGGGACCAGTTCCATGCGATGCAAACCGCTGATCACGTCGTCACCTGGGATGAATTTCGGACTGCATTCCGAGCACACCATATACCAGCCGGACTCATTGAGCGGAAGCTCAATGAATTTTTGAGTTTGACCCAGGGTACCCGCACTGTTATACAATATGCCCAGGTTTTCAATCACCTGTGCCAGTATGCGGGATCACATGCGGACACTGATGCCCGCAAATGTGATCGCTTCCGTCGAGGCCTAAACACCAAGCTCAAAGAATGGTTGAATTTAGTGAAGGCCAACGATTTCAATGAGTTGGTCAACATGGCCATTACTCAAGAAGATTGTATTGCCGCCCACAGAGCGGAAAAGAAACGGAAGACACCCACAGGACCTGCAACTCCACAGTCACCTCGGTATCGGCTGGTCCCGAGTAATGCCCCTCGAGCCCCGCCTCGAGGCAATATATATGGCAGATGGGTAGCCCGACCTCCCCAACAAGTACCATTCAACCGGCCACCCCTGCCACAAAATCAGCAACAACCCCAACAAGGTCCACGGCCGAGCTTTCCGCCAGCTACTCCAGGAAACAGCAATTATCGTTGTTTCAATTGCGGAAGCCCGTCCCACTTCATTAAGGATTGCCCTCAACCTAGGAAATCATTCCAAGGGCAAACATCTAATCCGAACTATAAAGGCAAGGGTAAGAGACAAGTGGTACAGGTCCGACAAGGGAGGGTGAATCTCACTACACTCTCCGAACTCCCTGAAGGGGCACCAATATTAACGGGTACATTTTCTATCAACCATTACCCCGTTACTGTTCTGTTTGATACTGGTGCTACCCATAGTTTTATCAATACAAAGTTAGGGGCTAAGATAGGCTTGGAAATTTGTCCTGTTAATGGGATATATATGATAACAACTCCTGGTGGTAATATCTCTGCAAATTACGTCTGTAGAGGCGTACCGATTCAAATGGGTAACCACCTAATGAGGGCAGATTTATTATTGTTGGATCTAAAAGGAATGGATGTTCTTTTAGGAATGAATTGGATGACCCAGTACCACATATCCATAGGTATCCCATCCCGTATAGTGGAGATAGGTTCATTGGAGCACGAACCTACTTTTCTTTATCTTCCACCACCAAAGTCGTTCAATTCTTACACCTATGCCGTATCTGGGGTCAAGCTAAAAGATATCCCTGTTGTCTGCGAATATCCGGATGTTTTTCCAGACGATTTGCCTGGAATGCCTCCGGACAGAGATATCGAGTTCATCATAGAACTCCAACCTGGTACAGCCCCTATCTCTAAGAGACCCTACCGAATGCCTCCTAATGAGTTAGCCGAGTTAAAAACTCAACTCCAAGATCTTTTAGACAAAGGCTTTATTCGTCCAAGTGCATCACCATGGGGTTGTCCAGCCTTATTTGTGAAAAAGAAAGACAATAGTTTAAGGCTTTGTGTTGATTATCGTCCTCTCAATGCGGTAACCATCAAAAATAAGTACCCTCTACCCCGCATTGATATCCTCTTTGATCAATTAGCCGGAGCTAAGGTGTTTTCTAAAATAGATCTTCGTTCCGACTACCACCAAATTAAGATTCGGCCCAGTGATGTTCCAAAAACAGCATTCTCCACTCGGTATGGTCTATACGAATATCTTGTTATGTCATTTGGTCTCACTAATGCCCCAGCCTATTTCATGTACCTCATGAATTCGGTTTTCATGCAAGAGCTCGACAAGTTTGTCGTGGTCTTCATTGATGACATCTTGATCTATTCTAAAACTCCAGAAGATCATACTAAGCATCTCCATGTCATCCTTCAGCGATTAAGAGACCACCACCTGTATGCCAAATTCTCTAAATGTGAATTTTGGCTGGATACAGTCAAATTCCTGGGCCATACCATTTCTGGTGACGGAATATCCGTCGATCCCAGTAAAGTACAAGAAGTGATGGACTGGAAACCTCCGACCTCCGTCCATCAAATTCGTAGTTTTCTCGGTCTAGCTGGCTATTATCGCCGTTTTATTCCTGACTTTTCCAGAATAGCCAAACCTATGACCGAACTACTAAAGAAAGGTGTAAAATTTTCCTGGGATCAAAAATGCGAAGATGCATTTCATATTCTCAGAAATCATCTTACGACTGCTCCAGTCTTAGCTCAACCAGATGTCTCAAAACCTTTTGACATCTACTGTGATGCATCGGGAACTGGACTTGGTTGTGTACTTATGCAAGACAACCGAGTAATTGCATATGCATCACGAGCACTTAGGGTTCATGAACAAAATTACCCTACTCATGATCTTGAGCTTGCAGCCGTAATTCATGCTCTAAAAATCTGGAGACATCATTTGATGGGCACGAAATGTCATATTTATACCGATCATAAAAGCCTCAAGTACATCTTTACCCAGGCAGATCTAAATATGAGGCAAAGATGCTGGCTAGAACTAATCAAGGATTATGATTTAGAAGTATACTATCATCCCGGCAAAGCTAATGTTGTTGCCGATGCTCTCAGTCGCAAGGCGCATTGTTTTTGCCTATCCATTGAAGCATTCGACAAAACTCTCTGTTGGGAAATGAGTAAGCTCAACTTAGAGATCATTTCCCAAGGTGACTTAAACCATATCTCGATTGAAGCCACACTCAGAGATAATATTGTTCTAGCACAACAGCGTAATGAAGGGGTCAAAATCATTAAACAAAAGTTAATCCAAGGTGAAGGAAAGTACAAATGCTTCCGAGTAGATCCTGAAGGAGTTTTATGGTTCAACGAACGTATTGTTGTACCCAAGGACCATAAGCTCCGCAGGCAAATAATGGACGAGGCCCACTTGTCCAAATTCTCTATGCATCCTGGCAGTACGAAGATGTATCAGGATCTGAAACAGAACTTTTGGTGGACTCGTATGAGGCGAGAAATTGCCAAATATGTGTCAGAATGTGATATCTGTCAAAGAGTCAAAGCCAGTCATTTGAAGACTGCTGGTATCCTTCAACCTCTACCCATTCCCTCGTGGAAGTGGGAGGATATCAGTATGGACTTTATTGTTGGCTTGCCCAACACTTCTCGGAGGCATGACTCTATTTGGGTAATCGTTGATCGATTAACCAAGACTGCACATTTCCTTCCCGTGCATACCACGTATATTGCTAAGAAGTATGCCGAGATCTATTTGGATCAGATTGTTCGACTTCATGGAGTACCTAAAACGATCATTTCTGATCGTGGAGCACAATTTGTTGCCCGGTTCTGGGAGCAACTCCATGATGCTCTTGGGACTAAATTAATTCGAAGCTCCGCCTACCATCCCCAGACGGATGGGCAAACTGAGCGAATAAACCAAATTCTGGAAGATATGCTCAGAGCTTGTGTACTCCAATTCGACAAAAATTGGGATAAGTACTTGTCACTAGCAGAATTCTCTTACAACAATAGCTATCAGACAAGTATTAAAATGGCCCCCTTTGAAGCATTATACGGTCGCCGATGCCGAACTCCTCTGAGTTGGTCACAAACCGGCGAGCGTAAAATTTTTGGACCTGATCTAGTTGTAGAAGCAGAGGATAAAGTCAAGCTTATCCAGAACAATCTAAAAACTGCCCAATCTCGACAGAAAAGCTACGCGGATATACGAAGAAGACCATTACAGTTTTACGTTGGAGACTTCGTATATCTTCGAGTATCGCCTATCCGAGGAGTTCAAAGATTCGGTGTAAAGGGGAAACTTGCTCCTCGATACATCGGACCCTTTGAAATCCTTGAAATTTGTGGACCTGTAGCTTATCGTCTCCAACTTCCTTCTCAATTAGCGGCCATCCATAACATCTTTCATGTATCCCAACTCAGAAAGTGTGTTAAAATCCCCACCGAAATCATCGATTCCCAAGCTATCGAAATCGAACCAGATCTGACCTATACAGAACATCCCATCCGAGTCCTCGACACGAAAGAAAGAAGTACCAGAAGAGAGACCACCAAAATGTACAAGATTCAATGGAGCCATCACACAGAGGAAGAAGCAACATGGGAAACCGAATCTTATCTCCAACATAACTTTCCCGATTTCTTCCAAACCAATCTTCGAGCTTAATCTTTCTGTCCCATCCTGCTTCAGAATCTCGGGACGAGATTCTTTTTAGGGGGGAAGGCTGTGACACTCAGGTAATTAGCTAGGTCATACCTCAGCATTTAAGTATGCTCGTATGCTCAAAGTTTGGCAAAAATGTATTTTATGTATGCAATGCTATGGAAGAAGGGATGTTTATGCAATTAATATTGACTAAAGGTCCTTTTATGCAAAATGGATGGAAATGAGGGAAAAGTTTAAAAGCATAAGGGTTATTTTGCAAAAAGTAGTATCTGTGGTCAAATTTCAAAAATATATGTGAAATTACCATAGGATATATGTGCAAAAGTAATTTTACTTAAGGATTTACACAAAATGTGAAATTATTACTAAGTCTATGTTATCTCCAAAACTATTGCTCAAATGCAGGTGAACCTTAAAGAGGAGTTGTAGGGTTTGAAAAACCATGCACTTTTGATTTTTGGACCATCTTCATTTGAGCATTGGTTTAAAAGTTACAAGCCCTTTTCAGTGAGGCCCCTGCCTTTCTCTGAAATTACAGATCAGTCCTTGAGTCAGTTCACCCCCCTTCTTCCTCCCTGCGTTCTGCCCCCCCTGCTCTGCCTTCTCTGTTTCCTCTGTCACCGGAATTATGAGCCGCCCTGGCTCACCGCCGGCCATCTCCCCTGCCCTTCCCCATCCACGTGTTGCCCGCTGCTTGGCCCCCGCTCTACCCCCCCCCCTTTTGCTGGCGCCCCGCCCGTGTGCCACGGGTCTGCATTGCTCGCCGGCGCCGCTTCTGCCGCCGCCGCAAATTCCGCGGGCAAGCCTTATCCCCTCCCCTCTCTTCTGCCCAACGGCACCAGTGGGCCGCAATCACCCCGTTTGGCTATAAAAGAACCGCCCGGAGCACCTCACGCGCGTACAGAAACCGTCACTCCACCATTGCCGCCGCCGTGAGCTCGGGTCACCGTGGGACCTCTCCCTCCGCCCTTTCCCTCCCCAAATTGACTACACTAGCAGCTTCCTCGTGCCCCACTGCACCTTCCCCGCCCGTTCCTCCCCTTCCCCGCACGCCGGAACCACCCCGCCGCCGAGCGCCTCCGGCCGCCGGCCCGGCTCACCGTGGGTAGCCCAAATCCGGCCATCCCAAGTCCCCCCGAGACCACCCACAGGTAGCTTTAGACCTCCTCATGCTTCCCCTCCCTTTTCCCCTCACCGCCGGCACCCTCCCCTGCCGGAATTTGGCCGGACCAGAACCTCTCCCCGCCGGCCATGGCCATGGACCCAATTGCTTAGGAGCCTTTTCTTCCAGGGGGTTTTCTGCTAAAAGTTAAGGGCTGTTCTGTAAAGGATAGTTGTTATTTCATGTGAGAGCTTTTCCTGTCTTGTAAAATCCGTAACAATTCACAGAAAAATTCAAAAATAGTAAAACCAGTTTTGTTAGAAAGTAGATTCCAAACTCTATGACTTTTGTTAATAGAGTTTAGATTGAAACAAAATATTCCTACCTGTATTTTAAATCCAAGATTAAGGGTAATGTACACTTAACATTGTCATTTTATGTTTAGTAACTTAAGCAGTTTGGCATAAAGGTTTCATGAGCTCTAGCTAACTTTGTGTAAAGTTGCAAACTTAAAACTTGAGTTAAAGTTAACTTCTTTTATTTGAACTTTCAAATTTGAAATATTCAATAAACCTATTATATAACCTCTTCTCAATTAACTCTATTGTTAATCTCTAATGTGATATTTTATAAGCAAATTTCTAAAACCTATGATCTTTTAATTAAAAGTTTTGAATATAAATTTTAGTTCATTTTAAATTCAATGTAAATATTTTAGTTGGTATTACAATAAACTCTACTATATCTATATAAATAAGTGTTTGAAATCTAAAACCTCTTTATTTTATGTAGATTTGTGTGTTATTTGAATGAGTTATACTATTTGAAATATGAAATTCTAAATTTAAATTTCACCTTATTAACTTATTGCATTTCATATAGAATCAACGACACTCGACGACGGAGATTACGAACTGGTCTTAGGGCAAGACCAAGGCTTTCCAGAAGATCCAGCGCAAGTCGTCGAAGGGCTAACTGAAGCTCCGAACCCGAGTTCGGAAATCCCTGACACTCCTACCCTCACCCCCACTCCAGAAGGCAAGCCCCGGACATATCCCACTACTTTATTTACACTGTAATCTATGTCTATCTATATTATATCTTGCATTAGGTCTAGGAGTTGAGGTGAAACCCTAGATGCAGGAATCCTAGGAATCCAATGTAATGCTCCCGAGTCCTTATCGGATAGATGCTCTGCTAATAGGACCGGTAGAAGTCGGGTGATTTCCTGTCACTCGCGCGATATAGGAGTTGCATGTTTACATTACTGCAACCACTATAAGGATGACGGACAGGGTCATGTGCAGTGTCATGACCTGGAAGTTTACCCTGTCTGTTTCGGTAAAAAGTTTTAAGGCCGAAATGTTTGGTAGTGGTGGCTAAGTTTTTGAAAGTACTAGCCACATGCCGCGAAATATGGTAAGCGGTAAGCCTAGTACCCGATTGGCCCGGCAAATGGACGCGCTCCCACCACTCGACTTTTATTTTATGTTTACACGCACCGACGTGTGGGAGTACGTTCTGCAAGGCAGATAGGAATACGGGTTTTGTAGTCGCGCTACAGACGTATGTCCTGTACACATTGGGTGTGCGTACGGTCCTGCAGTCGCTTGTGGTGGCCCCGATCCATAACCCGGAATATGAGGGAAACGGTTGCTTTGGAATGCCCTGTTGGTATTCCAAGCGTGTGTGTTAGGTTTACCTTGCAAGGATAAATTCGATTCGAATCGTCCGCCTCTCACGATGCTTGAGACTGCTTATCCCTTTTACCACATTGAGTAAGAAGTGAAACTAATGATGGATAAACTTGATGGATGATAATCACTACCTTGCTTGTTTAGTCTAGGTGCTAACCTAGGATGGCTAATCAAACTAGAATCCGGCAGCTAAAACTTAAAAGTAGTTCATACTCTCTGTTGCTTTTCAGCTGAAAATAAACCCAGAGCCTTACAAAGCCTGCATGGGTCTAGTTACGGGCTAAGTATACCCAGCCCCGGGTAAGCCTTGCTGAGTATTAGAATACTCAGCCTTGCTAATGTCTTTTCAGGTATAACCCACGAGAACCCCACGGACAACCTTGGGTGGCCAACGTCCGTTCCGTTTGGCTGGTCCGTGGAGTGGGACCCGTCCCCGGCCAGCACAGACCCTCCGGAGTGACACCAAGCCCTGGGCTAAGCTTGGCGTTCGCCTTCGCGACGTGTGTAGTCGCGTAAAACTTTGTCTTCCGCTGTGAGTTTAGACAAGCTGTTACGCTTGTCAGTTTGAACATGGTTGTATAAATTTACTTCTCTTAAAATCGTTTTGTAATAATATAAATATATATGGCTGTAAATTAAAGTTGATGAGCTATTCTGTGATGTGAACTCGCCATCGTGCGAGATAAACCTACTTCGATCCTGCTGAACCGTGGTTGAATCGGGCGGAGACCCGACAGACCAAAGGATTGTTCCGTTTGAAGTGCGTTAAGCTGATTGCAGTTGTACGGCGATCAATAGCGCACTTGAGCCGGAATAATTCGAGCGGTTCTGCCACATCCTACTAGCACATTAAAGAGGTGCATGTTAGTATCTTCACCGGGAGGACAGTTGAGGTCTCATGTCTTCTGTCCCAGAGTCAGTGTGGCTATAAGGGGGGTAGATTTCAGTGCGAATCTGATGGTGCTAGACTCCAAGGGCATCGATGTGATCCTCGGAATGGAGACTCTTGCCAAGTGGGGAGTCCGGATAGATTGTGCTCAGAGGACGGTTCTTCTGTCAGCACCGGATGGTCAGGAAGTCACTGTTGGTGCCACAGAGCCTTCTGGATTTCTTCATCAGATGGAGGCTAGACCCACGGATGGTATTCGCGTGGTGTCTGAATTCCCGGATGTCTTTCCGGATGATTTGCCAGGTATGCCGCCTGATCGCGACATTGAGTTTTCTATTGATCTCTTGCCTGGCACAGCTCCTATTGCTAAGAGGCCCTATCGTATGGCTCCTGTCGAGCATGAGGAGGTTAAGAAGACTGTCGACGAGTTGCTAGCTAAGGGTTATATCCGTCGCAGTTTCTCTCCTTGGGCTTTCCCTGTATTGCTTGTAGAGAAGAAGGATGGCGCGAAGAGAATGTGCGTCGATTATCGAGATCTGAATGCAGTCACTATCAAGAACAAGCATCCATTGCCTCGTATTGAGGATCTCTTTGATCAGCTTCAGGGTGCTTGTGTATTCTCGAAGATTGATCTGCGTTCGGGTTATCATCAGCTGAAGATTCGTCCGGAGGATATTCAGAAGACGGCATTTACTTGCAAGTATGGGCTATACGAGTATACGGTCATGTCCTTTGGCTTGACCAATGCTCCGGCTTTCTTCATGCATCTGATGAACAAGGTTTTCATGGATTATCTGGACACCTTTGTGGTGATATTTATTGATGATATCCTGATATATTCCAAGTCAGAAGCGGAGCATGAGAAGCACCTGAGGCTTGTGTTGCAGAGGCTCAGAGAGCACAAGCTGTATGCCAAGCTCAGCAAGTGCGAGTTCTGGATTGACGAGGTTCCGTTCCTCGGTCATGTTATCTCCAAGGGAGGTATTGCTGTGGACCCCGGAAAGGTGAAGGATGTGCTTGACTGGGTAGTACCACAGACGGTGAAGGAAGTCCGCTCTTTTCTGGGCTTAGCAGGTTATTATCGGAGGTTCATCGAGAATTTCTCCAAGATTGCGAAGCCTTTGACTTCCTTGCTGGAGAAGGGTGTGGATTTCTTTTGGACTGATGAGCGTCAGAGTGCCTTCGAGGAGCTGAAGAAGAGGTTGACTACGGCGCCAGTCCTTACTCTGCCAGACCAGAGCAAGAGGTTCACAGTGTATTGTGATGCTTCGAGGGATGGTCTTGGTTGAGTTCTGATGCAGGAAGGCAGAGTGATAGCTTATGCCTCGCGGCAGTTGCGCCGGCACGAGCTGAATTATCCCACTCATGATCTGGAGTTAGCCGCAGTAGTACATGCTCTGAAGATATGGAGGCATTACTTGTTTGGGCAGAGGTGTGATATTTACACCGATCACAAGAGCCTCAAGTATATTTTCACTCAGAGTGAGCTGAATATGCGGCAGAGAAGATGGCTAGAGTTGGTCAAGGATTATGATCTGGAGATTCACTATCATCCGGGCAAGGCTAATGTTGTAGCAGATGCTCTGAGCAGGAAGAGCTATGTTAACATGCCCGTGGCTTTTCAGATGCCTCAGGAGTTATGCGAGGAGTTTGAGCAGTTGAGCCTGGGTTTCTTGCATCACACCTCGGGTACATCATTCGAGGCAGAACCCACTCTTGAGGCAGAGATCAGGCAGCATCAGAAAGACGATAAGAAGCTGCAGGAGATCCGTGACATGATCAAGATTGGCAAAGCACCTCATTTCAGAGAGGATGATCAGGGTACCTTGTGGTACAAGGGTCGTATATGCGTGCCGGATGTGAATGACCTCAGGAAGTTGATTCTGAGTGAGGCTCATGATACAGCATATTCTATCCATCCAGGCAGCACGAAGATGTATTACGATCTGAAGGAACGATTCTGGTGGTATGGAATGAAGCGTTCCGTTGCGGAGTACGTGGCTATTTGTGACACTTGTCAGCGTGTCAAGGCAGAGCATCAGAGGCCAGCAGGGTTATTGCAGCCGTTGAAGATTCCAGAGTGGAAATGGGAGGAAATCACAATGGACTTCATTGTTGGCTTGCCTCGTACTCAGAAAGGGTACAACTCCATATGGGTAGTAGTGGATCGGTTGACGAAGGTTGCCCACTTCATTCCGGTGAACACTACTTACTCCGGCGCCAGACTCGCAGAGTTGTACATCTCCAGGATTGTCTGTCTTCATGGTGTTCCGAAGAAGATTATATCTGATCGAGGATTTCAGTTCACTTCACGGTTCTGGGAGCAGTTGCATGATTCGTTGGATACGAAGTTGCGCTTCAGTACTGCTTATCATCCTCAGACAGATGGGCAGACAGAAAGAACCAACCAAGTGTTGGAGGATATGCTTCGAGCTTGTGCTATTCAGTATGGAACCAGCTGGGATAAATGTCTGCCGTATGCAGAGTTTTCTTATAACAACAGTTATCAGGCCAGTCTGAAGAAGTCCCCGTTTGAGGCTCTGTATGGTCGGAAATGCAGGACTCCACTGTATTGGGATCAGATTGGTGAGAGGCAGGTGTTTGGTCCGGATATTGTCGAGGAGGCCGAACAGCTGGTACAGCAGGTGCGAGAAAATCTGAGGGTCGCTCAAACGCGTCAGAAGAGCTATGCGGATGTTCGTCGCCGAGATTTGACCTTTGCAGTGGGTGATCATGTATATCTGAAGGTCTCGCCGATGAGAGGAATCCGCAGGTTTAATGTGAGAGGGAAGCTAGCCCCTCGATACATTGGTCCGTTCAGGGTGTTAGAACGGAAAGGTGAGGTGGCATATCGTTTGGAGTTGCCTCTCAATCTCTCGGGAGTACACGATGTGTTTCACGTGTCTCAGCTGAAGAAGTGCTTGAGAGCGCCAGAAGAGCAAGCACCAATAGAAGGGTTAAATGTGCAGGAGGATCTGACCTATGTCGAGCATCCGGTGAAGATTCTGGAGACGTCTGAGAGAGTTACCAGAAATAAGAAGATCAAGATGTGCCGTGTTCAGTGGAGTCATCATACGGAGGATGAGGCTACTTGGGAGCGAGAAGACGAGCTGAGGAAGACATATCCCGATCTTTTTGCTAGCTAGCCTGTTCGAATCTCGGGACGAGATTCTTGTAAGGGGGGTAGGTTTGTAACACCCTAATGTAATTTTCCCTAATTATAATGAATTTATTTGGGCTTAAATAAATTTTCCAGGCTTTTCTTTAATTTTTGTGGCATTTAAAGTAATTTTATAACGCAAGTAATTAAAATTTATTATAAGGTCAACTTGCTTGTGCATTCATGCTGGTGCATTGTTTTATTTGTGCTGGGTTGAATTCAAATTTATTTGAATTCACACGGAATTGTTTGAATAGCTTGAGTGTAGGAAAGGAAAAGAAAAGAAGAAGAAGAAGAGAGCAGCAGTCCAACAGCCCAAATCCCCTCTTTCTTCCCCGTGGGCCTTTTTCCTCTTCCTCCCTCAGCCGGCCCAGCATCCCCGCGCTTCTCTCCCTCTCTCACTCGCTGCCACACAGGCCCGCATGTCGGCGCCACTTCTTTCCCCAGCTGAGCCGCGCCTTTCCTCCCTCCTTTCTCTCTGGCAGCGTGGTCCCGCGTGTCAGTGCCCCCTTTCCTCTTTCTTCTTCCTTCCAACGCCCGACTCTCCCTCCCCTGTTTTCTCCCCGCCGGCCCAGCCGCCCCGTCTCTGGACATGGCCCCGCTTCACTGCTTCCCCTGGGCCCATCCCACCGCACCGTACCCCACCTAGAACTCTCTGGAAGTTACCCGAGCTCGGATGGGGCCGTGCTGCAACCGCCCGCGGGATGCGCGGCATCCGTTGGCTCGGCGACCCGCACGCCGAGGTGGCTCGGCCCTCCTCTTATCCCCGGCGCCTCTCGGGTCCACCTAAGTTGCAGCGGCCTTCCTGAGCGCGCCCTGAGCCCTGCACCGAACGCCACTGCTCGGATTGGAAGGCACCGCCATTGTTGGCCACCGTCGGTAAGTGCCGCCGCATTTTGGTTCCCCGCCACCGGTGCACTTCAGGCCTTCCTAATCCCCTAGCCACCTCCACAGGGACTCCCCGGATCGGTCCCCGCAACCCAGAAGTCCGGGGCACCCCTACAGCGGTCTCCCCACGATCACCGACCGTCTCCGCCGCCCGCCCGCCGCCGACGGCACTCTTTCGCCGCGTCCTCGCCCGTCTCGAGCCCACGGTGAGGAACACCACCACCTCCCCCTCGGTGATAATCTAACTAGCGTGGTTTGTGGCATGTTTCCGAGGTCGGAACGCCGTCCCGGTGAGCCCCGTCAAGCAGAGCCGCCCCTCACCGTGGCAGGGCGCGGTTGAGCCCAGACCAGCCGTCCTGAGTACCCAGACGCGCTCGTCATGCCCCTCCGGTCCTCCCAGGCTCAGGCCCCGCTCGGATAGACCTCCGGAGGATCGGATTTGGCCTGCGCCGGTGAAGCGCCGCCGCGGGATTTGTCACCGGAGAGGCAGCGCCGCCAACTGTGTCCCCAAAACTCTCCAGCCGTCCGATCCAAAGTGGGCAGTCGGGATTAGATCGAGCTGGGCACGAGTCAGGACCACCGGATCTGGATCCAACGGACGGGATCCACGCGTACCCCTTCGCTTAGTGGATCTAATCTCAGCCGCACGATCAAGATCCGAGGGCCCAGAACAGGAGATACCGGTTCGGTCTGTTCTTTTTGCTAAAGAGTCCTCGGGTTTTCCGGGAATCAACCCGCGCTCCGGTGAAGTTCAAAGATAATTGCGGATAAGTCCTGTTTCATGCGTTTAGACCCCTAGCCTCTCTGGAAATCTAACCCGCAGTCCGTGCCTTGTGTTTTCACGTGCTAGCCCCCGGGTCTATGCTTTATTTACGTTTAAGTCCTCAATTTTTGCGCAGAACCCCTTAGGATCTCCAGTTTTCTTGCAAATAAGCCCCTGGATCCTGTTTTGAGCGCAGTTTTCGCGTTTTAGCTCCGTTTTAGGTGTTCTTTATATGCACGCGATTGTTGTAACGCGTAGATTAGTTCTAGGCTAGTTTTGTGTGCTGTTTTATTGTATTGGTGTACTGTTTTCTTATATTTTGCTATTGTTTGCATGTGTGTGCATGTGTGGCCCATGTATTGTTGTTACGATCATGAGTAGACGCGGAGCCTTTGGACCAGTACCAGGAGCAGCCGTCTTCCGAGCAGTTCGAGCAGCAGCCGGGAGAGTACGAGGAAGGCAAGTATAACATGAATCTCCTATCACTTTTAAATACAATTTCATACTGCATTTAAATTCTGTATGCCTATAAGGATTTCCTAGCCACTTTATATCCTATATATATATCCTTTGGGTTGCATTGTGGTTAGTTGTGCTAGGTTGCTGCGCTATAACACACTTGGTCCTTTTTAATTAATTTGTTAATGGTTATATGCAACTTAATTCTGGAGCCGACCCTCTGTGCTGTGTGCTTGAGTGGTTTGTGCGTCCTTAAAAGATGTTTTTGTTAGAAACATGGTTTAGGGGGCCAGCACGGTGCTTAGTGCTTGGTTGGCCACTCTCCATAAGGACCGGTTCATAGAGCGACAACCTGGGACAACCGCGCAACCACAAGACTGGAATGGGACGGTCTTGACTTACTAATTAGGTTATTTTGGTTCGGGAGTAACTTACCTGCGTGGGCAAGAGGGGTGGTAAGCTTCAATGGTCCCTGCTCCTCCGGCTTGGTCTGTGCTGTGTGTCTTGTACCCCCGGAGGTGGGCCCCATCGTCGCTGATCCAGAATCCTTAGCGGTTACACCTTACCAACGTGATCCTCTGTAACGGTCTCGTAGTGTGCTTGCTAGCCATCTCACCTAAGGAAGTGTGATGAACAACTAGCGTAGCTCACGACTTGTGGGTAAAGTTGTGCAACCTCTCGAGAGTGTAAAACTGATATATCAGCTGTGCTCACAGTCATGAGCGGCCCAGATCCTCCTTTTGATTAGTGGGGTTATCAACCTTTGACGAGGGCGATTCCCCGGGTGGTTTTGGTTTGGATGGTTCTCAGTAGTTCTTAATTAATATTGATTAATTCTTATGCAATTTGGGTTATGGTAACTCATCCACTTGTAGTAATTAGCTTTAATAAAATTTGCCAAGATTAAAAGCTAATGCAGTTGAGTCAGCTAACCTTAGAGCCTCATGCTCGTGTTATACTTGTTGAGTACGAGTTTGTACTCACACTTGCCTCTCTACTCTTCTGTTCTATTTTCGGATATCTTCGACTGCTGCTCAGTGCCCGGCAACGTGGAGGACTACGTCAGCGGCTTCAACGACTTCTAGGCGTTTGTCTCCCAGTCGACGTCCCTGTGGCGCCCAGTTCATCACGTATTCATTTTACGCTTCCGCATTCCTTGAACTGATTCTTGATTCAGTTGTAATAAAGATTTTCATATATTAATTTATACGCTTTTATTCGTGACATGTGTTGTGATATCTTGATAATCTGTTGTATATATGCGTGACTTGATCCTGGCGCATATATGATTGCTCGATTTATGTTCTTATAAATCGGGTGTGACAGAAGGGCGAACTTCAATTCAATAGTATGAAGCCAAGCATCGGCATCAAGAGGTTCTTCAGCTTTACTGAACAATGGGGGCTGGGTACTGAAGAAAACTTGATAGCTTGCCACTTGAGGGTTGAGGTCATCACGACCTCCTCGTGGTTGTTGGCGATGCTGGTTCTGTTGTGCCTGCACTAGCAGATTGAGAAGCTCAGTCTGCCGTGCCATAACCTTTGCTAGATTTGGTGGTGGCGGTGGCGGTTGTTGTGAACCGCTAGCCTGATCTAGCCTGAAACCTTCAGGAGTTCCACACGTAGCGCCAACCATCTAAAAAACATGGAAGATGTCCATTACAACAGGTTATTCTTGCTTCCATTATTAGAGGCATGTTGCATGGTACAACATATCGAAACAGCATTAGAACGATGTTGAGCATACACAATGAGTTTGAGAAATGTATACAATTCGCGTCCATGTCATCAAATCAACTCAACAGTCATAGATAGGAAGGAGAAATGGATAAGGACGATGATTGTGAAACCCAACTGGTGGTCACCATATAGTACATAATTCTGGTAGTCTTTAAAGCACATAAACAACTAGAGTTCAACTACTATAAACCACAATGTTACAACAAGTGGCCTTATCCTAGTGGTCATATTACATCCCTCCTATTTACCAATGCTACATCTTAGGATCACAACACCAGCTGCACCATCTTGCCTAAAAGTCATCTAAATTGCCCACAAACGACGCACTCCCTGAGGAAGAGTCATCATCCTGAGGGTTGGGCTCTGGATCTCCATGTTCCGAATCTATCTTGGACACGCCTTCAATTTCCTCGGGTTCTTCTTCTGAATCTTCCTCCTCTTCTTCCAGCTCATTCGGCACAAAAGGAGGCATTTGCTGTTCTTGGAGCATCTCAATATGTCCAAGGGCATCACCTAATTCTTAATTCAATTCATGGACTTGTTCCTGCAAAAATTCAATTACGGTGTTGCGCTGAAGAATTTGAGCATCACTCTCCAAGATCTGCACCTCCAAATGCCCAATAGTAGTATCTCTCCCGACAATTTCTTGACCAAGCGAATGGATCTGGTCATCTTTCAGGGTAAGATCCCTATGAAAATCTTGGGCCAGATTCACCATATCGTCCATACACCTTTGCTTAAGTGACTGGAGGCGGTACTGAGCGTTCATATACCTGATCACTGTCCTGAGGGTCTCCTCAGCTATATCTCCAACTAAATGTCCGAGATAAGTTGTTCTGAAGATCCACTTAGCATCGTGTGCAAAAACTGTTGGAAACAGTCCGATGGGGTAAGCTGCTACCACATTCAGGTGTTGTTCACAAAAAGTGGTGATAGCCTTGAGGGTTGCTACTTATAAAAGTATCCACGAGACGATATCCAACAACCTCTATCTCAATAGATTGCCACTCAAGAGTAGGATGCTGGGGAATAGTAACAGTAGCACGGCATCGAGGGACTCCGACCTGAGTAAACTCATGACCCTTATACTGGGGTGGATCCGGGTAGTGATAAAGATGAAGTGTATCCCACAAAATTCTCGGAAACCCTTCCCAATACAGGCAATCAGTGTGAGCATATCCATCAGCATCCCAATAGATCCTCTAAACATCTGCCATATGAATCAAAAGGATTCAAATGTTAGATTGGTAGAAATTTTCCTAAAGTTTGAAGAAGGCTGTGGAAAAATGTGAGTCAAGCTCATGAAATTGCTAGATTGCATCATAGTATCTATCCGACTAAGAGCTCACAAGATAAAAGGAACGAGACATCTAATTTTGGTAACAGCAAAGATTGGATATCAGATGGATATTATAGATCTTGAGGATGAAACAAAAGATGCCAAGATACTAACCCTATAGTTGTCCATATGACCATTTCAAGATTACACTTGTGAATAACAACACTCTAGGTATCCTTAGGATAACATTAGCACGAATTCTAACTTACAAACAATAGTTCAAAGATGCATGCACGTACTACGTCCTCACAAACAAAAATAATATAGGTACGTCTCTCCCTATAATATCTAGTCGATAAATCCTAACCGTTCAGAACCTATCGAATCGTGGTTAACGTTCCTTATATATATACATATATATATATATATATATACACCCAATGAACCTTTCATGCCAGCATGTCATGAAAGCGTTCCTAACCATTACTGTTCACTATAGAAACAACATCTGTACAATTACCGCCGTACAGACAACGTTAACATACGTTATCAAAACAACGTATTCACGGGGGTACCGCAAAATGCGGGGTATGAACAGCGATCACCATACCCTGTGCCTAACCATATACTTTCAATATAACCAACTGAAGTTGATATATTGGCAGCATCTCAAGTAGACCACTGCTTGAGAAACAGCGTTCGGTTCGCATCACCGACGGGAAGGCTAACTCCCCAATTAGCTGAGGATCTTTACCTTCTTACCTTCACGATGAGAGCATCGTTACAGAATATGAGGTTGATTGTACAAAAGTTTAAGTTTTAACGAAAAAGTAATGCTGGAAGTTAGAGTTATACATATATTTATACTATAGCCACCTCTAATTCCCTTATTAAACATCACCCTAGGGCTTTACGTACTAAGCACAATCCTTAACGAAACTAACGTAGTTTTATAAAATACTTTATTGGTCCAAATTTTATACTTTAAGGCAATTCATATCTCCTGTGTACACTTGTTAGCTCTAATACCAGCTGTGGCAGAACCAACCTAAATTACAATGGCTCAAGTGCGCTGATCCTTTCTCGGAAGGGAGCAAGGACTCAACCGCACTTCAAACAGTGTAACCCCGTGATCTGTCGGGTAAAGTCCCGATAAAACCACCTAACTCAGGATCAAAACAAGGTACCTCGCACGAAGGCGAGTCCAGAGATACAAGCACCGATACTTTTACATTACAGGCATAATATTACATTAGTTTCGGATATATACAGTAGTAAAACCTAACTAGTAAGAATTTATACAAAACCATTTAAAGGAGTTAGTATTAGCAGCGGAAAGTAAAATATGACACTATTAGATGTCGCGGAACGGATATTGAGCTAAGCCCAAGCCCAACATCACTCGGAGGAACCTGTGTTGGCCGGGGACAGATCCCATTCCACGGACCAACTATCGGGGAGAGTATAGGGCCAGGGTACAGGCAGAGCAGCGTTCTCAGGAGGATTACCTGAAATACAGTTAAATTTGCAAGACTGAGTATTCTTATACTCAGTAAGGTTTACCGTTTCATGGTATACGTAGCCATGTAGCTAGACTATGAAGGCTTTGTGAAAAGTTCTGGATTTGTCTTTTGCTGAAAAGCACCAAAGAGTAGGTCCTTAATTTTCAAATTTTAGCTTTCAAACTCTAGTTGATTATCCATTCTAGGTAAGCAATTATAATTACTCAAGCATGGTAGAACTTTTTAACAAACATTATCTTTGATAATCGTAAGGTTGCTCTTATTACTCTATGTGGCAAAGGGATCAAGCAGTCTCGATCTCCGCAAGAAACAGACGATTCAGAATCAAATTTTCAAACCTTGCAAGGGCAAACCTAACTCACACGCTTGGAACATCCAACGATTGTTCTGAAGCAACTGTTTGCCTTTCATTCTGACTCGTGGATCAGTGCCACCACAAGTGATTGTAGGACCATACGCACATCCAATGTGCAGGACGTACGCCTGTAGCGCGACTACATGACCGTACTCCTGTCTGTTGTGCGGAACGTACTCCCGCACGTCGGTGCATGTGCGAAAAACCAAATTACGAGTGGTGGGGGGTATGTCCACTTCTCGGGCTGATCGGTTACTAGGCTTACCGCATTCCCATAATTCACGGCATGTGGCTAGTACTTTCAAACAATTAACCACCGCTACCACACACCGCGACCTTATCAACTTTTATCGGCACAGACGGGGTCTCTGCCAAGGTCATGAATCATAATCGCAATCTCGTCCATTATCCTTACAGTGATTGCAGGAATGTAAACATTGCAACTCCTATAAAGCTCGCGAGTGATAGGCAATCACTCGACTTCTACCGGTCTTATAAGCATAGCAGCTACTCGGACTCAAGTTCTAATATACAATACATAGGATCTTAGGAATATGTGACTAGGGTTTCCATACAACTCCTAAGACTTAGATGCATCAGTACAATAAATTAATATTTAAATTGCAGTGTATGAAAATAGGGTTTATGTCCGGGGCTTGCTTTCGCTGGTGGGGCTGGGGTTAGAGATGTCAACACTAAAACCTTCCGAACTGGGGTTCGGGGCTTCAGTTAAATCTCCGGTGACGTTCCCGGGGTCTTCAGAAATTCCTTCTTCTGGTTCTGGAATTAGCTGATAATCCCCGTCAGTGAGAGTCATCGAGTCTACAGGATATGCAAACATTATAATTTAGGGAATGCATACACTTCCATTTCATTTCACGATAAAATTCCAATCCAATAAACAAACATTCCATTTAGCAAACCTATCATCTACTCTCCTACTGGGCAATCATTTATCGAGTACAAACTAAACTATCTAATTGCATGAAATGACATGTTTACTTACTCTAAGCAACCAAACTTATTACATTAGTTAGCTTGGGGTGATCCTAATTTACCAAACTAATTCCATTAAACACCATTAGTGGATTTTAGGAACTAGATTAATTATTCTTTAAAGAAATGGGGTCATTATTATTAAAAACTTGTTGGAAGGAAGGTTCTATAAATTTATCAGAATTTTATCTCCACACGAACAGTGCTACAAAAATAAACAAACTTAGCACTATTATTTCAAGATCTATTTATATCTAGAGTTCCAGATAGATTTAGGTGCTGAAACTTTATGGATATGTTAAACAACTCAGAAACATTATTCAAAAATGTTTTCATAATTTTCATGAACAGGATCTTGCACAAATTAATTAACCTTAAGATTATTGATAGACCCCTGGCTTTTCATAGAAAACACCCTAACAAGATTGAAATCAAAGCAATCAGATCCTTGGCCGGATTAAAATAGGGGACAGGGAGGGCAACGGCGGCGTTGTGGTGAGGCGGCTCACCGGCAGTGGATCGGAGGTGGGGGAGGAGCTTCAGGGGGTCGAGGCGGTTCACAAGAGCTGCTTGGCAGGGGCTAGGATGGCTGGAAAGGCTGGTCCCCACGGCGACCCGGGACGGTGGCGAGAGGGAGCTCAACAGCGAGGTGGATTCGGTGCTCAAGGGCGGTGATGGAGGGGCGGGAGAGCTTCACGGAAACAAGGCGAAGCTGCTAGAGGGGTTGGTGTGAATCGGGAAAAGGTGGGGCGAACTGTCCATGGTGGCGCGGAGCGACGGCAATGGAGTTCAACAGCGGCGGCATTCTGGTGGCCGGAGTGCAGGAAGGCGGCGAAGAAGTGGCTAGGAAGCTTCTTCGAGTAGATGTAGTGCTGGTGTTGAGCTCGGTGAGGTCCAAGAGGGGGCGAAGCGGTAGGACGACGGTGAAGTCGATCAGCGACGGTGGACAGAACGGCCGGCGCGGCGTTCTAGTGGCGCGAGCGTGAGGGAATGGAGAAGAACTAGCTATGAAGCTTTAGTGGGGTGTAGTGGTGCCAGTGGAGCACGGGATTGTGGATGTGGGGTGGCAGAGGCGGCTGACGACGGCGAGCAGAGAGGAAGGCGGTGGTCTGGCGGGGTGCTGAGCGGAGAGGAAGCCGAAGAAGCAAAATGCGGGCGCATGAGCAGAACCAAGAAGAGGCACGAGCAAGCCGGAGCAGCTGCTGTCGACCGGCGGCACGACATGGCAGCTTCGGGCGACGGCGGAGCGGCGTGGCATGCGCGGGAGAAGACAGCGGGGAGGCGCTGAGGCGGTGCCAGAGCTTCCTGGCGACGCGTGGAGGGGCGCTGGAGTAGGAGCTAGCCTCGGGCGGCGCGGCAACAGCGGCCAACGGCGGCGCTGCTATGCGGCAGAGAGAACAGAGGAAGGAGAAACGGGGGAAGATCCTAGGGTCCTATCTGCAATTACAGGAACTACAGGGACTTCACTGTAAAAAAACTTCCCACTATTCTAAAGCTTAAATGAGAAAATGGTCAAAATAAAAGTTGTAGAACTTTTTAAAAACTGCAACTTTGCTTTAAGGTTCAAGTGCAAAAACTCAAAGAATAAGGTTTTATTTTTGAACTCTTGGACTAAATTCAAAATTATCAAGTTTTTGTCCTATTGAAGGCAAATTTCATTAGGTTTTGGACCTAAATGCAAGTGTTTATGCAAGGTAATGATGACTAACATTCTTACACTTTGACCCCTAGTAAAAGTGAGAGTTACATTTGTAATTCAAAACCTTTGCACAAAAGGACTTGTATTTTTGAGAAATTACACATAAACCCTTATTTTCACATACTTCACTCAATTTCACATAATTCAACACCTACATTACAACTTCTCCCTCTGTTTGCTACATTCAGACACCTAGGGTGTCACACTTGCTGCCCTTTTTGTTGTTCTCGTCGTAGAGTCTTTTCTTCAGTCCATCAAGGATCATGTTGTTGGCGCGCTCAACCTGGCTGTTGGCCCGCGGGTGAGCCACTGAGACATACTTGACCTCAACGGCGCTGCGCTCGTAGAATTCCTAGAACTCATGCGAGTGGAAATTGAATACCAGATCTGTGATGATAGTGTTGGGGAAGCCGAATCGGTGCAAGATGTCGCAGATGAAGCTGACCACTCGATTTGCGGAGGGTTTTCTAATTGGCTTGTACTCGATCCACTTCGTAAACTTGTGGATGGCCACCAACATGTGAGCAAAACCTCCTGGCGCAGTTGTCAAGGGCCCAATCATGTCCAAGGCCCAGCATGCGAACGACCATGAAGGTGGTATGGTGATGAAATTATAAGCCGGGACGTGGTGCTGCCTGCTAAAAAACTGGCAGTTGGTACACCGGCGGATGACTTCTTCGGCTTCTGCCAAAGCTGTCAGCCATTAATACCTTGATCTGAAAGCCTTCCCGGCCAGCGTGCGAGAAGCAGCATGGTTCCTACATGCGCCTTCGTGGATCTCCTATATTATTTATCTGCCTTCCTTCATGCGGACACACTTCATGAGTAAGCCTGATGCTGATACACGCTTGTATAGGTTATCTCTGACTAGAACATACCCTTTGCTCCACCTTAAAATACGTGCAGCCTCAGTGCTCTTCTTATCGACGCCTAGGGGTAGTTTGTGCTCCTTGATGAAGTTGATAAAAGTCATCCGCCAGTCAACCTCGATCATCATAACCTCTCGATCGAGTTCTGTTGGACCCTGAACGATGGTGCTTTGATCTGGTATGTTGATGGATGGGTGATGCAGCTCGTGGACAAGAACTCCTAGTGAGACATTTGCTCGATCGGAGCCTAGCTTTGAGAGCACATCCGCCCCCACATTGTTGTCGTGAATCACATGATGAATTTCCAGGCCCGAGAACTTGTTCTCGAGCTTGCGTATCTCTACAACGTACACGTCCATGGTGTCCTTGTTGATATCCTACTCCTGGTTGACTTGTTCGTCCACCAGCAAGGAGTCGCCATAGACAAGTAGTCGCTTGATGCCCAGGGAGGCGTAGCCTGTGCCGTAATGCCTCGTACTCGGCTTCATTGTTTGAGACCTCAAATACTATTTGGAATACATATTTGAGTTGTTTTCCTATTGGACTGATGAAGAGTACTTCAGCTCCACCACTTTTGAGCTTGAGTGAGCTGTCGATGTACATCACCCAATGCTCTGGCAGGTTGGTTGCAGCTTCCACTTGGTTTTCTCGCCATTCTTCCATAAAATCAACTAGTGCTTGCGACTTGATGGTGGTGCGAGGCTTGAAGTCAAGAGTAAGAGCCCCCAGTTCCACTATCCACTTGTAGATTCGTCTTGTGGCATCCTTATTGTGGAGTATATCCGCCAATGGGGAATCAGTGACAACTGAGATCTTTTATGCGTCAAAGTAGTGGCAAAGCTTTCTAGATGTGATGAGTATAGCATAGAGTAGTTTTTGAATTGATGAGTAATGAACCTTGGATTCAGAAAGGACTTCACTAACGAAGTAGACTGGTCGCCGCACACCGAAGGCATGGCCTTCCTCCTGGCCTTCCACCACGATTGCCGTGTTGATGATGTGAGTAGTCGTGATGATGTAGAGTAGCAGGTTCTCACCTAGTTGTGGAGCTGTGAGGATGGGGGGTGACTGCAGATGATGCTTGAGGTCTTGCAGCACCTGCTCCGCCTGCTCGATCCAATGGAACTTGTCCTGGAGTTTTAGCAACTTGGAGAAGAGTAATCCGTGTTCTCCAAGTCACGAGATGAATCTGTTTAGGGCCGCCATGTAGCCTGTGAGCTTCTTGACATCCTTGATCATCCGCAGAGCCCCCATGTCTGTAATGGCGGTGATCTTCTCTGAGTTTGCTTCAATTCCTCGGTGACTGGTGATGAAATCAAGTAGTTTCCCTTGCTGTATGCCAAAGACGCACTTAGTTGGGTTGAGAGTGCACCGGAACTTGCGCAGGCTATTGAAGGTTTCTTCGAGGTCGGAGATGAACTTGTTGTGGGTTCTGGTCTTGATGACCACGTCGTCCATGTAGGCTTCAACATTGCAATGTAGCTGGTAAACGAGGCATAATTGGATAGCCCACTGATAGGTGGCTCCTGCATTCTTCAGCCCAAAAGACATAGTTGTGTAGGCATATGCATAGAACGGGGTGATGAATGCCATCTTGATCTGATCTTCTTCCTTGAGGACGATCTGATGGTAGCCCGAGTAGCAATCAAGGAAAGAGAGCAGGATGCAGCCAGCCATGGAGTCAATGCTTGGTCGATGTGCGGGAGCGCTAAGGGTTCCTTCGGGTAGTGCCTGTTGAGATCAGTGTAATCCACACACATCCTCCATTCATTATTATTCTTTTTCAAAACTAGTAAAGGGTTAGCTAGCCTGTAACACACTAATGTAAAATTCCGAGATTTATAATGAATCTAAATGGGCTCCAGTAATTTTCTAAGGATTTATCTTGCCTAGCTTGCATTTAATTTAATTAAATTCCACAAAGAATTAAAATTTATTTTAGTTCAACATGTTTGTGCACTCATGCTGGTGCATAAGTTTTATTTGAGTGAGTGCATAGGATTTTGAATCCAAACTTGATTTAAATTAAAATAGATTTGGGATGGTTTGAAAAGAAAAAGGGAAGGAAATAGGAAGGCAACCCTAGCTCCCAGCCCAGCCCGGCTTGCTTTCCCTTTCTCCCCCTCAGCCCGGCCTCCTTCCCCGTGGCCCACCTTTCCTCCCTTGTGCCGCCCCACTCAGCTCCCACTCGGTTCTCCTTCTCCTCCTTCCCGCGCGCAGCCCAGCTCGGCCCAGCTCGCACGGCCGCTTCCTCCACGCGCTCCCTCTCTCTCTCCCTCCTTATCTCTAACCGGCCGACCCCACCTGTCGGTGCCCCGTTTTCCTCCTTCCTTTCTTCCTCCTCGCAGCACCGGCCGCGCAACGGCCGCCGTGATCCTCGCCTGCCTTCCCCGAGCGCGCCCCCCCGAGATCCCTACCTTCCCCTTTAAACGCGCCCGCAAACCCTCTGTGCCCTTATCCCCTACCCCGCAGCCGCCACCCGAACCCTAGCGCCACCGCCCTCTCGCTCCGCCACGCAAAACCCCTGCCTCACCGTGGACCCACCAATCCGCCGCACCCCAGACCCGGCCAACCCCCGCCATCGCTTCGCCTCGGTGCCAGGGAGCATCCCAAGCTCTTCACCCGCGACCCCGGCCCGTGCAACGGCCGGAATTGCACCGAGGACCGCCGCGGTGAAGTGCTCTGCACCCTCGATTCCTTGCCGCTGGTAGCTCTTCGGCCTTCTTAATCCCCGTGGCACCTCCGCAGGAACACCACGAGTCAACCCGTGGTGATCAGAAGCCCGGAGACGCCCTGCATCGGATCCCTCCACAAGCCCCACGCCGCCCCGCCGCATGGACCTCGCCGCCGATCACCCTGCGCTGTTTCTCCGGCCAGTTCGAGCCCTCGGTGAGCACCACGGCACCTTCCCCGTCCTGTTGCGCTAGGTCCGGTAGGCTGTAGCCCACTCTTGTGGCCAGACCACGCACGCCGGCGCTCCGCCACCGCCGCTCCACCAGGGCGAGCCCTCTGCAACTCTGCACCACCGCCACATCGCACTGTTTTGGCTTGCCTTTACACCGCGCACGCGCTCGGCCCTGTTTGCGCCCTTTCCTGTGCCCAGAACAGCACGCACGCCGTGCTGACCCGCCTCCACCGTCGCGACCGCGTCCCCGAGCTCACTGAGCCCCGCTAAGGCCCGAGGTGGATTACACATGTCGCGCTGACCCTCCCTGACGCAAACCCGAGCCTTGTTGACCACCGGAGCGCCGGAATTGGCGAAGTACGTCGAGCCGAGCCGCGCGCCGCCGCGGGAACTCGTCTCCAGTGACCAGCGCTGCCACCCCGCGCGCCCAAACCCCGTGAGCCATCTGATCCTGAGCCAACGCCCACGATTAGATGATGGTTTGTTTAGATCTGAGCCGCGGGATCATGATCCAACGGATTAGATCCACACGTACCGGTTCACGGATCTGTTAGGGTCCGAGCCGTCCGATTTGAGATCAATGGCCAAGAATAGATCCAGATCAATTTAGGTCCGAATCGTTAGATCCAGATCCGGCGGCCCAGAATAGAAGGTACCCCTTCGGCCTGGCAGCTTTGCTAAAGAGACCCTGAGTTTCTTTGGAATCAACTCGCAGTCCACCACCGTTCCAAAGTAATTCCAGATAAGCCTTGTTTTTAGCGTTTAGACCCCTGAGCTTCTTAGATATGGAACCCGCCGTCCAGACCTTGAATTTTGGCGTGTTAGCCCCTGCTTCTAGAGTTTAATTTCATTTAAGTCCTTAGTTTTTGCGCAAGAACACCTGGAAACTTCTGTTTTCTTACAGAAAAGCCCCTAGACCTTGTTTTAGCCCTAGTTTTCGCGTCTTAGCTCCGTTTTAGGTGGTTTTCATGCTCACATGATCGTTGTAACGAGAGCAATAGTTTTAGCTTACTTTTGTATGCTGTTTTATTGTATTGTTTCTTACCTTTTGCCCATGTTTGCATGTATGTGCCTGTGTGGACCATGCTTGGACATTATGATCATGAGTCGACGTTGAGCCACCGGAGTACCAGGAGCCACCCTCTTCAGACGTGTTTGCGCAGTAGCTAGGAGAGTTTGAGGAAGGCAAGTATAACATGAATATCCTATCACTTTTAAATACAATTTCATACTGCATTCTAATACTGTATGCCTATAAGGATTTCCTAGCCTCTTTTATCCTTTATACATATACCTTGGGTTGCATTTTGGTTAGTGGTGCTAGGTGCTGCGCTCTCACACATTATGGCCCTTTTTAATTAAATTTGATTAATGGTATATGCAACTTGACCATGAGAGTGGCCCCCTGTGCTGTGTGCTTGAGCGGCTCACGTCTCGTTAAAATATGTTTTTATAGAATCATGGTTTAGAGGGCCAGCACGGTGCTTAGTGCTTGGTTGGCCACTCTCCTTAAGGACCGGTTCATAGAGCGACAATCTGGGACAACTGCGCAACCACAAGACTGGAATGGGACGGTCTTGACTTACTAATTAGGTCATTTAGGTTTGGGAGTAACTTACATGCGGGGCAAGAGAGGTGGTAAGCTTCAATGGTCCCTGCTCCTCCGGCTTAGTCTGTGCTGTGTGCTTGTACCCCCGTGAGGTGGGCCCCATCGTCGCTGATCCAGAAACCTTAGCGGTTACACCTTACTAACATGATCGTTTGTAACGGTCTCGTAGTGTGCTTGCTAGTCATCTGACCTAAGGAACTGTGATGAACAACTAGCGTAGCTCATGACTTGTGGGTAAAGTTGTGCAACCTCTCAAGAGTGTAAAACTGGTATACTAGCCGTGCTCACGGTCATGAGCGGCCCAGATCCTCCATCTGATTAGTGGGGTTTATCTTTAGTGGTTTGGCTTGGTTTTTAGTAGACTCATGATTAATATTAATTAATTATTTATGTAACTTGGGTTATGGTAATTCATCCACTTGTAGAAAATAGCTTTAATAAAATTTGCCAAGATTAAAAGCTAATGCAGTTTAGTCAGCTAACCATAGAGCCTCATCATTCGTGTTATACTTGTTGAGTACAAGCTGTGTACTCACCCTTGCTTTCTCCACTCTTCTAATCTCTTTGGGATATCTTTGATTGCTGCTCAGTACCAGGCGACGTGGAGGACTACATCAGCGGACTCGATGATTTCTAGGCGTTTGTCTTTCAGCCGACATCCCTGTGGCGCCCTGCTCTTCATGTATTCATTTTACGCTTCCGCACTCCTTGAACCGATTCTTGATTTGGTTGTAATAAAGAATTCATTTAAAATTTATATGCTTTTATTTCATGATATGTGTTGTGATATCTTGATAATTCTGTTGTATATATGCGTGAATTGATCCTGTCGCATATATGATTGCTCGGTTTATGTCCTTGTAAATCGGGTGTGACATAGCCACTCTGGGTGGTAGACTTCTTTAATAAACCAGTTGTGAGTAGTTTTGCTAAGTCCTTCTTGATGGCCTCCATCTTTTCTGAAGCGAAGCGTCGTAGTTGTTGCTTCTTTGGAGTGGCTTTGGGGTCGACTTTTAGGCAGTGCTCTATCAGCTCCTTGGGCACGCTCGGCATATCTGCTGGTTTCCACGCAAATATGTCGCGGTTGGCCCTAAGAAAATTGATGAGCGCCCTTTCCTATTTGTCACACAAGCCACCTACAATCAAAGCTGTCTTGGATGGGTCACCTTCTCTTAGCTTAATGGTCTTGATACCGATGTCGCTAGGGTTGGGTTTTACCCTGGACTGGCTGGGTCTCTGATTGGAGACCTAAAACTCTATGTCAGCAAGCTTCTGTGCAGCGGCAAAGACTTTTATAGAAGGTTCTAGCACGCGTGATGTCGCGGCGTACTTGTTCGCCTGTTGATCGCAGTCATACGACTTCTTCATGTCGCCGCGGAATTTGAGGAGCCTGTTGTCGCCATAATTTGGCTGGGCCAAAGGATGGACCGAGAGTAGTATGGGCTGAAGGAAATCATCATAATGGTTTGCGAATCGGCTTCTGAGCGAACGTGTCGAGGGCCAGGATGGCCGTGTATCTAAGGATAGTTTGAATATAGTAAGTTAGAGATTGTATTGTAATCAGCTAGGATTAGTTAGAAAGATTTAGTCTCCGGACTATAAATATGTATCGTGAGATTCAATAGAATCAATCATCCACAACAAACTCTCGGCACATCACCATCCCTGTCTAAGGGCTTTCTCCAGGTAATCGACATGCTACTCCGATCATGTCCTGCATGGTCGGAGCAGCGTCGTGTTTATCTGTTTATCCTTGTGTTGCTCGTACTGAAGCGTTTTTGATGGCGAGTAGCACTAGTTATCTTAGACGATTATGATGTTGCAATGATTCTGAATAGTAAATCCATGCTTTGCTTGCTGCTTGTAATCATTTAGCTATCCTTAGTTCGATCTCGGGCGTAGGGGTAGCACGTTGCTCTGTTATTACTTAGTAGATCTAATCTGTTATGGTAGTTCTTTGTGTTACAAAGAATTGGTTTAATATCTGTATGATTAGGCCTTTCAAACGGGTTAAATGTTCCGGCTGCATGCTTGGTGCCTTATATAACCTGATAAGGGATTGTTCCGGGAATTGACTTTTTGGGTTTTTAGGCCTCTTTTTGGGTTAGTGTATTGCTATCTTTCATGCTCGTTAGGCTTAACCACACGTAGGATGTTCCGGTTATACGGTGAAAGCTTTTACCGTCGTAGATTGAATTAGCTTGGTAATTACAGAGCATGTTTCTATCCTTTCCATCGGGTTTGTGCGAACGATCGTATGTTTAGTAGATCCGATCTGTTAAACATGGCAATCGGCTTCTTCTAGCCGATTCTGATAAGTACCCGAAGGTTCAACCTGTTGTCAAGAAGGGTCCGACCTAGTACAATGACTCCGTCGGCTTCTTTAGCTGATCTTGAGAGTCATTGTAAGAGCCGATCACGGCTCGGACTAATGTTTAACGTGTCTGTGCATGCAGGAAGATAGCTGACAAACGACTTCTACACCTTCCTGATCAGGTATAGGTCAGGTGGCACGCCTAGCACTTCACCAAGCCAGGGCGTGTGCCGGACTCTTGGGCCGTTGACCGAGGGACCGGGGTCCACCAGCAGTCCCAGAAGCCTCCCGGCTCCTCGTGTTGCCTGTCGCTACTCGCCGGTAGGTTTTGACCGACAACACATTCTGGCACGCCCGGTGGGACCACATCGAGTACTACGTTGACGCATCGACTACATCGACTACATCGACTACTGCGTCAACTACATCAACTACATCATCTTCTTTGGCTTCATCAACTTCCATTATCAAGATGCCGAACGAGAACCCAATTACTTATGAGGAGTTGTCTGAAGAGCATAAGCAGAGGTATGATGAAATAAAGGCTGCTTTTGAGGCCGATCTCCTCGGCTCGTTTGAGAGGACCCGTCACCACGGCATCAGGTGGAAGGGGTTTTCATCTGAAGGGGCACTCGACGAAGTGGATCTATCTACCCCTACGGAAGAACGTACTCGGGCTCTCCGTCAGGAGGTCAATTACATGGTGGCTCACTCATTGCATCAACATTCTATGAGTTTGGTGAATACCCTTGAGCGTGTTGCGCTGCGTGTGGTGCAGGAAATTATGAAAGATCAGTACTCTCCAACAGGACCTGCTTTAGGGAGTCACAGAGGAGAGTTTCCTTCTCAAACCAGGCCACCAGTGCCTTATGCATTTGCTGCCCCAGAGCAACAAAATTCTCCAGGATATGTCATATACAAGGTAGGAGGTGACCCTACTGATCACCAATTCTTCAGCGAACCCCCCAAGGAGGTGCCGCACGGATATATTTGTGCATACATACCAGATGGTGGTCACCCGGCGCAACTCCCGCAGAGAGCAACTGGAGGAACATCTGTAGTCGATGCCGACAAACAGGCATGGCTGGATGCTTACGCAACGAGGCCGAGTCATGAAGGTACGCACTCGGCCCCAGGAATTCATTCTGTAGATCAGATTAGTGCCATTTTGAGGGATCAATTTGGCATCCTCCCAAGTGACTTCGACCTGATTCCTCTGCCGCCCAGGTATTGGCTACCTGAGTTCACCAAATTCAGCGGGGCAGAAGGATCTAGCTCCATAGAACACGTAAGCCGATATCTAGCGCAGTTGGGGATGATTTCGGTGTTAGATCCATTGCGAGTAAGGTTCTTCTCGCAGTCTCTCACAGGGCCGGCTTTTGGATGGTACACATCATTGGGTCCTGATTCTATCCGCACTTGGAAGTAGCTTGAGGAATAGTTCCATATACAATATCATTCAGAAGCTGTAGAAGCTGGGATCGCTGATGTGGCACAGGTCTGCCAGAAGCGAGGAGAAACAGTGGCGGAGTACATTCAGCGCTTCAGAGAAGTCAAGAATCGATGCTACTCGATTCGAATTTCAGAGAAAGAAGCTGTTGAATTAGCAATCTTGGGGTTGGTAAAACCAGTCAGGGATTTGGTTTTCCAGCTAGAGTTCAACTCTCTGGCACATCTGGTACAAAAGATGACAGTATACGAGCAACGCCATCCAGAGTTGTACCAAGACAAGTTCAAGCGTCAGGTGGTAATGGTTGACGTTGAAGACTCTGAAGACTCTGGAGATGACCCAGAGATTGCAGTCGTGGAGTGGGCACGGGGGGCAAAGCCTGTGCCCTGCAAGTGGGTGAAGCAACAGGGTCCTCTAAAAGGCTTCGATTTCGATGTAAGCAAAGTCGAGCAGATATTCGACTTACTCTTGAAGGAAAAGTAGCTGAAGTTCCCTGAAGGTTTCAAGATCCCAACAGCCCAGGAGCTTCAGGGGAGATTATATTGCAAGTGGCATAATTCTTTCACCCACGGTACCAGCGACTGCAAAGAACTCCGGCGACAGATTCAATCGGCCATTGAGCAAGGCCGATTAATTTTGGGGCAGTATGCCATTAAGGTTGATACTCAGCCGTTCCCAAATGTAAATATGGTGGAAGGGTACGATCGATCAACGTGTCGCAGCTTGATTTCATGCTTGGTATTAACATGGCAGCACATACATCCCGTCAACAATCAAGGAGGCAAGAGGCCAACTCCAGCGATCGGCCCCAAAAAGAGGAGAGGGATTATATCACCGAAGAGCAGGTGAGGCATGTCAGGAACCAGCGGCCAGTTTCTTCTCATCTTCTGAGGAAGTACCAGTATCAGTATCAGCAGCATCTCCAACACGAAACAGAAGAAGAAGAATATGGGCGATGCACTGGGAAACGCCTCAGGAGGCGAGAGGATACACGGGATCATTGGCATTGCCCGTTCTTCATGTACTGCTGGGATTCTGGTATGAAAAGACTACCTACCCTTGAAGATTGCCCATAATGCAATTCCCAGAAGAAAGATACGAGAAGCGCCTCAGTTTTTCAGCGCTTGGGGCCAGGGCAATCTCGCTGTGAACAAGACAAGTCGACATATATGGTGGGAAATTCAGAAGATGAGGACGACAAGTATCACCGGCCACGCTGGTGTCCCAATAGGCTCAACCGGTCCCAGAAGCGGAGGGTGCAGCGGCTGCGCAGCCTGGAAGAAGCCGAGGCCCAATACTTGGAAACATTAAGGAAGGTGCGGCCAGATTTGGCAGAAAAAGTTCACAATCCTCGAAAAGAAGAGGGTTCCTCCAAGAAGGTATGGAGGCCCAAGAAGTCGAAAGCAGATGTGAACACATCGGCTGATGCACACATGGTGTTTGTTGTCCCTGCAGAGTTCCATGCACCAGGCCGTGAGGAAGTGCCAGTGGCTCAGCTTGACTTGGGGCCACGACCGGTTATATTCGAGAAGCCCCCAGAAAAGAATTACAAGCACCTGAAAGCTTTATATCTCAAAGGGTACATCAACGGCCAACCCGTCAGCAGGATGCTAGTCGATACAGGAGCTGCAGTCAATATAATGCCGTACTCAGTGCTGCACAAGTTGGGGCATTCTGTCGGAGACTTAATCAAGACTAACATCACGCTAAGCGACTTCAACGGACAAACATCAGAAGCGCAAGGAGTTCTTAGCGTGGATCTAACGGTGGGAGGTAAAACTGTCCCTACATCATTTTTTGTGGTCAACAGCAAGGGCTCGTACACCGTTCTGCTTGGGAGAGATTGGATTCATGCCAATTGCTGTATCCCTTCTATGATGCACCAATGTCTAATTCAATGGGATGGAGATGAAGTACAAGTAGTCCACGTGGATGATTCTGCCAAAGTTTCACATGCTTCCATGAGTGTCTGGGACGCAGAGGACTAGGAACCAATCTCAGGGATTAGCTTGGAGGGCTGCGACCGTGTGGAGGCTACAAAAAATGGGGTGAGGCTAGTCTTATCCACTGGCCTTACAGAGTAGATGAGGTGCGAGAGTCATTTTGCACCAGAGAAACAGGAGAGGCCGATCCCCGCGATCGGCCCCAAAAAATAGAACTTCAGTTGTTTTTGTCATCCATGCTACATTATTTTTTAGTTCACAAGGAGGCCTGCTCGAGCAGCCGGCCATGTATTAATTGTAAAGAAGCACAAGTTAATAAAAAGAACAAGTCGGCCGATCCCTGCGATCGGCCAAATCCTTTTACATCACATTCATTGTCTATTTGCAGTGTCGACTTGATGGATGAAGGGAAACTAGAATACGGGTTTACATCTACTGACGAGCTGGAAGAAGTCGACATTGGTCCTGGGGATAAGCCACGGCCAACATTTATCAGTAAGAAGTTAAATCCAGGGTTACGAGAGGCGATAATATTATTACTCAAAGAATATGCAGATTGTTTTGCCTGGGATTACACAGAGATGCCTGGGTTGGATAGAAGTATTGTCGAGCATCGGTTCCCTCTCAAGCCAGGATTTCGGCCGTTCCAACAACGAGCATGACAAATGAAGGCCAAAATCCTGGAAGAAGTCAAGAAAGAAGTCGAAAAGATGATAGAAGCAGGCTTCATCAGGACATGCAGGTATGCTGAATGGATTTCCAGTGTAGTACCCGTGCAAAAGAAAGATGGCCGGTGGAGAGTATGCGTAGACTTCAGAGATCTTAATAGAGCTACACCAAAAGATGAGTACCCGATGCTGGTCACAAAATGTTGAGTTTCATGGATGGCAACGCTGGTTATAATCAAATTTTCATAGCTCCGGAAGATATCCACAAGACCGCGTTCAGAGTACCAGGTGTAGTGGGATTATTCGAGTACGTGGTCATGACTTTTGGGCTGAAAAATGCCGATGCTACATACCAACGCGCCATGAATTACATGTTCCATGACTTGATCGGTAAGCTGGTTGAAATCTACATTGATGATGTAGTGGTGAAATCTGCATCGGCCGAAGGGCATTTGGGAGATCTACAGTGAGTTTTGGAACGAACTAGGAAGTTCGGGCTTAGAATGAATCCTAAGAAGTGCGCATTTGGTGTATCGGCCGGTCGGTTCCTGGGTTTTCTGGTTCATGAACGGGGAATTGAGATCGGCCTAAAAAGTCAAGAAGCTGTAAAAACAATGGTGCCACCTACTACAAAGAAGGAACTCCAACAACTCATTGGCAAGATCAATTTTGTTAGGAGGTTCATTTCCAATCTGTCAGGAAGAATTGAGCCATTCATGGAGTTGGTAAAAATTAAAGCCAATGATGAGTTCCGCTGGGGGGTAGAACAGCAACAGGCGTTTGAAGATATCAAAGAATATTTATCCAAACCGCCTGTGTTAGTCCCACCCCAGCAGGGCAAGCCATTCTATATTTATCTGTCAGTAGGTGACACTTCCATTGCTTCGGTCATCGTACAAGTGCAGGATGGCAGGGAGAGAGTTGTTTTTTATCTCAGCAGGAGGTTGTTAGATGCATAGACAAGGTACCCTGCAATTGAGAAACTATGCCTTTGTCTATTCTTTACCTGCACAAAGCTCCGCCACATCCTGCTTTCTGCCGAGACAATTGTCATCTGCAAATCAGATGTGATCAAGCATATGCTGTCTGCCCCGGTGTTGAAAGGCCAACTCGGCAAATGGATGTTCGCTCTATCAGAATTTGATATCCGGTACCAACCTGCGAAAGTAGTCAAAGGGCAGGCGCTGGCTGACCTCATTGCAGAAAGGACCAGCACAGACATAGCAGCGCTTTCCATCCGTGCATGGGCGATGTATTTTGATGGGTCAGTCTATGGAGATGGTTCCGGTATAGGTGTCTTGCTCATCTCACCTCGGGGGGCAACATATTCCTTTTCAATCAGATTGCCAGCACCTTGCACCAATAATCTAGCCGAATATGAAGCGGTGCACAAAGGTATGGAGTTACTCCTTGAAGCTGGAGCAGAAGCAGTAGAAGTTTTTGGGGATTCCAAATTGGTCATCTCTCAGCTCACGGAGACATACCGATGTGAGAGCGGGTTGTTGTTTCCTTTGTGGAGACAATGCCAGGAGCTAATGGCCCAGTTCAGATATATAAACTTTTACTGCATACAAAGGGCGCAAAATTCTGAGGCCAATGATCTTGCCCAGATGGCTTCCGGTTACAAGGACACGGCGGATGGAGCTAATTTTCCAATAAACCTGTTGGATCAGGGAGATTGGAGAGCCGATATCTTCAATTACTTGAAGGATCCGGCTCGGGGGGCACCTAAGAAGATACGCTACAGAGCCATGAAGTATGTCCTGATAGGGGACGACTTGTTCTACAGGACTCTGGAAGGATTATTGCTTAAGTGCTTGGGGCCGATTGAATCCAATCGGCTTTTACATGAAGTCCATGAAGGTACGTGTGGGACTCATCAATCAGCTCACAAGATGAAGTGGTTGATCAGGCGCTCGGGATATTATTGGCTTGATATGCTGGAAGATTGTTTCAAGTACTACAAAGGATGCCAGGCCTGTCAGAGGTTTGGAAGAATACAAATAGTACCAGCATCAGTGATGAACCCTATCATCAAACCTTGGCCATTCAGGGGCTGGGGCATGGACATGATCGGCAAGATCAATCCTCCATCGAGTAAAGGCCATCAATTTATTCTGGCCATCACAGATTATTTTACCAAATGGGTAGAGGCTGTTCCTATGAAGTCAGTGACGTCGAGGGACGTCATCAATTTTGTCAAAGAACACATTATTCATAGGTTTGGGATTCCTCAGACCATTACAACAAATGGAGGGTCGGTGTTTATATCTGATGAATTCAAAAAGTTCACTGCCGACATGGGGATTAAATTGATCAGGTCATCTCCATACTATGCCCAAGCAAATGGACAAGCCGAAGCGTCCAATCAAAGCTTGATCAAGCTGATCAAAAGAAAGATTGATGAATACCCACGGTGTTGGCATGAAGTATTGTCGGAGGCGTTATGGGCTTATCGCGTTTCATGCCATGGTGCAACAAAAACTTCACCATATCATTTAGTATATGGACAGGAGGCCGTATTGCCATGGGAGATTACGGCCGGTTCAAGACAAATAGAGTTTCAGAATGAGTTGACTGTTGAAGAGTATGCAGCGCTAATGAGCGACAATGTGGAATACATTATAGAATTCAGGCTTTGGTCGCTGGAAAAGATCAAAGAAAATAAGGCCAAGGTAGCCCGCGCGTACAACAAGAAGGTTAAACCGAAAGAATTCCGAGTTGGGGATTTAGTGTGGGAGGCGGTGCTACCATTGGGGACTAAGGATGCGGCATATGGTAAATGGTCTCCGAATTGGCATGGGCCTTATAGAGTTGATCAAGCTCTGCCAGGAAATGCATACATGCTTGAGGAATTGGATGGGGTTAAATTTCCGGTAGCTGTCAACGGTCAGCATCTCAAGAAATATTTCCCGAGCATGTGGGAAGATGAGTAATGAAGCCGATGCAAGGCATCAGGCTGTGGATTAACCCAATCAGAGTATTTATGAGGAAAGCCAATGTGATACATCAGGCTATAAGTAGAAAGAATCGAGTACCTTGCAGTACATCGAGTTGATCTGGCCGGGTACCCCGTGGCATGGAAAGCTGCAGGACAGTACCTATCGGGTACTTTGGAAGCCGATGCAATGCATCAGGCTATAAGGCGGAATGAGACGAACAAGCTAGATTTGTAAAGAGAAGGCAGTGCCGGTCCATACACGGAGTTAATAGATTGGACAGCCGATGTTGAGCCATCGACTTTAGGAGCAATGATCGGGCCTTGCAAATCCTGGGTCTCGATAAAAGCAGAGAGGATGATCACAGGTGTCTCTTGATCTTAAAAGAACAGGCTCGACTTCTTTGCGGGGTTTCTAGGTACTTTTTAACCTGACTAGGGGTCGAGATTTAACAACAAGCAAAGAAGTCGATTGCGGAGTGAGGGGTACTCGAGTTCTTGGGATAAAGAAAAGTTGGAGATTGGATTTGGCAATTCAGGAAAAGAGGCCGATGCGGTGCCATCGGACTTTAGAAGATTGGATTTTTTGGACCGAAATAAAAGGATTTATTTACAAAAGGGTGATTACAAAGAAGCCGATCTACCGGCTCTGTGCGCAACGGCGGAAGATCCTATGAACTACCACCAGTAAGTCCCTAAGGTCTTGCGGCGCTTGTACAGGGGGGACACGCTGGTGTCGACATCACTGCTGCCATCGCCGCCGCTGGTGCCGCTGCTGTTGCAGCCATCATCGCTGGTATCGTCGCTAGTGTTCCCGCCGTCTTTCGAAGTTGACAATCCATCACGCAAGAACCCTCCTGCTACTGAGTCATCGTCGGTGGAAGTTTCCTTGGCTTCTTCTTCTGAGAAAGAGAAGGAATCATCATCCCAGGACTCTTCATCATCGTCTTCGCCCAGGTCCCCATGAAGGAGAATCTGGAGGTCTTCATCGTCGGTCAGGGGCTCATCATCTTCTGACCAGGTGCTGTAGTCCCACTCCTCTGCGTCCCAATGCGGAGGAGCGAGATCTTCATACGAAGCTATTGGATCAAACTCCGGCGTTGCCTCTCTGGAGGTGTTGGAGTTAGGAGAAGTAATGGAGATTATGGAAGAAGACGAGGGGGAATTAGAGGAAACAGAAGAAAAGGAAGCCATTGTCGGGGGATGTAGAGTGTGCTGATACGTCTAATGCACGGGGAAAGAAGATGGATAGAGACAAATCCACCGATGCCGGTTTATAAAGGCAGAGATGGAAGGCGAAGCGGCATTATCGCGTTTCTCGAGGGAGAAGACGAAGGGTCGCGCCCAATGAGATTGGAAGGCGATGTGTGTGTACAGGCCTTGGAAGTCGAAGGGCCGCATTTGACGGCATTGGGAGCAGTATGTGCGTGCACAAGTCCGAGAAGTCGTAGAAGCAATGGTTTTGAAATTATCATTACCAAAACCAGGGGGGCATGTGTTATCGCCATAATTTGGTTGGGCCAAAGGATGGGCCGAGAGCAGTATGGGCTGAAGGAAATCATCATAATGGTTTGCGAATCGGCTTCTGAGTGAACGTGTCAAGGGCCAGGATGGCCGTGTATCTAAGGATAGTTTGAATATAGTAAGTTAGAGATTGTATCATAATCAGCTAGGATTAGTTAGAAAGGTTAAGTCTCCGGACTATAAATATGTATCGTGAGATTCAATAGAATCAATCATCCACAACAAACTGTCGGCGCATCGCCATCCCTATCTAAGGGCTTTCTCCAGGTAATCGACATGCTGCTCCGATCATGTCCTGCATGGTTGGAGCAGCGTCGCGTTTATCTTTTTATCCTTGTGTTGCTCGTACTGAAGCGTTTTTGATGGCGAGTAGCACTAGTTATCTTAGACGATTATGATGCTGCAATGATTTTGAATAGTAAATCCATGCTTTGCTTGCTGCTTGTAATCATTTAGCTATCCTTATGTTCGATCTCGGGCGTAGGGGCAGCGCCTTGCTCTGTTATTACTTAGTAGATCTAATCTGTTATGGTAGTTCTTTGTGTTACAAAGAATTGGTTTAATATCTGTATGATTAGGCCCTTCAAATGGGTTAAATGTTCCGGCTGCATGCTTGGTGCCTTATGATAACCTGATAAGGGATTGTTCTGGGAATCGACTTGTTAGTTGGTTTTTAGGCCTCTTTTTGGGTTAGCGTATTTCTATCTTTCATGCTCATTAGGCTTAACCACGCGTAGGATGTTCCGGTTATACGGTGAAAGCTTTTACTGTCGTAGATTGAATTAGCTTGGTAATTACAGAGCATGTTTCTATCTTTTCCATCGGGTAACGATCGTATGTTTAGTAGATCCGATCTGTTAAACATGGCAATCGGCTTCTTCTAGCCGATTCTGATAAGTACCCGAAGGTTCAACCTATTGTCAAGAAGGGTCCGACCTAGTACAATGACTCCGTCGGCTTCTTTAGCTGATCTTGAGAGTCATTGTAAGAGCCGATCACGGCTCGGGCTAATGTTTAACGTGTCTGTGCATGCAGGAAGATAGCTGACAAACGACTTCTACACCTTCCTGATCAGGTATAGGTTAGGTGGCACGCCTAGCACTTCACCAAGCCAGGGCTTGTGCCGGACTCTTGGGCCGTTGACCGAGGGACCGGGGCCCACCAGCAGTCCCGGAAGCCTCCCGGCTCCTCGTGTTTCCTGTCGCTACTCGCTGGGGGTTTTGACCGACAACAGAGCCCTATCTTGCCTGACATATTTAGTAGCAGGTAGACGTAGTGGGGTACGGTCATGAACTTGGCCAGAGCCGGTCTGCCGAGGATGGTGTGGTATGACGACTCAAAGTCGGCCACCTCGAACTTGATGTACTCCGTCGGTAGTTGTCTTTGGTCCCAAAGGTAACTGGCAGGACCACCGAACCGAGTGGTGTAGCCATGTTCCATGGGACGATGCCGTAGAATGGAGCTTGCTAGGGGTGAGCATCTTGGTGATGTCTAGCCCCATCTTGGTTGATTGCATAGTTTAGAAGTTAAACTTGCTCATGCAAATCGACTTTAATGCAGACTTGAATTAAGCAATAAAACTAAGATAGATCGTTGGGGGTAAAACCGTACACTCCTTACTCTCTACTTTATCCTGCCAGAGTTTTCTTTCCGGAATTGTACAATATCTGTCTCTTATAAATTTTGTTCTGCTGCAAACAGATGGTGAACACCAGGAGCACCGGCACCGGTTCTGGCCAGCAGGGGCAGAACAACCAGAGTATCGGCCAGCCGATGCCGATGCCGGTGCCTCCACCCCTGACTCCGGAGCAGTTTTTCTAGCTCCAGATGCAGATGATCCACTCTGAACAACACTATTCAGACTCTGCAGCCGATCCACACTCAGCCGCCACCTCCTCCACTGCAGCAGCCCTGCGACAGGCGTGCGGACTTTCTGAGGGGTCATCCGCCGACGTTCTCCCATGCGGCTGATCCACTCTAGGCAGACAACTCGCTTCGTTCAGTGGAGCGTCAGTTGGATGTCGCTCAGTGCGACGACCGGGAGCGAGTTCTGTACGCAGCAGGACAGCTGCCAGGCTCAGCTCTTGACTGGTGGGAGTCCTACCCAGCTCGGGACTGCGACGCTCTCACTTGGGTCCAGTTCCGGGAGTGTTTCAGGAGTCACCACATCCCTGTTGGAGTGATGAAGATGAAGCACAAGGAGTTCCTTGCGCTTAAGCAGGTAAATTAGAGTAAAATCTTCTCTCAGTTCCTTTTTGAGCTCAAGACCACCCTTGTTTACCTCCATGATATAGGAAATGCTGAGTAATTTCCATCCTCTTTTTTTCGGTACTTATCATTTTAGGGAGCGATGACGGTGGCAGAGTATCGTGACCGTTTCGTCCAGCTCGCTCGCTACGCCCCTCTGAGGTCGCCAATGATGGTGATAAGCAGGAGCGCTTCAGGGAGGGGCTGGATGATCACATTGAGTACGCGCTCCTGAACCTCCACTTTGACAACTTCAACCATCTGGTTGACTCTGCCATCAACACCGAGCGCAAGCGCCGGGAGATTGAGGACAAGAAGAGGAAGATGACTCTTGCTGCGTCTGGCAGCAACACTCGGCCTCGGTACCAGCACCCGCAGCAGCAGCAGCAGAGGCAGATTCAGCTGTACCAGCCGCGATAGCAGCAGTACCCACCTCGTCCTCAGCAGCAGCAGCAGGCAGGACAGGGCCAGAGGCTTCCAGCACCTCCGGCACGCTCAGCTCCACCGGCTCCACCAGCTCCGCGGCAGGGAGTGCCTACTCCTCCTGCCGGACAGCAGGCTCCAGCACTCCCACGGGCGTGCTATCACTGTGGCGAGCCGGGACACTACGCCAATGCTTGTCCCCGGAAGGCGCAGTCTGGGCAGCAGGGGCGCCCAGCTCAGCCCAAGGTGCCATCACAGGGCAGGGTGAACCACGTGACGGCCGAGGCTCCCAACGTGGTTATTGGTAAGTTCATGGTTAATACCTACCCTGCTACAGTGCTTTTCAATACTGGTGCTACGGATTCCTTCATTACTCGGTCTTTTGTCGAGCATCATGGTATTCGTACTAGCACATTAAAGAAGTGCATGTTAGTATCTTCACCGGGAGGACAGTTGAGGTCTCATATCTTCTGCCCCAGAGTCAGTGTTGCCATAAGGGGGGTAGAGTTCAGCGCAAACCTGATGGTGCTAGACACCAAGGGTATCGATGTGATCTTGGGAATGGAGACCCTTGTTAGATGGGGTGTCAGAATTGATTGTGCTCAGAGGACTGTCCACTTGTTAGCACCGGATGGATAGGAAGTGACAGTTAGTGCTTCGGAGCCCTCTGGATTTCTTTGTCAGATGGAGGCTAGACCCACGTATGGTATTCGCGTGGTGTCTGAATTCCCGGATATTTTTCCGGATGATTTGCCAGGTATGCCGCCTGATCGCGACATTGAGTTTTCTATTGATCTCTTGCCTGGCACAGCTCCTATTGCTAAACGGCCCTATCGTATGGCACCCGTTAAGCATGAGGAAGTTAAGAAGACCATCGACGAGTTGCTAGCCAAGGGCTATATCCGTCGCAGCTTCTCTCCTTGGGCATTTCCTGTATTGCTCGTAGAGAAGAAGGATGGCGCGAAGAGAATTTGCATTGATTATCGGGATCTGAACGCAGTCACCATCAAGAACAAGCATCCATTGCCCTGTATTGAGGATCTCTTTGATCAGCTTCAGGGTGCTTGTGTATTCTCGAAGATTGATCTGCGTTCGGATTATCACCAGCTGAAGATTCATCCCGAGGATATCCCGAAGACGGCATTCACCTGCAAGTATGGACTATACGAGTATACGGTCATGTCTTTCGGCTTGACCAATTCTCCGGCTTTCTTCATCCATCTGATGAACAAGGTTTTCATGGATTACCTGCATACCTTTGTGGTGATATTCATTGATGATATCCTGGTATAGTCCAAGTCAGAGGCAGAGCATGAGAAGCATCTGAAGCTCGTTTTCCAGAGGTTGAGAGAGCACAAGCTGTATGCCAAGCTCAGCAAGTGTGAATTCTGGATTGACAAGGTTCCATTCCTCGATCATGTCATCTCCAAGGGAGGTATTGCGGTGGACCCTGGCAAGGTGAAGGATGTGCTTGACTGGGAGGTGCTGCATACTGTGAAGGAAGTTCGTTCCTTTCTGGGCTTAGCAGGATATTATCGGAGGTTCATTGAGAATTTCTCCAAGATTGTGAGCCTTTGACTTCCTTGCTAGAGAAGGGTATGGATTTCTTCTGGACTGATGAGCGTCAGATGGCCTTTGATGAGCTGAAGAAGAGGTTAACTACGGCGCCAGTCCTTACTCTACCAGACCAGAGCAAGAGGTTCACAGTGTATTGTGATGCTTCAAGGGATGGTCTTGGTTGCGTTCTGATGTAGGAAGGCAGAGTTATAGCTTATGCTTCGCGGCAGTTGCGCCGGCACGAGCTGAATTATCCCACTCATGATCTGGAGTTAGCCGCAGTTGTGCATGCTCTGAAGATATGGAGGCATTACTTGTTTGGGTAGAGGTGTGACATTTACACAGATCAAAAGAGCCTCAAGTACATTTTCACGCAGAGTGAGCTGAACATGCGGCAGAGAAGATGGCTAGAGTTAGTCAAGGATTATGACCAAGAGATTCACTATCATCCGGGCAAGGCCAATGTTGTAGCAGATGATCTGAGCAGGAAGAGTCATGTCAACATGGCCATGGCTTTTCAGATGCCTTAGGAGTTATGCGAGGAGTTTGAGCAGTTGAGTCTGGGTTTCTTGCATCACACCACGAGTGCATCATTCGAGGCAGAACCCACTCTAGAGGTAGAGATCAGGCAGCATCAGAAAAAAGATAAGAAGCTGCAGGAGATCCGTGAACTGCTCAAGAGTGGCAAGGCACCTCATTTCAGAGAGGATGATCAGGGTACCTTGTGGTACAAGGGCCGGATATGTGTGCCAGATGTAAAGGATCTCAGGAAGCTGATTCTGAGTGAAGCTCATGATACAGCATATTCCATTCATCCGGGCAACATGAAGATGTATTATGACCTCAAGGAACGATTCTGGTGGTATGGGATGAAGCGTTCCGTTGCGGAGTACGTGGCTATCTGTGACACTTGTCAGCATGTCAAGGCAGAGCATCAGAGGCTAGCAGGTCTATTGCAGCCGTTGAAGATTCCAGAGAGGAAGTGGGAGGAGATCACTATGGACTTCATTGTTGGATTGCCTTGTACTCAGAAAGGGTACAACTCTATATGGGTAGTAGTGGATCGGTTGATGAAGGTTGCCCACTTCATTTCGATGAACACTACTTACTCCAGTGCTAGACTCGCAGAGTTGTACATCTCCAGAATCGTCTGTCTGCATGGTGTTCCGAAGAAGATCATATCTGACCGCGGATCTCAATTCACTTCATGGTTCTGGGAGCAGTTGCATGATTCATTGGATACGAAGCTACGCTTCAGTACCGCCTGTCATCCTCAGACCGATGGGCAGATAGAGAGAACCAACTAGGTGTTGGAGGATATGCTTAGAGCCTGCGCCATTCAGTATGGTACCAGCTGGGATAAATGCCTGCCGTTTGCGGAGTCTCATACAACAACAGCTATCAGGCCAGTCTGAAGAAATCTCCTTTCGAGGCCCTGTACGGTCAGAAGTGCAGAACTCCACTGTATTGGGATCAGATTGGCGAGAGGCAGGTGTTCGGTCCTGATATTATTGAGGATGTAGAACAGCTGGTACAGCAGGTAGGAGAGAATCTGAGGGTCGCACAGACTCATCAGAAGAGCTATGCGGATGTGCGTCGTCGGGATTTGACCTTTGCGGTGGATGATCATGTGTATCTGAAGGTCTCGCCGATGAGAGGAATCCACAGGTTTAATGTGAAGGGGAAGTTAGCCCCTAGATACATTGGTCCGTTCAAGGTGTTGGAACGGAAGGGTGAGGTAGCATACCATTTGGAGTTACCTCCCAATCTCTCAGGACTGCATGATGTCTTCCATGTATCTTAGCTGAAGAAGTGCTTGAGGGTGCCTGAAGAGCAAGCACCGTTGGAAGGGTTGGAAGTGCAAGAGGATCCGACCTACACCGAGCATCCGGTGAAGATTCTAGAGACGTCTGAGAGAGTTACCAGGAACAAGAAGATCAAGATGTGCCGTGTTCAGTGGAGTCATCACACAGAGGATGAGGCTACTTGGGAGCGAGAAGATGAGCTAAGGAAGACCTATCCAGATCTCTTTGCTAGCTAGCCTATCTGAATTTCGGGATGAGATTCCTGTAAGGGGGTAGGTTTGTAACACCCTAATGTAAAATTCCGAGATTTATAATGAATTTAAATGGGCTCCAGTAATTTTCTAAGGATTTATCTTGCCTAGCTTGCATTTAATTTAATTAAATTCCACAAAGAATTAAAATTTATTTTAGTTCAACATGTTTGTGCACTCATGCTGGTGCATAAGTTTTATTTGAGTGAGTGCATAGGTGTTTGAATCCAAACTTGATTTAAATTCAAATAGATTTGGGATGGTTTGAAAAGAAAAAGGGAAGGAAATAGGAAGGCAACCCTAGCTCCCAGCCCAGCCCGGCCTCCTTCCCCGTGGCCCACCTTTCCTCCCTTGCGCCGGCCCACTCAGCTCCCGCTCGGTTCTCCTTCTCCTCCTTCCCGCGCGCAGCCCAGCTCGGCCTAGCTCGCACGGCCGCCTCCTCCGCGCACTCCCTCTCTCTCCCTCCTTCTCTCTGACCGGCCGACCCCACCTGTCGGCGCCCCGTCTTCCTCCTTCCTTTCTTCCTCCTTGCAGCACCGGCCGCGCAACGGCCGCCATGATCCTCGCCTGCCTTCCCCGAGTGCGCCCCCCCGAGATCCCTGCCTTCCCCTTTAAACACGCCCGCAAACCCTTTGCGCCCTTATCCCCTACACCGCGACCGCCACCCGAACCCTAGCGCCACCGCCCTCTCGCTCCGCCGCGCAGAGCCCCTGCCCCACCGTGGACCCGCCGCTCCGCCGCACCCCAGACCCGGCCAACCCCCGCCATCGCTTCGCCTCGGTGCCAGGGAGCTTCCCAAGCTCTTCACCCGCGACCCCGGCCCGTGGAACGGCCGGAATTGCACCGAGGACCGCCGCCGGTGAAGTGCTCCGCACCCTCGATTCCTCGTCGGCGGTAGCTCTTCGGCCTTCTTGACCCCCATGGCACCTCCGTAGGAACACCACGAGTCAACCCGTGGTGATCAAAAGCCCGGAGATGCCCTGCATCGGATCCCTCCACAAGCCCTACGCCGCCCCGCCGCTCGGACCTCACCGCCGATCACCCTGCGCTGTTTCTCCGGCTAGTTCGAGCCCTCGGTGAGCACCACGGCACCTTCCCCATCATGTTGCGCTAGGTCCGGTAGGCTGTAGCCCACTCTTGTGGCCAGACCACGCATGCCGGTGCTCCGCCGCCGCCGCTCCACCGGGGCGGGCCCTCTGCAGCTCTGCACCGCCGCCACATCGCCCTGTTTTGGCTTGCCTTTGCACCGCGCACTTTCCTGTGCCCAGAACAGCACGCACGCACGCACGCCGGCGAGCTCCACCGTGCAGACCCGCCTCCGCAGTCGCGACCACGTCCCCAAGCCTCGCCGAGGCTCGCTAAGGCCCTAGGTGGATTACACATGTCGCGCTGACCCTCCCTGATACAAACCCGAGCCTTGTTGACCACCGGAGCGTCGAAATTGGTGAAGTCCGGCGAGCCGAGCCACGCGCCGCCGCGGGAACTCGTCTCCGGTGACCAGCGCCGCCAACCCGCGCGCCCAAACCCCGTGAGCCGTCTGATCCCGAGCCAACGACCACAATTAGATGATGGTTTGTTTAGATCTGAGCCGCGGGATCGTGATCCAACGGATTAGATCCACACGTACCGGTTCGCGGATTTGTTAGGGTCCGAGCCGTCCGATTTGAGATCAATGGCCAAGAATAGATCTAGATTAGTTTAGGTCCGAATCGTTAGATCCAGATCCGGCGGCCCAGAATAGAAGGTACCCCTTCGGCCTGGCAGCTTTGCTAAAGAGACCCTGAGTTTCTTTGGAATCAACCCGCAGTCCACCCCCGTTCCAAAGTAATTCCAGATAAGCCCTGTTTTTAGCGTTTAGACCCCTGAGCTTCTTAGATATGGAACCCGCCATCCAGACCTTGAGTTTTGGCATGTTAGCCCCTGCGTGTATAGTTTAATTTCGTTTAAGTCCTTAGTTTTTGTGCAAGAACCCCTGGAAACTTCTATTTTCTTACAGAAAAGCTCCTAGACCTTGTTTTAGCCCTAGTTTTCGCGTCTTAGCTCCGTTTAGGTGGTTTTCGCGCTCACATGATCGTTGTAATACGAGGAATAGTTTTAGCTTAGTTTTGTATGCTGTTTTATTGTATTGTTGTACTATTTCTTACCTTTAGCCTTTGTTTGCATGTATGTGCCTGTGTGGACCATGCTTGGACGTTATGATCATGAGTAGACGTTGAGCCACCGGAGGAGTACCAGGAGCCACCCTCTTCAGATGAGTTTGCGCAGCAGCCAGGAGAGTTTGAGGAAGGCAAGTATAACATGAATATCCTATCACTTTTAAATACAATTTCATACTGCATTCTAATACTGTATGCCTATAAGGATTTCCTAGCCACTTTTATCCTTTATACATATACCTTGGGTTGCATTTTGGTTAGTGGTGCTAGGTGCTGCGCTCTCGCACATTATGGCCCTTTTTAATTAAATTTGATTAATGGTATATGCAACTTGACCCTGAGAGTGGCCCCCTGTGCAGTGTGCTTGAGCGGCTCATGTCTCGTTAAAATATGTTTTTATAGAATCATGGTTTAGAGGGCCAGCACGGTGCTTAGTGCTTGGTCGGCCACTCTCCCTAAGGAACGGTTCATAGAGCGACAACCTGGGACAACCGCGCAACCACAAGACTGGAATGGGATGGTCTTGACTTACTAATTAGGTCATTTTGGTTTGGGAGTAACTTACCTACGGGGCAAGAGGGGTGGTAAGCTTCAATGGTCCCTGCTCCTCCGGCTTGGTCTGTGCTGTGTGCTTGTACCCCCGTGAGGTGGGCCCTTTCGTCGCTGATCCAGAAACCTTAGCGGTTACACCTTACTAACGTGATCCTTTCTAACGGCCTCGTAGTGTGCTTTGCTAGTCATCCTTAGCGGTTACACCTTACTAAGGAAGTGTGATGAACAACTAGCATAGCTCATGACTTGTGGGTAAAGTTGTGCAACCTCTTGAGAGTGTAAAACTGGTATACTAGCCGTGCTCACGGTCATGAGCGGCCCAGATCCTCTGTCTGATTAGTGGGGTTTACCTTTGGTGGTTTGGCTTGGTTTTTAGTAGGCTCATGATTAATTTTAATTAATTATTTATGTAACTTGGGTTATGGTAATTCATCCACTTGTAGAAAATAGCTTTAATAAAATTTGCCAAGATTAAAAGCTAATGCAGTTGAGTCAGCTAACCGTAGAGCCTCATCATTCGTGTTATACTTGTTGAGTACAAGTTGTGTACTCACCCTTGCTTTCTCCACTCTTCTATTCTCTTTGGGATATCTTTGGCTGCTGCTCAGTACCAGGCGACATGGAGGACTACATCAGCAGACTCGACGATTTCTAGGCATTTGTCTCCCAGCCGACGTCCCTGTGGTGCCCTGCTCTTCATGTATTCATTTTACGCTTCCGCACTCCTTGAACCGATTCTTGATTCGGTTGTAATAAATAATTCATTTACAGTTTATACGCTTTTATTTCGTGATATGTGTTGTGATATCTTGATAATTCTGTTGTATATATGCGTGACTTGATCCTGGCGCATATATGATTGCTCGGTTTATGTCCTTGTAAATCGGGTGTGACATAGCCACTCTGGGTGGTAGACTTCTTTAATAAACCAGCTATGAGTAGTTTTGCTAAGTCCTTCTTGATGGCCTCCCTCTTTTCTGAAGCGAAGCATCGTAATTGTTGCTTCTTCGGAGTGGCTTTGGGGTTGACTTTTAGGCAGTGCTCTATCAGCTCCTTGGGCACGCTCGGCATATCTGCTGGTTTCCACGCAAATATGTCGCGGTTGGCCCTAAGAAAACTGATGAGCGCCCTTTCCTATTTGTCACACAAGCCACCTCCAATCAAAGCTGTCTTGGATGGGTCACCTTCTCTTAGCTTAATGGTCTTGATACCGATGTCGCTAGGGTTGGGTTTTACCCTGGACTGGCTGGGTCTCTGATTGGAGACCTCCAACTCTACGTCAGCAAGCTTCTGTGCAGCCGCAAAGACTTTTATAGAAGGTTCTAGCACGCTTGATGTCGCGGCATACTTGTTCGCCTGTTGGTCACAGTCATACGACTTCTTCATGTTGCCGCGGAATGTGAGGAGCCCTATCTTGCCTGACATATTTAGTAGCAGGTAGACGTAGTGGGGTACGGTCATGAACTTGGCTAGAGCCAGTCTGCCGAGGATGGTGTGGTATGACGACTCGAAGTCGGCCACCTCGAACTTGATGTACTCCGTCGGTAGATGTCTTTGGTCCCAAAGGTAACTGGCAGGACCACCGAACCGAGTGGTGTAGCCATGTTCCATGGGACGATGCCGTAGAATGGAGCCTTGCTGGGGGTGAGCATCTTGGTGATGTCTAGCCCCATCTTCTTCAGTGTACTCGCAAAGAGTAGGTTGAGGCCGCTCCCGCTGTCGATGAGTACTCGGGTCAACTGTGAGCCTGCCATGACAGAATCTAGGATGAGTGGGAATTTTCCTGGCTTGGAGAAGCTGGTCCACTAGTCCTCCCTGGAGAAGGAGATTGGGACCACGCTGTATCTAGGAGGTTTTTGTATGGCCAGCTTGACAAAGAGGATGTCGAGCAGAGTGAGCTTCTATGCACGCTTCGAGGGGAAGCTGTCGTCTCTGCAGAAGATGACGTTGACGACGTTCTTTGGATCTTGGAAATCTTTGGTCCCTGACTTGTCACCCTCATCATCGTCCTCCTGATCCTTGCGCTTGCTGTCTTGATCAGGGAGTGGGGTGTTAATTAACTTGCGGAGGCTGACGCACTCGAAGAGAGAATGCTTAAATTTTGGGTGCATCGGGCATTGCTTGTACAGGACTTTCTCAAACTAAGTTTGATTGTTCCCCGACTTCTTGCGGATTGAGCTCAACAGCCATGACTTCATTGTCTGGCTTGCGTTTTTGGGTGTTTCTCGAGTTGTTCCACTGGCCTTTGTTGGAGTGGTTGTTGTGATTGCCCTGCTTGTCATTGTTGTGCTTGGGAAAGTGCTCGTTCTCCTCGTCCTCCTGGTCGGCCCACCGTGCCCTTATGTCACAGAGTTCCACAGCAGTAGTCCGGCAGTTGCGTCCAAAATCATGGTAGGTGTGCTTCATGAAAAAGCCATTCTGGAAGCAGTGGATGACATCCTCATCGGTGATGTTGGAGATGGTGGCTCGCATATGATTGGATCATGGATCCTTGGAAGTTGTCGATGAAGGCCCTCTTGAGATGATCCCATGAGTCGATGGAGTTCGGCTTGAGACTCTCGAGCCAAGTGAGAGGCGTGGATTCCAAGGCTACCGGGAAGTAGAGAGCCTTGGTGGAGTTGGATCCACTTGACACCTTGATGGTGACGGAGTAGCAGCGAATCCACTGGCATGGGTCTTGCTTGCCGTCGTATTTGGGATGCCAACTGGATTGAAGTCCTTGGGTAGGAACGATCGGTGATGTTTGAGGTGAATGCAGGGAAGCAGTCACTATTGTCAGCGTCGTGGTATCTGTTAGGATGGTCCCTTCTTCTTGCCTCAATGACACGCCGCGCGTTGCGACCATCATTGATCCTCTACCTTAGATCAACCATAGAAGCATTTTGTAGGTTGGCCTCAAGCTACGCTTCGCCCTAAGGCCTTACGTTGTGCTGGCAACGGGGTGGTCGCGAAGGTTGCTGCACCTCTTGGTTGACTCTGCCATGCGCGGACTGTTGGCCTCGGCGATTGCCGTGGCCGCGCTGATTGTACTGGTTGCGCTAGTGGTTGTTGCCCCTGCGGGGTCTAGTGGAACCTCAGGGGGTGCGATCGTGTGGCAGAACCGCCTGAATTAAGTGCACTAACCATCACCATAGAGGCAATCCAGGCTAACACGCACTTAAAACAGAGTAAAACGATAGTCTGTTGGGTAACATTACGATGCAACCACAGGAATTTCGATTGAAAGAATGCATACGTACAACCCACGCGAAGGTGAGCCCAGAGATTACAACAATCCACAACTTTTATGTCATAGAGTTCAACATAAATTATTATTAGAAACTAAGTTTGAATTCATGCATAAACAAGTACTTTCAGAGTTTAATAGTGTAGCAGAAAATAAAACGGTAGTTCTAACGAGGATACATGATATCATGATGAAGCCCACACATGATATCATTTAGCGTTAACATCATTGGCCGGGGACGGATCCCATTCCACCGGCCAACTAGGAGAAAGAGTACACGACCAAGTCAAACTAGCAACCATGTCCTCAAAGGTCTCACCTGAAAACAAAGCCACAAACAAGGCTGAGTAAACCAATACTCAGTAAGGCTTACCCGACTAGTGGTATATACTTAGCCGACTCCAAAACATGCAAGGCTTTTGGCTGAGGGTAGTTTTTCCTAAAAAGCATCTAAGAATGATTCCTTGCTTTCAAGTTTTAGCATCAAGTTCTAGTTGATTAACCATTCAAGGTAAGCAACTATCCAAATCACACATGGTGGAGAATATTTAACTGAGCATCCAACCAGTTTAATCATCATCATTATTCCTCTTCTTACTCTATGTGGTAAAAGGGTTAAGCATTCTCAATGGCTGCGAGAAACGAATGATTCGAATTGAATTTCTTAACCTTGCAAGGGAAACCTAAACACACGTCACGTGGTTACTCACAGAGTCACACGTGCAACTTTTCCCCTTTGTTCCCGTTTCATGGATTAGGGCCACCGTCCTCGAGTACAGAGGTCCACGAACCACGAAATGAAGCTGGGTCGCGGCTGCTCTTGCACTCACCATGCGCCCATGGGAACGATGTCAAGATGGTAGGAGGTATGTCCACGCACCGGTTCAATCAAGTACTTAAGCTTACCGATTACCATATTCTCGGCATGTGGTTAGTACATTCAAAAATTTAACCACCACTACCACACACCGCGACCTTAGCATTTTCGCTAAACAGATGGAGCCTCAATCATCAACAGGAAAATTGTAACATAGCCCCGTCCGTCGACCTTATGATTCAAACATAGGTTAAACAAGCAACTCCTATATCTCGTGAGTGACAGGAAATCACTCGACTTTTACCGGAGTCCTATTAGCATGGCAATCTAGCGACTGATACAGACTAGTGTTCATATCATAGGTACTAGGATCATGCAACTATGGTTTCAATCAACTCCTACAAACTTAATGCACAATGCCATATATAAATATAAGTTGCATAAGAAAAAAATGGGGGTTATGCTTCTGGGGTTGCCTTCCTGAGCAAAACTGGCTATGGGCGCTTCTGAACTTTGGTTTGGATCTTCAGCAACTTCAGTTAGATTAACTTGAGCTTCACGCTGCTCACTCTCGGACTCTAGCACCAGCTCGTTGGTCCCGTCGGTGAGAGTCGTCGATTCTATATGAATGCATATGTATGAGTGGTTTTAATGGTGCAAGATAAATAACTATTTCACTGTAAAGTTGTAATTCAACAAAACTCAAGTTAAGTTGTAAAGCACTTCATTTTATTTTCCTTGGGCAGTCATTTATCGAGTACTTATCTGGATTAACTAACTTCATTGAGTGGTTTTGTCATTTAATAAACGGCCATTATCAAAAGTAAGCATGGATTAAACAAAACTACTCACAGAGACCGTTTTTGGGGTTGACATATTTATGCAAAGCACATTACTTAAGTACAAACTCACTATAAAATTTCCAGCCATTTTCATTTAGCAGATTAATCATGAAAAATAAATTAAACAATGACTGCTAGGATCAAGATCTATTTATACAGAACAAACCATGCAAGAAATGGTGCTCAACATTTTACTGAGTACTTGTAAACTTATGGTGCGTCTACTGTAAATTTCTCAGGTTTTAGTGTGCAAGATACAGAGTATAGAAAATAAGTCAAGATACATCTACATTAATCATGATTTATTTCTACAGGCAGTTCCACAAAGTTCCTGTATCTCAAACTTTTTCAACATGATAATCTACTTAAAGGTAGTCTCTGGTTAAAATTTCTTATTTTTCTAAGCACCAGAACTAGTTTTGTTATTTAATATAGTTTTTCTTAACTAAAAGCATATGAGCAAGTTAGATAGAAGTAAAAACTTCCAAACTTTGTCCATAGCATTTATTCATCAAGGTTATCCTACTATAGAAGTTTCAACCCTAAAATATCAGCAGAGCAGCATGAACAAATAACACTAGCAAAATAGCACATCAAACAAGATTCTACAAAAACTACTTGTAGAGACATGTTCTGGCATTGAAAGTTTTACACAAGGCTTAATAAGCAGAGACTAGCTTACACTCCAAAAATCATTCACAACACTTTCCTATATCAAGAGATACATTTATGAGCTATTTAATACATGATTAATTTTGGATCAAGTTTTAGTTTGTAACTAGTCATTCATCTGTGCAAAAGTAGCCGGATTCATCATGAGGGTCACAACAAATTTTAGTTTGCATTTTTGAGATTTTTCTATGACTTAATATTGATTTTACATGTGACAGCCTCTTGAAAACAAAAAGTACTTGGGTTCTCGCAGATAGGTCCCTGGATCTAACAGAAAAGACCCTATTAGTTTGCAATGTAGCCCCTAGGCGGGCTTGGGCTGTTCTTGGCCAAAATCCGGTGAGGGAACTAGTCGGCGGCGAGGGGGAAGGGGTGGGGGAGTGATGAGGACATCTCTCCTTTGCATACAATGCAAAGACCGATCACTAGAGCACGTGCGCGACAGTTGGATCTCTAGGTAGGTTCTAACCTTGTCAATTGTATTTCAGAACTTACGGTTGGTTCCATGCATATTTTATTGATTAGGAATAATGGAGAGGACCAGCAAGGACTTGGAGAAGGCCAAGGAGTCAAGGAGGAGGCGCTAGGACGTCCACACCAAGGAGGAGTCTAGGTCCAACTCGACTTTGACTCCACCTCGAATTCTGGAACCTAATTTCACCAAAATTGACGCCCCGGTCACATACGGAGTCAGATTTCGACGTTCTATATATGGTTGGAACCAGAATTTGATAAGACTTCCAATGGTACTGGTCCTTCTAAGTCGATAGGAATTGTCAAAATAAGTGGACGTCCAGAATCTGTCAGGATGCTGCATCACCATCTTTTGGGCCGCTGGTCCGTGTATTGTGTTGGTGCCCGTTAGGGTTGTGTCTAGGGGACTTGCATGTCCCTAACTCCTTTTTATTCAATAGCCATCGCTACTTTAGGATTTGGGTTTTGCTTAGATTCAATCTGTCATTAAACAGTGTCGCATTTCATCGGTTTGTGAGACCCCATCTCGTAATCAAGTTTGTTTGATTGCATCTCCTGTTCTTGCTTGTGTTCTTGATTGCGCTTGTAGGGATAAGCCTTCATGGCGAGGTCATTCATGTGACATGGGTGATAACCAATGGAGCAGTGGTGTAGTGATTGCGAGGTTCTATTCATTCGGAGCCTTGGTTCATCAACGTCGAGTTCTCCACCAATCAAGTTTACCGTACCTCTCGGAAGATCGGGACTCATCCTCCTATCAAGTGGTATCAGTTATCAGGTTGCCCGTGAGGTATACTCGTATGCCTTTAGATTCATTTTGTTTCTATCCTATAGTCCACAAAAAAGCCACAAAATTTTTTTACTCTTTCCGACCTACAACCCTCGCTCAGCCTTTTGCACAATTTAGTTTCGGAGTTCATAGTTCTAAGTTTGTGTCCTAGGTTGAGTTTGGTTGCTGGTTTAGATTTGTTTTAGTTCAACTTTGTTTCTTCCATCCACTGCCATCTACACAAAAATCAATCTACAAAAAATTTTCCATCCACTGATCCACCGATTCGCATCCGATTCAGTTTCCACCGCCACAAAACCTAATTCGGAGGGTCCTCCTTAAAACGGGCATAACCTTTCACTCGGTACTCCGATTGAGGTGAATTTTTTCCTAGAAAGCTCTCGAAAAATTGCACATACGATTCCCCCGCTACGCTTGGTGCGGTGATCTCAAAAAAATAAAAAATCAGGAAGGTGCTTGATTCGAGCTTCGAAGTTCCAGCACCAGTTTTTTCAAACGCTCCTGAATCTGTACCGATCACATCATTCATCAATTTGAGCTGATATTTGGTGCTGTTTCTATTCTTGTGCCCCTGGTTGAGAAAAAAATATCAAAAAAACAAAAGAAAAAACAAAAATTTGATTCCTACTAGTGCTAAAATACAAAACAGGGGGCAAGTTTGCTGTTTTTTCTGTGTGAGCTGCTGGATACTTGCTGATACTGCCTTTGTTGTTCATCATCTTTCATCCTTGTTCCTTGCTTGCTGCCACAACTATTCTAATACATTTTTAGGCCAGCAACTAGGTCAAGTTTCTTTGGACACTTATTCAACATTGCTATCTGTTATGAACTTGTATGCCACATACATATACTGCATTTCAGCCTTCCCAACCCCACCTTCTCGCAAGTAGAACATGTACCTTTGCAATCACACCCACTCTCTTCAAGTTATCATACCGGTCACCGTTTGCCACCTGCAGTGCTAGTAAGACACTTGTAAGAGCAGGGTAAGATGCATCTTACTGCTTGTTTTCCACTTCCACTTCAGAGAGTGTAGTCGTAGGGTTCACAACCTTTTGCCTTCATTTCTGTTTTGTTCTAACAATGACAGGAAAGGAGCTGATGGATGAGACCTCTCCTTCTACACCTCCGGATGGTAATGAGTGCGTGTCCCATATGGAACTTAAAGACATGATGCAGGCTATGACTGACGCTTTCAACAAGTACCAGACCACTGCAACAGCCACCTTTCAGAGGATTCATACAAGTGTTGATGGTCTTGCCGCACGGCTGGACGTGGTGGAGGCTTTTTTTCCCCACCATGCTCCACCCCCCATCGTCCCTTGATATGCCCACGCCGACCACACCATCAAGTATACCGATTACATCAAGCAAGATGGAACAATCATTAAGTCAAGCTGCACCAGCTCATGTCTTTGATGGATGAATTACTCGTAGCCGAGCTAAACAGCTACAACAAGAGGTGCACGCGCTACTTTGTGAAATTCCATTTATTAATGAGAATTATATACTTCCTAAATCGTGCATGTTGCTATTACTCAGGGTCACCAAGGAGGATGACAAGGACACGCCGAGACTGAACCAGAGAGGATAACTACGTCGAACCAGTTCGGCCTGGCAGAACTGTCATGCAGAAACAGTCATATCTCTTGATTCATAGAAGCTGTGAAGGTCCATGAGTACTTGTTGGAAAGGTGTTGAAGTCAACTTTCTAATGCCACTAAGTGCCGAGTGCTTTAGAGCTTCCAGCTTGACAGCCGAGTGCTTTTGGTGCAGACTGTTCAGAAGATCAATAGTTAGCCTGATATCCAAGTTTCCATGAGAAACTGTATCACTCTACAATATTTCGTGAAGCATGCTACACATGGTGTGAAAGGTTATCAAATTAGCTTTCCAACACGTCTGGTCCCGCGTCTTTTGGATGTTCCTAGGTGGAGTTATGATTAAAACATTGAAGACCACTCAAAAGGCCAGAAGACACGCGGGAAATTGACGACCACTGCATGAATGATCAAGCGAGTTGGCCTTCCACCTTCCCATGTGGCTCTTTCAGTTCACATCTATTTTTAGAGACTAGTTGTTAGTATAAATACCCCTTATTTGTAAGCCAAGAACAACTTTTTTTTGATGAATTAAGATTATCCCAGTGATATTTGCAGCCGAGCTGCTTGAGTGTCTTACTCAACCCTTGTTCTTCCTTGTTCTTCTTGAACTTGTGGAGAGATCTCTCTGAGATCCACTAATTCGTGCTCTGCGGGTTCCAGTACGGCTGCCCCGTCTTGTGTGGATTAGCTCCGGTTGTGGTTCTGCGGTCGTTCGGAGATCGAGTCGAAGTCTTCGCGGTTTCGGTGTCTCTCTCCCCGTCGCTTGGTCGCATCCAACCTTGGCCAGGTGTAAAGCCTTTTACCCCGCTGAATTTTTTTTCAGCAAGTTATTCCCGTTACCAAAACCTACTGTCGTGAAGATCGGGCCAACCTTCGCTGAACCAATTCGGTACATATCATGTGGTAATCAGAGCTATCGTTGTCACGGTAGGTTCGTTTTTTTTTTATCACCCACCCACCCACCCTTTTCAATCTGTTACAGTTTTTCACCATCCACATATTCATTCCTGTGTTTATCTTTTACATATATTTGTTTATCCTATAGTCCAACGCCTAAAAAAAAAGTACCTATAGCCCTTTTGACGGTACTGTTATCTTGTGTTTGTGTTCTTCCAGTTGCTAGTCACCACCGTTTACATATATCTTTTGTAATCAGCCCCCCGTTAGTGTTATAAAAAAAAGGAAGAGTCAACCAATAAAAAGAAGAGCACAAGTGAAAAGATACTGAAGAATTTTGTGTTACGGTTGGTTGCTGAAATTTTCAGTTTTCATATCCAAGATGGTGGTAATCTTGATAGCAGCAATTTCTTTTTTATCTTTTGAGCACATCTTTTTCACTTGATTGGCAGTACCGTAGCCCTCCTTGTTCAGCCACCTATAGCTCCACCAAAACCCTAAACCGGGACTTTCGATTTGAAATCCTTACGACCTCTTTACCACCTCCGTTGAAGCTGTCACACCAACACCAGCACCATCACAGTTCTTGAGATCAGGCAAGAACTTGGGTAAGTAGGAGGTGAGATCGAGTGTGTCCACATATTTTTTTTCTTTTCTTTCTTTCCACATTTTTTTTTCTTTTTTTGCTGCTCCTAACATGGCAGACTCAGATTCAAGTGTTCATGGTGGACACCATGGTGATAGGGAACCCCCTGTCTCACGGGATGAGATGTGTCGCATGGCTGATTCACTCATGGAGGCCATGGGCAGGCTGCTCGATGAGCATCTTCCCACAGCTGGAGGACGTAGAGCACGTCGTGATCAAGAGGACCATCATCGAGAGGAGTCCGGCAATGAGAATTCTGGTTTCGGCCATGGATTCAATCGCTTCGGAGATGGCCCTAAAGGATCTGGTGGTGGTCGCCATGCTGATTTTAATAATTACCATGGTGGGCATCGCGCACATAGGCGTAATGCAGATGGTCGCCGCGTGCATTTTGAAGATGAAGAGTTTGAAGATCAAGATCATGCAGAAGGATCTCATGATGATGAAAATCCTTTCGGTCAAGGTGGCAGGTTTGATCGGCGTCATCATCGCCGGCCTACTAATTTTGAAGAAAGGGAATACCATCGTGGTCGTCGTCCTCATGACAACCCAGATAACATCGCTCGTGTCAAGTTGAGTATTCCAAAGTTTACTGGAAAGGAGAATCCTGATGAATTTCTTGAATGGGCTGAGCAGTGTGATCAAATATTCCGAGTACATAATCTCTCAGCTCAGCGCCGTGTGAATCTTGCTTCGGTGGAAATCTCTGGATACGCTCTCACTTGGTGGAACCAAGTGCAGGAGAATCAACGTGATTTGGGACGCGGATATATCAATACATGGGAGGAGATGAAGCAAGTGATGAGAAGGCGATTCGTGCCATCTAGCTATTAGCGTGATCTCAGGAACCGGTTGCAAATGTTAAAACAAGGGAAGAGATCAGTTGGTGAGTATTTCAAGGAGATGGAGCTACTGTTGGTGCGGGCTGGAATAAGAGAAGATGCAGAGTCAACAATGGCAAGATTTCTAGGAGGTCTTAATGAAGAAATTTCTAGTTTTGTGGAGATGTTTCCATATCGTACCTTGCAGGATCTTGTTAATCAAGCTATGCGAACAGAGAAGAAGATTCAGCAAGAGTCACGTGGAAAATCTTATGGCAGTCATTCTATTGCTGCCCCATGGCGCAAACAGCAGTCAAGTACTTCCTATGGTGGTGGACGATCTCAAGGAGCTGCAGCCAAGTCTTCTCAATCATTTGTTCCATCGAAGATGGCAGCCTCCACAGCATCATCACCAACAACTCAGCTGCGACCCGCTGCAAGTTCAGCAGCCCAAAGCAATGTCTCGGGAGCTACATCTTCTTCTCGAAGCAGAGAAATTGTATGCCATAAATGCCACGGCCGTGGGCACATTGCTGCCCAATGCCCAAGCAAGAGGACCATGTTGTTGAATGAGAAAGGTGAATGGGAATCTGAGAGTGATCCGGAAGATGCTGGATCGATATTTGATGAAGAAATTGAGGAGGAATGGAATGAGATCCAGCCTGAAGAAGGAGAACATAATTGCTTTATTTCTCTACGAGTGCTTAGTATAACAGCAGAAAAGGAAGACAATGGGCAGCGACATAATTTGTTCCATACCCGTGGACTAATCAAAGATAAGGTGTGTCGCATCATCGTTGATAATGGCAGCTGCAACAATATTGCTAGCCAAGAATTGGTGGACAGATTGGGACTGAAACCACGGCGTCATCCTAGTCCATACAAGATGCAGTGGCTTAATGATTGTGGTGCGCTGCGTGTCAATCATACTGTGACTGTACCATTCTCTGTTGGTAAATACAATGATCATGTGGAGTGCGACGTGGTGCCTATGCAAGCCTGCCAGTTGCTGCTCGGTCGACCATGGCTATATGATCGTGATGTCTAGATTTTTGGAAGGACCAACAAGCTGTCTTTTGTGTACAAAGGAGAGCGAATTTCCTTGCTTCCTTTGACACCGGAAGAAATTTTGAAGGATGATATCAAGAAGAAACAGCGCGAGAGCGAGCACCACTTGCGAGTGAGCCACAAAAATAGTAAGGCCGAGTGTCCACAGCCAAATCAAACCCCACAGCTGCAAAGAACCCAGAAACCGGGAAAAGAGGGTTTAGTAATGATGGCTAGGAAGGGGGATATCAAAGAATTGAGTGAACCCGATGCCATGTTCTTTGTACTTATGTACAAGGACACTTTTCTTTCTACTAATGCCTTACCCTCTACCCTGCCGAGTACTATTTTGAATGTCTTGCAGGAATATGAAGATGTCTTTCCGGACGAAGTACCACCAGGGCTGCCACCTAAGAGAGAGATCGAACATCAAATCGACTTGGTTCCTGGTGCGTCACTTCCAAAGAGGGCTGCATACCGCACCAACCCAGAGGAGACAAAAGAAATTTAGCGACAAGTGGAGGAATTGATGAAAAAAGGGTATGTACAGGAAAGTCTTTCCCCTTGTGCTATCCCTGTTCTTTTAGTGCCTAAGAAAGATGGGTCTTGGAGAATGTGTGTGGATTGCCGCGCAATTAACAACATCACAGTAAGATATAGGCATCCCATTCCTCGCTTAGATGATATGCTTGATGAACTTAGTGGTGCTAATTTTTTCACTAAAATTGATTTAAGAAGTGGCTATCATCAAATTCGTATGAAAGAAGGAGATGAGCGGAAAACAGCCTTTAAAACAAAATTTGGATTGTATGAATGGTTAGTGATGCCCTTCGGTTTAACCAATGCACCTAGTACATTTATGCGATTAATGAATCATGTGCTTCGAACTTTCATTGGTAAATTTGTTGTAGTTTATTTTGATGACATCCTAATCTACAGCAAGACTCTTGAAGAACATGTTGCACATGTCCAGAGCGTGCTTGCTGTCCTGCATGAACAAAAATTGTACGCTAACCTTGAGAAGTGCACCTTCTGCACCGACAAGGTAGTTTTCCTTGGTTTTGTTGTTTCAGGACAAGGCGTGGAGGTGGATGATGAGAAAGTCAAGGCTGTACACGAATGGACGCCTCCACAGAACGTGAGCCAAGTGAGAAGCTTCCTTGGACTTGCTGGTTTCTACCAGCGCTTCGTGAAAGATTTCAGCACGATCGCTGCTCCAATCAATGAGCTGGCCAAGAAATACGTACCTTTCAAATGGGGAGAAGCACAACAAAAGGCTTTTGAAGAATTAAAGAAGAAGCTCACAACAGCCCCAGTCCTTGCACTTCCAGATTTCAACAAGACATTTGAAATTGAATGTGATGCAAGTGGAGTTGGGATTGGAGGCATGCTGATGCAAGAAAAGAGACCAATTGCATTTTCTTCAGTGAAAAGCTAAGTGGTCCGACTTTGAATTATTCAGTTTATGATAAAAAATTATACGCTCTCGTTCGGAGTTTGAAAACTTGGCAACACTACCTTTATCCTAAAGAATTTGTGATACATTCAAACCATGAATCATTGAAACATCTTAAGGGACAACTAAAACTGAATAAACGATATGCTAAGTGGAGTGAATTTATTGAGTCCTTTCCTTATATTGTCAAATATAAGAAAGGTCAAGACAATATTGTAGCTGATGCTTTATCTCGACGTCATGCTTTGCTCACACAACTTGATGCTAAAATTCTCAGATTGGAAAGTATAAAGGAATTATATGCCACCGATTTGTACTTTGCTGAACCATATGCCAAGTGCGGTAATGGCAAAGGATGGGAAAAGTATCATGTGCATGATGGATTTTTATTTCGCGCTAACAAACTTTGTATTCTAGATTGCTCTGCTCGAATTTTACTCGTGCAGGAAGCTCATGCAGGTGGACTTATGGGCCATTTTGGAGCCAAGAAGACGGAGCAAGTGCTGGCCGACCATTTTTTTTGGCCAAAAATGAGACGAGATGTAGAGAGACATGTTCTTCGCTGCGAAAACTGCCACAAAGCTAAGTCTCGTCTGAACCCTCATGGTTTATACACTCCTCTTCCTATTCCTAATGCACCTTGGGAGGACATTTCAATGGATTTTGTTCTTGGGTTACCAAGGACCAAAAGGGGAAGGGATTCAATTTTTGTCGTGGTTGAACGTTTCAGCAAAATGGCACATTTTATTCCTTGCCACAAGAGCGATGATGCTTCCCGTATTGCTGAATTATTTTTCAGGGAAATCGTGCGACTACATGGAGTGCCACGTACCATTGTGTCGGATCGTGACACCAAGTTCTTAAGCTACTTTTGGAAGACATTGTGGGGCAAACTTGGGACAAGACTGCTGTTCTCCACAACATGTCATCCGCAAACGGACGGCCAAACCGAAGTTGTGAATCGAACACTATTAATGTTGCTCTGAGCTGTCCTTAAGAAGAACCTGAAACTATGGGAAGAAAGCTTTCCACATGTTGAGTTTGCATACAATAGGGCAGTACACTCGACCACTAGATTTTGTCCATTTGAAATTGTATATGGATTCACACCCACTGCTCCCATAGATCTTTTGTCTTTACCCATGCAGGAACGTGTGAACTTCGATGCAAGCAAGCGAGCTGAATTTGTCAAGAACATTCATGATAGAGCTCGGGCCAATATTGAAAAGATGACCAAGAAGTATGAGAAGCACGCTAACAAGGGTCGCAGGAAGGTGTTGTTCTAACCAGGGGACTTGGTTTGGGTGCACCTTCGAAAGGATCGTTTTCCAGAGCTGCACAAGAGCAAATTGCAACCCCGGGCTGACGGACCATTCAAAGTTCTACGCAAGATCAACGACAACGCTTATGAAATTGATCTGCCAAGTACTTATGGTGTGAGTACCAGTTTCAATGTGTCCGACCTCTCTCCATTCTTTGGATTGGAAGAGTCGAGTACGACTCTTTTTCAAGGGGGGAGGATGATATGCCCACGCCGACCACACCATCAAGTATACCGATTACATCAAGCAAGATGGAACAATCATTAAGTCAAGCTGCACCAACTCATGTCTTTGATGGACCAATTACTCGTAGCCGAGCTAAACAGCTACAACAAGAGGTGCACGCGCTACTTTGTGAAATTCCATTTATTAATAAGAATTATATACTTCCTAAATCGTGCATGTTGCTATTACTCAGGGTCACCAAGGAGGATGACAAGGACACGCCGAGACTGAACCAGAGAGGAGAACTACGTCGAACCAGTTCGGCCTGGCAGAACTGTCATGAAGAAACAGTCATATCTCTTGATTCATAGAAGCTGTGAAGGTCCATGAGTACTTGTTGGAAAGGTGTTGAAGTCAACTTTCTAATGCCACTAAGTGCCGAGTGCTTTAGAGCTTCCAGCTTGGCAGCCGAGTGCTTTTGGTGCAGACTGTTCAGAAGATCAATAGTCAGCCTGATATCCATGTTTCCGTGAGAAACTGTATCACTCTACAATATTTCGTGAAGCATGCTACACATGGTGTGAAAGGTTATCAAATTAGCTTTCCAACGCATCTGGTCCCGCGTCTTTTGGATGTTCCAAGGTGGAGTTATGATTAAAACATTGAAGACCACTCAAAAGGCCAGAAGACACACGGGAAATTGACGACCACTGCATGAATGATCAAGCGAGTTGGCCTTCCACCTTCCCACGTGGCTCTTTCAGTTCACATCTATTTTTAGAGACTAGTTGTTAGTATAAATACCCCTTATTTGTAAGCCAAGAACAACTTTTTTTTGATGAATTAAGATTATCCCAGTGATATTTGCAGCCGAGCTGCTTGAGTGTCTTACTCAACCCTTGTTCTTCCTTGTTCTTCTTGAACTTGTGGAGAGATCTCTCTAAGATCCACTAATTCGTGCTGTGCGGGTTCCAGTACGGCTGCCCCGTCTTGTGTTGATTAGCTCCGGTTGTGGTTCTGCGGTCGTTCGGAGATCGAGTCGAAGTCTTCGCGGTTTCGGTGTCTCTCTTCCCGTCGCTTGGTCGCATCCAACCTTGGCCAGGTGTAAAGCCTTTTACCCCGCTGAATTTTTTTCAGCAAGTTATTCCCATTACCAAAACCTACTGTCGTGAAGATCTGGCCACCCTTCACCGAACCAATTCGGTACATATCATCCCTGCTGCGTGTGGCCTTGCTCACAATGCCACAGAAGACAAGTTCGACGACGATGAGGTTGATGCACAGCAGCGCCGTCGCCTTCTACGTCATCGTCAAGGTATGGGAGGTAATGGTCCTTATGCTCCTGAGCAAGATAATGATCCTTATGCTGAGATTAAGTTTTCTATTTTACCGTTTTATGGATCTCTTATGACGCTAAAACTTACTTGGATTGGGAGATGATGGTAGAACAAAAATTTAGCTCTCATCTTGTTCCTGAGCGTCATAGAGTTAAACAAGCCACTAGTAACTTTAAAGATTTTGCTATCATTTGGTGGAATGAACTTGTCAATGCACGTAGTGCTCCATAGACATGGACTGCATTAAAAGAAGAGATGCGCGCTAGGTTTGTTCCTCCATCATATAGACGTGATCTTCGTAAGAAATTACAACGCTTTGATCAAGGTGACATGTCTGTCCAAGAGTACTACCAAGAGTTGCAGAAATGTATGCTTCGTTGTGGGGTAGTTGAGGATTAGGAAGACCAGATTGTTAGGTTTTATGGGGGCTTGCAGCGTGAGATCCAGGACATAGTTGATTATAAGGAAGATCATTCTATACATGTGACACCCTAGGTGTTAAATATAGTAATCCAATAGGAAGAATGTTTTGTATGTTTTGAATGGTGTGAAATTTGAGTAAAGTTATGAAAATAAGTGTATTTATGTAATTTTACAAAAGTACAAGTCCTTTTATCCAAGTAGTTGAATTACAAAAGTAACTTTCAAAGTTACTAAGGGCTAAAGTGTAAGAATGCAAGTAATCATGACATTGCAGGAAAACTTGCAATTAGGTCCAAAATTATAAGAAATTTACCTTAATAAGGACAAAACTTTATTACGTTTGATTTGAGTGCAAAGTTGTAAAATAAAGCATTGTACTTTAGGTTTTTGAACTTGAACCCTAAAGCAATATTGTAGGGTTTGAAAAATTCTACAACTTCTATTTTGATCATTTTCTCATTAGGCTTTTGGATCAGTGGGAAATTTCAGTTTACTATGAGGTCCCTGGATTTTTCTGTTTTTGCAAACGAGTCCCTCGGACCCCCTTCCCTCTTCTTCTTCCTCTGGCGCCCTGCTCCGCTCCTCTGCTTCCTCTGCCGCCGGTTGTTAGCGCCGCTCACCATCGTTCCATCTCCTCCCCGGCGCCACCTCCTGCTCGGGCAGACCCCACGCGTCACTTGGACGCCGGTCACCGCCCTAGCTCCCCCTCCCTGGCCCTCTCTCGCGCGTGCCACGCCGCCCCGTGGCTCTGCCGCCCGCCACCTTGCCGCCGCCGTGGCCAACGCCCGTGCACGCCCCCTCGTCCCCTCTTTTCTGGCTCAAGAGCTTCACTAGCTCTCTCTCTTTCCATTCCACTCTCTCTTTTGCTCTCCACTCGCCCCAAGCCTCTAAACACCACTGCCGCTCCTTCTTCTTCGCCGGCGAGCCCCTGGTCACCGTGGAGCTCCCATCCCGAACCCCCATTGTCCCGGATGACCACCTAAGAAGCTTCACCGCTCCACGCCGAAGCTCTACGACCATACCCCGACGCCAATCCTTCACCGGAGCCCGGTCGCCGTCGTTCCCCTCCTCTCCGGTGAGCTCCTGTCGCCGTCGAGCCCCTCCCTCCGCCCCTTCTCCATCCAATCCAGCCACCCCAGTAGCTCCCTCACCTCCTGCTGCAGCTAATAGACCAGAGCTTGGCCGCCTTCCTCGCCGGGAAGCCCCTCGCCGACGAGCTCCTCCTCGCCGCCGCCTCGGCCACCACGAGAACCCCACCTCCGGCCACCCCCTCTTCCTCCCAAGCCCACCCTTGGACGCGCCTTGAGCTCCTGATCCTTGTGGGCCAGTCCTTCTCCACCCCCCGTCGCTTCCCTCGCTGGAATTTGGCCGGTGATGTTTCTGCCCTTCTTCCCCGACGAGCCAAGGGCCTGATTGAAAGGATTTGAAAAGTTCCAAGGGTATCCCTGCAAATTTATAGAGCCCCCCCAATTCAAAAGCTGTGAACTTCAAAAATGTGTAGAAAATTTAAGAAAATTCAGAAAAATGTCAAACCAGTTGGGTTTGAATCCTTGTGTTAAATACTATAACTTTTATATTGTGATCATGAGATGAATATGTGTTTTTTGTACTGCAATTTAATTAGTAGATAATGGTTACTTTAATTAGATCTTTTGATCCATAGCAGTGCTGAGACTCAAATTTGAAACATGAGATGTATGTGCCATAAGTAGAACTGTGTAAAATTTGGAAGCTCAGAACAGCCCTCTAGCTATGATGTTTAAATAACTTTGCTTGATGTTGATACAAGTTTCATAATTTAATTCCAGATGCATCTCTTCATGTTTATGGCTGAAAGTTTTACCTTAGCTTTTTTTCAGCATGAATAATCCAAGATAAAAGTTTGAGAGCCAGAATCCTAGTGTAACTTCAGTAATGAATTTAAGCTTAGATTCAAAGGAAATTCATGAACAATAGCTCTAGTTCATGAAAAATTATGAAAATATTTTGAGGTGTTGCCCCTGAGTAGTGTGACATGTCCACAAATTTTCAATCTATGATCAGGTGTATAACAACCAGAATAAATAGAACTTGGTATGATAATGCTATATTCCTAACTTAGGGTTCATTTAATTAGTCAAAGTAAGTCCATAATTAAATAATAACCTAGGGTTATTAGAGATAATTAGCTAGTCAAATAAATAAAGTTGTTAAATGTAATTAGTTTAATTATTTAACCAAATATGCTATCTAATACAGTTAGTTTAAATGTTTAGGGTAAACAACTATGTTACTTAATGTAACTAGGTAATTTAGTTTATACTCGATAAATGACTGCCCAGTAGAAGAGTGAATGATATGTTTGATGAGTGAACATTATTTTCGTTGGATTGCAACTTTATCGTGAAATAGAATAAAAGTCTATGCATCTTCTAAACTGCATCGTTTACATCACATGTAGACTCGACGCTTCTCGCCGACGGAGATTATCACATTCTCCCGGAACCCGAAGTAGAAGTCTCGGAAGACACCGGGAATGTCACCGAAGATTTAACTAAAACCCCAAACCTGAGTTCGGAAGAATTTATTAACGTCCCTGATCCCAACCTCTCCAGTGAAGGCAAGCCCCGGTGCATAACCTAGTATTTTAAATTACTACATTATGCAATCTTATGCTTATATATTGTATCTTGCATTAAGTCTAGGAGTTGAAATGAAACCCTAAATGCATGAATCCTAGGAACCTATGTATTGTGCCTGAGTCCTTATCGCATAGATGCTCTGCTAATAGGACCGATAGAAGTCGAGTGATTTCCTGTCACTCGTGCGATATAGGAATTGGTTGCTTACAATCCTGCAATCACTATAAGGATGATGGATGGGGTTACGTGCAGTATCATGGAAAGGAATCATACGCTGTCTATGTTGATGAATTTGGTTAAGGTTGCAGTGTGTGGTAGTGGCGGTTAAGCGTTTGAAAGTACTAGCCACATGCCGTGAAATATGGTAAGCGGTAAGCCTAGTAACCAATCGGCCCAGGAAGTGGACTCGTCCCCCACCACTCGACTTTTATTGTTTATTTACACGCACCGACGTATGGGAGTACGTTCTGCAGAACAGACGGGAATACGATCATACAGTCACGCTGTAGACGTATGTCCTGCACATTGGATGTGTGTATGGTCCTGCAGTCACTTGTGGTGGCATTGTTCCACGACCCGGAATGAAAGGCAAACGGTTGCTTCGGAATGACCTGTCGGTGTTCCAAGTGTGTGAGTTAGGTTTACCTTGCAAGGGTTAAAGTTCGATTCAGAATCATCCATTTCTCGCGGAGATTGAGACTGCTTGATCCCTTTACCACATAGAGTAATAAGAACAACTTAATGATGATGAAAGATGATGTTTGATGAGAAAGTTCTACCGTGTTTGAGTAGCTATAGTTGCTTACTTAGAATAAATAATCAACTAGAACCTGAAAGCTAAAATTTGGAATTAAGGATCTACTCTTTGTTGCTTTTCAGCTGAAATTAAATCAAGAACCATTATAAGCCTTCATAAGTCTAGTTACATGGCTAAGTATACCATGAAACGGGTAAACCTTGTTGAGTATTGGAGTACTCAGCCTTGCAATATGACTTTATTCCAGGTAATGTCTCTGAAGACCCTACTCTTACCATGCCATGGCCCTATGCTCTTCCCGATGGTTGGTCCGTGGAGTGGGACCCGTCCCCGGCCAACACTGATGATACCGAGTGATGTCATGCCAGGGCTTAGCATGATGTTCATATTGGCGACATGTATAGTTGTCGTATTTTAAATTCCACAGTCGTGAACTTGAATCTTTAAACTGGTTTGTAATAATTTCTATCAGTTTGGAACCTATGCTACTTCTGGAAACTCTTATAATATAAGTGTCTGTGATGTAAAATATGATGGCGATTGTATCTCTAGACTCGCCTTCGTGCGAGGTACCTTGTTTGATCCTGCTTTCGGTGGTTTATCGGGACGTTACCCAACAGGCCAAGGAGTTACACTATTTGAAGTATGTTTGAAGCCCTTGAAAGAGGACCTGCGTACTTGAGCCAGTGTAATTCAGGTTGGTTCTGCCACAATACAACATTTATTTCACCAATAGCAGCGGCGGAACAATACCTTCACGCCACGGTAGCTTCCGGCGCCAGCCAAAGTGGCGCCCTCCTCGAGCGTACGTGCGGCCACACCTCCCTCCACCAGTGTTGTACACAGCACCGCACCTTCAACATCAAAGGGACAAGACAGCAGCAAGTCCAGAGGCCTCCTGGTGTTGCAGCAAAGGCTATGGTGCCCAACACTTCCATTGGTCGCACCTCCGACATCAAGTGCCACCGCTGCTAGGCATTTGGCCATATGCAGCGAGATTGCCCTAGCAAACGGGCGATCATTGCTACTGTTGATGGTGGGTATGTTAGTGCTTCTGATATTGAAGATGAAAATATTATTGTAGCTAACACTTCAGGTGCCGATGATGGTGCTGAGGAGGTTCTTGGTACATCTGCGACCAACAACTACAGGACCTTAATTGTGCACCAAGCTTTGAGTGCCACGGTGAGAGAGGACGACAAACGCCAACGTCACAACCTTTTCAACCTGTTTCTTGTCATCAAGGACTACTGTGTGCATACAATCATTGACGGAGGTAGCTGCAACAATTTGGTGAATGTTGAGGTGGTCAAGAAGCTTGGCTTGACCACGCGGGAGCATCCACATCCTTATCACGTTCAATGGTTTAACAACAACGGTAAGGTAAAGGTAACAAAAATAGCAAGGATACATTTTTCAATTGGGTCTTACCGTGACTTTGCTAATTTTGATGTGGTGCCTATGGATGCTTGCTCTCTTTTGTTGGGACATCCTTGGGAGTTTGATATTGATGCTATTCCTTATGGTAGATCTAATAAGTATACTCTCATGCATAAGGGCAAGAAAATTGTGTTGCTGCCAATGACTCCCAGTGAAATTGTGCAATTTGAGAATGAGAAAAAGAATAATGCTAAACAAAAGGGTATTTTTAATTCTGAAATTCAGCAACCTATTAAGTTAAAAAATCCTTTTTTGTTTGCAACTAAATCTGAGCTTGATGAGTTATCTGCCTCTACTGGACCTTGCTATGCTTTAGTGTGCAAACATGCTTTATATTCCATTGAGGTCGTGTCCATTGCTTTGCCACCTGCTGTTGCTAACCTTTTGCAGGAGTATATGGATGTCTTTCCATCGGAGCTACCCCCGGATTACCACCTGTGCGAGGCATTGAGCACAAGATTGATTTGATTCCAGGGCGAGCTTGCCAAATCGTGCCGCCTACAGGACCAACCCTGATGAGACTAAGGAAATTCAGCGACAAGTCCAAGACCTTCTGGACCGTGGGTACATTCGGGAGAGCCTTAATCCTTGTTCTGTTCCTGTTCTTTTGGTTCCTAAGAAAGATGGCACTTGGCGCATGTGTGTTGATTGTAGAGCCATCAATAACATTACCATTCGATATCGCTATCCTATTCCTCGTTTGGATGACATGCTTGATGAGTCGAGTGGTTCTGTTATTTTCTCCAAGATTGATTTACGTAGTGGATATCATCAGATTCATATGGCTTTAGGGGATGAATGGAAAACTGCCTTTAAAATCAAGTTCAGTCTTATGAATGGTTAGTCATGCTTTTTGGTTTAACTAATACGCCCAACACTTTCATGAGATTGATGAACAAGGTTTTACATGCTTTCATTGGTAAATTTGTGGTGGTTTATTTTGATGATATCCTTATTTACACCAAGTCATATGATGCACATCCTGAATATTTGCGTGCTGTTTTTAATGTCGTGCGTGATGCACGTTTATTTGGTAACCTTGAGAAGTGCACCTTTTGCACCGATCGTGTGTCTTTTCTTGGTTATGTTGTTACATCGTAGGGCATTGAGGTGGACGAGGCAAAGATTGTTGCCATCACAAGCTAGCCACTTCTGACTACGGTCACGCAGGTTTGAAGTTTTCTTGGTCTTGCAGGTTTTTGCCGGTGTTTCGTGCTGGATTTCAGCATCATTGCAGCACCTCTCCACGGGTTGACAAACAACGGAGTGCCATTTCAATGGGGACCAATACAACAACAAGCTTTTGATGCTTTCAAATCGAAGCTCACACAAGCACCATTGCTGCAACTTCCTGATTTTGAGAAGACCTTCGAGCTTGAGTGTGATGCAAGCGGGATTGGTATTGGAGGAGTGCTCATACAAGGAGGTAAACCTGTTGCTTTCTTTAGTGAAAAATTGCATGGTCCTTCGCTGAATTATTCTACATATGACAAAGAACTTTATGCTTCAGTGCGAGTCTTACAAACTTGGCAACATTACCTATGGTCTAAATAATTTGTCATACATTTGGATCATGAATCTTTGAAATACCTTAAAGGGCAAGCTAATCTAAACAAATGTCATGCTAAATGGATTGAGTTCATAGAGTCATTTCCCCTTACATCATTAAACATAAGAAAGGGAAAGACAATATGATTGCCGATGCTTTATCTAGATGTTATACCATACTGTCCTAACTTTCTCATAAAATCTTTGGTTTAGAGACCATAAAGGGATTATATGCTACTGATTTGGACTTCAAAGATGCTTTAAAAGTTGTAGAGAGGGAAGACCGTGGCAAAAATTTTGGCTGCGTGAAGGCCTTCTCTACCGTGCTAACAAGCTATGTGTTCCAGCTAGCTCCGTTAGTCTTTTGCTATTGCAGGAAGCGCATGGCAGTGGTTTGATGGGATATTTTGGTGTTAAAAAGATGGAGGACGTGCTGGCCGCTCACTTCTTTTGGCTACGAATGCAGCGTGATATGGAGCGCTACGTCTCGCGTTGCACCACATGCAACAAAGCTAAGTCTCGACTTAATCCACATGGTCCTTATATGCCTCTTCCTGTTCCTCGTGCACCTTGGGAGGATATTTCTATGGACTTTGTTTTAGGATTGCCTAGAACAAAGAGGGGGAGGGATAGTGTCTTTATGGTTGTTGATTGTTTCTCTAAAATGGTACATTTTATACCCTGTCACAAGACCGACAATGCTTCACATGTTGCTGATTTGTTCTTTAATGAGGTTGTACGTTTGCATGGTGTACCAAATACTATTGTTTTTGATAGGGATGCTAAGTTTTTGAGCCATTTTTGGAGAACTTTATGGTATAAATTGGGAACAAAGTTGCTATTTTCTACTACTTGTCATCCACAAACTGATGGGCAAATGGAGGTAGTTAATCGTACCTTGTCTACTATGTTGTGGGCTGTTTTGAAAGATAATTTGAGATTGTGGGAGGAGTGTTTGCCACATATTGAGTTTGCTTATAACAGATCTATTCACTTCACAACCAAGTTAAGTCCGTTTATGATAGTATATGGTTTCAATCCTCGTGCTCCAATTGATTTGCTACCTTTACCACCTTCTAAAATTATGAACTTAGATGTTACACAACGTTTTTAATTTAATCTTAAGTTGCATGAAACTACTAAAAAATGAATGAAAGGTATCGAATTGCTGCTAGTAAAGGTAGGAAGGAGGTAAAATTGGAACCCGGTGATTTGGTGTGGGTTCATTTGAGAAAAGATAGGTCTCCGGATTTGAGAAAGTCCAAGCTCATGCCACGTGCCGCTGGACCTTTTAAGGTTCTTGAGAAGATAAATGACAATGCATATAAACTTGAGTTGCCTCCCGAGTTTGGGGTTAGTCCCACATTTAACATTTTAGATTTGAAGCCATACTTGGGTAAGGAAGATGAGCTTGAGTCAAGGATGACTCCAATTCAAGAGGGGGAGGATGATGAGGACATCTCTCCTTTGCATACAATGCAAGGACTGATCACTAGAGCACATGCGCGACATTTGGATCTCCAGGTACATTCTAACCTTGTCAATTGTTTTTCCGCACTTACGCTTAGTTCCATGCATGTTTTATTGATTAGGAATAATGGAGAGGACCAGCAAGGACCTGGAGAAGGCCAAGGAGTCAAGGAGGAGGAGCTAGGACGTCCACACCAAGGAGGAGTCCAGGTCCAACTCGACTTCAACTCCACCTCGGATTCCAGAACCTGACTTCACCAAAATTGACGCCCTGGCCACATATGGAGTCGGATTTGGACGTTCTGTATATGGTTGGAACCAGAATTTGATAAGACTTCCAATGGTACCTGTCCCACCTCAAAATTCCTTCTGAGTCAACGGAAATCGTGGAAACAAATGGATGTTCAGAATCTGTCAGGGTGCTGCATCACCATCTTTTGGGCCGCTGGCCCGTGTATCGTGTTGGAGCCTGTTAGGGTTGTGTCCAGGGGACTTGCACGCCCCTAACTCTTTTTTATTCAGTAGGTGTTGCCAGTTTAGGGTTTGGGTTTTCCATAGATTCAATCTGTCATCGAACAGTGTCACCGTTCATCGGTTTGTGAGACCCCATCTCGTAATGGTTTGACTCTACTGAGACAAAAAGACGGGCTGTCAAAAAGGTAGAGGAGGTAGGATGGGCAGTTGGTCAGATCTAGTATGGATCATACATGGACGATAGTTGGAGTCGGCGGCTCTCCTAGGCTTCCCTCATCTGGGATCCCTGGGAAGAGGATCAAGTTGGCCCTTGCAAATAGCTTGATACACTATCTCCCTTCAACCCTTTGAGCGAAATGTGGCAAAACCGCCTGAATTATTCCAGCTTAAGTGCGCTAGTCATCGCTATACAGTCGATACTAACTCAACGCACTTCAAACGGAACAACCCATTGGTCTATCGGGTCTCCGCCCGATGCAACCACGGTTCAACAGGATCGAAACAGGGTCACCTCGCACGAAGGCGAGTTTACAGTCGCACAATAGCTCATCAACTTTTAATTTACAGAGTATTAAACATTATTACAAACTGTTTCAAACTTCAAGTAATAAACAAACATTGTTTAAAACGACAAGCTAAACATGCTTGTCAAGTTCACAGCGGAAGAAAATTAACACGCGACTACACACGTCGCGGAGGTTGACACCACACTTAGCCCGAAGCATGGCATCATTCAGGAGAGTCACTGCCAGCCGGGGACGGATCCCATTCCAGGGACCAGCCAAATGGTACAGAAGTTGGCCATGCAGAACTATCCGTGGGGTTCTCAAAGGTCATACCTGAAAATTTATTAGCAAGATTGAGTATACCAATACTCAGCAAGTCTTACCCGGGATTAGGGTATACTTAGCCCATAACTAGACTCATGAAGGCTTGAAATGGTTCTGGGTTTAATTTTAGCTGAAAAGCAACAAAGAGTATGATCTACTTTCATATTTTAGCTTTTAGATTCTAGTCTCATTAACCATTCTAGGTAGGCACCTATTCTAGACAAGCAAGGTAGAGATTAGCATCCATCAAGATTATTTCAACAATGGTTACCGTTCTTACTCTATGTGGCAGAAGGAATAAGCAGTCTCAATCTCCATGAGAAACGGACGATTTTGAATCAAATTTCCAAACCTTGCAAGGCAAAGCTAACTCACACGCTTGGATCATCCAACGATAGTTCCGAAGCAACCGTTTGCCTTTAATTCCAACTCGTGGAACAGGGCCACCACAAGCGACTGTAGGACCGTACGCACACCAATTGTGCAGGACATACGTCTGTAGCGCGACTACATGACCGTACTCCTGTCCGCTGCGCGGAACATACTCCCGCATGTCAATGCGTGAGAAAAACCAAAATACGAGTGGTGGGAGGTATGTCCACTCCTCGGGCCGATTAGTTACTAGGCTTACCGCTTTACCATATTTCGTGGCATGTAGCTAGTACTTTCAAACGCTGAGCCACCACTACCACACACTACGACCTTATCAACTTTTATCAACACAGACGGGGTAACCTTCCGAGTCATGATATTGTACATGACCCCGTCCATGATCCTTATAGTGACCGCAGAATAGTAAACATTCAACTCCTATATCGCGCGAGTAATAGGAAATCACCCAACTTTTGCAGGTCCTATTAGTAGAGCATCTATGCGTTAAGGACTTAGGTACAATACATTGGTTCCTAGGATTTATGCATCTAGGGTTCCATTTCAACTACTAGACTTAATGCAAGATATAATATATACATATAGAATTGCATAAATGTAGTAATTTGAAATACTGGGTTATGCACCGGGGCTTGCCTTCTTGAGCGGGGCTGGGGGCAGGAGTGTCAAAGATTTCCGAACTTTGGTTCAAAGCTTCAGTTAGAGTCTCGACGATGTTTACTGGGTCTTTAGAAAACCCTTGATCTTGTTCCAGGACTAGCTCGTAGTCTCCGTCGTCGAGTGTCGTTGACTCTACATGATATGCAATGATTTAATTAGAGAGTTCTTAAGTTAAAAGTTTTATTTCACAATAAAGTTGCAATCCAACATGTTAATACACTCAAACCCATAAAGCAAGAGGGTTAAATATAAACTCATTACTGGTATTCTAATCCAATTATCCCATTTAATTGAATTAGGTTAACAAGTTTGATTTTTAATTTCAAATTTATAAAGGCTATGGCTTGAATTTTTGTGGATAAGCTTATTCCTAGTGGATAAGCTTCCTATGAATTGTTCATAATTTTCTGAAAATAGACATGAGGGTATTAGAATTTAGTTTAAACTTCAAGTTTAAATGCAAACCTTAAGTAAAACAGTGTTGTAAATTCCTGAAATATTTACTATGGACTATTCTATTGTAGATCATCACATCGTAAAAAGAGCTAGGTATAAAATCCTTAGTAGCATGCTTAATTAAATTTAAACCCTTTCAAGCTTAATTTGCATAAGTTTAGACTAACTTAAGCTAGAGTTCAATACTGTAGTTGAAAATTGCACACAAGCTCAATCATAACATAACCAGGGTACACACCAAAAATCACCATCAATCGAGCTAGCATGTAAAAGTTATGCTCAAACTACCCTTTTGTTAAACTTTAAAATAACTTAAAAAGCATTTAGTTTTAAACCAAACTTTAGTAACAAAAGTAGTCGAGTTCAACTTTTAGAGTACAACAAAACTGGTTTGACGATTTTTGGATTTTTCTACGAATTCGTATGGATTTTATAAGTTGGCTGATTTGTGTTTAGAGAGGGGTGCTGCTTTCTCACAGATAGGCCCCTGGAAACATTTGAATCTTCACAATTGAGTCCTTGGCCGGACTACACAGGAAGTCTGATCGATGCCGATCGAATTCTAGCAAGAGAGCTCACCGGCGGCGAGGGGCAAGTGAGGGGAAATGCTCAGTAACTCACGGCGGTCTCGGGGGTGGCCGGGTTGAGGCAGAGAGGGGCTGTGGCAGCGTATCGACGGTGAAGCCGAGCGGGCGGCGGAGCTCTGAGGGGGTCGACGGCGTTCCGGTGGCTGGGCTGCTGGAGGGCGGTGGAGGAGTAGCTAGAAAGCTTCTACGGGATGATGTGGTGCTGTTGGTGCTCTTGGTTGGGGTTCAGGGGCTCTGTAGCGTCGGGTCGACGGCGAGGCCAAGCGGCAGCGGAGCTTGAGCTCACCGGCACTACGGGAGACGACGCTCGGGTGCGAGAAAGCGAAATTAGATGGGTTAGTGAGCTGCAGGGAGTCACACAGTGCTCTAGGAGCACAGGACTGGGGGTGGGAGGCGGCGTGGGCGGCGGTCGACGGCGGCCAGAGGTTGCGGCGGAGGTCCGGTGAGGCGTGGTGGTCGGGAAAGAGAAATGCCGGGGAAAAGAAGTGCTTCAGTGAGTAACGAAGGTCGTGGTGCAGCTGCTGAGTATGCGTTAAGGCCGGGAGAGGCATTACGTGCGTGACGCCGACAGCTGCTGGTGACGTCGGCGGCACGCGTGGCGGCTCGAGCGGTGCCGGCGCGACGTGGAGAGGCCAGGAGAGGGCCAGCGCGGTCCGGGGAAGCGGCGGCGCGGACGCAGGGGCGGCACGTGGCGCGAGGAAAGGCGGCGCGGGGGCGGCGGGTGCACGGCACATGGCCAGCAAGAGCGGCGGCGCGTCAGGCAGTGAAAACAGAGAGCCGAGGGCTGGAGGTAGACGGAGGAGGGGCTATTTGCAATTTCCCGAAAGTGTAGGGACCCCATTGTAAAGCATAGATAACTTTCAAACCATAGTTCAAATGAAAAAGTGCCCAAAAGAAAATGTGTAGAGTTTAGCAAGGTCTATAACTTTGCTTTAAGGTTCAGTTGCAAAAGAGCTAAGGATTGGTAAATAACATAAAACTTGGCAAAGTTTTAAACTTTAATTAAATCCTATTTAAAAACTACACTACACTTACATCCTATGTGTAGTTTCATCTATATTTATGATTTAAAAGCAAGTTCTTGACTTTTGCAAAACAACCTTCATATGTTTGGATTCTACCTCCCATTCTCACCCATTTAACACTAAAGGACCTATATTTTTTGGAATTACATAAATGTCCTTTTCCCTTTTGCATTCAAATTTGAGCACAGATAAACAAGATCAAACATGCACACTTTATACTAAAATTTAGTGTGTTTATAATCCTAATACCTGAATGTCATAGCCTTCCCCCCTAAAAAGAATCTCATCCCGAGATTCCCGAACAGAATGGAATTGAGCGATCAGAGTTGGGAATTGATTTGAAGGAAATCAGGGAAATTTCGTTGAAGATAGGATTAGGTTTCGCAAGTCGCTTCTTCTTCAGTGTGATGGTCCCACTGAATTTTGAACATCTTGATAGTTTCTCTTCTAGTGCTTCTTTGTTTAGTATCTAGCACTCTGATTGGATGTTCGGTATATGTTAGATCAGATTGGATTTCGATGGTTTGGGGATCGATGATCTCGGTAGGAACTTTGACACATTTTCTAAGTTGAGATACATGGAAGATGTCATGGATGGCCGCTAACTATGGAGGAAGTTGGAGATGATAAGCTACGGGTCCACAGATTTCGAGAACTTCAAAGGGTCCAATATATCGAGGAGCAAGTTTTCCTTTTACGCCGAACCGTTGAATACCTTGAGTGGGAGATACTCGAAGATATACGAAGTCTCTGACTTGAAACTGTAATGGTCTTCTTCGTATATCAGCATAGCTTTTCTGTCGAGATTGGGCGGCCTTGAGATTATTTTGAATAGTCTTCACCTTTTCTTCAGCTTCAGTGACAAGATCCAGTCCAAAGATTTTACGTTCGCCGATTTGTGACCAACTTAAAGGAGTTCGGCATCGGCGACCACATAATGCTTCAAATGGAGCCATCTTGAGACTTGTCTGATAACTGTTGTTGTACGAGAATTCTGCCAATGATAAGCATTTGTCCCAATTCTTATCATACTGAAGTACACAGGCTCTAAGCATATCTTCCAGAATCTGATTTACCCTTTCAGTTTGTCCGTCTGTCTGAGGGTGATATGCGGAGCTTCGGATTAACTTAGTTCCAAGAGCATATTGAAGTTGCTTCCAGAACCGAGCGATGAATTGTGCTCCACGATCAGAAATGATTGTCTTGGGCACTCCATGAAGACGAACGATTTAATCTAAATAAATCTCCGCATACTTTTTGGTATTATATGTAGTATGCACGGGAAGGAAATGGGCAGTCTTGGTTAATCGATCAACGATTACCCAAATGGAGTCATGCCTTTGAGAAGTGTTGGGTAAGCCAACGATAAAGTCCATACTGATATCCTCCCACTTCCAAGAAGGAATGGGTAAAGGTTGAAGAATACCAGCAGTTTTGAGATGATTGGCTTTTAACTCTTTGGCAGATGTCACACTCCGAGACATACTTTGCAATTTCTTGCTTCATACAAGTCCACCAAAAGTTCTGTTTTTCAGATCCTGGTACATCTTAGTACTGCCAGGGTGCATAGAGAATTTGGACTAGTGGGCCTCGTCCAATATCTGCTTACGAAGCTTATGGTCCTTGGGTACAATGATACGCTCGTTGAACCATAGAACCCCTTCGTGATCTATTCGAAAGGATTTATACTTTCCTTCTCCTTGTGCCAACTTCTGCTTGATGATTCTGACCCCTTTGTTACGCTGTTGTGCTAGAACAATGTTATCCCAAAATGTAGCTTCAATTGAGAGATGATTCAGGCTGCCTTGAGGAATGATCTCCAGATTGAGCTTTCTCATCTCCTCCCAACAAAGCATCTCGTTGAAGGCTTCAACAGATAAGCAAGAGCAATGCGCCTTGCGGCTAAGTGCATCCGCAATGACGTTGGCCTTGCCTGGATGATAGTGTACTTCTAGATCATAGTCTTTGATAAGCTCTAGCCAGCATCTTTGCCTCATATTTAGATCTGCTTGTGTAAAGATGTACTTGAGGCTTTTGTGATCAGTATAGTTATGGCACTTTGTACCCATCAAATGATGTCTCCAAATTTTGAGTGCATGGACGACAACTGCGAGTTCAAGATCATGGGTAGGATAGTTCTGTTCATGAGTCCTGAGTGCTCATGATGCATAAGCAATCACTCGGTTGTCCTGCATAAGCACACAACCAAATCCGATTCCCGAAGCATCACAATAGATATCGAAAGGTTTTGAGACATCAGGTTGAGCTAAAACTGGGGCAATTGTGAGATGTGATCTAAGGGTATGAAATGCATCTTCGCATTTCTGATCCCAGGAGAATTTAACTCCCTTCTTTAATCGTTCAGTCATAGGCTTGGCTATTCTTGAGAAGTCAGGAATGAAACGATGATAATAGCCAGCCAGACCAAGAAAACTATGGATCTGGTGGACTGATGTAGGAGATTTCCAGTCCATCACTTCTTGGACTTTACTAGGATCAACGGATATACCGTCACTGGAGATGGTATGTCCTAGAAATTTCACGGTATCCGGCCAAAACTCACATTTAGAGAATTTGGCGTACAAGTGGTGGTCTCTCAATTTTTGAAGAACAACATGGAGATATTTCGCATGATCTTCCGGATTTTTAGAATAGATCAGAATGTCATCAATGAAGACCACAACAAATTTGTCGAGTTCTTGCATGAAGACAGAGTTCATGAGATACATGAAATATGCTGGGGCATTGGTAAGATCGAATGACATAACCAGATATTCGTAGAGTCCATATCTGGTGGAAAAGGCTATTTTTGGAATGTCACTTGACCTGATCTTGATTTGATGATAGCCGAAACGAAGATCAATCTTAGAGAATACCTTGGCTCCGGCTAACTGATTGAAGAGAATGTCAATGCGGGGCAGAGGATACTTGTTTTTTATGGTCACTGCATTGAGGGGGCGATAATTTACACATAGCCTTAAGTTGTTGTCCTTTTTCTTCATGAATAGGGCTGGACAACCCTATGGTGAAGCACTCGGACGGATATAACCCTTATCAAGGAGGTCCTGGAGTTGGATTTTTAACTCGGCCAGTTCATTGGGTGGCATACGATAGGGCCTCTTAGATATGGGGGCTGTGCCGGGTTGGAGTTCTATGATAAATTCAATATCCCGGTCCGGGGGCATTCCAGGTAAATCATCTGGAAAGACGTCTGGATATTCACAGACAATAGGGATGTCCTTTAACTTGATCCCTTCTACAGCCTAGGCATAAGGATTACTGTATTCCCGTTGTGGAAGATAGAGAATGGTAGCTTCATGATCAGGTGAATCTATCTCCACAGTTCGGGAAAAGATATCTAATGATACTCGGTGCCTAGTCATCCAATCCATACCTAGGAGGATATCCATTCCCTTTATGTCCAATAACAATAAATCTGTTTTGATCAAATTACTACCCAGTTGAATTGGTACCTTCCTATAGATCTGATTTGAGGAAATTTTACCACCAGGAGTTGCTATCATATAGGCCTCACTAGTAGGATAAAGATCCAAGCCTATCTTTGTTCCACATTTTGAACTGATAAAACTATGGGTGGCACCAGAATCAAAAAGTATAATCACGGTTGATGGTTGATAGAGAAAGTACCCGTCATTATTAGCGCACCCTCGGGGAGTTCGGAGAGAGTCGTGAAATTCACCCTTCCCTGGCGGACTTGTACCATCTTCTTCTTGCCCTTGACCTTGCTGTTCAGGTTGGATGTCTGCCCTTGGAAAGATCTTCGGGGTTGGGGGGCAATCCTTAATGAAATGGGACGGGCTGCCGCAATTGAAACAACGATAGTTGTTGTTTCCCTGGTTAGATGGCGGAAAGCTCGGCCGCAGGCCTTGCTGCTGTTGTTGCTGGGGTTGTGGTGTCGGTGGTCGATTAAATCGGGCCTGCTGGGGTGGCCAGGCTACCCATCTGCCTGGTATACTGTTTCGAGGCGAGGCTCGAGTAGCAGTGTTCGGGACTAACCGATACCTCGGCGGTTGCGCAGTTGAAGGTCCAGTGGGTGTCTTCCGTTTCTTTTCAGCCCGATGAGCTGAGATGCAATCCTCCTGGGTAATGGCCATATTGACCAATTCATTGTAGTTGTTGGCCCTTACCAAATTCAGTCGTTCCTTAAGCTTGGTGTTCAGGCCGCGACGGAAGCGATCTCGCTTACGGGCATCAGTGTCCGCATGATAACCAGTGTACTCGCACAAGTGGTTGAAGACCTGTGCATATTGCATGACGGTGCGGGTTCCCTGAGTTAGATTCAGAAATTCATTGAGCTTTCGCTCAATGAGTCCTTCGGGAATGTGGTGCGCTCTGAAAGCGTTCCGGAATTCATCCTAGGTGACAACATGACCAGCCGGCTGCATAGCATGGTAATGGTCCCACCATATGCGAGCAGTGCCGCGAAGTTGTTGGGCTGCGAAGAGGGTCTTGTTCTCATCTAAGCATGGTGCAGACAACAATGCGAACTTAGACTCTATAGTACGGAGCCAGGCGTCAACGTCGAGTGGCTCGTCTGCCTTATGGAACAATAGAGGCTAGGTGCTGAGAAAGTCTTGATAATTAGCCGATGGATGTTCATCACGACCTCGGGACTGGTGATGAAATTGGCCCATCTAAGCCTGCACTAGCTGGTTGAGGAGTTCTGTCTGTCAGGCCATGACCTCTGCTAGATTTGGTGGGGCTGGTGGTGGTTGCTGGGAATCACTAGCTTGGTCTGGCCGGAAACCTTCCGGGGTTCCACGTGTGGCTCCCACCATCTGAAACAAAGGAGATATCCATTATCAACCATATTCTTACTCCTATTTTTGGATGATATACTGCTAGCAGATATGTAGTTCACATGTTCCATTCAACCAACTCAATTTAGATGCAAGGATATTGAACAAGATGGCAGAACTCGAGGATTAGATTACAACGCAGATACTGGGTGTTCTTAACATCGTACATTAGGGTGGTTCGACTGCCACGGGTTAGGCTATATGTACACATGCCACATATACTACAACAAGTGGCTCAAAGTCTAGGTAGACTACTCACTACCTATGTCACAGTATTCTACACTAAGTACATCTGAAAGATTGACGATTTGGATGGACTAAAAATCGTCGAGGTTGCCTACGGAGGACTGGCTGCTGGAAGAGGAATGATCTGGCTGAGGATTGGGTTCTGGGTCTCCATGCTCGGAGTCAAGATCGGAAACTCCTTTGATTTCCTTCGGGTCTTCTTCTCCACCTTCAGGGGCTACAGGTACAGCAGGACGTACTAGCTGCGGCTGGAGTTCGTTGATGTGAGCATGGGCATCATCGACCTCAAGGATAAGGTCATGAATTTGCTCTTGGAGGAACTCAATGATCGTGTTGCGTTGAGTGATTATTGCATCACTCTCATTGATCTGATCCTCCCGGTGAAGAATAGCCTCCTCACGTGCTGCGATAATCTCCTCCTTCTCCGTGACCAAGGCTTGAAGCTCCACTATCTGAGGGACCTGTCGATTAGCATTGCGATAATGACCTTGAGCTATGCCAATCAACTGACCCATACCGCGACATAGCAGAAGCTGATAGTGGTGCTGGACATTAATGAATCTAATAAGACCACAGAGCGTTTCTTTGGCTGAATCTCCCAACAAGTGGCCATAATGGGCTATCCTGAAAGTCCACTCAGGATCACTGGAATCCATTGCAGGGAATAGGCTGATAGGATACCCTGCAACTTCCATGGGGTGCTGGTTGCAGAAGATGTGGATGGCCTCCAGAGCTGCAGTCTCGATGGTGTCGACGAGATGATAACCAACCACATCAACCTCGATGGGCTGAAACTGAGAACGGAAAGGGTGCTGAGGAATAGTCATTTTGACTCTGCACCGGGGAACACCTTCCTCTCTATACTCTACTCCGTCGTACTGGGGAGGCTTGGTGTAGAAAAATAGACTAAATGATTCCCATAGAAGACAGGGAAAACCTCCCAGTGCAAGGCATCGGTACGGAGGTGCCCTGCATGATCCCAAAAGAGGTTTGATGGTGCCGCCATCTGAAATAAGAATTCAGATGGTGAGATTTGGAAGAATACTGAAAATCCAATTAAGGTTGTCACAAGAATTCTATTAAAACCATACTAGAGATAAACAACACTCTACTTGTCCTTAAAAGAACAACTTATTCAAGCACTCATTTTGTTTATTAATGAATTATGCATGCACGTACTATTCGACCTCACAACCAAAACAACTGCCGAATATCTTCGGTCTTACGGGGTTAGTTTCGGTGGCATAACACATACGTCTCTCACCAATAACTAGTCGATAAATCCTATCCGTCTTAACCTCTTAATCATGGTTAGTGTACCTACAGAAGACCACAATTATATAATCTGAACCTTTCATGGCAGCACGAGATAAAAGCGTTCCCAAATAGTACTGTTCACTATACAAACAGCATCTGTACCATTACCGCCGTACAAACAACGTTAACATACGTTATCAAAACAACGTATTCACGGGGTACTACAAAATGCGGGGGTATGAACAACGATCGCCATACCCTGCGCCAAACCATATACTCCCAATATAATCAACCAAAGTTGGTATATTGGCAGCATCTCAAGTAGGCCACTGCTTGAGAAACAGCGTTCGATTCGCATCACCGACGGGAAGGCCAAGCTCCCTCAGTTGGCTGAGAATTCTTACCTTCTTACCTTACCAACGAAGGTGTCGTTACAAATAGTAAAGTTGAGTTATGCATGAATTTAAGTTTTAACCGAAAGTAGTGCTGCCAGTTAGAGCTATCCTCTTTACATATACATATTGGTAGCCACCTGATTACTCCCATATAAATCCCTAAGGTTTTGCGTTTTAAGCACCAACCTTAATGAATCCAACACAATTTGTAAACTCTTTTGTTAAATAAATTTTATCCTAAAAATATTTTTAAGAGCTGCTGCAGTTGTAAAAATAAACCTACAGCTCTGATACCAACTGTGGCAGAACCGCCTGAATTATTCCGGCTCAAGTGCGCTAGTCATCGCTATACAGCCGATACTAACGCAACGCACTTCAAACGGAACAACCCATTGGTCTGTTGGGTCTCCGCCCGATGCAACCACGGTTCAACAGGATCGAAGCAGGTTCATCTCGCACGAAGGCCAGTTTACAGTCGCACAACAGCTCATCAACTTTTAATTCACATTGTTTAAAATGACAAGCTAAACAAGCTTGTCAAGTTCACAGCCGAAGAAAAATTAACACGCGACTACACAGGTCGCGGAGGTTGACACCACACTTAGCCCGAAGCATGGCGTCATTCAGGAGAGTCACTGCCAGCCGGGGACGGATCCCACTCCACGGACCAGTGAAATGGTACAGAAGTTGGCCATACAGGACTATCCGTGGGGTTCTTAAAGGTCATACCTAAAAATTTATTAGCAAGATTGAGTATACTAATACTCAGCAAGGTTTACCCCGGATTAGGGTATACTTAGCCCATAACTAGACTCATGAAGGCTTGAAATGATTCTGGGTTTAATTTTAGCTGAAAAGCAACAAAGAGTATGATCTACTTTCATGTTTTAGCTTTTAGATTCTAGTCTCATTAACCATTCTAGGTAAGCACCTATTCTAGACAAGCAAGGTAGAGATTAGCATCCATCAAGATTATTTCAACAATGGTTACCGTTCTTACTCTATGTGGCAGAAGGAATAAGCAGTCTCAATCTCCATGAGAAATGGACGATTTTGAATCGAATTTCCAAACCTTGCAAGGCAAAGCTAACTCACACGCTTGGATCATCCAACGATAGTTCCGAAGCAACCGTTTGCCTTTCATTCCAACTCGTGGAACAGGACCACCACAAGTGACTGTAGGACCATACGCACACCAATTGTGCAGGACATACGTCTGTAGCGCGACTACATGACCGTACTCCTGTCCACTGCGCGGAACGTACTCCCGCATGTCGGTGCATGAGAAAAACCAAAATACGAGTGGTGGGAGGTATGTCCACTTCTCGGGCCGATTGGTTACTAGGCTTACCGCTTTACCATATTTCGGGGCATGTGGCTAGTACTTTCAAATGCTTAACCACCACTACCACACACTACGACCTTATCAACTTTTATCAACACAGACGGGGTAACCTTCCGAGTCATGATACTATACATGACTCCATCCATGATCCTTATAGTGACTGCAGAATAGTAAACATTCAACTCCTATATCGCGCGAGTGATAGAAAATCACCCGACTTCTGCCAGTCCTATTAGCAGAGCATCTACGCTATAAGGACTTAGGTACAATACATTGGCTCCAAGGATTTATGCATCTAGGGTTCCATTTCAACTCCTAGACTTAATGCAAGATATAACATATACCTATAGAATTGCATAAATGTAATAATTTGAAATACTGGGTTATGCACCGGGGCTTGCCTTCTTGAGCGGGGCTGGGGGTAGGAGTGTCAAAGATTTCCGAACTTTAGTTCGGAGCTTCAGTTAGAGTCTCGATGATGTTTACTGGATCTTCAGAAAACCCTTGATCTTGTTCTAGGACTAGCTCGTAGTCTCCGTTGTCGAGTGTCGTTGACTCTACATGATATGCAATGATTTGATTAGAGAGTTCTTAAGTTAAAAGTTTTATTTCACAATAAAGTTGCAATCCAACATGTTAATACATTCAAAGTCATAAAGCAAGAGGGTTAAATATAAACTCATTATTGGTATTCTAATCCAATTATCCCATTTAATTGAATTAGGTTAACAAGTTTGATAAGCTTATTCCTAGTGGATAAGCTTCCTATGAATTGTTCATAATTTTCTGAAAATAGACATTAGGGTATTTGAATTTAGTTCAAACTTCAAGTTTAAATGCAAACCTTAAGTAAAACAGTGTTGTAAATTCCTAAAATATGTACTATGGGCGATTCTATTGTAGATCATCACATGGTAAAAAGATCTAGGTATAAAATCCTTAGTAGCAAGCTTAATTAAATTTAAACCCTTTCAAGCTTAATTTGCATAAGATTAGACTAACTTAAGCTAGAGTTCAGTACTGTAGTTAAAAATTGCACACAAGCTCAAGCATAACATAACCAGGCTACACACCAAAAATCACCATCAATAGAGCTAGCATGCAAAAGTTATGCTCAAACTATCTTTTTGTTAAACTTTAAAATAACTCAAAAATCATTTAGTTTTAAACCAAACTTTAGTAACAAAAGAGAAATGCCGGGGAAAAGAAGTGCTTGAGTGAGTAACGAAGGTCGTGGTGCAGCTGCTGAGTATGCCTTAAGGCCGGGAGAGGTGTTGCGCACGCGAGCAGGAGCTGGCGACACCGGCGGCACGCATGGCGGCTCGGGCGACAGCGGCGCGATGTGGAGAGGCCAGGAGAGGGCCAGCGCGGGCCGGGGAAGCGGCGGTGCAGACGCAGGGGCGGCACGTGGTGAGAGGAAAGGCGGCGCGGGGGCGGCGGGTGCACGGCACATGGCCGGCAAGAGCGGCGGCGCGTCGGGCAGAGAAAACAGAGAGCCGAGGGCTGGAGGTAGACGAAGGAGGGGCAATTTGCAATTTCGCGAAAGTGTAGGGCCTCCACTGTAAAGCTTAGATAACTTTCAAACCATAGCTCAAATGCAAAAGTGTCCAAAAGCAAAATTGTAGGGTTTAGCAAGGTCTATAACTTTTCTTTCAGGTTCAGTTGCAAAAGATCTAAGGATTGGTAACTAACATAAAACTTGGCAAAGTTTTAAACTTTAATTAAATCTTATTTAAAAACTACACTACACTTACATCCTATGTGTAGTTTCATCTATATTTACGATTTAAAAGTAAGTTCTTGACTTTTGCAAAACAACCTTCATATATTTGGATTCTACCTCCCATTCTCACCCATTTAACACTAAAGGACCTAAATTTTTCAGAATTACATAAATGTCATTTTCCCTTTTGCATTCAAATTTGAGCACAGATAAACAAGATCAAACATGCACACTTTATACTAAAATTTAGTGTGTTTATAATCCTAATACCTGAATGTCACATGAAATATGGCAAAAGGAAGGAAAATCCATGGACTGACCCCATTGTCTCCACCCCGTAGGAACTACGAGATCACCCCAAGCATCTCTTGTTCTTGCTTGTGTTCTTGATTGTGCTTGAAGGGATAAGCCTTCATGGTGAGGTCATTCGTGTGACACGCGTGATAACCAATGGAGCAGTGGTTCATCAACGTCGAGTTCTCCACCAATCAAGTTTACCGTACCTCTCGGAAGATCGGGACTTATCCTCCTATCAGGGAGCATGAGGAGGTTGAGGGAAACCTGTTGGTGTGCTCAGTTGGGGCGGGGGTTGCTAGAGTTGGGCTGCCGGCAGTGAGCAGGAGCTCCGACAGGGTGTAGGCGATGGGTGGCGCTGGTCTGGCGAGGGAGGGAGGTGTGGGGAAGTTGGGGAGAACCAGCAGGTTGAGGGTGACCCGTTTAGAGCCTCGGTTTGGGCGGAGAAGGAGCGGAAAATGGGGCTCGAGGGCGAGGTTGAGTGGCAGCGCTAATGGCGGGGTGGTGGTAGTACTCGGGCGCGTGTGAGTAGGGGCTCGGTGCAGCCCTTTTATAGGCGCACAGGAAAGGGGAGGTGAAGCTGGGCGCGACACAACGGAGGGAGGCGCGAGCTGGTAGCGGTAGGATACGGGGTGGGGCAAATCGCCGGCAGCAGGCGCGGTCAGTGGCTGGTCAGGGCCCTTTGGGGGTTGTGCCTTGGCACGGCTTGCCGGGGCAGGCATCGTTGGCCAGGTTGCCGGCGGCCGCTGCCCCTCGACGGAATAGGGGAGGGGACAGAAATGAGAGAGGAGAGAGAGAAGGGCTGGTATCTAAATTAAATTTTCTCAAAATTTTGAACAGAAACATGAAAAACTTTGATAACAAAAGTTGTATAGAATTTGAAAATCTACAAGTTTTGTTTTAGCGAAAAGTTCATTTGAGCCACGGTTTAAAAGTTATATTAAATTCAGACTACTTGGATTTGAATTACTAGTCATTTCATGTGTTATATTTTGAATTTGCAAAAGGTGTTTGAAATACATGTTGTAAGGTACTAAAATATGAGTGTGTTTTTATGCTACATTTTTCATGAAGAGTGGAGCATAAAAGGTTATAAACACAAAAGGAACTAATCTCACATACACACATTCATACACATGCACATACACGTGCATATGCACACACATAATTAAATGCATTGTTGCAATAATTCTGGGTTATTATGGATGATGCTATGTTAAAATTTTCTTGCTTAGGATTCTAAACACCTACGGTGTTACAGCCTTCCCCCTTAAAGAGAATCTCGTCCCGAGATTCAGATAAGTATGCCAAGGGTGGATAGTGCGTGTACCTTTGGGCGAATTTAGAAAACCACGAAAATTTTGATTTAGATAGCTTTCAATTTCCCATGTGGCTTCCTCTTTGGTGTGACAGCTCCATTGGATTTTATACATTTTAACCACTTTTCTTCTAGTGATCATTTCCTTTTGATCAAGAACTTTGATATGATATTCAACATAAGAGAGGTCTGGTTCTACCGATATTTCCTTTTGTTCAACAACTTCTGTTGGAACTCAAATACACTTCTTGAGTTGTGAGACATGAAAGTTATCATGGATGGCTGCAAGCTGTGGGGGTAGTCGCACTCTATAGGCCATGGGTCCGCAAATTTTGGTGATTTCATAAGGACCAACATATCGGGGAGCTAACTTCCCTCTCACTCCAAACCTTTGCACACCCTTGGTTGGTGAAACCTGAAGGTGGACATGATCACCAACTTCAAATTGCAAAGGCTTTCTCCTTTTAACAAAATAGGTCTTTTGCCTAGGCTGTGCAACTCTTAGATTCTCTTGTATTACTCTTACTTTTTTCTGTGCCTCGATTACCCAGTCTGGTCCAAATATTTTACGTTCTCCGGTTTGGGACCAACTCAAAGGAGATCGACACCTTCGACCATACAAGGCCTCAAACGGTGCCATTTTCAAACTTGCTTGATAGCTATTGTTGTATGAGAACTCTGCTAGAGGTAAGCATTTGTCCCAACTTTTGTCCTAATGGATGACACAAACTCTAAGCATAACTTCGAGTATTTGATTTACTCTCTCGGTTTACCCATCCGTTTGAGGATGGTAAGCTGAGCTTTGAATCAGTTTGGTGCCAAGAGAAGCTTTTAAGTGTTCCCAAAAACGTGCTACGAATTGAGTACCACGATCTGAAATAATTGTTTTGGGTACTCCATGTAAGCAAAGGATGCGATTGAGGTAAATCTCGGCATACTTCTTGGCAGTGAAGGTAATGTGTACTGAAATAAAATGTGCCATTTTCGTGAGTCTATCCAAGATAACCCATATGGAATCGTGCTTTTGGGAGGTGTTGGGCAATCCATACTTATGTCTTCTCATTTCCATGATGGTATTGGCAAGGGTTGAAGTTTACCAACTACCTTCAAGTGGCTAGCTTTAACCCTCTCACATGTGTCACATTCCGAGACATACTTGGCGATTTCCCTTTTCATTCTAGTTCACCAAAAGTTTTTCCTAAGATCTTGATACATTTTGCTACTATCCGGGTGAATAGAGAACTTGGAAAGATGTGCCTCATCAAGAATTTGTTTTCGGAGCTCATGATTCTTTGGAACCACTATGCGAGATTCAAAACATAGAACTCCGTTACTGTCTTGGTGAAAACATTTATATTTCTCCTCTCCTTGAGAGAGTTTTTGCTTGATGATTTTAACACCTTCATCATGTAATTGTGCCATGATGATTTGATTATGAAGGGTTGGTTCAATAGAGATATGATTTAAAGTGCCTTGGGGAATTATTTCCAAATTGAGTTTCCTCAGCTCATGACATAACGTTCCATTATAGAATTCTGCAGACAAGCAATTGCAATGACCCTTGTGGCTTAGCGTATCTCTGACTACATTAGCCTTTCCTGGGTGATAATGTACCTCATGATCATAATCTTTGATCAATTCCAACCATCTTCTTTATCTCATATTCAGATCGGCTTGGGTGAAGATATATTTGAGACTTTTATGGTCGGTGTAGATATTGCAATGAGTGCCCATAAGATAGTGTCTCCATATCTTTAGAGCATGAATGATAGCTGCTAGCTCGAGATCATGTGTTGGATAATTCTGTTATGAGGTCGAAGAGCTCGTGAACCGTAGGCAATGACTCGGTTATCTTGCATAAGCACACAACCAAGACCAGTGCTGGATGTGTCACAATAAACATCGAATGGCTTGGTGTTATCGGGTTGAGCTAAGACTGGGGCTGTAGTCAGGTGTTCCCAAAGAGTGTGGAAAGCTTTTTCATATTTCTCGCTCTGCACAAACTTTAGTCCTTTCTTCAATAGTTCAGTCATAGGCTTAGCGATTATGGAGAAGTCTGAAATAAAGCAGCGATAATAACCAGCTAAACCAAGAAGACTGCAAATCTAGTGGACAGAGATGGAGGTTTCCAATCCACCACCTCTTGTACTTTGTTAGGATCAACGGCTATGCCTTTGCCGGAAATACTATGGCCTAAAAATTTTACACTATCCAGCCAGAATTCACACTTGGAAAACTTAGCATAGAGCTGATGGTCTCTAAGACTCTGGAGAATAATGTGCAGGTGCTTAACATGATCTTCCTCATTCTTGGAATAAATAAGGATGTCATCAATAAAAAACACAACGAACATGTCAAGTTTAGGCATGAATACCGAATTCATGAGATACATGAAGTAGGCAGGAGCATTTGTGAGCCCGAAAGACATGACCAGATACTCATATAGCCCGTATTGTGTGGAGAAGCTAGTCTTAAGGATATCACATGGATGAATCTTGATTTGATGACAGCCAGAGCGAAGATCAATTTTTGAGAAGACTCTAGCTCCCACTAATTGATCGAAAAGAACATCAATGTGGGGAAGTGGATATTTATTTTTGATTGTCACCATATTGAGAGGTCGGTAGTCCACACACAGCCGCAAACTATCATCCTTCTTCTTCACAAATAGGGCTGGGCAACCTCAAGGCGATGCACTAGGACAAATAAACCTTTATCTAAAAGTTCCTGCAGTTGTAGTTTCAATTCGGCCAACTTCTTGGGTGGCATTCTATAGGGTCTTTTTGAGATAGGTGCAGTGCCTAGCTGCAGTTTGATAATTAACTCAATGTCCCTATCTGGTGGCATTCCTGGCAAGTTATCTGGAAAAACGTCGGCATACTCGCACACCACTGGAATATCTTCGGGGTTCGCTCCTTCCATCGTGAAAGCACAGGAATTTATGCATTCCCAAGAAGGTAGGTAAAGAGTAGCAGCTCCGTGACTGGGTGAGTTTATTTCCACAGCTCGGGAAGAAATATCTAATGTAACCTCATGTAGAGCCATCCAATAATTCCCCAAAATAATGTCCATGCCTTCAAGTGCCAAAAGGATAAGGTCGGTTTTGATAGTTTTACTACCCAACTTGATGAGTACGTTCCTTATGATTTGGTTGGAAGCAATTTTACCACCCGGTGTTGATATCATGTATGACCCTTTTGTCTGATAAAAATCCAAGCCCACTTTTGCACCAAATTTTGCACTAATAAAACTATGGGATGCATCAGAATCAAATAATATAATTGCAAGCTTGTTGTGGATAGAGAATGTACTCATGATCACTGGTGCACCTTCTGGAAGATTAGCAAGTGTAGTGAAATTGATCCTTCCCTGCTGAACATGAACAGTCTGTCTTGTGCCCTTATTCTTATTGTTCTAATTAGAAACTTGCCTTTGATTTGGTTGCCTAGGCTGGGGGCATTCTTGTGCAAAGTGGCTAGAGCTCCCACAATTAAAGCAACGATTTGCGTTGCTCGAATGAGCTGGCTACTGAGCATTCAGCTTTGGGCCAGTCTACTGAGGCATAGGGGGTCGTGCAACGCTCTGCTGCTGTGGGGGGCCTGAAAACTCAACGCCCTTGTTGAGGGGCCTTCTGAGGAGCTTTGGAAGTAGCATTCTACACCAAATGATACCTCTGTTGCGGAGCACTAGAGGGTCCAGTTGGTGCCTTCCTCTTCTTCTCAGCACGGTGAGCCAAAATACAGTCTTCCTGAGTGATTGCCAGATGGAAACAGCTCATTATAAGTGTCTACCTTTATGGGGTTTAAGCGGTCCTTAAGCTTGGTACTAAGACCTCTGCGGAAGTGATCACGCTTCTTAACATCGGAGTCAGTATGATAGCCCGCGTACTAACAAAGGTTATTAAAAGCCTGGGCATACTGGAGTACGGTGCGGGTATCCTGAGTAAGAGCCAAAAATTCATTCAACTTCCTCCCCATAAGCTTTTCTGGAATATGGTGGGCTCTAAATGCATTCTTGAATTCCTCAAAAGAGACAACATGGTCGGCTGGGAGCATGGCAAAATACTTCTCCGACTACTACATCTCCGACTACTTTGACTACATTTCCGCCTACCATGACTACTTCTTCGGCTACTACGGCTGCATCATCGACTACATCTCCGACTGCATCGACTACTATACGGCTTCTTTGACTACATCACCGACTACTTCATTACATCTATGACTCCTTGGACTACATTTTTGACTGCTTCGACAACATCTACCACGGCTTCAACTACATCTTCGACTACTTGAACTGTACCTTAGGCTACTATGGCTACAGTTTGACCACACTGCATCTTTCACCTTTTCGACTGCATCTCCTATAGCTTCAACTACATCTCTGGTTACAATGACTATATCTGTGACTGCTTCCACTATAACTCCGACTACTACGACTTAATTTTTGACTACATTGCAATTTTGAATACTTCGAGTGCTCTCCAACTACATCAACTTTATTTCTGACTACTACGACTATGTCTCCAACTGCTTCAGTTGCACCTCATTCTAATATGACTACAACTTCGACTACATTGCATCTATGACTGCTTCGACTGCATCTCCGACTGCTTCAGTTACACTTCGGTTTACTACGACTACATCATGGCCTGCTTTTACTACATCTCCGACTGGTATGACTACTTTTTCGACACTATGACTATATTTCCGACTGCTTGAGCGACACCTCCGACTATTATGACTAAATCTTCAACCACTTTGACTACATCTTCCACTGCCTCTCTGTTTTGGCCTTTTTCAACCGACCGAGCTATAGTATTTTGCCTATAACTCTGACTACAAAAGTCCAATGATGTAGAAAATTTATAAGCATCTAGATCAAGAAATTTATGACAACTTTGGCATTCAACACACGGCCAAAAAATGTAGGTAAACATGGATTAAAATTTAGACACATTTCTGCAATAGCAGATCAAGCATTTACAACTAATCCACCAAGTCCTTAACCATGGCCGACACGATTAGGGTGTTCATACGGTTGAGCTGCACTCATTACAAAAGAGGTACTCAACTCTCAGTTAGCCTAGTACAACACTTGCCAAAAGTTAGGCTACATTATCGAGGAGTATGTGCAAAAGTCCTCCAAGGTTATCATCTAGAAATTGTCGAGGTCATTGACGGATTACTTGCTGCGCATGGGGGAGTGAGCTCCCTATGGTGGTGGCAGTGGGCTTCCAGCTCGTAGTCAATTTTAGAGACACCCTCCATCTCCTGGGGCTCCTCATCACCATCCACATCCATTGCATCTGGTGGGGCATGCTGGGCCGCTTGTTGTGCATGGTGCATCTCAATGTGCTCATTAGCATCCTCCAACTCGCTATTGAGATTATGGATCTACTCCTCCAAGAACTCAATCATGGCATCCCTCTCGCCCGTAACAGTGTCATGCTCCTGAATTTGGCCCTCAATTTGGCCAATACGAGCATCTCTATCCTCAAGATCCTCGGAAAGCTCTTGAATCTGCTCATCTCTGGTGTCTGCCATCATGTAGTAGGCCTAAGCAATGTCAGTGGCCTGCACAAGCCCCTGACTTAGAAGAGCCTGGAGATGGTATAGTGCATTCATGCACTACCCACAAGTCAGCATGGTCTCCTGAGCACTGAAGTCAGCTAGGTAGTCCATGTGCGGCACCCTATCGAGCCACATAGGATTATCATCCCGGACAGCAGGGAACAAGCCAATGGGAACTAAGGTGATCTCCAGGGGGTGCTGCTCACAAAAGGTGGTGAGCGCCTTCATGGCGGTAGTCTCCCAAGTGTCAGCAAGGCGGCGACCCATAGACTCGATCTCCAAGACAGGACACTTCGGGTGTGCTGGGGGTGGAAGGAGAGTCATGTGCACTTGGCACAGTGTAATTCTCATCTCCGTGAACTCCCATCCCACGTAGCCGAGAGGAATGGGGTAGCCCGCGACACTCCATTTTTATGCAGAGCACATTACTTAAGTACAAACTCACTGTAAAATTTCCAGCCATTTTCATATAGCAAATTAATCATGAAAAATACATTAAATAGTGACTGCTAGGATCAAGATCTATTTATACAGAATAAACTATGCAAGAACTGGTGCTCAACATTTTACGAAGTACTTCTAAACTGATGGTGGGTCTACTGTAAATTTTTTAGGTTTTAGTGTGCAAGATACAGAGCATAGAAAATAAGTCAAGATACATCTACATTAATCAAAATTTATTTCTACAGGCAGTTCCACAAAGTTCCTGTATCTCAAACTTTTTCAACATGATAATCTACTCAAAAGTAGTCTTTGGTTAAAATTTCTTATTTTTCTAAGCACCAGAACTAGTTACTTTGATTCAATGCAATTTTTCTTAACTACAAGCATCTGAGCAAGTTAGACAGAAGTAAAAAATTCCAAACTTTGTCCAAAGCATTTATACATCATGGTTATCCTACTGTAAAAGTTTCAACCCTAAAATATCAGTAGAACAGCATGAACAAATAACTCTAGCAAAATAGAACATCAAACAAGATCCCACAAAAACTACTCGTAGAGACATGTTCTAGCCTTGAAATTTTTACACAAGTCTCAACAAGCAAAGATTAGCTTACATTCCAAAAATTATTCACAATACTATCCTATATCAAGAGATACATTTATGGGCTATTTGAAACATGATTAATTTTAGATCAAGTTTTAGTTTTCAACTACTCATCCATGTGTTCAAAAGTAGTTGAATTCATCAGGAGCATCACAACAAATTTTATTTTGCATTTTTCTGATTTTTCTATGATTTTATATTGATTTTACAAGTGACAGCCTCTTGAAAACAAAAAGTACTCGGGTTCTTGCACATAGGTCCCTGGATCTAACAGAAAAGATCCTAAAAAGAACTTGACAATTGCAATGTAGTCTCTGGGCGGGGCTGGGCTGTTCCCGGCAAACTCCGGTGAGGGAACTAGTCGGCGGCGAGGGGAAAGGGGTGGGGGAGCACGAGGAGGTCAAGGGAAACCTGTTGGTGTTCTCGGTTGGGGAGTGGGTGGCCAAAGTTGGGCTGCCGGCGGTGAGCAGGAGCTCCGGCAGGGTGCGGGCAATGGACTGCAGTGGTCCGGCGAGGGAGGGCAGCATGGGGAAGTTGGGGAGAACCAGCAGGTCGAGGGTGACCCGTTTAGAGCCTCGGTTTGGGTGGAGTAGGAGCGGAAAGTGGGGCTTGACGGAGAGGTCGAGTGGCAACGCTAATGGCAGGGTGGTGGTGGTACTCGGGCGCGTATGAGCAGGGGCTCGGTGCAGCCCTTTTATAGGCGCACAGGGAAGGGGAGGTGGAGCTGGGTGTGACACAACGGAGGGAGGCGCAGCCAGGACAAGGTCACAGCAAGGGCGCATTGTCGTCGGCGCATCGTGGCTCGGCTGTCGGGAATCGACAGCCGCATGGCGCGCGTGAGCTGGCAGGGGCGAGATACGGGGCGGGGCAAATCACCGGCAGCAGGCCTTGTCGGTGGCTTGTCGTGCCTTAGCGCGGCTTGCAGGGGCAGGCATCATCGGCTAGGTGGCCGGCGGCCGCTGCCCCTCGACGGGACAGAACATGGGAGGGGATAGAAAAGAGGAAAGAGAGAAGGGCTGGTATTTAATTTAAATTTTCTCAAAATTTCAAACAGAAACATGAAAACTTTGAATATGAAAGTTGTAGGGAATTTGAAAATCTACAACTTTTGTTTTAGCCAAAAGTTCATTTGAGCCACGGTTTAAAAGTTATTTTAAATTCAAGACTACTAGGATTTGAATTACTAGTCATTTCTTGTGTTAAATTTTGAATTTGCAAAAAGTGTTTGAAGTACACGTTGTAAGGTACTAAAATATGAGTGTGTTTTTATGCTATATTTTTATGAAGAGTGGAGCATTAAAGGTTATAAACACAAAAGAAACAAATCTCATATACACACATACATACACATGCACATACACATTCATAAAAATGCATATGGACACACATAATTAAATGCATTGTTTCAATGATTCTAGGTTATTATGCATGATGCTACATTCAGATTTTCTTGCTTAGGGTTCTAAACACCTAGGGTGTTACACATTGACCTATGCAGAGTCACCGAGATGCTCGGATCTCGAGAGGGTGTTCTGTGTTGAAGACATGGGGTTTTGCTCATCAAGTTGCACGAGCACGCGGTGGGTCAGGTATTGCAGCCTTTGCACCTGGGGGTTTGGCAGTAGTTTTTGAACTAGGAGCGCTACCTCTGCAATAGCGCCGATTGGGGTGCGGTACTCTCGATCTGCGGCCGCTGCGAAGGCGTTGTTCAGCTTCCTGCGATACAGCGGGTTGCGTGCGTGGTTTTTCGTGTTCTGCCTGCGGTTGGCGCATTTGGTGTTCTTCAACCGCCGGATCCTCCTATGCTCTTCATTCTCATCTTGGGAGCGTGCGCCGTGTGCTCGTTGGTGGTTACGTCCGTGAGTAGTTCGGCGTCATACTCTGGACCTGGCTCATCATCCTCCGCATTGCGGAGGAAAGCCATGTAGACTTGGCGATCCGGTGAGGTCTCAGCCGTATGGCTGCACTCGACAAGCTCTGTGCTGCCCTCTTCCTCTTCAGTGATGCGAGAAAGGAGGTTGCCTTCCTGGAAAGGCTGTTCCTGCGTGAAGGCCACAAGGCGGGAGTCGTATTAGAGTAGCTCAGAGGGCTCCATGCCCTTCCAGTACACGAACCGGCCTTACGGTGTAGTAGTTATGGTTAGAACGAGGTGACTACCTGAAAAGGACTCGAGATCATCATCTGAATCCGAGTAGTTGTCGAGAACAAGGGCCCCCCAGCAAGCAGAGGCTCCCTCATCCCCGGTCTTAAGCAGATGATCTAAGTCCTCCTCCAAGTCGAAGAGGGACTCAAACCGCATATCCTCCTAGTAGACCGAGGCGGCATTGCATAACCCGAATGGGAATCGGGTACGGCCCTCCTTAGATCAGGTTGAGTCCAATTCGGGAAGTCCTGGTGCAGCACGAGTCGAAGTCGCATCAAGAACGGACATCTTCTCGATCTCCTAGCGAGATCGGGGAGTAGCATCTCGTCGAGTTTGTCGATGAACTCGTCAAGATCACTGCGTCAGGTTGCTGCAGGTGCCTCCGGCTTGCTGGTCTCGGCTAGGTAGCTGTTGAAGCCATCTGAGCTATTGGCGACGTAGATCTAGGAGCCTAAGATGAACGTTTTGCCCTCATCGAGCATGGAGCTGGTGAAGTTGAAAGATGCCATCGAATTGTCTGGTGGATGCTCAACGAACGCCCCTACCTGGCGTGCCAGCTGTCGGTGTCTAACCTCCAAGCCCACCGAGGGATATCCTTGAGGTGATAGATTGTAGGTAGGGTGTCATCGAGATCAGGAACTCAAAAGTGCAAGGAACACAAGATTTAGATAAGTTTGGGCCGCCGAAAGCGTAATACCCTACGTCCTATGTAGTAATTTGTATTGCCTTAGGTGTTTATGTGTTTTGAGGGGGTCCCTGTCCGCCCTTGCATAGTCTAGGGGACAGGGTTACATGGAAATCCTAGCCAGATACGAGCTTAGGAGTCCTACCAGAGTACTACTTGGGTAGTTTCGTTCTATTCCGACTAGTTCTACTACGATACGAGTAGTTACAACTAATGTACGTCGTGGGCAATGTCCCATCCCTTATCCTAGAATATGTAGGTCATGTGCGTAGTCCTGTGGTCCCGGGTCTGATAAGCTACGAAGCTAGGGTTTGGTGAAGTCGCCGAGAAAAAGAAGTAAATGTTGTTGTATTTGATTGAGGATTATTCTGATTACGAGATCGTAGGCCAATATTTATATTCCGAACTAACAAACCCTAGTCGATCACGACATCATATGACTTGACTAAAAAGAAAACAAACTTTCTAAAATAGAACGACTCGTACAAGAGTCAAACTCTACATACCTTTTTGCTGGCGTAATCCATCAGCATTAATTCCACTCCATCGGCTGCGATGCCACATTGGACAATCGGCTAACTCCATTTCAACATTGGCACACTTTTATGGGCTATCTCCTTTGCTTCATCATAAACCAGACTTGTGACAAATAACGGTGTTAACACATGCCCCCCAATTTCGGAATAAAATACTTTTGTTCCAAAATTCTCTCCAGCCATGATTGCTTTTCTGATTCTGCGCGTGCGCACACAGTGTTCAAACACCTCCTCGCACTCTGTGCAGGCGGCACTTCAAATTCCACTTCTACCTCTGAGTGCAGAAACTATAAAGGCTCGCCCGCTGCGACCCTTCTTCTCCCTAGCCAACTGCCCCCAAGCATTCTTTCTCCTCAAGAATAAATCTCCATTTTCTCCGGTGAGCGATTTGCAGGTGACTCTCTTGAACAACTCTTTAGCATCTTCTATGGTGGTGGGGTTTCTCCTTATCAATTAGGGCACGGATCTTCATCAATGGCTTCCCTCTCAAACATCCCCATCGTACGAGATCTCAATTATTCATTCCTTTGCATTTTCCGCCCCATCTCATAAAACTTCTCTTTGCATTTGTAGGACATTAGAGATAGAATTACCATAGCCATAGAAGACAAACCAGGACTCGTTTGCCTAGGTCCCATGAGGGATCCGGATCCCGCAGATTTGATCAATTTAGAAACCGATCGCATTCCGCTCAAACACTCTACCATGGCTATGCAAGATTGGAACAATGTCTTCAGGTCCTGACCAAGTGTAACCCCTAGGTGGAGAAACTGGTACCTTAGAATTGCTACTTCCAATAGATCAATCTAGGATGAATATGACATCAGCCATTGCATCAACCTTTCCTTGTCAAACATGGCTAGAAATGAATCTATGCTAGTCGCAGCCTCATACTTTTGGTCAGATACTCTTAATGTATTCCTGTTTGGTCATGGTCCGATGACTCCTACCCTAGCCAATGTCCTCATGTTGACATGCCTTAATATCGCAGCCCCCGATTCTGCTTATAGTCTCTTAACCAAACCTTCACATTGGCTAGAGACAAAGAACATTGGTGGTTGCAAAGGTTACATTGATCGTCATGCGAGAATAGGGCTGATAAATGACAGGGAACATACAACCTTCTTGAACATGTGGCTAGAAAAGTTCATTTTCTGCGGAAAAACTGTCGGCCCGACCACTAACATGCAATCCATAGTTGAATCCTTAGCCACAGGGCACTTGATTCTCTTAGGCAAATATCTTCTAGGTTCAATCTATTCTCTACTGCACCAAGTTTCTATTAAATTATCGGCTGGATAGCCGATCAGCAATCTTGGTGGTCCTTGGTGGTTCATCAATCTGTGGCTCAATCTGTACATGCACAAGGTTCTGGGTCAAGATCTTCACAAGATGAGCTTGCCATCAGACTACACTGAAGAAGAAAAGCCTAAAACTCACTGATGCATGTCTTATGGCAAAGAAGCATCAGCATTCTCTTGTGACAAGCTAACTCTATCGGAAGTGGCCACTTTCTTCAGATGTGTTTACAATGGTTTCACCCAAGAAAAGACCGTTTGGTATGCTTACTATGGTGAGAACAATACATCAACCATCATACGAGTTCTACTATCCATACGTAGCAGCTCGTCAACTTGGCTTTGGCCAATTACCAGTTCACCTTTTCTTCACTGATCTAGTGAAACCAAGAGAAACTGTTAGCAATGGCTTGGAGTATGATCGGCTAAAGAATCTGGTACTTGATGCCGACACCATTGATTTGGAAGGTTGGATCATCAGTTCTTTCACTACCAAACATACTGCCAAAACATTACCTGCCAGTATGGTGGTAGGAATGGAGTCCCCATCTCTTTTGCGCTAGATGATGAGGTAGATTGGACCCCGACTTTATTGTGCTAGATGATGAGGTAACCTGCCCTTTACTATTCCATAAATTCTACATCAAAACATTACCTGACATTCCTTTTCTGATTATTATGCTTACAGGATATCGATACCACTCCTCCAAAGACAAGCAGCACCAACTGTCCGATCAACTATGCTCCTCCTTCGGTAACACCATATATCGGCTGCAACGCACCATCCCTCAAAGACGTAGCCGAAGGCCGATCTTCCAAGCGTAAGGCTTAGAGTACCAAAATGTCTGAGCAGAAGAAATCATCTAAGGGAGCATCCTCATCGGTTCAACTAGCCAGTCCGGCAGTAGTGGCAAGTCTGCTGGTGATAGCTCTCTAGGTAAATTTCTCAGCCGATTATCATCTGAATCAACAATCAGTTGCAATACTTATCCTACGGAAAATCCTACAGGCAGCACAAGCACCAACTTCATCGGCACCGGCATCATCGGCTCCTTCACCTTCCAATCCAAATACAGTCGATCCGTCACTATTGACTAGTGTGCCATCGGCAAGATCGAAAACTCCGGAGGTGAACATCCCATCAGATTCATTTGAACCAGCAGCGTCGACATTGGACTCACCACCGCCTCAATCTCTTCAGGTATAACACAATCTCCTCAAAAGATTTTAGTGCAAACGTGGGTATTTTATGATCCCCTCAACACTTCACTAGACATCGACAACCATCATCCAAGAACAACCCCATGGAGCTACTGCATCGGCTTGGTCCAATCCGCTACTAGAAGAGCAAGAGGATGAAACACAGGGAACCGATGCTGGCATCATTTCAAGAATTGAAACACCTCTTGCTGAATCAACAGAAAAGCAACCCTCCATGGTCGCCATGATGATGACGCCTACTCAGTTTGATGAAATCAACATAAAACAAGTAATTATCTCACAGCTTCCATTGACTTATTATCACAATATCATCACTGACTTGATCCATCTATGTAGGCTAAAGACACTCCAGACAATAGCCTCTTTTCCTATCAAATTAGAGATCTCCTGGAGGAGGAAGAAGTCACATCAAGAACTATAGCGTTGGGAGAAGCTCCTGATGACTAAAGACCAAGCTTCAAGACATTCTACAGCTCCTAAATCAAGACATCGGCTTACTGGTCCAAGATGCAGAAGGAATAAGAAGCATATTCCACCTCTAAAAGGGCCAGTTGCCAGCCGATGTTGAGGGTGCCTTGCTTCAGCCGCCTTCATAGAGGGTCATCAGTTTAAGGTCCTTCAAGCCAAACAGCGTCTGTCCGATTGTGCTCGCGGGTGGAACTATTCACTCATAATAAGGCCAGCTGATCTCAAGCAAATGACATCAAAGCCAGAGTTGAAACTCTCAAGAATTCTCATCCCATCATTGTTAGTGAGGTAGATTAGCTAAAAGCGAGGAGGGCAACACTTAGGAAAGAGCTAGAAGCAGTCACCCTTGCACTAGAAGAAGAGGAAAAGTGGCTGGAGTAACTCCCCCAATGTCATTGAAAAGATGAAGGCTGATATGAAAACCCCAATCCGTGAAGCTATCCGCCTCCACAAGCTCATCAAGCCAATTGCAGGATCTGCCAAAGATGACTAGAGGGAGATTGACGAGGTGGACCAAATCCTCTTGCGTGCGGTTGATGCAATCTGGAGTTTCCTCGGATTGTCATAACAAACTCGCTCTAGCTTACAGTCCTGCGGTCCAAAGTCATCATGATGATGCAAATCAATCTTTTGCTTGTAAATATTTTTGCACTAAGGGTGGCACATGGTGTGTTGCCCATGAAGTAATCGATAATAGCTAAGCACCATCACCTAATTGAACACATTTACTTCATGCGTTCCTCTTCCTGACCACACGTCTTATGCTAAAGGCGATACCTATGGTATCAGCTGTAACCTTAATAGATTAATTCTCATTTACATTCTGGATCTAACTTAACACTGATGAACGGCAGCCTTGACTTATCATTATCTCAAACATCAACCTAGTCCAACTCATCAGCTGATGTAAATCCGTGCCCTAGTATGCCTTCATCATCTAGCTAGAAATCATCCTTTAGGACAACTCTTCAGAGCCAACTTCTTGGATCCGCTTTAGTCCAAAATTAGACATCTTCAGGAAATCACCTTCCTAAACCTTTATTGATATACATGACATGCCATCATACCATGATACCTGAGGATTGACTATTGCAACATTGAGCGATGAATCAGCATAGATGATCGCAACAGTATCCTCCAACAATTGGATAAGACAATGATGCATGGTAGACGGAATACAGCAGTTGGCATGGATCCAATCTTGACCCAAGAGAAAATTATTTGAACCCTTGCTATTGATGATGAAGAAAGTAGTTGCGAGAATCTTACTTCTGATCGTCAATTCAACATTGATTGCCCCCCGAGCTGGCGAGGCTTTTCCTTCAAAGTCTTTGAGCATCATATCAGTTTTGATCAGATCCTCTTCACCTTTTCCTAGCTTCCAATTCGTGGTATTTGGCCTCACATTGACAGCTGCCCAACCATCAACTAGCATCTTGGTCATCGGCTGGCCATCCACATGTCCCTTGATGTACAAGGGCCTTAGGTGCTGACGCTCCTTTTCCTCCGGCTTGTCGAATGTAGCTGGCATCAGATCCAGAGATAGCTGAGCCATCGCCTGCTCCTTTGCTTCTTCATCATCGAACGGCGCCTTGAACTCCATCGGCAAGACGAAGACCATATTAACTGATGCTGACGGTGCAGGCTCATCGGCTTTTTGTTTGAAGCGCCACACTTGGGACCGTACTTGCTTCTTTTCTTGAGTACATTCTTCTTCTATCTCCCTGTGGTGCAACCTCTGAACCCTTGATTTCTGAGAAGTAGTCAATGTAACACCCTAGGTGTTTAAATGCTAAAATAAGATCATGCATACAACATCATACATAATGAACAAGAAAAATTTAAACAAAGCATTTCATTCAATGAATGCATGTGTATGTATGTAGGTATGTATGTGCATGTGTATGTGTGTAGATGTGCTTACTATAATGCACTCTACAATTGTTCCCAAAATCAACTCAACATGTTTAGCAAAAAATATTGACCTATCCGTGTTGACATGATCTAAAAAAAGAATTAGAATTTCCTCAATCAAACAGTAGTCGACCATTCTTTTTCTCTCCCTTCTCCCTTTCTCTCTCCTCCATCCCCTCCCCTATTCCGACCATGGTAGGGCACTGGCGCCAGGTGGCCGGTGATGCCTGACGACCACACTGCACCAAGCCTCCTAGCTCGACAGACCGCCGACCGTTGCTGCCATCACCACGCCCCCCTCGCGCATGACACAGCCCGCCCTACCGCCGGCAGCCGCGCAACACAGGATGCCTGTGGGCGCACGACGATGAGCAGAGGCGCCGAGCGCCTACCGCCGGTGTGCCCCTGCCGCAACCGAGCCCCTGCGCGCATGCCCTGGCCTCCTCTCGCCATCTCCCCGCTCCCTCAGCGCATATAAAAGCCGAGCCGGTCCCCTTCTCATGGCCGAGCAGCATAGCTGCCCGCCATTGACACCGCCGAGCTCAACCTCGCCGTGGAACTCCCACCTTCGGTCTCCCTCCACCCAAATTGACCCCACAGTGAGCGCCCCCACCTCCCGCCGAAGCCTCCCAGCCCGACCACCACCGCCCTCCCTCACTGGACCACCGCCGCCCGCACCTCGCCGGAGCTCCTGCTCACCGCCGGCAGCCCTCCACTGACCCTCCTCGGCCCAACCAAGACCACCCAAAGGTACACTAACCACGATTACGTGAATTTAAGAACGTTTAGAAAATTCGGCTAGTTAATATAAGGAGAGACGTATTATGTATGCCACCAAAATTAACCACATAAGACCAAGTTATTTGGCAATTTTTTGCTTTGTGATGACGAATAGAATGTGCATGCATCGCAATCATATCTGAAACTGAAAAACAATGGTTGTGCATTAAACTGGAATGATGAGGTTCATGCGTGCACAAGTCCCTTTCACATACTGTCTATCTAGAAATCTGTCTTTTTTGCTATACCTGGATAGATGAATTAATTTAAATTATAAAATGACCTTATCTGTCAAAAAGTGCAGTACGAAAGTTTTTCCAAACATTGTGTCCTACCTACTGTTAAAATTTGGGAATTTTTGGGCAAGTACTCAGTTACAAACACTAGAAACTTTGGCACATCAGCTTTCTGCCTGTTTTGAGCACTTCTATCTCATAAATTTTTTGACCCTCTTAGAGAAGTCTAGTGGAGATCATGATGAAAATTTGAAATTTTAAACATGAAACGACAAGTCATCCAATCCTGGTTTTCAAAAATTTAAAATATCTTTCAAACCGTAGCTCAAATGAACTTTGGAGTAAAACAGAAGTTGTAGAGTTTCAAATTCCCTACAACTTTCATGTTGTTAGATTTTTAATATTTCCTTGCAAAATTTTGAAATAAAAATCATTGAACCCGGGCCTTCACTCTTTCTCTCTCTTCCTTCTCTCTCCTCTCTTTCCCCTATTCTATCCCGTCGAGATCTATCGGCCACCAGCCACCTGGCCAGCGATGCCTGCCGGTGAGCCTCGCCAAAGGGCAGCACAACAACAAGCCCGCGGTCAAATCGCCCTCCCCTGCTCTGAATCTGCCCATGCCCGACGCGTGCGCACCATGCGGCCGTCGATTCTCGATGGCCGAGTGATGACGCACCGACGATGCCGCGCCCTTGCTGCGGCCTTGGCTCAGCCACGCCTCCCTCTATTGTGCCGCGCCTAGCCTCGCCTTCCCTCCCCCAACGCCTATAAAAGCCGAGCAGCACAAATGCCCGCTTCTCGTGACCGAGCAGCACAAATGCCCGCCATGGACGCCTCCTGAACCTCACCACCGTGCCCCCTCCTCCGGCCTCCCTCCACCCCAAACAACCCCCTTGGTAGCTCGCCACCAGCCCCTTGAAGCTCGCTGACCCGGCCTCCCTCACCGGAGCTCATCGGAGCTCGCCGAAGCAGAGCTCCCTCGCTGCCAATCCCCCTGCTCCTGCTACCGGCCCAACTTCGGCCACCCCAGCACCAACCGAAGCCATCATGAGGTTGCCCTCACTACACTCTTGTCGGTGCCCCCTTTCCCCTCGCCGGATTCCGGAAAGAAGCCATGGCAGTCGTGCCCAGGGACCACATTGCAGTGATTGTAATCTTTTTAGGGTTCTCTGCGCAAAAACTAGGGACCTATCTGCGAGACCCTGTTTCAAGTTTTGTTTTCAAAGCGGTGAACTTGTAAAATGCATTATAAATTGTAGAAAACTTGGAAAATACAAACTAAAATGTTCCGAGTTCCTTGTAAGAAGATCTACAACTTTTGTACAGGACTGTGACCAGATTCCAAAGGAATCTTGATCTAGAATAAATGTTAGTTTTAATAGCTTTTAAATGTAACTTACGTTCTAGACTAGTGCTATACTTTATTTTTGGGCAGTAGACTAGTATGTAGATCTTAAGCCTTGCGTAAAAGTTTTAGAACTAGGACATACCCCTAGCTATAGTTACTATCAAATCTTGTTTCATGCTCTATTTTGCTAGATGTATTAGTTCATGATGTTATACCGTAGATCTGCAGATGAAATTTTTACAGTAGGTTCTACTTGTTGCTTTAGTGCTATGATAAACTTTTTGGGCACATTTTGTCTAGCATGCTCTTTAGATTTTGTCCATGTATAGTGTGACATTCAGATAATTAGAATTATAAACACTAGATTTTTGTGTGAAATGTGTATGCTTGCTATTGTGTATGTGTGTCAAATTTAAGTACAAAGGAAAAAGGGTATTATTGTAATTCTATAAAATATAGGCCCTTTAGTGTTAATTGGGTAAGAATGGGAGGTAGAATCTAAACCTAGGAAGAATGATACACTAGCTGTCAAATTTGTATCACCATAGGAAAGAAAGTGCAATAGATATGTTAAATTCTAGGAAATTTGGGTCTTTATGTGAAAACAGTGACCTAGATGGGATTAATGCAAAAGTATGGGTCCGTTTATGCAAAATAATTAAAGTATAAAAGTCATTCCCAAAGTTTACTTAGGATCAAAATGTAAGAATGCAAGTCATCAAGACATTGCATGAAAACTTGCAATTATGTCCAAAATTACACGAAATCTACCTCAGTAAGGACAAAAATTTACTTAAATACAACTATTGTTCAAAACTTAAAATTAAAGCCATGTACTTTGGGTTTCTGAACTTGAACCCTAAAGCAATGTTGTAGGGTTTGAAAAACTCTCCAACTTCTATTTTGGGTATTTCCTCATTAGGGTTTTAGATCAACCGGAAATTTTACTTTACAGTGAGGTCCCTAGATTTTCTGGTTTTTCCAAATGAGTCCCTCGGACCCCCCCCTATCAATTCTACCTCTGGCACCCTCTGCTCTCCTGCTCCTCACTGCCGCCGGTGCAGAGCACCTCGCCGCCGCCGTTGTGCAGGCCGCTGCCGCTCCACCTCCTGCTGCCGCCCTCCCCACGCGTCGCCTAGACGTCGGCCGCCGCCCTAGCCCTTCCCTGCTGTCCAATTTCGCGCGCGCCACGACCTCCCGAGCCTCCGTCGGCCGCCACATCATCGCCGCCGCGTTCCGCGCCCGCATCTGCTTCTTTTCCCTCCCTCTTATGCCCAGCAGTACCAGGAGACAACACTGGACCCATTTGCACCTCTTTTTCCCCTTGCCGTGCACACCCGAGCCCGATCACCGCCGCGGCCCCGCTCCTCCATTCTGGTGAACTACTGGCCGCCGTGGGCAGCTGCCGTCGACCACCCATTGCCCCCATCAACCCCCTAGAAAGCTTCACCAGCACTTGCTTGTGCTCACCAGCCCTTAAACACCATCGGATTCCGGTCGGAGCACCACTGCCGACGACCGCCGCCCGCTGCCGCCCCCTGCTCGCCATGGAGCACCCCTTCCCGAGCTTCCTCGCCTCCAATTGACCCCACCTTCAGCTTCCCCACACAGCCCGAAGCTCCCCGACCTCTCCCTCGTCGCCCACGACCACCAGAGCGCCGCCTCCGCCGTTCACCTCCGCTGCCGGCCGCCTGCCCTCGTCACGCCGCCACTATAGGCCGTCCCACCCCGATCCCGAGCGTCTATAGGTGCGCGCAGACGTGGTGATGCTCCCACACCCCTCCACCCTCACCGCCGGCGATCGCCGTCGCCGGATTCGGCTGGTCAAACTCGTGCCCCTCTCTGACCACGGCCAAGGGCCTCGGGTTGAAAGATACAAAAGCCCAGGGGGCTGTCTGCAAAGCTTATGACTCATATCAATAGTGCTATAGGGACCCTGTGTTATTTTTGCTGCTTTGAAATTCCATAGCAATTCAAGGAAAAATCATAAAAATGCAAACTAAAATTTGTAGGATTCCTCATTCTAAGATCTACAACTTTCCTTATAGGTTGACTTTCAATTTCTAAGTAGTTTCTACTCTAATTTAAATGTTAAGTTTAAGTAGTTGTAGACTAAGAAAATGCTTAGTAAATAGTAGAAAAATGGTAAAAATGTAAAACCAAATGAGTTAGTTGTGCTTTGACATATAGTACTTATGAAAAATAATTGACCTACAGTTTGTATAATATTTTATAATGAATGAGTTTAATCATGGATAATGTCTATTTAACATTGGATATTTAATATATGCAGTTCTAGATGGTTAAAAACTTTGAAAATATGTTGAGGTGTTGAACTTGAGTAGTGTAACCTGTGCCCAAAAATTTAGAACAAAATCTTGCATGTATGTACAGTTATAAATAATACCTAATAGGTTAGTACTAATGTTAATTATCCTTGTAGCTCAATTTCTGTAGGAATAAAATCTTGATAAATTTACAATAGCTTAGACATAGCTTAATCTGTAAGTAGCAAAAATTTCAACCCCAGTGCTATGGTAGTTTATTTTGTAACAAAAAATCATTTTGTCTAATGTCGCTAACTAGGTTAATTTATACCCGATAAATGACTGTCCAGTAAAAGGGTAAATGAGATGTTTGATGAGTGAATTATGTTTTCGTTGAATTGCAACTTTATTGTAAAATAAAATAAAAGTATATGCATCCGTTAAATTACATCTTTGCATATCATATAGACTCAACTACTCTCGCTGACGGAGACTACGAACTGATCCCGGAACAAGAAGTGGAAATTTCTGAAGACCCCGGGAACGTCATCGGAAATTTAACTGAAGCTCTGAACCAAAGTTTGGAAAACTTTGACACTCCTACCCCCAACCCCACTCAGGAAGGCAAGCCCCGGTGCATAACCCAGTATTTCAAATTACTACATTATGAAATTTTATACTTATATATTATATTTTGCATTAAGTCTAGGAATTGACATGGAACCTTAGATGCATTGATACTAGAAATCTATGTATTGCGCCTGAGTCTTTATCGAATAAATGCTATGCTAATAGGACCGGTAGAAGTCAGGTGATTTTCTGTCACTCGCGCGATATAGGAGTTGCAATATTTACATTTTTGTAATCACTATAAGGATGACGGACGGGATTTGTGTGAGGTATCATGGAAGAGATGGTGCCCCATCTGTGTGGGTAAATTTGGCTAAGGTCGCAGTGTGTGGTAGCGGTGGTTAAGCATTTGAAAGTACTAGCCACATGCCGTGAAATATGGTAAGCGGTAAGCCTAGTAACCAATCGGCCCGAGGAGTTGACATACCTCCCACCACTCGTATTTGGTTTTTCCGGTTACTCGATTCGACATGTGGGAATACGTGTTGCAGGGCAACCACGAGTACGGTCATGTAGTCGCACTACAGACATACGTCTTGCACATTGGATGTGCGTATGGTCCTGTAGTCGCTTGTGGTGGATCTGATCCACGAGTCGGAATGAAAGGCAAACGGTTGCTTCAGAATGATCTCTGGATGTTTGTAACACCCTAATGTAAAATTCTAAGATTTATAATGGATTTAATTTGGCTCCATTAATTTTCTCAGGATTTATTGTGCTTAGTTTGCATTTAATCTAATTAAAGTATACAAGTAATTAAAATTTATTTTGGGGTCAACATGATTGTGCATTCATGCTGGTGCATCTGTTTTATTTGAGTGAGTGCATAGAGTTTGTATTCAAAAGTTCATTTGATTCAAATAGATTTAAGTTTCAAAAGGATTAGAAAAGAAAGGGAAGGAAATGGAAGAGCAAACCTAGATTCCAGCCCAGCCCGGCCTACCTCCTTTCTTCCCCTTGGGCTAGCTCCTCCTTTCCCCGCAGTCCAGCTCCCCCTCAGCGCTCGACCCAGCTTGGCCCGCATGCGCTCGCGCCTCTCTGCTCTTTCCCTCCCTCTTGGGCCGGCCGCTTGCCCCGGCCCAAGCCAGCACCGCGCCTCCCTCGCTGCTCCCTCTGACCGGCTGACCCCACCTGGCAGCACCCTCCTCCCCCTCTCCTTTCTTCCCTCTCGCATCACCAGCCACACCCGAGTCTCCGAGATCTCCGGCGAGCCCTCCACGCTAGGCCCGCACGTCGAGGACGCCCTGCTGCCCTACAAATAGAACCCCAACCCCTGCACCCTCATCCCTCCACCTCGTGGCCGCCGCCCAAGCCCTAGCGCCACTTCCTCTGCTTGCTCCGCCGCACCATGACCTACTCCACTGTGGACCGGCCGTCCTGCTGCGCTTCTGCCCACCAGAGCCGCCTCGTAAGCCCCGTCTCGTGCCCAGGATCGACTCCGAGCCCTCTGACCTCGGCCTTCTTCTTTGCGCACGTCGGAATCTGGCCGGGACGCCGTCTCGGGTGAGCTCGCTGTCGTGGCAATTGGCCGCTGTCGGTGTCGCTCCAGCCAGGCTGACCCCTCCATTGGCTTCGCAGGGACTCCACACGTCGACCCGTGGAGCTCAGGAGCCCGGAGCACGCCCGCATCGATCTCGTCCCCGACCTCCGCCTGTGCGCCGCCGCAGGACTTCGACGCTGACGTCCTGCACAGCCGCCCTGCCCGGACCCGAGCCTCGGTGAGCAACACATCTTCCCCCGGACCCTTTTGCGCTAGGCATTGTGGCCTTTAGTCCCCCACAGCGACCCAACCACGGCACGCCGGCGACCCAGTGCCGCCCCCACCGTGGGGAGCCCCGGCCCGAACCCTAATCACCCATCTTGAGTGCCTAGATGAGTTCGCCGTGTCCTACTCTACCTCCCGAGCCAGACCTCGTCCAAAACGGAGCCCGGACGGCCGAGATCGGCCAACGCCGACGAACCTCCGCCGCAGGAATTGGACTCTGGCGACTCGGTGCCGCCGCCCTCGCTCGCGTTAGGTTTCAGCCGTCCGATCCCGAGCTGCGGTCGAGATTAGATCCTGCGTACCTCTTCACCCAGAGTCGTCCGATCGGGAGCGAATGCCCAGGATTAGATCTAGCTTGAGAGGGAGTCCGGATCGTCGGATCCCGATCCGACGGCTGAAAACCCTAGATGCCGGTTCGCGCTTTAGATCGGGTCCGAGCCGTTGGATCTAGATCCAGTGGCCCAGATTAGAAGGTAACGGTTCGGCCTGGCATTTTTGTTAAAGAGCCCCTGGGTTTATTTGAAACCAACCCGCAGTCTACCCCTGTTCAAAAGAAATTCCATTTAAGTCCTATTTTTAGCACCGAAGCCCCCTGAGCTTTCTAGATTTTGGGTCCGCAGTCCATCCCCTGTGTTTTCATAGGTTAGACCCTAGATCTACCCTTTAATTAGGTTTAGGCCCTCGGTTTTTGCACAAAAACCCCTAGAATCTTCAGTTTTCTTACAGAAAGGTCCCTAGACCCTGTTTTAGCCCTAGATTTCGCGTCTTAGCTCCATTTTAGGTGGTTTTCGCGCTCACGCGATTGTTGTAACGTGTAGAATAGTTTTAGCTTAGTTTTGTGTGCTGTTTTACTGTATTGTTGTACTGTTTCTTATCTTTTACCATTATTTGTATGTATGTGCGTGTGTGGACCATGTTTTGGCGTTGCGGTCATGAGTAGACGTTGAGCCATCGGAAGAGTACCAGGAGCCACCTTCTTCAGAGCCCTTTGAGCAGCAGCAGGAGAACTTTGAGGAAGGCAAAGTATAACATGAACATCCTATCATTTTTAAATACAATTTCATACTGCATTTTAATACTGTATGCCTATAAGGATTTCCCAGCCACTTTCATCTTTTATATAAATACCTTGGGTTGCATTTTGGTTAGTTGTGCTAGGTGCTACGCTCTCACATATAATGGTCCTTTGTAACTAAATTCGATTAATGGTATATGCAACTTGATTCTGAGAGTGGCCCTCCGTGCTGTGTGCTTGAGCGGCTCACGTCTCGTTAAAATATATTTTATTAGAAACATGGTTTAGGGGGCTAGCACGGTGCTTAGTGCTTTGTTGGCCACTCTCCATAAGGACCGGTTCATAGAGCGACAACCTGGGATAGCCGCGCAACCACAAGACTGGAATGGGATGGTTTTGACTTACTAATTAGGTCATTTTGGTTTGGGAGTAACTTAGCTGCGGGGCAAGAGGGGTGGTAAGCTTCAATGGTCCCTGCTCCTCCGGCTTGGTCTGTGCTGTGTGCTTGTACCCCCATGAGGTGGGCCCCATCGTTGCTGATCCAGAAACATTAGCGGTTACACCTTACTAACGTGATCCTTTGTAACGGTCTCGTAGTGTGCTTGCTAGTCATCTCACCTAAGGAAGTGTGATGAACAACTAGCGTAGCTCACGACTTGTGGGTAAAGTTGTGCAATCTCTCGAGAGTGTAAAACCGGTATACTAGCCATGCTCACGGTCATGAGCGGCCCAGATCCTCCGTCTGATTAGAGAGGTTTACCTTTGGTGAATTGGCTTGGTTTTCAGTAGACTAATGATTAATTTTGATTAATTATTATGTAACTTGGGTTATGGAAATTCATCCACTTGTAGTAAATAGCTTTAATAAAATTTGCCAAGATTAAAAGCTAATGCAGTTGAGTCAGCTAACCGTAGAGCCTCATAATTCGTGTTAATCTTGTTGAGTATGAGTTATGTACTCACACTTGCCTCCTCTACTCTTCTATTCTTTTTTGGGATATCTTCGACTGCTGCTCAGTACCAGGCGACGTGGAGGACTACATCAGCGGACTTGATGATTTCTAGGCGCTTGTTGTCAGACCCGGGGCCATCGGGCTGGGCACATAACGTAGTTTAAAGAGGTCTAAGAGATTAAGTCCGTCTTATCTCTTATTCATCTTCTTTATCTCTTATTTATTCCATTTAAATAGGAGATAAGGCTAACCGATACAGGAGGAATCTGCTCAGGATATGTTCTGGTATGATTCCTTAGCTGGTATTGGTTGGTATCTTTGTAATCCTGGCCTCTCGGATATATAAGGGAGGTCACGGACCCCTCTCAAAACAGAAGATCATTAGGTCATTCTACACAAAACGCAATACAAACCACCATACAGGACGTAGGGTGTTACGCATCTTGCGGCCCAAACCTTCGAGTTCCTGATCTCGGCATCTCCTCACCCAAAACTTACCACCTTGGGTATATCCCTCGGTGGGCAGCCGGTTAAACACCGACAGCTGGCGCGCCAGATAGGGGAGCGCGTCGAAGATCCACCGGCGAGCTCGATGGCATCTTTCAATTTCACCAGGTCAGTCCCCTCGCAGGGTACAACATTCATTTTTGGCTCGTGGGTCTGCATCGCAGATGGTGTGGGCAACTTTCGGCGATTCCTCGTCGATATGAGGCCGAAGACCTTCGCTGCGGATCTTCACAGCGACCTCGACAAGTTCGTCGACGGGCTCGACAACTTGCCGCTTCATGCCTCTACAGCACCGATCGAGATGGTGTCTGCTCCAGGCTCGACTTCTTCTAGTGCTGCAACAACTTCCCCTGGTTTGGACTTGTTCCAATCTAGGGATCTGCATAGCCGATCTCATCTCGGCTCATGCAAACCGGCCACTGATCTTCAGGAGGCCGATGTCTCTGGGTCCCTCTCCATGTTAGAGAAGGACCTGGACTTGCTGCTCCAGGGTGGAAAGCCGGAAGCCACCGCGTGTCGAGGGGCTTCGGGTTGTTCTGGTACCGGTGATCTGGTGATCACCTCTTTGCCAGAGGGGCGCATTGTGCTTTGGAAGGGCATGATGCTCTCCGATCTACTCGAGGTAGAGGGTCGACTTGTGGCTCACCTCGAGCCCTTGCCTTTTCAAGAAGGCAGGCCATTGGCTACCGCGGCGGAGGGGTCGACTGAACTAGTCGACGAAAGCTCTCATGAGCTTTCCTCGCGCCAGGTGCTGATGGCCGAAGAAGGCGAGGACGATGGGGATCTTCCCATCGTCAACTTTGAAGCGGTCTCCGAAGATGAGATCACGGCCAACACCGGCGACGAGAACGACGCCGACCGCGAGGCACGGAGGGCCAGGAACAGGGCCCACACAATCCAGCGGAGGAGGGCCAACGAGCGTAGGCAATCTATGCATCGCGAGCTTGACCCTGAGTTTGTCGCTGTAAGCGAGCGGGGTTTCAGGACTCCGGTGGCCAACATCGCCAGGGTAACGGCCATCCTTGAGCGCAGCCACGATCCGGAAGTGCGTCAAGCACTTCTTTACGCGCAGAGGGCTTGGATCCAGTTGGATCAGCACAACCTGGCGTCCACCATCAGGGAGGAGCGCGTGGGTGAGTGTCGAAGTCAGGCTCACAGCCAAATGGTTGGCGGCCGTCCTCGACACCAGCTCAGCAACGACAACCCTCGCGGGAGCCAGGCTCCTGGCAGGAGGAAGCAGCCACCACAAGGGGGTCATCTGCGACAGGCCAATCATCGACCTTCTCCAGAGGACCTGCGCCAGCACATCAATGAAGGTTGCGACGCGCGGACAGTGATCTCCTCTAGGCGCAAGGTCCGCGAAGAAGTCGAAACTGAAGGTACTGACTGTAGCGACCGATTCCCTACTTTTTCTGCTAGTTTTAGCAGCTACAAGTATCCAGAAGGCTTCAAACCGATCGGCATTACCATGTACGACGGCAAGCAAGCTCCTCAGCAGTGGCTCCGTTGCTACTCCACGGCCATTGAGGTCGCAGGGGGGTCGAATATCACCAAAGTCGTCTACTTCCTGATGGCTTTGGACCCTGCACCGCTTACTTGGTTGGAAAGCCTCAGCAACAATTCAATCGACTCCTGGGAGCGCCTTAAGAAGGTCTTCATCGACAACTTTCAGGGAGCGATTGCTCGTGCAGGTACTCGTCACGAACTTGCTCAGTGTAAGCAGGAACGTAATGAGCTCCTGAAGTCCTACACATGTCGCTTCTTCGACGTTCGCGCCACCATCGCCAACATCTCGGAGGACGACATCATCGACTGTTTCTACAACGGCATCACCGACCCGGGCATCTATAGGGATTTCGGGCGGAACAGGCCGAAGACTGTTGCGGGCCTTCGTGATATGATGCACGATTGGTCCGAACAGGAGGAGAAGATGCGGGAGCGGTTCCCGCAGCGTCAAGATAGCAATCTGCGGCGCCCAAATGACAACCGCAACGACAAAGGCCAGCGGGACTTTTCGAGTCCGCCCCGGAAACGAAAGCCAGATGATGTCATCGCGGCTATCGATCGTCCTTCGTGGGGCAAGAAGTTGACGACGCAGGAGGAGTTTGAGAAGCTCCTGCAGAAGAAGTGTCCTTGGCACCCAGGTGCCAATCATGCCGCCATTGACTGTTACCACCTTCAGAGGACGTTCAGCAACTCCGGTGGTGGCAAGAAGAACAAGAAGCCTGCGGACAAAGAACCCGAGGATGATGAGGATCAAGGGCGCAACCCGAAGTTCCAAGACGCCTCGAAGAAGGTTGTCAACGTCATCTTCGGTGGAGATGAGGAATTTGGTTCCAGGTGGGACCAGAAGTTGCTCCTCCGGGAGATTTTGTTTATTGAGCCGGCGGTACCACGACCACTCCGTTGGTCGGAGGTCCCCATCTCATTCTCTCGCGACGACCAGTGGACGAGCTTTTCGGAGCCCGGTAAATTCCCCTTGGTCCTGGATCCTGTGGTGGCGGAGGTTAAGCTCACCAAGGTCCTCATCGATGGTGGGAGCGGGCTTAATCTCATTTTCATCAGCACTCTGAAGAAAATGGGCCTGGATTTCAAGGACATGCTGGTTCCCAGCAAGTCCCCCTTTTACGGCATCGTCCCAGGTAACACGGCACACCCGCTTGGTACGGTGGTCCTTCCAGTCACCTTCGGCACGCGGGAGAACTATCATACCGAGTTCATCAAATTCGAAGTGGCTAACTTCGAATCTTCTTACCATGCCATATTGGGTTGTCCGACACTCGCCAAGTTCAGTGGAGTACTCACCCTCCGTGGCGACTTGAAGAAGTCATATGATTGCAATCAGGAGGCGATCCAGTATGCCTCGACTACTCGCGTGCCAGATGCTTCGGGAGAAGTACTCGCGGCCGCGCAGCAGCTTTCCCAATCCGAGCTGGAGATTCCTTCCAAGAAGGCCAGCAAGTTGAGCATCCAGTCGACTGATGATGTGGCCCTCAAGACGATCTAGCTTCAGGAGGGAGATTCATCTAAGACCGCTGTCATCGGTGCGGGCTTAGGTGACAAATAGGAACTCGCGCTCGTCAGCTTCCTACGGGCTAACCGAGACATATTCATGTGGAAACCAGCGGATATGCTAGGGGTGCCCAGGGAGTTGATCGAGCATGCTTTGAATGTACACCCGAAGGCTACGCCTAAAAAGCAACGCCTGCGAAGGTTTGCCCACGATAAGCGTGAGGCCATTAAACGGGAGATTGCTAAACTTCTCACGGCTGGATTCATTAAAGAAGTAATCCATCCAGAGTGGGTAGCAAATCCCGTTCTTGTAAAGAAAAAGAATAATGAATGGAGAATGTGTGTCGACTACACCGATCTCAACAAGCACTGCCCAAAGGACCATTTTGGGCTGCCGCGCATTGACCAAATTGTCGATTCGACGGCTGGTTGTGTCCTTCTCTATTTTCTTTATTGTTATTCAGGTTTCATCAGATTACGCTTAAGGAGGAGGACCAAATCAAGACTGCATTCATCACCCCGTACGGGACTTACGCCTACAAAACAATGTCCTTCGGGTTGAAGAATGCAGGAGCAACCTATCAGCGTGCGATCCAGATGTGTTTCGTGGATCAGCTGCACCGGAATGTTGAGGCTTATGTGGACGACGTCGTCATCAAGACCAGGGCATCCAACGACTTGATAGCAGATTTGGAGGAAACATTTAGCAGTCTGCACAGATTTCGGTGGAAACTCAATCCCACCAAGTGCGTTTTTGGAGTACCTTCGGGAAAATTGCTCGGGTTCATCGTCAGCAACCGGGACATCGAGGCCAACCCTATAAAGATCACGGCCATCACTGATATGGAGGCTCCGGCCACAATCAAGGATGTGCAGAAGTTAACAGGTTGTATGGCGGCCCTGAACAGTTCATCTCCCGACTCGGGGAGAGAGGACTACCTTTCTTCAAGCTCCTGAAATGCCAAGATAAGTTCCAATGGATGGAGGAGGCCAAGCGGGCCTTGCAGGATCTGAAACATCATCTCCAGTCACCTCCGATCCTTACAGCACCATTGCCAGGGGAGGATCTACTACTTTACATCGCGGCAACAACTCATGTTGTCAGCAGTGCTATTGTACTCGAGCGAGGCGAGGAAGGCCATGCGTTTGGAGTGCAGAGGCCTGTCTACTTCGTCAGCGAGGTCCTCTCCGAATCCAAGGTACAGTATCCAGCTGTTCAAAAGCTTTTATATGCAGTCTTAATCACATCAAGAAAGCTACACCATTACTTCGATGAGTACAAGATTACTGTGATCATGGATTTCCCGTTGGGGGATATCCTTCATAATAAAGACACCACGGGGCGCATATCCAAGTGGGCAGTGGAACTGGGGGCTTTGTCAATCGACTTCAAGCCACGCACTGCAATCAAGTCACAGGCTCTAGTCGACTTCATGGCTAAATGGAGGGAGAATCAAGTCCCCACTCCAGTAGACAAGCCAGAGCACTGGACCATGTACTTTGATGGGTCCCTCAAGCTCGACGGCGGCGGCGCTGGTGTTCTGCTTATTTCTCCACGAGGCGAACAATTGAAATATGTCCTTCAGATCCTGTTGGCGGTATCCAACAATGAAGCCGAGTATGAAGCCTTGCTTCACGGGCTTCGTTTGGCGATATCACTAGGGATCAAGCGACTACTTGTATATGGCGATTCCCTTCTTGTTGTTCAACAGGTCAACAAGGAATGGGACTGCAACAAGGAGACGATGGATGTTTATGTACAGGAAGTGCGCAAGTTGGAAAGCAACTTCTCCGGCTTGGAGGTTCACCATGTATTGCGGGAGCACAATGTTGGCGCGGATATCCTGTCCAAACTGTGGTCCACACGTGCTCAGGTCCCACCGGGAGTCTTCGTCCAGGAGCTCAAGAAGCCATCCATCAAGTCTTCTCCACAGGTAACCATCGACACGGGTTCCCAACAACCCGATCGAGAGGTTATGGTGCTAGAGGAGGACTGGCGAGAGGCTTTTATCAACTTCCTTCGAGATCAAAGGCTACCAGCGGGAATTGACGCCAAGAGCGCAGAGGCGGCACGCGTCCTGCGAAGGAGCAAGGGTTTCGTCCTGGTCGACGGCAAGCTTTATCGGCGTGGCGCTCGGTCAGGAGTTCTCATGAAGTGCGTTACAAAGGAAGATGGTTATGACATACTACAGGAGATCCACGAGGGCATCTGCGGAAACCATGTGGCTTCAAGAACGCTGGTGGGGAAAGCATACAGGACCGGTTTCTGGTGGCCCACTGCAGTCACCGACGCGGAAGATCTTGTGCGCAGGTGCCAAAATTGTCAATTCTTCGGCAAATAGACTCGTGTTCCAGCCCATAGCAACATCAATATACCGCCATCCTGGCCTTTTGCTTGTTGGAGCCTCGACATGATCGGGCCCTTCACGATGGTGCCAGGCGGTTTCACCCACGTTCTGGTGGCTATCGACAAGTTTACGAAGTGGATTGAGTACAAGCCGATAGCCAAGCTCACGCTAGATCGGGTCGTCGACTTCATCTCAGATATTTTGCATCGTTTCGGCTTCCCCAACACCATCATCACAGACTTGGGATCAAACTTCACGCCAAACCAATTCTGGGAGTTCTGCGAGAATGCTTGCATCAAAGTTAAATATGTCTCGGTCGCACACCCAAGGACCAATGAACAAGTCGAAAGGGCGAACGGCTTGATAATTAACGGCCTCAAGAAGAGACTTTATGATGAAAACAGCAAGAAGGGAGGCAAATGGGTGCATGAGCTGCCACATGTCGTCTGGGGGCTTTGGACTCAGCCGTCCAAAGCCACAGGACAAACATCTTTCTTCCTCGTATATGGATCTGAAGCTATTTTACCAGTCGATATCATGTGGAAGTCTCCAAGGGTCGAACTGTATAATGAAGGCGAGGCGGACGAGGCGAGGCAGTTAGAGCTTGATTCTATGGAGGAAGCTCACTGCACCGCTCTTGTTCAGTCAGCTCGGTACCTGCAGGGGATCCGGCGATATCATGATCGCAACGTCCGGGAGCGGTCATTCAGTGTTGGTGATTTGGTCTTGCGTCGCATTCAGGACGAATCCGGCCTACACAAGCTCAACTCAAGGTGGGAAGGCCCGTTCGTCGTCAAGCAAGTTACAAGGCCCGGGTCTTATCGGCTACAATATCCTGAGGGTCAGGATGTCCCGAACTCCTGGAACATTCAGAACCTACGCAAGTTCTACCCATAAAACGAGGCCCAGTGATAGCTGAATCCTTGGGGGCTTGGAAGATTTTGTTTCCTCGAATCAATTTGGAGGCTATGGGCCACAAGATTCAGGTTGTACATTCCCTCTTACGCGCACGATGGCCGCGGTCACGTGCAAACACTTATATAAATCAACTTCTTGTCGTGAATATTACGGGGGCTATGGCCACGTTCATATCCTTTCGACTTCATCCTCTGACGGACTACATATGGATTTCCGCCTCAACCTTGGATGGTCGCACGCGACAGCAGTCGCATTTTTCCCAACATAATCAACCCGTTCGACTGGTTTATTCCCAGTTTGTTGGATGAGCTCGTGCACAGAGCTGCTTCGACTACATCCTGCGTGGTTGCACCCAGAGTAGTCTCGTCCCGGCCAAAAGCATGGCATACCAGCGGTGACGCCCGCATTTGCTCCCAGCAAGTCCGATCCGTCCGTCCGGGTCCTATATAACTTGCGAAGCATGCTCCCATGAGGAGCAACCCCGATTACGTCCAGAGTCGATGCACTCGGGGTAGTTTCGCCTTAAAACCTGGCAATTGCGCGACGGTGCTTGCGTTCTTTCCTAACAGTTTTAGACCGACAAGTTCGGGTTGTAGTCAACTTGTTAGACAAGTTCCTACATGGAGTTATGGCTACCTTTAGGGTCGTTGTACCCAGGGTAGTGTCTACTACTTATGCCTTGTAAGCCTGGATACCAATCCAGCCTAGGCACATACACAAGTAGAGATATCAAATGAAAACATATATGTACAAGGAAGCGAATACTCATTTTCAGTACCCTAATCCTGCATTACACTTTGAACTATGCATTCTGATACAGGTTGGGCCTCTAAGAGGTATCTGTCGAATTGCTCCTCGGTGCAGTCCGCCGCCATGCCTTGAGCAAATATCTCCAGCTTCGCATTCGGCAGGAAGGACTTCACAATGGCGAGGGCGTTGTTGACGCACGTGACAGGTGCCTCAGAAAGGAACTCCATCACTTTCTTTGGGGCCTCGCGGAGACACTCTAGCAGGGGCCGGGGGCTTGCTTCGCCTTCTTCCGGTGGATCCACCACGTCCACCAGCTCTCGAGCGGCCCCCCTGATGCTCTCGAGTTCTTCGCCCAGCGTCTTGATTTGCTGAAGGCTGTCGACGAACTGTCGCTCAGTGTCGCTGATCACCTTCTGCAGCTTCTCGATGTCATTTGTACGGCGATAGAGCAGGTTCTTCACGTCAGTAAGTAGCTCTTCTTTACTGGTTAAGATTCTCTTAAGCTCTGTGGTGGAAAGCTTTTCAGAACCCAGGTTAAGTCATACAGTGCAAGTACCCGAGGGGAGCAATGGTTTACCTTGGTGCGCCTTCTTTTGCTCCCTGAGCTGCTCCTTATGTGCCTCGAGCTCCTTCTTCTGCTCCTCGAGTTGTCGCTGGAGCTCGGCGTTTACCTTCTCAAGATGTATGTTTTCCGTCTTCTCGTCGTCAAGGCGCTTCCTCAGGGCAGCGAGTTCCTTGCGGTCGCGGGCAAGGGTCTTCAGTTCCTCTGCCTACTTCCGGGAGTGGGCGATCACACTCTACATAACAAGGGGAAACCCAGATTAGCAACTCGATATAGCCATTGGCAGAAAGGCTCTCAGGTCTTACCATGGTAAAGTTATGCGCCTTCTTGAGGTTTTCTACATTATCGTCCGTCAGCAGCAGGTCATCTGCCGGGTCGGTGGCGACGGCATCTTGGCCACTAGACCTGGCCAGCAGCAACTCAGCGGGTCCCCGGAGGCTCCCGCGACTTCTTCAGTAGTCAGCTGCTGCGCACCTGCAATCACATATGTTCTCAGCTTACAGCATGCAGATCCCGGTAGCCAGCCAGGGCGGTCAGATGCTCACCTGCGCCATCCGTGGGAGCGGCGCTAGGGGTCTCGACTTGTTTCTCGCCACTGGCCCCGACCTCGACTTGTCGGAGCTCAGGTGGCGGCTGGTCGGGAAGCATCGCGTCTGTCTCGGGGGTTGGCTCCGTGGGCGCTGATCCTTCTGGGGCTGAGGCCTCGAGGGCTGACGCAGCGGCGACTGGCCCAGCACTTGATGATTCCTCTCGGGTCGGGGACCCGGGGGCTGGGGTAGTCGAAGCCGGCGTCGGCTGGAGGTCCACGCCACTTGCAGCGCTAATGAAGTCGAAGTTAGTCAACACATAAGTCGAAAGATCAAATCATTTGCTGTGCAACCAGAGGCAGACTCACAGTACAGATTTCTTCTTAATGGCTCTCTTCATCCGCACGGCCTGACGCGGCGTCCCCCTTGCCGGCGGTGGGGTTTCACCAGCTTGTGGTGCGGTCCCCGCCACGACTATGGTGACGGCGGCAGCGGCTGTCGGGCTCCTCCTTTCTTCTACGAGCTCGGCCTAGGTGGAGGACGTGGAAGGACTACAGGAGGATGTCATAAGTACAACTCAGCATTAAGGTACCGCATTGCAACAAACCAGTAGGCTCTTACCCGGTGGTTTCAAGTTCCTGCGCCTTGCATTTGCGCACCAGTCGATGGCCTTGCGGCACCAGCGGCAAAGCGCTGGTCAACTCCATGCTTTGCTCGGAGGAGTTGTCCCGGCACGCTTCTCCTTCAACTCCTTCCCCCGCCTGCGAGTTCAGGCCCTCGGTGGACTCGCTGCTGCGTTGAGCTACAGCAAGGCGAGCCTTCTTGGCTTCAGCGGCGGCAGTGGGGAGGAGGTGGTCCGGTCGGGGGATGTCGGGTCGCGGCGGGTAGCTGCGGTACAGCTCTGTGTGCCCCTGCAGAGAGATCTTCAGTTAAGTAATGGAGTAGCAGAGGTTATCTTCAGCAAAAAAGAAGTCGAATACTCACTGGTTTGGGCGGATTTCGTGCGGAAAACAATGTGGGCACGTACGGCACGGCGTCCACGTCCAGCATCACCCGCTGAACTCGCTGGAGCGCGGCTTCATCTGGCAAATCCTCTGCGCACATGCGAGAAGGATCAGCGGGGCCTGTGTACTCGAATCCCAGGCGATGGCGCTGTTGGATGGGTTGGACGCGGCGTTTGTAAAATGCGAACATGACGGAGGCGCCGGTCACTCCCTTCTTCTTCTGTGCTTCTATGATATCCAGCAGCTATTTGACCTGATCCATCTCCCTACCGGAGGGTTCAAGATTCCACTCTCCCCTCAATACAGGTGGTCTGTTTGACTTCGTCGGGAGGTGGGGAGCATGGTTCTCGATGTAAAACCAATGGTTTTTCCATCCAGGAAGGTTGGAGGGGAATTTGTAGGTTAGATATTTGTCGCCGGCCTGCTGATGCAGTTGGATGCCGGCGCCCCCCACAACGGAAAGATTCTTGGAGGTGGGTTGTGGTTTGAGGCGGAAGAGGAAGCGGAAAAGATCCCAGTGGGGTTCGATTCCAAGAAAAGCCTCACAGTAATTGATGAAAATTGAAATGTGGCAAATAGAATTTGGGTTGAGATGATGAAGTTCAAGCCCGTAGTAATACAGAAGGCCTCGGAAGAAGGAACAAGAGGGGAGGGCCAACCCCCGTTCGGCAAAATGGAGAAATGTGACGATTTCGTCAACATTTTCCATGGGAAAAGGTTCACGGTAAGAGGGGCGCCAATTGACAAGGTTCTTTTCTTGCAGCAACCCCTCAGAAACTAGGTTATTAAGATGGCTGAGGGAGCACTTACTGTGTGTCCACTCCGCGGTCGAAGGCTGCGCCTCCTTCTTCTTCCCCTCGATCTCTACTCTCTTGGGCGCCATCTCCAATCCGCTGGCCACGAGATGCTCGGGGGCTGCGGGGAGAGGGGTGGGGAGATTGGAAGGGGAGGATTTCTGCGGAGAGGTGGCGGCGGCGTTTGGCTCTGTTTGGGGATTTTGGTGGTTCTTGGAAAAATGCAGATTGAAAGCACAGTTTTTTCCCTACTGTTGTCGCGGGGTTAAATAACCAGCGGGGTGGGGAAAAGTTACTGTTCCGAAGTTCAAGGGTCGTTTTTTGGGAATATTCCAAATATGAGAGGTCATGAGGGTCGTTCAAGGGACTGTTTGGATTAAATATTTGATTAATCATTTTTTCAGGGCTAGTTAGCCTGAACAAAGGGGTTTTTCGGGTTGATGATCTAGTTTCCATCAAGTGTATCATCATTTTGGTAATTTTTCAAGTCATCATTTTTAGCCTGCATGCCACGGTTTTTAGATCCTTATCTCCATATTTGAGGGATTTGGATTTAAGGCTCGGGGGCTGCGGAGTACGTGGCATCGACTACTTATTTTTTAAATTTCTTTGATGAATAAGGAGGATTACAGACAAATGGGACCCTCAGCCTGATTCTCCGATTCAACCTAAGGCTCGGGGGCTACTCCATATGGAGTGCAATTTTCAAATCGCACACCATAACAAAATTTCGGGGCATGAGCACCTCATAGCTTCGATGCAGCCAAGCAAGTACTCGAAGAAGGACTTCAAGACGAAGCTTCAGAAGAAGTCGAAGACTTCTTCGAAAGTACTCGATAAGCCTGCAGTACTCAGCTACGAAGAGCTCAGGGGCTTGTCAGACCCGGGGCCACCGGGCTGGGCACATAACGTAGTTTAAAGAGGTCTAAGAGATTAAGTCCGTCTTATCTCTTATTCATCTTCTTTATCTCTTATTTATTCCGTTTAAATAGGAGATAAGGCAAACCGATATAGGAGGAATCTGCTCAGGATATGTTCTGGTACGATTCCTTAGCTGGTATTGGTTGGTATCTTTGTAACCCTGGCCTCTCGGATATATAAGGGAGGTCAGGGACCCCTCTCAAAATAGAAGATCATTAGGTCATTCTACACAAAAGGCAATACAAACCACCATATAGGACGTAGGGTGTTACGCATCTTGCGGCCCGAACCTGTCTAAGTTCTGTGTTCCTTGTACCTTCGAGTTCCTGATCTCGGCGTCTCCTCACCCAAAACTTACCACCTTGGGTATATCCCTCGGTGGGCAGCCGGTTAAACACCGACACTTGTCTCCCAGCCGATGTCCCTGTGGCGCCCTGTTCTTCATGCATCTATTTTACGCTTCCACATTCCTTGAACTGAATCTTGATTCAGTTGTAATAAAGATATTCATTTATGATTTATACGCTTTTATTTCGAGATACGTGTTGTGATATCTTGATGATTCTGTTGTATATATGCGTGACTTGATCCTGGCGCATATATGATTGCTCGGTTTATGTTCTTATAAATCGGGTGTGACAATGTTCCAAGCGTGTGAGTTAGGTTTACCCTTGGAAGGTTGAAATTCGATTTAGGAACCGTCCGTTTCTCGCGGAGATTGAGACTGCTTGATCCCTTTGCCACATAAGTAACAAGAGTAACTTCATGGTTATCAAAGATGATGTTTGGCTAAAGATTCTACCATGCGTGTATAGTTATAGATGCTTATCTAGAATGGATAATCACATAGAACTTGAAAGCTAAAATTTGAAATTAAGGATCTACCCTTTGTTGCTTTCCAGCTAAAAACCTTACCCATAACCATTAAAGCCTTCATAAGTCTAGTTACATGGCTAAGTATATCATAAAACGGGTAAGCTTTGCTGAGTATTAGAATACTCAGTCTTGCATTGTGACTTTTTATTCAGGTAATTCCCCTGAGGACTCTACTCTGCCTGTACCATGGCACACTTTGCCCGATGGTTGGTCCGTGGAGTGGGACCCGTCCCCGGCCAACACTGATCCTACCGAGTGATATCATGCCAGGGCTTAGCATGATATCCGTACTGGTGACGTGTACAATGGTGGTGTTTAAAATTCCGCTGCCGTAAACTTGAAAACTTGAACTGGTTTGTAATAAATCCTATCAGTTTGGAACTGATACTACTTTTGACAAGTTATGTAATATAAATGCCTGTGATGTAAAATATAATGGTGATTGTATCTCTGGACTCGCCTTTGTGCGAGGTACCTTGTTTGATCCTGCATCGGTGGTTTATCGGGACGTTACCCGACAGGCCAAGGGATTATACCGTTTGAAGTACGTTGGAGCCCTCGGGAATGGACTCGCGTACTTGAGCTGGTGTAATTCAGGTTGGTTCTGGCACATATAGGTGCATTAAATCAAAATAAATAGTTTCTCTAACTAGATAAACATGATATTTTTACCAGAGGACATACTTGAGTAGTTGAACATTCTAGAAAAATTTGGGGTACAGAAGCTCACTAGATCTGCCAATAAAAATGAATCTTTAATAATGTTGAAATATATTGCTGTACTTTCTATGCCCTGTAACTTGCACAATAAAATATGAACAATTCACAGTAGACTCACCATAAGTATATAAGCGTAGAGTAAAATTTGGGGCACCACTACATGCATAGTATATTATGTATAAATGAATCTATATTCTAGCGGTAGTTGTTTACTTGATTTATTATGCTTAATCTGCTAGGTAAAAATGGCTAAAACTTTTACAGTGGGTGTGTAACTAGGAAATGTACTCTGTATACAAATTTCAACATCAGAAACTTTATCTAACTTCAAATATAAATCCTACATGGTGTCTTGTGCCTAAATATGAAAACAGAAAATTTCTACATGTAAATGAAATGAGAAAAAACCACTAACTTAATGGAGTTAGTTAATCTAAATAGTGATTGGTAAACGATTGCCCAAGAAAATATACATAAAATGTTTTACAACTTAACTTAAGTTTTGTTGGATTACAACTTTGTAGTGAAATAAATAATAAATCTTACCATCAAAATAACACAAACCTATGCATTCATATAGAATCGATGACACTTGCCAACGGAACCTACGAACTGGTCCCGGAGCCCGAGAGTGAGCAGCGCGAAGCTCAGATCAATCTAACTGAAGTCGTCGAAGACCCAAACCAAAGTTCGGAAGAGCCCAAGGTTAGCACTGCTCAGGAAGGCAAGCCCCGGAGCATGAACCCTATTTTCAATATAAGCAATATTATTACTTCTATGTATTTGTGCATTTAAATTTATAGGCATTTATTGAAACCTTAGCTGCATGATCCTAGATAGCCATGCTATGAACACTAGTTGTAAAGTTCGTTAGATTGCCATGCTAATAGAACTCCAGTAAAAGTCGAGTGATTTCCTGTCACTCGCGAGATATAGGAGTTGTTTGTTTACTTATGTTAGAATCATAAGGTTGACGGGCGGTGCTATTTATGTCACACCTGGTTTTAAGGACAAAACCGAATGTATAACTATATGTATGTCAGGATCAAGTTCCATACATATAGTGGCTTCATCAGTGAATAATCAGCAACACTATCAGGAAAAAGAGAATTAAAATAAAAAGATTATCAGAGTTATACAGCTTATCCTGGAAACAAAGACTCCAAACTTCACAGCCAATCGACCGGGAGTTGCGTAGGCCTAGAACTCAACATCATCTTCAAAAGACATAACATCACTTTCTCTTCTAAACAGCAATTATAACAAGCGTGAGTACACTTATGGTTGGTAAGTGTTGGGAAAGTATTGGGAATTATATGACATGAAGGCCAAAATCAAGGAAAGACTAACCGGCTTACTGCGATAAGCAATTTTAGTTGGTCAAGTTAATTAGCACCTGATTACTAAGGTATAAGTTCATACCAAAACCCACATTAAAAGTAATAGAAGAGATATAGCAGAAATATAACCACAACCATAAACATGGTCCACGATTTAATTTATCTTCAAGTTCAATTATCATGTGAGGGTCCAAGCCGCTATTAACCGTAAGCACGGCTGATATATCAGTTTTCACTCTGCAGAGGTTGTACACTTTACCCACAATTCGTGTCTTCCAATTTGCTCGAGGTAGCTAGCCTATTAATGTGGCAGAACCGCCTGAATTATTCCGGCTCAAGTGCGTTTGTCAGCGCTATACAGCCGATACTAAACCAACGCACTTCAAACGGAACAACCCATTGGTCTGTCGGGTCTCCGCCCGATGCAACCACGGTTCAACAGGATCGAAGCAGGTTTACCTCGCATGAAGGCGAGTTTACAATCACACAACAGCTCATCAACTTTTAATCCACAGAATATTAAACATTATTACAAACCGTTTCAAACTTAAAGTATTATACAAACATTGCTTAAGACGACAAGCTAAACGGCTTGTCCATGTTCACAGCGGAAGAAAATTTACGTGCGACTACACACATCGCGGAGGTTGACACCACACTCACCCCGAAGTATGGCGTCATTCCGGAGGGTCACTGCCAGCCGGGGACGGATCCCATTCCACGGACCAGCCAAACGGTACAGAAGTTGGCCATGCAGGACTATCCGTGGGGTTCTCAAAGGTCATACATGAAAATTCAATAGCAAGACTGAATATACTAATACTCAGCAAGACATAACCGGATCATGGTATAATTAGCCATGTAGCTAGACTCAAGCTGGCTTGTAATGGTTCTGAGTTTAATTTCAGCTGAAAAGCAACAAAGAATATGATCTACTTTCATTTTTTAGCTTTCAGATTCTAGTCTCATTAATCATTCTAGGTAAGCACCTATTCTAGACAAGCAAGGTAGAGATTAACATCCATCCAGATTATTCCATAAGGGTTATTGTTCTTACTCTATGTGGCAGAAAGAATAAGTAGTCTCAATCTCTACGAGAAACGGACGATTCTGAATCAAATTTCCAAACCTTGAAAGGGTAAACCTAACTCACATGCTTGGAACATCCAAAGATCGTTCCGAAGCAACCGTTTCCCTCATATTCCGGGTTATGGATCAGGGCCACCACAAGCGACTGCAGGACCGTACGCACACCAATTTTGCAGGACATACATCTGTAGCGCGACTACATGATCGTACTCCTATCTGCTATGCAGAACGTACTCCCACATGTCGGTGCGTGTGTACCACAGAAACCAAAATAATCGAGTAGTGGAGACATGTCCATTTGCCGGGCCAATTAGGTACTAGGCTTACCACTTTACCATATTTCGCGGTATGTGGCTAGTACTTTCAAACGCTTAGCCACCACTACCACACACTGCAACCTTACCAACTTTTATCAACACAGACGGGGGACCTTCCGAGTCATGATATTGCACATGACCCCGTCCCTGATCCTTATAGTGACTGCAGAATAGTAAACATTCAACTCCTATATCGCGCGAGTGATAGGAAATCACCCGACTTCTACCGGTCCTATTAGCAGAGCATTTATGCGATAAGGACTCAGGAGCAATACATTGGTTCCTGGTATCAATGCATCTAGGGTTCCATTTCAACTCCTAGACTTAATGCAAGATATAATATATACGTATAAAATTGTAGCAAATTGAAATATTGGGTTATGCACCGGGGCTTGCCTTCTTGAGCGGGGCTAGGGTTAGGGGTGTCAGAGACTTTCGAACTTTGGTTCGGGGCTTCAGTTATAGTCTCGACGACGTTCGTAGGATCTTCAGAAAATCCTAGCTCGTTTTCCGGGACTAGCTCGTAGTCTCCGTCGTCGAGTGTCGTTGACTCTACATGATATGCAAGGATTTGATTAGTTGGTTCTTGAGTTAAGGATTTTACTTCACAATAAAGTTGCAATCCAATAAATTAACAAACATAAACTCATGAAACAAGGGGGGTGGATCCAATTCTATTATTTGTATTTAATTCATTGTCATAATAATGGAATTACTTTGAAGTAATTTGAAAAGTTTGATTTTTATTTTGAAAATCATCAAGGTTCTGACTTTGAATTTTTGGTGGATAAGCTTATTTTTAACAATAAGATTATGGTGAATTTTTCATAATTTTCTGAAAACAAAAACTAAAGCATTTGAATTTGAATTCAAATTTCAGGTTTAAATTCAAACCTTGAGTAAACAGAATTATAAATTCTTGAAAATTTAATTATGAACTAATTATCAACAAATTAGGTTATGATAAAAAGATCTAAATAGAAAAGACTCAGGAACATGCTTAAACAAATTCAAACCACTTCAAATTTGATTTGCAAAAGTTTAAAAGAACTTAAACTACAGAGCAGTACTGAGTATGGAATTTTCATACAAGCTCACTCACCATCTATTCAGGCTACACACCAAAAATTACAAGAAAATAAGCTTGTATGCAAAGGTTATACACAAGATATCCTTTTCACTAAACTCTAAAATAACTTTAAAAGCATTTGGTTTCAAACCATACTCTATTAACAAAATTTGTAGATTTATATGTCTAAATCCCAACAAAACTGGTTTGGTAATTTTTGCATTTTTCTACACATTCCTATGGATTTTAAAAGTTGACAACTAACACTAATTAAGAGTCTTGCAGAGAGGCCCTCGGTTTCTTGCACATGGGACCTTGAAATAGAAAGTTAATTCGCAATTGGGTCCTCGACAGCCCACGATGACGGCCGGCGTGTCGGTCCGGTGTGTTCTCACCGGCGGCGATGTCCTGGGCGGGGAGGAATAGGCCCTACACGACCTACAGGACCTGCTGATCACAATGGTGGGTGATGTGCACAAGAAACAGTGGGGGAGCTTGGCCGGCGGCGAGGAATGGCGGCGTCCGTGGCGGCGTGCTCATGTTCCCAGCGAGGGGTCGGCGAACGCGAGTGGCTGGGATGCGCATGAGCACCGTGGAGGTGTGGGGGTGCGATTACCGTACCTAATTTGGCCGGAGGTGGGGCGGAAGGGGGTCGTCGACGGTCGGGCGGCTCGGGTTTTCACCGGCGGCGATGGCGGCATGGCGTTCTGCTGGCTCGGGTGTTGGAGGGCAGGGAAGAAGCTACTAGGAAGCTTCTATGGGTTGATGTGGTGCTGCTGGTGCCCTTGACTGGGGTGAAGAGGCTCTGTATCGGCGGGTCGACGGCGAGGCCGAGCGACGGCGGAGCTTTGAGCTCACCGGCGCTGCGGGAGACGATGTTTGGGCGCAGGAGAATGAAATTGGTTGGGCTGGGGAGCACCATTGGGTCGTGGCGGTGCTCTAACAGCACTGGATTGGGGCTCGGAGGCAGTGTGGGCGGCTGACGACGGCGACCTGAGACTATGGCGGAGGTCCGGCGCGGGGTGGTGCTCGGGAGAGGAAAAGGTCGTGGAAATGTAGTCGCGTGAAGGCAAGAAGGGATGCGTGGGCAGCTCCAGGAGGTGCTCGGGGTCCAGAAGAAGGCGTGGTCGCGCAGGAGCAGGAGCTGGCGGCTGGCAGGAGTCGTGGCGGCTCGAGCGATGGCGGCACGACGTGGAGAGGGCAGGAGCGGCCAGCGCGAGCCGGGGACGCGGCGGCGCTGGCGCCAGGGCGGCACGTGGCACGGTTTAGAGCGGCGCGGGGCGGCCGGTGCTTGGCACATGGCCGGCGAAGCGGCGGCGGCGTGTCGGGCAGAGGGAAATCAGAGCAGAGCAGAGAGCTGGAGGTAGACGAAGGACTGACTCAGAATTTTCCAAAAATACAGGGACTCCACTGTAAAGTCTAGCTAACTTTCAAACCATAGCTCAAATGAAAACATGCCCAAAAGCAAAAGTGTAGAGTTCATCAAGATCTACAACTTTGCTTTAAGGTCTAATTGCAAAAGAGCTAAGGATTTGAAACTAAAATAAAACTTGGCAGAGCTTTAAACTTTAAGTAAATCCCCTTTAAATTTCTACACCACACTTACATCCTAGGTGTAGTTTCACTTCCACCTGGGTTTAAAAGTAAGTTCTTGCTTTTTACACATCTACCTTCATATATTTTTTATTTCACCTTCCATTCTCACCCATTTATCACTAAAGGACTTATGTTTTTCAGAATTACATAAATGTCTTTTTCTCTTTTTGCATTCAGTTTGAACACACATACAAAATCAAACATGCACATTTTATACTAAAATTTAATATGTTTATAATCTTAATACCTAAATGTCACACTTACGCTCTGTCGTACAGAAGCTGAGTGCGAGGTTACAGATAAGCTCGCACCCCTCGGGCTGGATACACTAGTAGGAGGTATCCCTGTCTATATGTACCGACACACATGCTTGCTAAAATAATAATTATATCTTCAACTCCATGCATCAGATCATTTGGTTCCCATAAACCCGAGTCAAACTGATCTTCTCTGTACATATTTATAGTGCACGACCTGGTTGGTGGATCTGACTGGTGTTGCATTAATGCAGACTGCAAGGACCCAGTAACACGTGTATCTATCTCTTTACCTGAAATTGCAGGTCAAATGTGATAGTCTATTGTGTACATAAAAAATATGAAAGCTATGTTGCACACAGGCGCTTAGTATCTTTTTTTCATAAGAACAGATTGACGCATTCATGAAGTACCTTGGTTGTTTTTTCTTTGGCTTGCGGCATTCAATAACTTCAATACCTTTTCATGCTCAATATTATTATATTCAAAACTGATAAAGATAGCATATCATACCTTGATTTTCTATGTTTCTCTGCTTGCGTGATTTAATAATTTAATAAACTTTTCACTCCTTGCCAAACCATCCCTGTCATGGTATCTTTTTCTTTCATTCTCCCTTTTCTGCTCCCTGAGGTGAGTGGTGAGTTCATGTTCAATTGCTGATGTGCAAGTACGAAACGCCATCGATCGCATCTGCATCATTTTCACTTGTAAAAATTCAACTGATTGGATTGATCAAAATGATTACACCAGCAATGGTTACTACAAAAACCTTCGTTGTTTGCAATGGTTGCACCAGCATCAGATAGAGTTCAATATCTACTTGCTTGTTTTCTAGCATTCCGATAAGCCTTCTACTCATCTATCATCCCATCATCTATCATCCCATGATACTTTTTGCTCGCCCTCTCCCTATCTTCTTTTATCTTTCCATCGCTCTAAAAGAGACAGTTCAGGATTCGTAGCTGGATGCAAATTGAAATCAGAATTATTATATCATAGTGATGATAACTAAAAACCAACACCGGTACTATTAAACTCATATCAGGTAACGCGTATGTAGCATCGATATCATCCCTTACTGTCCTTGCATAAGAATAATTGCGATGCAGCCAATTGTCATCAAGGTCCTCTGTTCCGGCTTCATCTGTATATATGTCAGTGTGCACATTATATGATAAATACATCTCATTGCTTAAAAAATGACTCACAAACTGATGAAAAGCCATTCGAAAAGAAGGTGATAAGAGAACATAGCAAAAAAATAATCGCCAAATAGATTACAACTGATTATCCGGTGGGTTTGCAACAACATTGCTTCCATCTATTTGGTTAATAACTGATGTCACATCCATATGCAGTGTATTTTCTGTTAGCATCATCACACATAAATGCTGAAATTTATAGTATTAAATATCAAATTTTACCTGGCGTCTCTACAATCGTGCTAGTAGCTTCTCTCTCAGCCTTCTTCCTATGGTAGTTTTCCCTCTTTTAAGCATTCAACTCAGCTTTTTTCTCAGCTGGCATGCTTGCATACTTTTCCCTTGACCTTTAGCATTTAAGTTCACTCGGATCATTATTTCCTTCAGCAGAATCACATTAAGTCGATGATACAAAGTTTAGTAACACTAAAATAAGAAAAAATACAATGTTTATTACCATTCTATGGACCAGACTCATCACGACTTGCTTGTTTATTACGGTTTTTGCATGTATTCATGATATCTCCAAGTGGGGAACGACCATCCATTATTTTCCTCCAGTATTGAATTCAAATGCAATAAATAAATTTAAATATTAATCATTATTTCACACAAATGAATGATATATCATAGCATCAATCTACGTAGCTCAGCATAGTTTCATCCTGTGGCATATTGTGACAGTCAGATAGACGGCAGTCGGTAGTCAGAACTTCCACAATACCGAACTATGATGTTCGGTCAGCCGACAGCAATCGGAACAACGAAGGACCTACGTAGAAGGAAGTGGCGTGGCGACCGTCCAATGCCTCACGAGACCAATCGGCCGGCGACTACTTACCTCAAAGTAGCGAGTCATCTGGCGTTGCATGCAGGCCATCCGGCGAATCACGAGGCCGATCTGTTGGGACGGCCGTCCATTGCGGTGGTCGTTGGGCATGGTGGGGCGGCCGTCCGGCGTGGCATGGTGGTTGCGGGCGCCGTGTGGTCACTATGTGAAAATTGGGTAACTAGTAACGGATAAAGATAGACATTGATAACGGGCATGGCCAACATTACCCTTGTTAGGCATCGGTAACAGGCATATGCCTGTTACCAATGACGTGCATCATGTAACGGGCTTGCAAAATTTGTTATTAAAGCACATCAAAGGTAACGGACCTCATTTGGAGCCTGTTACCTTTGACCTATCAAAGCTAATGGGCATCATGTGTAGCCTGTTACCAATGACTTATCAAAGATAACGGGCTACACATGATGCCCGTTACCTATAGTTGTGCCAGTGTTTTCTGGCTGCATCCTGGATCAGCTATAATTTGGCAGCCATCTTGAACCTGCAAAAGCACTCCATAACATCTCAGAATGTGAATCAAGTCTCTAAACTGCTATCTCGAACCCATTAGGAAACTGGCCCTGAAGAGAAGTTCAAATAAAGTCGACCAGTTTGCTTTTCAATTGTTATTTATTTAGAAACTTGACTATTGATATGACTATAAAAAACACAGCTACTATTAGTACCAAGATAAGCACATGAGAAACAAAGCCACTGCCAACACATAAGCATATGTTATTTAATTAACAAAAGGACAGAGCAAAGTTGAGTAATTCTAATTTGCCATCGCCAATAGATAGAGCAACCAAAAGCATACTGCACTTACAAACTACCATGCACCACTAAAAAGCTAGCTAATTGAACTATACAAAGGACATGCTGCTGAATTTTTTAAATAATATTATTTTAATGGAAAATTGCAAAAATAAATTTAAAAAAATAATTGCAAATATAGCAGCCTGTCAGCTACCCAATTGCCGACAGGAGGCCTATCAGCTGCTGATGGGCTGACAGCTCATGTGGCATCTGACGTGGCCCGCCGGGCTCCGCTGGACCTAGGTGATAGGGCTTATTGGCTCCTGGTGGGCCGACTGGACCCTATCATCTCAACAAGGCAATCGGCTATTTGATAGCCGATAGGCCTATCGGCCATGTAGCAGCCGATAGGTCCCATTTTATAGTTTTTTTTAGGTTCTTACCTTGCTGAAATTTTTATATAGGATTTATTGTAGTTGCCACATATGTGTCAACCTATTTTCAAAAAATTTAACTATGCAGTCTTATTTTTAGCTCCGATTCGCAATAAATCATGAGAAGTACAGTACATTATCAACCCCTAACTGATAGATATTGAAATTACAAGTGCGAAAGAATCTAGTCTTTTCGGCCTGTTTTCAAATAGGCTTTTCAGTCTGATTTAGAATAGCCTTTGCGGTCTAATTTTGAAGATGCTTTTCAGTATCCTTCGAAATAGGCTTTTTAGTAATACGGGTGTAGCCTTTTCAGGTGCATTTATGCCTCCACACAACAGGTTCTAAACCGGCCTCCGCCTATATATACGTATTGCTGGATGCAGTGCTACTAACTTCAAAACGAGAATCCTTCTGGAGTAGTAATGTCTAGAGGGTTGTCTAGTCTCTTGGTCCTGATTTCTTTCATGAATCAGTGTGAGTGTCCAGTTGAGAGCAAGAGCCAATTCACCAATGAGAATCCTCTAAGAGGATATGATAACCGCAAAGAAGATTGGCCAAAATGCATGCATGGTGAGGACTGCTTATTGCAGATGTGCACCGAGGGGATGTGAAGCGTCCCCCCATCAGGGAAGACTTAAAAGTGTGAATTTATCAGTCCCAGGAGGCTGATAACACTTTTATTACAACAGATGGTACATCACCGTACATCTCTTCGCGGTAATGGGCAATGAAGCGCCACTATCGCGAGGATTACAACTAAAACCCATACTACTACACTAGTTACGAAAAGAGGATCATCAGAGTCTTGCGCCATGCGGAATCCAACGGTGGCCTCAACCACAGGCAAGACTGGGTGTAGGACGGAACCCTACTCAACGTCTTCGGGGATGTAGTCGGGGTCTTCCACTGTAAAAGTAAGAATGGGGTGAGTACGAACGTACTCAGCAAGTCCAATCACACCCACGGAGGGGGGGGGTACAACAGAATTAAATGCACAGGAATATTCAAGGATGAAGTTAGGGTTTATTTACGGAAATCTCAGTTATGTGCAAGGATTTGTTTTGGAAAACATTTTCTAAATAAGTTTTCAAGTGTCACTGAACACACGACGTGGATCCACACAGGATCCAAGTTTTAAATCGCTACCGGACTCCCCGTCCGCCGTAGCACACGGCACACCTGCCGGACACTTTCCAAACAACTCACGCCAGCCCATCCATTCCAGAGAGAAACACTAGTTATGTGACCACACCGTAACTTGCCCAATACCATGGGCACGGCTATTCGAATAGATTTTAACTCTGCAGAGGTGTGCAATCTTTACCCACAGGTGGGGTACCACAGCACGAACACCTTAGTGCCGGTGCAGATCCCAACAAAGCCATTACCCACCTTAGCTAGACCTGACTAGCCATCACGGGATCTATCAAGGGGTCATTCGACCTATCTCCGAGGTTTAACCGGGGCATAAGTCACACAGAGCTTATCCCTTCTCCTTGATCACCCGTTGCTCTCAGCTCTCCTGATGGCTATCAGACTAACTAGTGGGATTTATGCTAAGCCGTTGCCCATACAACGGTCAAGTGGTTTGCACGACAGGAAGCTAGGTGAGATGTCACATCAACTCGGTCCTTAGGGGTGACAGGATGGATATCTCCCTTCCTTGCCCTACCACACAGGTACGAGCACACCAGCGGCAATTCACACAGAAATGCCATCCATCCCGTCCGACTCGTCTTTCAAAACCACGTTTTATCCCTTCCCACACACACACGTTTTCTTTATAAAATCAGGTGGTCAAAGTATGGTTATCTCAAACAAGGGTGGCTATCCTACCATGTTTTCAACACGCAAAACCATGCAATTTTATAAAACAGGCCACTGGGTTGTGTTTATAAAAACTAGGACAAAAACATGCATCAAAGGGCGGGATTGAACTTGCCATCATCAAACCCTTGCGGGAGGTCCTGATCGAAGCACTGTCCCTCGGGTTCGGGGTCGCAGAACTGGTCCTCGGTTGCTTGGTCGCAGTCGGGAACTCCTTCATTCACTCCGTGTCCTACGACGCAAACAAACAGGCATGCAATCAAGCGAGAGAACTAAAAGCTTTTATCGTTAAGCTCGAATCGGAAATAATTTGGTTGCGGAGTTAGGGGTGATATCTTTGGGTGGTTTCTTAATGGCATGGCTAAAACTATACTAGAAGCGGAGTGGTAAAGTTTCGGGTCAATCGGAGGTCGTTTCGCACATAAATGACGAGTTATAGAGGGTTCGGGTGGTTAAACAGGGTTCCAGGGGCTTATACGTAATTATCTGGAGGGGGTAAGGGCCTAATCGCGAATTTCTAGAAATACTCAGGACCTGCTAAAGGTGTCGGGTACATTTAGGTTTATGTAATGGAGGGGTTTGGTTTGAAAAGCTGGAAAGGATAGGGTTTCTTTTGCAAAAAGACAGTAAAAAGGGGGGTCCTCATTTTAGGAGAAAAGGAAAAAGGCCAGGGGCCTTGTGGCAATTTTGCCACCTTCTTCCCCTTCTCCCCGTACAGAACAGAGGAGGGGTTGGGGGGGGGGCGCCGGCGGCCAAATTCCGGCCGGCCAGGGCCAAGGGCGGCTCGGGGGTATGGGGGATGAGGGAGAGGGGGGCACGGGGATCCCATCCCCGGCCTCACCTTGAGCCGAGGTGGAGCGAGGGGGGCCGGGCGACGGTGGCCTGCGGGTGGCGACCGAGCGGCGTGCGGCGGCGGAGCTGGGAGCGAGGGAGGCGGCGGGCGGTGGCAGTGGAGGCCGTGGGAAGGGTGGAGCGGGGTGGGGCTGCACTTATAGGCCGGCGGGCGGTGAGGTAGGGGGGTTGGCCGGCGGCTCCGCGGACGGCCTTTAATGGCGCTTGGCCGTGCGCGGACGTCGTGGGGCGGCGTGGCGGCGAGGGCGCCGAGGTGCCGTACGTGGAGCTGTGCCGGCACAGGAGCGGGGAGTGATGGCGCGTGCGGTGGGGCGGGATGCGGCACGGCGGGCGGCGCGGCCTGTCGACGGGCGGCGCGGCGTGCCGTGCAGCCCCGGGGCCGTGTGCGCGAGCGCGTGGGCGCGAGCGTACGCGAGCCAGAGCACGCGTGCGCGGGGAATGCGGGGAGCAGGGACGCGTGGGCGCGTGCGCGGCGGCTCGGGCGGAGTGCGGCAGCGGCGGGCGGCGCGGCGTCGCGGCGCCGGGCGCGCGCGCGTGCGCGCACGGCATGCGTGGCGCGGGCCAGGGGCGAGGCGCGGCGCGGCGTGGCGCGCGGCTACGCGGCGCGTGCGCGCGTGCGGCACGGCCGGGCGGGGCCGGCGCACAGCAGCGCTCGGGCGCGCAGCAAGGGGAAGGGAAGGGGAGAAGGGAGGAAGGGGGAAAGAAGAAAGGAGGAAGGGAAGAAAGAAAGGAAAGAAAAAGGAGAAAAAGAGAGATTGGAAAAAAAAGAAAAGAAATGGGAGAGAGGAAAAAGGGAAAAGGAGAGGGAAAGGGAGAGAGGCGCGGCGGCGTCGGTCGCGGCGGCGACCGCTGCCGGTCGGCCACGCGTGCGGCTTTCGCGCGCTGCGCGAGAAAGGAATCGCGCCGGCGCTGATCGCGGAAAGCGGTCGCGCGCGGTTGTCGTGACGCGGCCGGGCGCTGTGCGGCACAGGGTGGGGAACGTGACAGCGCGCGTGTGGCGGAGAGGGTCAGGGTTTTTCGACGGTTAAGTTTTTAGTCGGAACGCGTAGTTTAGATTTGAAATTTTCGGGGCGTTACAAACCTACCCCACTTAAATGAATCTCGTCCTCGAGATTCGGCTGGCTCCTAAACAGATGGGGAAATTCCTTCTTTAGGGCCTCTTCGCGTTCCCATGTCGCTTCTTCTACTCCGTGTCTACTCCACTGAACCCTGCATATCCGTACTTCGGAGTTTCTTGTCTTCCTAGTGACAGTGTCCAGAATTTTGACCGGCACTTCCTGGTATCGCAAATCCGGCTGTAGGTCTATTGTTCCCACCGTCACATGTTCTCCCTCGGGTACCCTTAAACACCTTCTTAATTGCGAGACATGAAATACTGGGTGTATATCTGACATTTCTTCTGGTAACTCCAGTCGGTATGCTACTGCTCCGACTTTCTTCAGAACTCGATACGGTCCAATGTATCGAGGGGCCAATTTTCCTTGTACTTGAAACCTTCGCGTTCCTCGAATGGGTGAGACCTTGAGATAGACAAAATCACCTGGGTTGAAACTTATTTCTCGCCTCTTTTTGTCTGCGTAGCTCTTTTGTCGCGACTGGGCTGCTTTCAGTTTCTCGCGGATCTCCGCTACTTTTTCTTCCGCCTCTTTTATGAGTGCGGGTCCTACTAGGGCGCGTTCTCCAACTTCTGACCACATCAGAGGAGTTTTGCACTTCCTTCCATAGAGGGCTTCGAATGGCGACATGCCCAAGCTGGCTTGGTAGCTATTGTTGTACGAAAATTCTGCATAAGGCAGACTCTGCTCCCAGTCCTGTCCATAGGTCAGGACGCATGCTCTCAGCATATCTTCCATAATCTAATTCACCCTTTCGGTCTGGCCATCCGTCTGCGGGTGATATGCGGAGCTGAAATCCAACTTGGTGCCCATGGCTTGATGCAAGCTCTTCCAGAATCTAGAGGTGAATTGGGTTCCTCTATCTGAGACAACTCTGCTAGGCATTCCATGTAACTATACTATGTTTTCCACATAAAGCTTTGCCAGCTTTTCTCCACCGTAAGTGGTTCGCACGGGTATGAAGTGAGCCGATTTAGTGAGTCGGTCCACTATTACCCATATGGAATCGTGTCCCTTCTGTGTTCTGGGTAGGCCTACTACGAAGTCCATTCCTATTTCATCCCATTTCCAGACCGGGATAGGCAAGGGTTGCAATAATCCTGCCGGCTTTTGATGTTCGGCCTTGATCCTTTGGCAGGTATCACAACGAGCCACGAATCGTGCAATATCCGCCTTCATTCCATTCCACCAATATTTTTGCTTTATGTCCATATACATTTTGGTGGATCCTGGGTGGATGGAGTAGGCTGAGTTATGGGCTTCGTCCATGATTAGCTGCCGGAAGTCTCCATTCCGGGGCACGCAAATCCTATCCTCGTACCATAATGTCCCCTTATCGTCTACTCTGAAAGCCGGCGCTTTGTTTTCTCCAGTTTGTTTGCAGATCTTCATTAACTCTTGATCCGACCGTTGGGCCTCTCTAATTCCATCTTCTAGTGTCGATTGGATGTTTAGCACTTGGCTGGAACCTCGAGGAACAATGTGCACATTTAATCGTGCCATTTCCTCACATAGATGGTCATCCTTGGGTCCATAGGTTTTCCGGCTTAAGGCGTCGGCCACCACGTTCGCCTTCCCGGGGTGATACTGAATTTCAAAATTATAGTCCTTGACCAACTCCAACCATCTCCTTTGCCTTAGGTTTAAATCCGGCTGAGTGAAGATATACTTCAGGCTCTTGTGGTCGGTGTAAACCTCACACTTATTTCCAATCAGGTAATGTCTCCAAATCTTAAGGGCATGCACTACGGCTGCTAATTCCAAATCATGGGTCGGATAATTCTGCTCATGAGTCCTGAGTTGGCGGGAGGCATATGCAACGACTTTCCCGTCCTGCATCAGTACGCACCCTAGTCCTTGTCGGGATGCGTCATAATAAATGACAAAGTCCCGATGGATGTCCGGTAGGGTCAGCACTGGGGCGGTTGTCAGCCTTTGCTTCAATTCTTGAAAACTTCTTTCACAATTTTCCATCCAGGCGAACTTTTTCTCCTTCTTAAGAAGTTCCGTCATGGGTTGGGCTATCTTAGAGAATCTCTCAATAAATCTCCGATAGTATCCGGCTAATCCAAGAAAGCTTCTGATTTCACTAACGTTGGTCGGTCGCTGCCAGTTGGAAACTGCTTCGACCTTCTCTAGGTCCACTGCTACGCCTTCCGCGGTCAGAATGTGACCAAGGAAAGCTACTCTCCCCAGCCAGAATTCACACTTGCTAAACTTGGCATAGAGCTTATGTGTCCTTAGCTTTTCCAGCACTACCCGCAGATGTTGCTCGTGTTCCTAAACACTCTTGGAGTAGATGAGTATGTCGTCGATAAAGACTACGACAAACTTATCTAGCTCATCCATGAATACCTTATTCATGAGGTTCATAAAATAGGCAGGGGCATTGGTTAGTCCGAAGGACATTACGGTGAACTCAAACTGCCCGTAGCGGGTGACAAAAGCTGTTTTAGAGATGTCACTTTCTCTAATTTTGAGCTGGAAATATCCCGACCTTAGATCAATCTTGGAAAAGTACTTGGCTCCTTTTAGCTGATCGAACAAGTCATCAATCCTGGGGAGGGGTACTTATTCTTAATGGTAACCTCATTCAGTGCTCGGTAGTCCACGCACAACCTCATACTCCCATCTTTCTTCTTGACAAACAGCACTGGGGCTCCCCACGGCGACGAGCTTGGTCTAATAAAGCCAATTCGTTGCAGTTCTTCTAGTTGCTTCTTTAATTCTGTTAACTCAGAGGCCGCCATCCTATAGGGTCTCTTGGCTATAGGGGATGTTCCGGGGATAAGGTCTATGACGAACTCTATATCCCTGTCCGGCGGCATACCGGGAAGCTCTTCGGGGAATATATCTGGGTATTCGTTTACTACCGGGACTCCTTCTAAGGGCTTGGCTTCCATGCTAAATACCATTGGGTCAAACTTACTATCCCGGGTACGGCAGATCACTTGTACTCCTTCGTGGTTTGTTAGGTGTACCACTTTGTCGGTACAGCCTATGAGACCATTGTGTCGGCTTAACCAGTCCATCCCAAGGATCACGTCTATTCCCCCAGCTTTAAGTACTACCAAATCCGCTAGAAAGTCTACCCCACTTAAATTGATCCTTACTCGTGGACAGCCTAATTGACAATTGATGTCGCCTCCAGGCGTCCGGGTTAATAGGGGTGTTTTTAGTAGTACTGTAGGTATTTTGTGTTTCTCCACATAGCTCGAGGATATAAACGAGTGCGATGCTCCAGAATCAAATAGTACCGTTGCCAGAGCTGAGTTGACTAGATACTCACCGAGCACTACGCCCTGAGCTTCTTGAGCCTCCTGCGCGTCGATGTGATTGACGCGGGCTCGTCCAAATGATTGCTGCTTCACCTGCTGGCTGCCATCGTTGTTGCGGACGGGCACTCGGTTGGCACCGGTCAGGGCTGGTCTGGGCCCATTCACCGTGTTGGAGAAGGCCGACGTTGCCGGCTTATTCTTGGCGTAGGGGCAATTGGCGATGAAGTGCCCTGTCTCACGGCAGTTGAAACAGGCCCTAACATTGTTGTTGTCGGAGGCAGCCAAGCTTGTGTTGCTCTGCGGGGCCCTCATGGTATTTTTACTCTTAGGCTGTGCTTCAGAGGCTCGTGATCCTGTCACTTGGGACTGAGTCCTATACTGCATTGGGGCCTGGGACCTTGGTGCGGTGTAGTTGGAGTTCCTCGGCTTTTGGAAGCGGTCCTGTTGGCGGGCCTTACTTTCCAGGAATTTGCGTTTATTATCCCTTCTCTCTTCAGCTTTGGCCCTTTCTATGAGGATAGCCTTGTTCATCAGGGTGTTGAAGTCCGGATAGATCTGTGGGGTAAGCAAGGTTCGGAGTTCTGGGCTTAATCCCTTCTTGAACATGTCCTGCTTTTTATCATCGTCGTTCACTTCTTCCGGTGCGTACCGGGCCAATTCTATGAACCGGTGGGTGTATTCTTCTACCGTCATGCTTCCTTGTTGTAGTGCGCGGAATTCATCCGCCTTGCGCTTCATGGTGGCTGAAGGAATGTGATAGCGGCGGAACTCCCTTACGAATTCTCCCCAGGTGATGGTAGAGGCATCTTCGGCTGCGGCACAATAGTTTTCCCACCAGGATAATGCTGTTCCGGTGAGCTGGTGGGCTACCAGAAGGACTTTATCCCGGTCCTGGCATTCGAATGGTTCGAGCTTCCTCTGAATTACTCGCAACCAGTCGTCAGCATCCAACGGGTTGCAGGATCCGGCGAAGGTAGGTGGCTTGGTCCTTAGAAAGGCCGTCAGCTTGTCGTTCATATTCTGCCCTCGTGGCTGCCGGTTAATGAGGGCATTCGCCAGAGTCTCCTGTATGAGGGTCTGGTTATGGATGATCTGCGCCAAGTCTCCGAGGGGTGGGGGTGGTGGTAATTGCTCTCCTTCTTGACTTCCTCCTCGGTTCTGGCTTACTTCTTGTTCTCCTTGGGGAAGATCTTGTTCGACGGGCTGTGCTCCGGCACTAGCGGCTACGGGGTTCCGGCCACGGGAGGCCCTCGCGACGTTCCGGGGGGTCACCTGTTGATTGGGTAAATTGGGGTTACGATTATGTGATGTTTAAGTTGTTTAATTCGTATATATATATATACGGCAGAATCTTCCTTCTGCCGGTATATAACAAGCAGCACACAACAAACCAGCTCATCACAAACAACAAGCACAAACCCTTTTATTACTGCAAGAGAGGGGTACAACTTGAGGGTACGACTAGGTCTCGTGCTACTCGGCCAGGGTCTCGTCTTAAGGGTACGTCGTAAACAGAAAGGCTGGGGAGGGGCATCACTGGGATGGCGTCGGTCACTCTACTTGCGTGATGTGCCTTCTTCCGGGGCGGAAAGGGTGAGAGGTTCTCGCTCGCCGTCTTCTGGGTTCCCATCGGTCAGGGGTTGCATTGCAGCATCCCCTTCGTCGGCGGCAGCAGAGCTTTCAGGATTCTCGGGTGGGGCTCGTGTGCTCCCAAAGAGTGATCCCCACCCTATGACAGGTGTCCCGAGTAAAACATGGTCCTCCCCTATCGCCGGGACTGGTGTTCCGCTTTGGGTCCAATCTTGCATACGCCGGTCTCGGGCTTGCCTGAGGCTCTCTTGGGCGACCGCTTTGCTACTGACCGCGGCTGCGGCTCTCGCCTCGGCGTGGGCGGCTCGGATCTGCTGTATCCTTACTGCGAGCTCTGCTTGCTCGGCTCGATGGGTCTGCTCCCTTAGAAGGTTGGCTTGCTCATCAAAGAGTTGGTCCAGGGCGGCTAGGTAAGTGGCCACTTGGTACAGGGGGCCTTCTTCGTGGCGACGTCGTTCCAGGTTTCTCATGCGCGCTTCCCAGACTGAGGTTCTGATGACCGGCGGGAAGAACTTCGCTGGCGTGGGGGCGAGGTGTTCTTCAAAAATCCGGCACAAATAACGGAGTGCTTTTCTGATGGCCAGGGGGTAGGTGTCCTGGTGTCTAAACCCTGTGGCGGTCGCTCGCCAAGGTTGAATGTCGGGGTAGCGGTTGCTCCTGGCGATGACCAGGATCACCCTGCAGCGGAGGGTACCATGGTGCTCGTACTCTCGGCTGTAGTACCTTGGGCGTTCTGCAACGCCAAGGTTCTCCAGGGAGTTGATTAAGAGGCCGGGAAAACCAGGTGCAGCTTGGCAATCGCCCTGGGTCCATCCTTCCTCAGCCATCTGAAACAGAAACAGGGTAAACAACCTGGTACAGGTGCAAAAGGGAGTAGATGATATTTATTATTACAACAAGGGTGGTACAGTTTTCATAGCTACGTGGTCATTAGGGTAGGGTTTTAGCTAGGGGTGCTAATCCTATCATAGGGATTCTTCCTCGGTCCTGATAGAGCGCTTCTTTATTGGAAGGAACCGATCCATCTCGTTTTCGGTCTCAGTACCCTTATCCCAATGGGTTTCCATGGGTTCTTCTTCTTCTTCCTCTATCCATCCACCTATTCCGTTGCGGTTCTCGTATTCTTGCATCTGGGCTTGGAGGGCGGCTAAGGAATACTCGGCGTTTGCGGCTCTTGTCCGTTGTTCCTCCAGCTCCTGGGTTATCTTTTCAATCCCACGAATTAACTGCCTCAGTTGTGCCGCCTGTTCGCGGTAGAGGGCATCCAAGCCAGTAAGGTAGATGGATAGGTGGGAAACCGTATCTTCGAGGTCTTCTTCTTCTCGTCCAAGGCCCCTCATTCGGGCAATCCAAGTGCGTCCTCGTCCCCCAGCAGGTGGGAAAAACCCCATATGAGTCCGCTGAAGGTGGTGCTTGTAGAGCACACGCAGCCGTCGCAGGGCTTTACGGGCGGCCTTTCGATAGGTGTCGGGGAAGCGGAAGCCAGTGGTGGAGATGAACCAAGGGTCCACATCAGGGTAGTGGGTGCTTCTCTCCACAAAAACCATCATGTCGCACCGAAGGGTGCCTCCTTCGATGTACTCACGGTAGGCATACTCCGGTGGTTCCCTAATCCCAACGCGTTCCAGGCTGAGCAATAGTAACTTGGGGAGGCCAGGCTCTGCGTGGCAAATTCCGCTAACCCATCCATTGCTAGCCATCTGGAACAAGGCAAAGACCAGTGGTGAGTGTTTGTGCAGAAAGTTTCTAAACCGGGACAAGTTCTAGGGTCTGAAAAGGGGTCTCGTTCCTAGGGTCACGTTCTACGGCCAGCCTACGGCTCTGATACCACCTGAAGCGTCCTCCCATCAGGGAAGACTTAAAAGTGTGAATTTATCAGTCCCAGGAGGCTGATAACACTTTTATTACAACAGATGGTACATCACCGTACATCTCTTCGCGGTAATGGGCAATGAAGCGCCACTATCGCGAGGATTACAACTAAAACCCATACTACTACACTAGTTACGAAAAGAGGATCACCAGAGTCTTGCGCCATGCGGAATCCAACGGTGGCCTCAACCACAGGCAAGACTGGGTGTAGGACGGAACCCTACTCAACGTCTTCGGGGATGTAGTCGGGGTCTTCCACTGTAAAAGTAAGAATGGGGTGAGTACGAACATACTCAGCAAGTCCAATCACACCTACGAAGGGGGGGGGGTACAACAGAATTAAATGCACAGGAATATTCAAGGATGAAGTTAGGGTTTATTTACGGAAATCTCAGTTATGTGCAAGGATTTGTTTTGGAAAACATTTTCTAAATAAGTTTTCAAGTGTCACTGAACACACGACGTGGATCCACACAGGATCCAAGTTTTAAATCGCTACCGGACTCCCCGTCCGTCGTAGCACACGGCACACCTGCCGGACACTTTCCAAACAACTCACGCCAGCCCATCCATTCCAGAGAGAAACACTAGTTATGTGACCACACCGTAACTTGCCCAATACCGTAGGCACGGCTATTCGAATAGATTTTAACTCTGCAGAGGTGTGCAATCTTTACCCACAGGTGGGGTACCACAGCACGAACACCTTAGTGCCGGTGCAGATCCCAACAAAGCCATTACCCACCTTAGCTAGACCTGACTAGCCATCACGGGATCTATCAAGGGGTCATTCGACCTATCTCCGAGGTTTAACCGGGGCATAAGTCACACAGAGCTTATCCCTTCTCCTTGATCACCCGTTGCTCTCAGCTCTCCTGATGGCTATCAGACTAACTAGTGGGATTTATGCTAAGCCGTTGCCCATACAACGGTCAAGTGGTTTGCGCGACAGGAAGCTAGGTGAGATGTCACATCAACTCAGTCCTTAGGGGTGACAGGATGGATATCTCCCTTCCTTGCCCTACCACACAGGTACGAGCACACCAGCGGCAATTCACACAGAAATGCCATCCATCCCGTCCGACTCGTCTTTCAAAACCACGTTTTATCCCTTCCCACACACACACGTTTTCTTTATAAAATCAGGTGGTCAAAGTATGGTTATCTCAAACAAGGGTGGCTATCCTACCATGTTTTCAGCACGCAAAACCATGCAATTTTATAAAACAGGCCACTGGGTTGTGTTTATAAAAACTAGGACAAAAACATGCATCAAAGGGCGGGATTGAACTTGCCATCATCAAACCCTTGCGGGAGGTCCTGATCGAAGCACTGTCCCTCGGGTTCGGGGTCGCAGAACTAGTCCTCGGTTGCTTGGTCGCAGTCGGGAACTCCTTCGTTCACTCCGTGTCCTACGACGCAAACAAACAGGTATGCAATCAAGCGAGAGAACTAAAAGCTTTTATCGTTAAGCTCGAATCGGAAATAATTTGGTTGCGGAGTTAGGGGTGATATCTTTGGGTGGTTTCTTAATGGCATGGCTAAAACTATACTAGAAGCGGAGTGGTAAAGTTTCGGGTCAATCGGAGGTCGTTTCGCACATAAAATGACGAGTTATAGAGGGTTCGGGTGGTTAAACAGGGTTCCAGGGGCTTATACGTAATTATCTGGAGGGGGTAAGGGCCTAATCGCGAATTTCTAGAAATACTCAGGACCTGCTAAAGGTGTCACGTACATTTAGGTTTATGTAATGGAGGGGTTTGGTTTGAAAAGCTGGAAAGGATAGGGTTTCTTTTGCAAAAAGACAGTAAAAAGGGGGGTCCTCATTTTAGGAGAAAAGGAAAAAGGCCAGGGGCCTTGTGGCAATTTTGCCACCTTCTTCCCCTTCTCCCCGTACAGAACAGAGGAGGGGTTGGGGGGGGGGGGGCGCCGGCGGCCAAATTCCGGCTGGCCAGGGCCAAGGGCGGCTCGGGGGTATGGGGGATGAGGGAGAGGGGGGCACGGGGATCCCATCCCCGGCCTCACCTTGAGCCGAGGTGGAGCGAGGGGGGCCGGGCGACGGTGGCCTGCGGGTGGCGACCGAGCGGCGTGCGGCGGCGAAGCTGGGAGCGAGGGAGGTGGCGGGCGGTGGCAGTGGAGGCCGTGGGAAGGGTGGAGCGGGGTGGGGCTGCACTTATAGGCCGGCGGGCGGTGAGGTAGGGGGGTTGGCCGGCGGCTCCGCGGACGGCCTTTAATGGCGCTTGGCCGTGCGCGGACGTCGTGGGGCGGCGTGGCGGCGAGGGCGCCGAGGTGCCGTACGTGGAGCTGTGCCGGCACAGGAGCGGGGAGTGATGGCGCGTGCGGTGGGGCGGGATGCGGCACGGCGGGCGGCGCGGCCTGTCGACGGGCGGCGCGGCGTGCCGTGCAGCCCCGGGGCCGTGTGCGCGAGCGCGTGGGCGCGAGCGTACGCGAGCCAGAGCACGCGGGCGCGGGGAATGTGGGGAGCAGGGACGCGTGGGCGCGTGCGCGGCGGCTCGGGCGGAGTGCGGCAGCGGCGGGCGGCGCGGCGTGCGCGCATGGCACGCGTGGCGCGGGCCAGGGGCGAGGCGCGGCGCGGCGTGGCGTGCGGCTACGCGGCGCGTGCGCGCGTGCGGCACGGCCGGGCGGGGCCGGCGCACAGCAGCGCTCGGGCGCGCAGCAAGGGGAAGGGAAGGGGAGAAGGGAGGAAGGGGGAAGAAGAAAGGAGGAAGGGAAGAAAGAAAGGAAAGAAAAAGGAGAAAAAGAGAGATTGGAAAAAAAAGAAAAGAAATGGGAGAGAGGCAAAAGGGAAAAGGAGAGGGAAAGGGAGAGAGGCGCGGCGGCGCCGGTCGCGGCGGCGACCGCGGCCGGTCGGCCACGCGTGCCGCTTTCACGCGCTGCGCGAGGAAGGAATCGCGCCGGCGCTGATCGCGGAAAGCGGTCGCGCGCGGTTGTCGTGACGCGGCCGGGCGTTGTGCGGCACAGGGCGGGGAACGTGACAGCGCGCGTGTGGCGGAGAGGGTCAGGGTTTTTCGACGGTTAAGTTTTTAGTCGGAACGCGTAGTTTAGATTTGAAATTTTCGGGGCGTTACAGGATGGATGGATGTCGTCGTTTCTTCAAATGCCCGCGAGCATGTGTAATTGTTACTACTATTTGTTTGTTAAATATGTTTCTCTACTTTTCTACAACTTGCAAGACATATTTGTTATAGTCTTCCGATGTTCCAGAAAACTATGGGTTCGTTAGGTGGGTCGATCGTCCTCCCATTCATCCGCATCAGGAGTACATCTACTACGTGCAGAATCGTATCTTCGATCTAAAAGGAAAGTGAGCAACAGTGATAAGGACGAGGAACATTATGACAACAGCAATGGTGCAGGTTCACAGCAGGCACAATGCACTGATCTTTATTGCAACTGCCCTTGTCAGAAGAAGAAGGGGCCTCTGCCGCCACCACCCCCTACAATGGGAGGATACTTTGGAGAAGGGGCAGCACAATTTGCTATGTGGGAACACTACTAGAAGTGACCTATCTTATTCACATGCTACATCCATGTGTTTGTTGTTTCATTTAATTACCTAAGGCATGTTAGGTTTAGTCCAAGACCTCTTTATTACCTTTGTTTGTTAGAGGTCCTCACATGCCACTTCATGTGTTGTGCGTGTTCAATTACGTACTGCATTACTTTGTTAGTCTTTAATTCCATTTCATCTAAGTCATCCAATAATGACCACCGCGTGGCCGACATGTGAGTCATGGAGGAGTCATGTCTACCTGCAAAGCTATGTGCTATGGTGTGATGGAGTAGTCACGTTGGTCTAAAAAGTCTATCCTCTGAAAAGGCATCGAGTAATCACGTCTTTTTGAAAACGATGCAAGTAACCTGAAAAGGCTATGCTATGTAGGCATACTGTGACCTATCAATTCCTGGCTTGCATCACAAATTTCCCGGCTTGCATGACAAATTTCAAATGCTGGTTAGGTCACAATAACCTATCAGCGGCCCACTGCATCTCTACTACTACGGTACATCATGCAGGCCTATGCTCTAAACGGTAATCTTAAATGACTAACTGCAGTGGCATGTGCATGCAACATGGTAACCTCATGTTGGAACTACACATAATATGTCTTAGTGAATGTAAAATGCCGGAATTACATGTGGGTGCTTTACTGAGTGCACCGGGGATATTCCCCTTCCTAATAGCATCGGCCGTGCTTCCTTGGCACAGCGTGCCCTCTCTTGCTTCCTCACCCTATCAGCTTCACATTCCTCCACCTCCTGACATTCCGCCTCTTCCATCCTTTTCTGGATCTCTTCGTGCTCTTTCTTGCACTTCTCGTCTTTTTGTTCCTCGTGCAACATTTGCTGCCACCATTCCCTAGCCCACCATCCTTCATGTTCAACATGGTCCTTAGTTTGCCGTGACTGCTCTGTGTCCAACCACTATATGAAATCGCATAAAGGCTGTCAGACCCGAGCACATGGGACTGCCCACATGGCACACTTCTCCTAGGATACGGGATGGGATATGGCCCATGTCCTACATCTGTTGTAACTACTCGTAATGTAGTAAAATTACTCGTACAGTAGTGAAACTAGTCGGACACGGTAGGAAACTATCTGAGAAGTACTCGGGTAGGACTCTTGGGCTTGAATCCGACTAGGACTTCCATGTAACCTGTCCCTCCAGACTATATAAGGGCAAACAGGGACACCCTCGGGGACAATCATCATCAAAGGCAATACAAACCACACAGGATATAGGGTATTATGCTCTCAGCAGCCCGAACTGTCTAAAACCTTGCATTCCTTTGCACCTTCGAGTTCCTGATCTCGGCGACATCCTACCTACAAACTCACCATCTCAGGGGTATCCCTCGGAGGGCGTGGTGGTAAAACACCGACAGCTGGCGCACCAGGTAGGACTGTTCATCGAGCATCCATCGGAGAATTCGATGGCATCCTTCAACTTCTCCATCGCTATGCTCGACGAGGGAACAACCTTCATCTTCGGCTCCTGGATCCGCGTCGCCAACGGTTTTGGGTGGCTTCAACAGCCACCTAGCCAACTCCAAGGAGCCAGTGGCCTCTTCATCAACTCCAAGCAGCGATCTCGATGACTTCATCAACAACCTCGACGATATGCCGCTTCCCGATCTGGCCCAGCAGATCGAAAAGATGTCTGTTTTCAACGTGGCTTCCACTCGTGACGCACCAGATCTATTTGGATCGGATTCAAACCGATCTAAAAAGTCCTCATGATCTAAATCCCTCTCCGACTTCGAGGAGGATTTGGATCTACTGCTCAAGATCAAGGATGTGGGAGCTACCGCTTGCCGGGTGGCCCCCATTTTTGACTTCCACTTGGACTCCAACGAAGGGTACTTCTCGCGCAGTACTACACCTTCAAGCCGATCCTGAGAAGGACTCGAAGATGAGGGAGCCACCGCTCGTCGGGCGGCCCCCGCCCTTGGAAACCACCCGCAACCTGACGGCTACACCGAATCATTTTCGGTAGCCTTCTCAAGTACAGCCTTAGGGCTAACCATTCGCAACGCGGAGGAAGACGAGCTGGACCCCCAGTACGATAACGAACAACTCATGGACATCTCAGCCGACGAGCCCACGGCTGACGCTCCCCAAGATGAAGATGAGGAGCACCGAAGGATCCGGCGGGTAAAGAACGCCAAGCGTGCTCAACGCAGGCACAACATGCAGAATTGTGCCCGCATACCAAGGGATCTTAACAATGCTTTTCCAGCAGTCGCTGATCGTGAGTACCGTATGCCGATTGGCGCCATTACAGAAGCAGCACTCCTAGCTCAACAACTCCCACCCAACCCTCAGATACAAAGGCTACAGTACTTGATACAGCGCGCGCTCGTGTAACTCGATGGGCAACATCCAGTGTCTTCTGCTCAGAATCAGCTCTCGAGGTCTGAGCACCATGGTGATACTGCGCTGGTCACTCGCACCCTGGAGGAGGCCATGGGAGTAGGAGGAACGACAACCGCCAGCGCACCAAGGGCCACCCGTCAACGTGTGGCAACAATGAACAAAAAGTACAACAACCCCCTCACAACCAGCACGGGGCAAGGCATCACGGCCAAGATCTAGTCGAGGCCAACCTCCACGACGCTCCCAAGATCGACCTCAGGCAGAAGATCAACGAAGGCCGCAATGCGCAGCTTGTTATTGAAGCAAGGAGAAGGGATCATACCGGCAGGCGCCATGATGATGACGACAGCAACCACTTTCCCGCCTTCACCACCAGCATCACCGACAAGTCCTAACCCAAGGACTTCAAACCAGTCAGAATCCCCAAGTATGATGGTAAGCAGGACCCACGCTAGTGGATTTGATGCTACTCCATTGCTGTTTTAGGGGGATCCAACTCTACAAAAGCTCTCTACTTCCCGGTGGCTCTGGAGCCCGCGCCCCTCACATGGCTTAAAAGCCTCAAGCCAAACTCCATCGACTCGTGGGAGGACCTCAAGCGGGCCTTCATCGACAACTTTCAGGGATCCATGGTCAGGGCGGGCACTCGCCACAACCTGTCCTAGGTGAAGCAAAAGATGAATGAGACCCTGAGGTCCTATACATGGTGTTTCTTCAAGACACGCGCCAACATCGCCAACATCACCGATGAGGACATCATTTGTTGCTTCCGAAATAGTCTCTTCTCGAAGAACACGTACCACAACTTCCGGTGCAACCGCCTAACTACTGTTGTGGAGTTGCGCGACATGATGGCACGGTGGGCTGACCAGGAGGACGAGGAAGATGACCGCTTCCCCAAGTGCAACCACGACAAGCAAGGCAATGGCAACGACCACTTCAACAAAAGCCAGTGGAATCACTCGGGGAACACCCGAAAGTGCAAGCCAGACCATGAAGTCACAGCTGTCGAGCGCAATCCGCATGGCAAGAAGTCGGGGAACAACCACTCGGACTACAAGCAAGTCATGCATAAACAATGCCCGATACACCCGAAGTCACGGCACACGCTCTTCGAGTGCGTCACCATCCAAAAATCACTCAATGCACTACCCCTCCTTCAAGCTGGAAAGCGAAAAGACAAGGAGGATGATGAAGGAGGTGACAAGTTGGGAGCTCAAGACTTCCAGGATCCAAAGATGTTGTCAATGTCATCTTCGGCGGAGACGGAGGATTCCCCTCCAAGCGCACGCAGAAGCTAACCCTGCGTGAAATACTCTCTGTAGAGCTGGCCACGATAAGGCCTCTGAGATATAACGAGGTCCCAATCTCCTTTTCCAGGGACGATCAATGGACCAGCTTCTCCGAGCTGGAAAAATTCCCGCTCGTCCTAGACCCTATTGTGGCGGGCTCACAGCTCACCCGAGTACTCATCGATGGCGGGAGCGGCCTCAACCTACTTTTCGCGAGTACTCTTAAGAAGATGGGACTAGACATCTCCAAGATGCTCACTCCTAGCAAAGCTCCTTTCTACGGCATCATCCTGGGTAACGCGGCTACACCACTCGGGTAAGTGGTCTTGCCAGTCATCTTTGGGACAAAAGACAACTACCGCACTGAGTACATAAAGTTCAAGGTGGCGGATTTTGACTCATCGTACCATGGCATCCTTGGTAGACCGGCACTAGCCAAATTCATGGCCGTTCCCCACTATGTCTACTTGCTACACAAGATGCCAGGCAAGATAGGTGTACTCACACTTTGTGGCGACCTGAAGAAGTCGTACCACTACGACCAGGAGGCGATCAAGTACGCCACGACTTCACGCGTGCCAGAGCTATCTGCAGAAGTACACACGGCCACGCTGAACCTGACCAACATAGAGATGGAGATCTCCAACCAGCAGCCCAGCCAGTCGAGGGGGGTTAAACCCAACTTCAGCGATGTTAGCATCAAGGCCATCGAGCTGCAAGAAGGCGACCTGTCCAAGACTGCTTTGATCGGGGGCGGCTTAGGAAACAAATAGAAAGGCGCGCTCGTCAGTTTCCTTAGAGCCAATCATGGCATATTTGCGTGGAAACTAGCGGATATGCTAGGATTGACCAAGGAGTTGATCGAGCACTACTAAAAGATGAGCCTAAAGCCACCCTAAAAGTTTATCGCTTACAGTACCGGATGGCCAGGAGGTACCAAATTCTTGGAATATTGAACATCTATGTCGGTTTCATCCTTGATCAACTGGGGACATCTTCTAATGGTGCCTGGAGATTGATACTTCCAGTACAACTCCATTTTACCAGATTACGACTGGTACTACATGCAAGTTTACTGAAGGGGCCTCGCTCCCATACTTCCAGTAGCTAATTACTAGTTTCTGACTAGTACCTTTGGTTACTGAAGGGGCGTTGCGCTTATACTTCCAGTACAATGCCGTTCTACTAGTTTACGACTAGTACTACGCGCAAGTTTGCTGAAGGGACCTCGCTCCCTTATTTTCTAGTAATATATTACTTGTATTCGACTTGTACACTATGTTATTGAAGGGGCCTCGCTCCCATGACAAGAGATCTACTAGTTTATGACATGTTCTACACATGTTCGACTACTTTGACTATTCATCTTGACTAATATCCTAGTCGGGATCGACCCCGACTAGATGGCTTCATCGAGTGCTCAAGCACCAGTGGCTACTTGCTCAATGCCTGGACTCGGGGCTAGCACCACCTTTCTGCTATGACTACCTTATGCTTATCATTTGGCTCCTGGCTCGGGGGTTTGATGCGACAAGGCACTCAGCGTGCCTCAAGGAAGGGCCCTCATGCTTACATGATGGATGCTGTACAACTCAACAGTACCCGATCGAAGAGGCTTTTTAACATTTATATTGGGTAGATGTTTTGTTAACCACTATTTCAGGGATTTTATTCTGAAATAAGAGGTTTGTTCAAATTATTACCCAGAGGACTTATTTAGTTATTAGTTCAGGGCACAAAAGTTGATTTGAGAGGTAATTTTGGGTGTTTTTTGGGATGTTATTTGTTTAACCATTTTTTCAGAGAATTCATCCCGAAAAAAGATATTTTTGAATTTACTACACCAATTTCCCATGTTCACCATCAAACTTTTTCCGTCATATATTGCATGCCATAATTCTTTGGATCCTTTATTCCAAACCTTAGGGATTTGGATTCAAGGCTCGGGGGTTGGGGGACACATTTCATGAGCGACTTATTTTTCAAATTTGCTGGAAGATAAGGACAGAAGACTCAAGATTAAATTGACCCTCAGCCTCATTCTATGAGTCAACCTAAGGCTCGGAGGCTACTCCATATGGAGTGCGAGTTTAATCGCACCCCATAAAAAGAAGACTGGACAACTACTCAATGCATGAGCACCTCACAGTCTCGATACAGCCAAGGAAGTACTCGGAGGACACCTTCAAGATGAAGTTCGAGAGAAGTCGAAGATGCCTTCAAAAGTACTCGGACATCTATATTACTTGGCTACGAAGAGCTCGGGGGCTTGTCAGACCCGGGCACACGGGACTGCCCACGTGGCACACTTCTCCTAGGATACGGGATGGGACATGGTCCCTCGGTGGGCGTGGCGGTAAAACACCGACAGAGGCAGTGGAGACTATGTCCACCCGAACTTAGACATACGGGACGAAATCAATAAGTGGGAACCTCAGAGTATGATATAATACCATAGGTCTTTCCTTGCCATAACGCTTGTGGGTCATACTGGTAGTTGTCACACATGAAAAATCTCATACCGAAGTCGTTGCCCAGAACCTTCGATTCCATGAGCTTGCACAAGGAATCGCAAAAGCACATAGGCACATGGACTCCTTGAGGCACAGTTTCCTTCACCCTATTCCATGGAATGTAAGGTGATCCTAAGGATGAAATGGTGCTGCAGTGTGCGGTGGGTGATTCCGTGTGGCGGTGTTGCTATGGTGGCTGTGCAGTTGTGTGGTGTTGTGCTGTGTGAGGGCCTTATTTATAGGACTTTTGAGATGGTCCATGGGCATAGTTCATGGAAGACTGCACTAATCCATCTGCGCTGCAAGATTCAAGGTCCTGTGTGGTCATTTCAGTGCTATGCGTGCGAGTGCAATAATGCACGTCCCAGTGTACCGCTTTGCTTTGCATGCACAGTCAAAGGTGTGGGACCAGCAGAATCATGCAACCCAACACATGATCCAAGTATGTCACGTTGTGAGTCATAGAAGAGTCACACACAAACACCCTAGAGTCACACAGTACCGAATGAGTCACGCACTAATACATGAGTCACACAATAACAAATCTGTGAAGCCACCACATAGTATGCAGTAATCCTGAATGCATCCCTTAATTTCAGTGTTTCCCCCGCTTGCTAGCCAATTGATCAGAAGAGAACATGAGACGGTCCAGTGCGTGTCAAGCATTGTTCCTAGGGTCTAGTGGGGTGACTCCTCTGCCTCGTCCTGTGTGGGCTGCATCGCCAGAGGGGGGGGGGGCTCCGGGCATCTGCGACCATGGTAATGAGAGATACTTACAAGTGCGAAGTCAGGTCGACTGGCTCACGTGGTAATGGGAACTCCTCCCTCAAACCTAGCTGATGACCCACTCGGTGCATCACAATACGACTCCATGAAGATAGCAAACACCAAACGCTTCTTTGTGAACCAAAACATTTGGTCCAAAGACAAACCTTGTGAAGCACGTGCAGCCGTGAGTGTAGGATTGTACAGGTGCCAACGAGCCCTGTCCTCTGTCAACTGGTCGAACATGGGGACAAAAGCAGGGTACGTCAAATGGGTCATGCCTGTCGCCGACCTAGGCTACAATAATTTCATGCAGACGAAATATTACATAAGTATGAATTTTACTTTTGAATTAATAAATTTCCAACAAAAATGTACTTACGTTTTGTTTCATCCAAATCGAACCCATGGTAGGCCGGTCGATGGGGTCAAACTGTCCATCCTCGTTGAAGTGGTACATGCCCTCCTTGTACTCCTATTAGCTGCTAAGCTTGGGTCACCCAATGTCAAACCGCTCGAACGACCAAAGCATAAGCAACAATGTACAACCGGCCAACGTACCGGTCGAGATCCTCCTTGTGCACACGTTGCACAAGGCTCACTCAGTAGCACCTAGCATAATGGATTCCCAGCTGAACTGAGGAACATCATCGAGGGGAGCATCCGCTATCTGCTGAGCATACCAAATCATGTGCTTGTTGACGCTGTCATGGTGGGAACTCGTAAACATGACTCATCCAAATAGCCACAACAGGTACGCCTCAAGGTGCCTCCTGACTCTCTAGTCCTCTGCATGGGTGCTGAGATGCTGAGCCTAAAACTGAAGGAGACAAACCTTCATAGGTCCGTGCTTATCAGAGAACTCCCTTTGAGGTTGCTGGCCGTCAAAAGGTGGGATCACACCCTCAAAATGGTGCATCATTTGTTTGCATCCTATATAATTGAATGTATGACAATTAATTAGATATGCATATATAGTAATTAAGGCCATAGCATACAAGATATTACTATCGATGAGGCATCTACATGCATCAGAGTCTAACCATTTCGATGTCTAGTTCACCAAGGCGGAAGATGTTGTGGATGTCTCAAAAATCAAACATGACATCCATGATGCCCTGACCTTGAGTCCGAATACTTGCGGATGGTACGGAGCCCAAGTCTACATGCCCTCAGTGCCAATTATGCATCCTCTACATTTCACTTTGAACCGCTATGATAGCCCAGTCGGGTAGAAATGGTTTACCGTACTCAGAGCTTTTAGGACAATCCGGTAAGTCTACAAGTATTTCGACCCCAACATCCTGTCTGAAATCCGTGTCAGCGCGGGGCAAGGAAAAGCCTGTATCACTCGGTGCACCAACTGCGGAGCCTTCGCCGGAGCCTTTGCTGGAGTCGTTGATGGAGCCACTGGTGGAGCTGGTGGAGTATGCTCTCGTGATCGGGCAACCTGAGCCGATGGTGATAGTGGGGTCGGTGGTGATGGCTCTCATGATCGGGCACCCTGAGCCGATGAAGATAGCGGGGGCGGTGGTGATGACTCTCGTGGTGGTGGTGGTGGTGATGGCGAGGCTGTTAGAGATGGCAGAGTCGGTGGAGTATGCTTATGTAAAACCCAAGGTGTTTAGAACCCTAAGCAAGAAAATCTATACATAGCATCATGCATAATAACCTAGAATCATTGAAACAATGCATCTAACTATGTGTGTGCACATGCATGTGTCTCAATGTGTATGTGCATGTGTATGTATGTGTGTATGTGAGAGCTGTTCTTTTGTATTTATAACCTTTTCATGCTCCACATTTCATGACAAATGTACTATAAAAACACACTCATATTTTAGTACCTTACAGAGTGCACTTCAAACACCATTTGCAAATTCAAAATTTGACACAAGAAATGACTAGTAATTCAAATCCTAGTAGTCTTGAATTTAAAATAACTTTTAAACCATTGCTCAAATGAGCTTTTGGCTAAAACAACAGTTGTAGATTTTCAAATTCCCTAAAAATTTTGTGTTCAAAGTTTTTTAAGTTTCTGTTTGAAATTTTGAGAAAATTTAATTTGAATCCCGGCCATTCTCTCCATCCCTCTCTCTTCTCTCCCCTCCCCTGCTCTGCTCCGGTTGGCAAAGAAGCCCCGCCACGCGGCAGGGCATCCCTGGGCCGGCGAGCCGCGCCAAGGCGCGACCCCCAACGGGCCCCGACCAGCCACCGACTGGGCCTGCTGCCGGCGATTTGCCGTGCCCCGTATCCCACCCCTGCCAACTCGCACGCGCCACGCGACCGTCGATTCCTGACGGCCGAGCCACAACGCCGCGCCCTTGCCGCAACCTTGTCCCAGCTGCGCCTCCCTCTGTTGTGTCGCGCCCAGCTCCACCTCCCCTTTCCCGTGCGCCTATAAAAGGGCTGCACCGAGCCCCTGCACACACGTGCCTGAGTAGCACCACCACCCCGCCATTAGCGCCTCCACTCGACCTCGCCGTCGAGCCCCACATTCCGCTCCTCCTCGGCCCAAACCGAGGCTCTAAATGGGTCACCCTCGACCTGCTGGTACTCCCCAACTTCCCCACGCTGCTCCCCCTCACCGGACCACCACCGCCCAACACCCACATCACGCCAGAGCTCCTACTCACTGCCGGTAGCTCAAATCCGGCCACCCCAGCCCCAACCGAGCACACCAATAGGTTTCCCTCAACCTCCTCGTGCTCCCCCACCCCTTTCCCCTCGTCGCCGACTAGTTTCCTCACTGGGATTTGACCGCCAACCATGGAAGCTCCGTCCAAGGACTACATTGCAATCGCCAAGTTCTTTTTAGAGTCTTTTCTGCTAGATCCAGGGACCTATCCGCGAGAACTCGAGTACTTTTGCTTTCAAGAGGCTGTCACTTGTAAAATCAATCTAAAATCATAGAAAAATCAAAAAAATACAAACTTAAATTTTTTGTGACCCTCTTGATGATTCCGACTACTTTTGCACAAATGGATGACTATTTAAAAACTAAAACTTGATCTAAAATTAATCTTATTTTAAATAGCCCATAAATATATCTCTTGATCTAGGACAATACTATGAATGATTTTTGGACTATAACCTAGTCTCTGCTTGTTAAGACTTGTGTAAAAATTTCAAGGCTAGAACATGTCTCTACGAGTAGTTTGCTAGAGTTGTTTGTTCATGCTGTTCTGCTGATATTTTAAGGCTAAAACTTTTATAGTAGAGCAATCTAGATGTATAAATGCTATGCATAAAGTTTGGAACCTTTTACTTCTGTCTAACTTGATCATATGTTTTTATTAAGGAAAACTATATTAGATCAAAGTAACTAGTTCTGGTGCATAGAAAAATAAGAAATTTTAACCAGATACAACCTTTGAGTAGTTTATCATGTTGGAAAAGTTTGAGACACATAAACTTTGTGGAACTACCTGTAGAAATAAATCATAATTAATGTAGATGTATCTTGACTTATTTTCTATGTCCTCAATCTTGCACACTAAAATCTAAAAAATTTACAGTAGACTCACCATAAGTTTAGGAGTACTAAGCAAAATATTGAGCACCAGTTCTTACATGGTTTGATCTGTATAAATAGATCTTGATCCTAAAAGTAGCTGTTTAATATATTTTTCATGATTCATCTACTAAATGAAAATGGCTAGAAATTTTACACTGAGTTTGTACTTAAGTACTATGCTCTACATAAAAATCTCAACACAAGAAACTATCTCTTCGAGTAGTTTTTTTAATCCGTGGTTACTTTTGAAAAATAGCCGTTTATGAAATGACAAAACCACTCACTCACTTAATGAAGTTAGTTAATCCAGATACTACTCGATAAATAACTGCACAAGGAAAAGAAAAAAAAGTGTTTTACAACTTAACTTGAGTTTTGTTGAATTACAACTTTATAAAGAAATAAGTTATTTATCTGTACCATTAAAACCACTCATACATATGCATTCATATAGAACCGAGGACTCTCACGGATGGAACCTACGAGCTGGTGCTAGAGTCCAAGAGTGAGCAGCACGAAACTCAAGTTAATCTAATTGAAGTTGCTAAAGACCCGAACTAAAGTTCGGATGAGCCCACGACTAGCTTTGCTAAGGAAGGCAAGCTCCGGAGCATAACCCCTACTTTTAAACTTATGCAACTTTTATTTATATATATGGTATTGTGCATTAAGTTTGTAAGAATTGATTGAAACTCTAGTTGCATAATCCTAGTACCTATGATATGAACACTAGTCTTTATCGGTCGCTAGATTGCCATGCTAATATGCACTCCTATCACTCGCGAGATATAGGAGTGCTTGTTTTACTTATGCTGGAATCATAGGGTCAACGAACAGGGCTATGTTATGATATTCCTATTGATGATTGAGGCCCCGATTATTTAGCGAAAATGCAAAGGTCGCGGTGTGTGGTAGTGGTGGTTAAGTTTGTGAACATACCAAGCAGATGCCGAGAATATGGTAATCGGTAAGCTTAAGTACCTGATCGGATCACCGAGTGGACAATGTCCTCACCCTCTTGACTTCGTTCCCATGGCCACATGGTGAGTGAAAAGAGCAGCCGCAGCCCGGCTTCGTTCCGTGGTTCGTGGAGCTATGTACTTGAGAAGGGTGGCAATGATCCACAACCCTGGAAGAAAGAGGAAAAGTTGCACGTGTGACTCTGTGAGTAACCATTTGACGTGTGCTTAGGTTTCCCTTGCAAGGTTAAGAAATTCGATTCGAATCGTCCGTTTCTCGCAACCATTGAGACTACTTAACCCTTTTACCACATGGAGTAAGAAGAGAAACAATGATAATAATTAATCTGGTTGGATGCTCAGTTAAGTATTTTCCACCATGTGTGATTTGGATAGTTGCTTACCTAGAATGGTTACTCAACTAGAAATTGATGCTAAAACTTGAAAGTAAGGACTCACTCTTAGATGCTTTTTGGCAAAAACTACCCTCAGCCAAAAGCCTTGCATATCTAGGAGTCGGCTCAATATATACCACTAGTCGGGTAAGCCTTGTTGAGTATTAGTACACTCAGCCTTGCTTGTGGCTTTATTTTCAGGTGAGATCTTTGAGGATATGGTTGCTAGTTTGACTTGGCCGTGTACTTTTCCTTCTGGTTGGTCGGTGGAATGAGATACGTCCCCGGCCAACGATGATAATGCTGAATGATGTCATGTACAGGCGTCATCATGATATCTTATATCATCATTAGAACTATTGTTTATTTTTCGCTACACTATTAAACTCTGAAAGTACTTGTTTATGCATGAATTCAAACTTGGTTTGTAATAATAATTCATGTTGAACTCTATGATGTAAAATTTATGGATTGTTGTAATCTCTGATCTGACCTTCGTGTGAGTTGTAGGTATGCATTGTTTCGATCGAAATTCTAGTGGTTGCATCAGGATGTTACCCGACAGACTGTCGTTTTACTCCGTTTTAAGTGCGTGTTAGCCTGGTTTGCCTCTATGGTGATGGTTAGTGAACTTAAGCCTGATTAATTCGGGCGGTTCTGCCATAGCTGTATCAGAGCCGAAATGCATACACCAGAGAGTATAACGAGCCTTAAAAACTCGTTTTCTTAAAACTTGACAACAAAAATTGCATTTGCAAAAATGCGTTGGTTCGTTAAGGACGACGCCTAGTTCGTAAAGCCCTAGGGGATTATAGGAAGTAACTAGGTGGCTATCTTAACTATATATAACTGACTTCCAGCACATTACTTTCTATCAAAACTTATTTTTGTGTAGAATCGACCTTTAATTTCTGTAACGACGCACTTATCGCTGAGGTAAGAAGGTAAGGATCCTCAATCAACTGAGAGAGCTTGACCCTCACATCGGTGACGCAAACCAAACGCTGCCCTCAAGCAGTGGCTTACTTGAGGTGCTGCCTATATACCAACCACTCGTTGATTATATTGGGAGTAAAATATGCTGCACGTACAGTGGCTTCGACGTGTAACCATCCCATAAGGTGATTTATACGGGAAGTGAATACGTTATCATAGTAACATATGAAGCACTGTTCATGCAGTGTCAAACGCATGGATGCTGTTTCTATAGTGAACGGTAGTGTATGGGAACGCTTCCGTGAGTGCTGGCATAAAAGGTTCAAATTATATTATGTCAATCTTCCACAAGTACACTAACCGTGATTACGTAAGCTAAGAATGGTTAGAAAAATTCGGCTAGTTAATATAAGGAGAGACGTATTATGTATGCCACCAAAATTAACCACGTAAGACTAAAGCTAGTTGGAAATTGTTTTGCTTTGTGAGGAAGAATACGATGTGCATGCATCATGATCATACATGAAAATTGAATGAAACATTTTCCTGGGTTTATAAGGGACTAAGTTGTACTAGAGCACGTTTGAGCAGTCACTTAAGGGCTATCTAGAAAATCTATCTTTTTCTACCATATCTAGATAGAGAAATTAATTAGGGTTAGGGAATGACCTTATCTGAAGAGAAGCTCAACATGGAAGTTGGTTCAAATTTTGCCCCCTTTCTACTACTAAATTTTGAGAATTTTCGGACTAATGCTCGATGGGCAACAGTAGAAACTTCAACACCTCAGTTTTCTGCTTGTTTCGAGCACTCCGGTTACAAATAAATTCTTAGACCATCTTAGTGAAGTTTTTTGCGGACGTGTTCAACATCAAATTTGTTGCAAACTTACTCAATCAGCTACTGTTCAGATTTGGAAATTTTTAGCTAAGTAGATTTCCCCTAGTGATCAAAATACTAGCACTCTGTTCACTGAAAAACAGCCAAAACAGAGAAGCAGTCGGAGCCGTAGTCGTAGTAGTCATACATATAGTTGAAGCAGTCGGAGATGCAATCGATGTAGTCAAGGATGCAGTGTAGTCAAAGATGTAGTGGTAGTAGTCAGAGGTACATTTGAAGCAGTCGGAAATGGAGTTGAGGTAGTAAAACAATGCAGTGTAGTCGAAACTGAAGTCGTAGTAGGCGAAGGTACAGTTGAAGCAATCGAAGATGTAGTCGAAGCAGTCGGAGATATAGTTGACGTAGTCATTGATGTAGTGAAGCTATCGGAGATGAAGTCAAAGAAGTCATAGTAGCAGTCGATGTTGTAGGAGATGTAGTCATTGTAGTTGTTGAAGTAGACTTAGCAGCGAAAATGTAGTCATGGAGGTCGGAAATGTAGTTGAAGCTCTAGGGGATAGAGTAAAAATAGTCGAGATAAAATGTGGTAGTCAGAGGTGTAGTTGAACTAGGCAGACATGTAGTAGTCGGAGGTGTAGTTGAATACCAAAGTTATAGGCCACTAAATTTCCTAGTCACTGCCAAAATTTGACAGGATTTGGATGAACAGAATGGGAGTTATGAATTTTCTTGCAACTAGCAGTATTCTGTGCACAGTTTATCTCTGAATCCTTGAGTTCTAAATCTTCCGCACTTATGACACTCAGCCTTGGTGGTATTGTGGATTCCCAAATTAATGAAAATTTTGCACATTGTAGATGGTTCAAGGGACCCGCAACACCTCGAGCGGTTTTGGTGCTAGTGGTAGCGGACAACCGCAGCAGCCGCCACCACCGCCCAACACGGCTGAAGTAATGGCCGCCCAGACCGAATTGCTCCGCCAGCTTGTTCAAGGACAACAAGCATTTCAGCAATTCCAGCAGCTGCGGGGTGGGCACAGTGTCCACCAACCTCAGGCTGCTAGCTACCTGGACCTTTTGGGCACTCAGCCCCTTCTGTTTGACAAGGTGAAGGAGCCCTTGGATGCGAATGCTTGGATTCACATAATCGAGTCCAAGTTTTCTCTACTTGTGGTGCCATGTTCCGATACAAATAAGGCCCATTTTGCTGCGCAACAACTTCGCGGTACCGCGCGCATTTGGTGGGACAACTATTTCGCTATGCTCCCAGCCGATCATGTTGTCACTTGGGAGGAATTCAAGATTGCATTCAGAGCCCACCATATTCCAGAAGGGCTTATGGAGAGGAAGTTGAATGAATTTATGGCTCTTACTCAGGGTACCCGCACCGTACTCTAGTATGCGGAGGCTTTCAGTAACCTTTGTCAGTATGTGGGCTATCACGCAGACACCGATGCTAAGAAGCATGATCACTTCCGCAGAGGCCTTAGTACCAAGCTCAAGGATCGCTTAAACCCCATCAAGGTAGACACTTATAATGAGCTAGTCAATCTGGCAATCACTCAGGAAGACTGTATCTTGGCTCACTGTGCTGAGAAGAAGAGGAAGGCACCGGCTGGACCCTCTAGTGCTCCGCCATAGAGGTATCATTTGGTGTAGAATGCTAATTCTAAAGCTCCTCAGAAGGCCCCTCAACAAGGGCGTTGGGTTTTCAGGCCCCCACAGCAGCAGGGCAATCCCCGACCACCTATGCCTCAGCAGACTGGCCCAAGGTCGATTTCTCAGCAGCCAGCTCATCCGAGCAACGCAAATTGTTGCTTTAATTGTGGGAGTTCGAGCCACTTTGCATGAGAATGCCCCCAGCCTAGGCAGCCAAATCAGGGGCAAGGTTCTAATTAGAACAATAAGAACAAGGGAAAAAGATAGACTGTTCAAGTTCAGCAGGGAAGGATCAATTTCACTACACTTGCTGATCTTCTAGAAGGTGCACCAATGATGTCGGGTACATTCTCTATCCACAACAAGTCCGCAATTATACTATTTGATTCTGGTGCATCCCATAGTTTTATTAGTGCAAAATTTGGTGCAAAAGTGGGCTTGGATTTTTTCCACACAAAAGGATCATACATGATATCAACATCGAGGGCTAAAATTGCTTCCAACCAATTCATAAGGCACGTACCGATCAAGTTGGGTAGTAAAACTATCCAAGCCGACCTTATCCTTTTGGCACTTGAAGGCATGGACATTATTTTGGGGATGAGTTGGATGGCTCTGCTCGGGGTTACATTAGATATTTCTTCCCGAGTCTTGGAAATAAACTCACCCAGTCACGGAGCCATGACTCTTTACCTACCTTCTCGAGAATGCATAAATTCTTGTGCTTTCACGATGGAAGGAGTCAAACCGGAAGATATTCTAGTGGTGTGCGAGTATGCCGATGTTTTTCTGGATGACTTGCCAGGAATGCCACCAGATAGTGACATTGAGTTCATTATCAAACTACAACCAGGCACTGCACCTATCTCAAAAAGACTCTATAGAATGGCACCCAAGGAGTTGGCCAAATTGAAACTACAACTGCAAGAACTTTTAGACAAAGGTTTCATTCGTCCTAGTGCATCACCTTGGGGTTGCCCAGCCCTATTTGTGAAGAAGAAGGATGATAGTTTGCGGCTGTGTGTGGACTACCGACCTCTCAATGTGGTGACAATCAAAAATAAATATCCACTTCCCCGCATTGATGTTCTCTTCGATCAATTAGTGGGAGCTAGAGTCTTCTTAAAAATTGATCTTCACTCTGGCTATCATCAGATCAAGATTCGTCCATGTGATATCCCTAAGACTTTCCACATGATACGGGCTATATGAGTATTTGGTCATGTCTTTCAGGCTCACAAATGCTCCTGCCTACTTCATGTATCTCGTGAATTCAGTATTCATGCCCGAACTTGAAAAGTTCATTGTGGTTTTTATTGATGACATCTTTATTTATTCCAAGAATGAGGAAGATCATGCTAAGCACCTGCACATTGTTCTCTAGCAACTTAGAGACCATCAACTCTATGCTAAGTTTTCCAAGTGTGAATTATGGCTGGATAGTGTAAAATTTTTGAGCCACACTATTTCCAATGAAGGCATAACCGTTATTATTGCTGCTTTATTCCGAACTTCTCTAGAATTGCTAAGCCTATGACTGAGCTATTGAAGAAGGGAGTAAAGTTCGTGTGGAGTGAGAAATGTGAAAAAGCTTCCCACACTCTTCGTGAACACTTGACTACAGCCCCAATCTTGGCTCAACCCGATAACACCAAGCCATTTGATGTTTATTGTGACGCATCCAGCATTTGTCTTGGTTGTGTGCTTATGCAAGACAATCGAGTCATTTCCTATGCTTCACGAGCTCTTCGACCTCATGAGCTAAATTATCCAACACATGATCTCAAGTTAGCAGCTGTCATTCATGCTCTAAAGATATGGAGACACTATCTTATGGGCACTCATTGCAATATCTACACCGACCATAAAAGTCTCAAATATATCTTCACCTAAGCTGATCTGAATATGAGACAAAGAAGATGGTTGAAATTGATCAAAGATTATGATCTTGAGGTACACTATCACCTAGGAAAGGCTAATGTAGTCGCAAATGCGCTAAGCCGCAAGGCTCATTGCAATTGCTTGACTGCAGAATTCTATAATGGAACATTATGTCATGAGATGAGGAAACTCAATTTGGAAATTATTCCCCAAGGCACTCTAAACCACATTTTGTGGCAGAACCAACCTGAATTATACCGGCTCAAGTACGCGAGTCCACTCCCGAGGGCTCCAACGTGCTTCAAACGGTATAATCCCTTGGCCTGTCGGGTAACGTCCCGATAAACCACTAATACACAGGATCAAATAAGGTTACCTCACACGAAGGTGAGTCCAGAGATACAGTCACCATCATATTTTACATCACAAGGAATTACATTATAAGAGTTTTCAAAAGCAGTACATTACAAACTGCTAAAGTCATGGTTTTTGGCAACGGAAAACATACGCGATGATTTACAGCACGTCGTCAAGACGGATGTCATGCTAAGCCCAGGCACGACATCACTCGGGATCATCAGTGTTGGCCGGGGACGGATCCCATTCCACGGACCAACCATCTGGAAGAGCACAGGGCCAAGGCAGGGAAGAGTAGGGTTTTCCAGACATTACCTGCAAAACATGTAACTAGCAAGACTGAGTATACTAATACATAGCAAGGCTTACCCGGGATTGGGTATACTTTAGCCCATAACTAGACTTATGAAGGCTGATAATAGTTCTGGGTTTAGTTTTAGCTGAAAAGCAACTAAGAGTAGATCCTTATTTTCAACTTTTAGCTTTCAAGTTCTATGTGATTATCCATTCTAGATAAGCACTTATAACTAAGCAAGCAAGGTAGAGCTCTTTATATCAACCATCAGTATTACTCATTATATAGTTGCTCTTGTTAGTCTGTGTGATAAAGGGATCAAGCAGTCTCAATCTTTGTGAGAAGCGGACGATTCTGAATCGAATTTAACCTTGCAAGGTAAACCTAAATCACACACTTGGAACACCACAGGGTCATTCCGAAGCAACCGTTTACCTTTCGTTCCGACTCGTGGACAGATCCACCACAAGCGACTGCAGGACCATACGCACTTCCAAAGTGCAGGACGTACGTCTGTAGCGCGACTACAAAACCCGTACTCCTGGTTGCCCTTGCAACACGTATTCCCACACGTCGAACATAAGTAACCAAAAGAAGCAAGACGAGTGGTGGGAGGTATGTCCACTCCTCGGGCTGATTGGCTACTAGGCTTGCCGCTTACCCAAAACTCACGGCATGTGGTTAGTACTTTCAAACGCTTAACCCCGATCGGCACACACCGCGACCTTATCAAAATTCAACAACACAGACGCGGTATCACCTCAACCATGATACCTCATAAAACTCCCGTCCGTCATCCTTATAGTGATAACAGGAATGTAAACATTACAACTCCTATATCGCGCGAGTGACAGGAAATCACCCGACTTCTACCGGTCCTATTTAGCATAGCAGCTAGTCGGACTCAAGTGCTATTATTCAATACATTGGTTCCTACGATTCATGCATCTAAGGTTTCAAGCAATTCCTAAGAACTTAATGCATAGAATACGTAAATAGATATAGATTGCAGTGTAATAAAAATAGTAGGTTATGTCCGGGGCTTGCCTTTACTGGTGGGGCTGAAGTCAGCAAAGTTAAAATCTTCCGAACTTCGGTTCGGGGCTTCAGTTAGACTTTCGACGGCGTCTTCGGGATCTGTAGGAATTTCCACGGCTTGGTCCACGATTAGCTTGTAATCACCGTTGGCGAGAATAGTTGGGTCTACATGATATGCAAGAATACAAAATTAAGAGATGCATTGTCTGTTTATTTTATTTCACGATAAGCTGCAATCCAAAAGGCTAACACTCAAGAACTCATGGTACAAAAAGGAACCTAAGCTTTGAATCATTTACATTCAACTTATGATTATAGCATTGATTTAATTGGAAATAGAAATTAAATATTTCAAGTTTAAATTAAATTCAAAATTGAATGTGAACCCTGGATAATTAAGGTTATAAAATTTTGAAAATTTAAACACAGATCAATTGCATATTTAAAGATTCTGACCAGGAGATTCAATTAGATAAGCTGTAAACGGTATACCTAGCTAATTCTACTATAAAACCAATTAAATTGATCAAATTAAAAGAATTTAAATTACAAAACAAGATTAGGTTTGAAAATTCCACATCAATTCATACTTAATCTATAGAGATTGCATACCAAAAAAATCATGATCAACAAAGTTAACATGTAGGAACTATGGATATTACACTCTCTTATCTTAGATTTAACATAGATTCAAAAATATTTAGTTTCATATCAAACTTACTTAATAGAAGTTGTAGAGTTCAAAATCTAGTTTCCAACAAAACTGGTTTTGCAATTTTTGGAACTTCCTACAATTTTCTATTGAATTTACAACTCAGCAACACCACTCACATGAAATAACAAGCATTCGTACATAGAGGTCCTCAACCAACACTGTTTCTATGAGTCTAAAACTTGCAGAAAACCCCCTAAACTTCTCTGTCTTTTACACTCTTACTCCTTCTTCTCAAAATTTTACCATGAATTGCACCTAAGGAAAACAAGGCTATGGTAAAGATTACAACTATATACGTGCAAAGATATCCTAGAATCAAATCATAAATCTTTTATTAGCATAAAACAAAGGTAGCAAGATACCAAAGCTAGAGGGCTTGGCTAGGCTTCAAAAAAAATTTACACAAAGCTATCCATAACACATATATCACATGTTCCAAGTTTGGGCTTCAACTCTCTTATAGATCAAAAGATCTAAATTAAACATCCTTTTGCTTCTATTTGAAACACAGCACAAACTATACACTTTCACAGCATGGTCACAACATAAAAGTGATAGAGTTTGAAATAAAGATGCAAACCCAACTGGTTTTACATTTTTCTGAATTTTCTATGTTTTCCTATGAATTTTAAAATTTCAGCACATTGGAAAGGAGAAAGAATCAAAATCTTTCATATAGACCCTTAGAAAAAGTTGAAGCTTCACAGATATACCCTTCTGCCATGGCCGGCCGTGACAAGCTCGGTTTTGGCTCAAATCCAGCGAGGGAAGGGCTCGGATGGCAAGGGGAAGGGGGTGGGGAGTGAGAGGGCACCGAGACGCACCCGTTTGAAGTCTTGGTCGGGCTTGGGGAGGTTGGGAAGGGGGTCGCCGGCGGTGGCAGTAGCGGCGGCGGTGTGGTGGCGCGGGGAGCAGGGCTACGGCAAGGGAGTGGGGAACCAGCTTCAGGAGTTCCGAGGGCAGCTACTTATAGGGAGGAAGAGATAAGGGAGGGGCGCAAGGTCGAGGACCACGGCGGCGGCTCGGGTGGGCGGCGGTAGTACTGGTGGCGCTCAGGCGGCTGGTGGCGCGCGCGTGGCAGTGTAGGAAGGGGCCACGGAGGCGGGCTAGGGCGGCGGGCAGGGCTAGAGGCGGCGCATGGAGGTGAGAGGGCAAGGGGGCGGCACTGCAGCGACCGGAATTCGAGGAGACAGTGCGGCGGCGGGGCAACAGAGGAGCAGACAGAAGGTTGAAGATGACTGGACTGATTTGCAAATTTCAGAAATTCCAGGGACCTGTCTGTAAACCAGCGATAACTTTTAAGCTAGGGCTTAAAAGAAAAAGTGTTCAAAATGAAAGTTGTAAAACTTTTCAAGCTCTACAACTTTGTTTTAGGGTTTGAAATCAAAAACTCGAAGTATGCAACTTTATTTTGAAACTTTGGACTAACTTTAAGCTTTATAAAGATTTTGTCCTTGTTAAAGTATTTTACACATAACTTTGGGCCTAAATGCAAGTTTTCAGGTAAGTCATGATTACTTGCATTCTTATAATTTGGCCCCTAGTAACTTTGAAAGTTACTATTGTAAATCACCTATTTGTATAAAAAGTCTTGTACTTTTATAAAATTACATAAATACCCTTCTTTTCACCACTTTACCCAAAATTTCTACACACTTCAACACACATTTCAAATGAAACTTTTGGATAAATATATATTTTTACAAGGGACAAAATAAGAAAACATGTTTGCAAAACTACCCTTCACTTATTTTGAAATTACCTCCTATCCAAATACATTTTGCAAAAACAACCCTAAGTTTTTCTGTAATTACAAGAATACCCTTTTTACTTGCACTTTAAATTTTCAGAAGCTTCACACAAACACACACAAGCTTTACACTTATCAAACACATATTTCACACTAACAAAATATAGGTCTAGCATTACAAGAACACGAATTGTCACACATTTCCATTGAACCAACCCTCCACGATCGAATCATCATGGCACAATTACATGATGAAGGTGTTAAAATCATCAAGCTAAAACTCTCTCAAGGAGAGGAGAAATATAAATGTTTTCGCCAAGGCAAGAATGGAGTTCTATGGTTTGAATCTCGCATAGTAGTTCCAAAGAATCATGAGCTCCGAAAACAAATTCTTGACGAGGCACATCTTTCCAAGTTCTCTATTCGCCCGGGTAGTAGCAAAATGTATCAAGATCTTAGGCAAAACTTTTGGTTGACTAGAATGAAAAGGGAAATTGCCAAGTATGTCTCGGAATGTGACACATGTCAGAGGGTTAAAGCTAGCCACTTGAAGGTAGCTGGTACACTTCAACCCTTGCCTATACCATCATGGAAATGGGAAGATATAAGTATGGATTTCATTATTGGATTGCCTTTAACCTCCCAAAAGCATGATTCCATCTGGGTTATCGTGGATAGACTCATGAAAATGGCACATTTTATTCCGGTACACACGACCTTCACCACAAAGAAATATGCCGAGATTTACCTCGATCGCATCGTTTGCCTTCATGGAGTACCCAAAATGATTATTTCAGATCGTGGTGCTCAATTCATTGCATGTTTTTGGGAACACTTACAAGCTTCTCTTGGCACCAAACTAATTCGAAGCTCAGATTACCATCCTCAAACGGATGGGCAAACCAAGAGAGTAAATCAAATACTCGAAGACATGCTTAGAGCTTGTGTCATCCATTATGACAAAGGTTGGGACAAATGCTTACCTCTAGCAGAGTTCTCATACAACAATAGCTACCAAGCAAGTTTGAAAATGGCACCATTTGAGGCCTTGTATGGTCGAAGGTGTCGAACTCCTTTGAGTTGGTCCCAAACCAAAGAATGTAAAATATTTGGACCAGATTTGGTAATCGAGGTAGAGAAAAAAGTAAGAGTAATACAAGAGAATCTAAGAGTTGCACAGTCTAAACAAAAGAGTTATTTCGATAAAAGGAGAAATCCTTTGCAATTTGTAGTTGGTGATCATGTCTACCTTTGGGTTTCACCAACCAAGGGTGTGCAAAGGTTTGGAGTAAGAGGGAAGTTAGCTCCCCGATATGTTGGTCCTTATGCAATCACCGAAATTTGCGGACCCGTGGCCTATAGAGTGTGACTACCCCCTCCGCTTGCCGCCATCCATGATATCTTTCATGTCTCTCAACTCAAGAAGTGTATTCAAGTTTCAATAGAAATTGTGGAACAAAAGGAAATATTGGTAGAACTGGACCTCTCTTATGTTGAATATCCTTTCAAAGTTCGTGATCAAAAGGAAAGGATCACTAGAAGAAAGGTGGTTAAAATGTATAAAATCCAATGGAGCCATCATACCGAAGAGGAAGCCACATGGGAAACTGAAAGCTATCTAAATCAAAATTTCCGCGATTTTCTAAATTCGCCCAAAGGACAAGATTCTTTTTAAGGGGGGAAGGCTGTAACGCCCTAGGTGTTTAGAACCCTAAGCAAGAAAATCTAAACATAGCATCATGCATAATAACCCAGAATCATTGAAACAATGCATCTAACTATGTGTGTGCATATGCATGTGTCTATCTGTGTATGTGTATGTGTATGTGAGAGCTGTTCTTCTGTGTTTAAAACCTTTTCAAGCTCCACATTTCATGACAAATGTAGTATAAAAACACACTCATATTTTAGTACCTTACAGAGTGTACTTCAAACATCATTTGCAAATTCAAAATTTAACACAAGAAATGAGAAGTAATTCAAATCCTAGAAGTCTTGAATTTAAAATAACTTTTAAACCGTCGTTCAAATGAACTTTTGGCTAAAACAAAAGTTGTAGATTTTCAAATTTCCTACAACTTTCATGTTCAAAGTTTTTCAAATTTCCAACAGGCCCCGAACAGCCACCGACCAGGCCTGCTGCCGGTGATTTGCCGCACCCCGTATCTCGCCCCTGCCAACTCGCACGCGCCACACGACCGTTGATTCCCGACTGCCGAGCCATGAAGCGTCGGCGATGCCGCACCCTTACCGCGACCTTGTCCCAGCTATGCCTCCCTCCGTTGTGTCGCGCCCAGCTCCACATCCCTTTCCTGTGCGCCTATAAAAGGGCTGCACCGAGCCCCTGCTCACACGTGCCCGAGTACCACCACCACCCCGCCATTAGCGTTGCGACTCAACCTCACCATCAAGCCCCACTTTCTGCTCCTCCTCCGCCCAAACCGAGGCACTAAACAGGTCTCCCTCGATCTGCTGGTACTCCCCGACTTCCCCACGCCGCCCTCCCACGCTGAACCACCGCCGCCCAACGCCCGCATCATACTGGAGCTCCTGCTCACCGCTGGCAGCCCAAATCCGGCCACCCCAGCCCCAACCGAGAACACCAACAGGTTTCCCTCGACCTCCTTGTGCTCCCCCACCCCTTTCCCCTCACTGCTGACTAGTTTCCTCGCTAGGAGTTTGCCACCAACCATTGCAGCCCCGCCCAAGGACTACCTTGCAATCGTCAAGTTCTTTTTAGGGTCTTTTCTGCTAGATCCAGGGACCTATCTGCGAGAACTCGTGTACTTTTGCTTTCAAGAGGTTGTCACTTGTAAAATCAATCTAAAATCATAGATAAATCAGAAAAATGCAAACTAAAATTTGTTGTGACCCTATTGATGTACCTGACTACTTTTACATAGATGGATGACTAGTCTCTGCTTGTTAAGACTTGTGTAAAATTTCAAGGCTAGAACATGTCTCTACGAGTAGTTTTTGTGGGAGATTGTTTGATGTGCTATTTTGCTAGAGTTATTTGTTCATGCTGTTCTTCTGATATTTTAGGTTAAAAATTTTACAGTAGAGTAATCTTGATGCATAAATGCTATGAACAAAGTTTGAAACCTTTTACTTCTATCTAAGTTGCTCATATGTTTTTAGTTAAGGAAAACTACATTAAATCAAAGTAACTAGTTCTGGTGCTTAGAAAAATAAGAAATTTTAACTAGAGACTTCCTTTTGAGTAGTTTATTATGTTGGAAAAGTTTGAGATACAGAAACTTTGTGAAACTACCTATAAAAACAAATCTTGATTAATGTAGATGTATCTTGACTTATTTTCTATATCCTGAATCATGCACACTAAAACCTAAAAAATTTACAGTAGTCTCATCATAAGTTTAGGAGTACTCAATAAAATAATATTGAGTACTAGTTCTTGCATGGTTTGATCTGTATAAATAAATCTTGATCCTGGCAGGTGGCTGTTTAATGTATTTTTCATGATTAATCTGCTGAATGAATGTGGCAGAACTGCCTGAATTATTCCGGTTCAAGTGTGCAGACCATTGCTATACAGGCGACAGGATCTCATCGCACTTCAAATGGAACAACTCATTGGTCTGTCGGGTCACCGCCCGATTCAACCACGATTACACAGGATCGACGTAGGTTTACCTCGCACGAAGGCGAGTCCAGTCTTACAACAGCTCACAACTTTTACACCATAGGATAATTAAACATTATAACATAGAGGTTTTATTTTGTCCTAGCTAATAAAAATTTATACAAGTATTGTTTGAAACTTCAAGTTTATCAAACAGTATTTAGAGTTGGTAGCGGAAGCAACACGCGACTACATACGTCGCAGAGGTAGGCACCACACTTAGCCCAAAGTATGGCGTTACATCGCAGGGTCATTGCCGGCCGGGGACGGATCCTATTCCACGGACCAGCCAAGCGGAATATTGCTGGGCCAAGTCAGACTATCTTCTTGAGTCACGAACGAAATACCTGAAAACCATATTACTAGCAAGCCTGAGTATACTAATACTCAGCAAGTCTTACCCGACCTTTGGGTATACTTAGCCCATAACTATACCATGATAGGTTGAACGGCTCTAGTTTTGTTTTGCTGAAAAGCAATAAATGGTATGTCCTTACTTTCATATTTTAGCTTCTAGATTCTAGCTTCTTTTAATCAGTCTAGGTAAGCACCTATGCTAGTCAAGCAAGGTAGATATTAGGCATACAACAAAATTATTCCATTAACTATTACTGTTATTACTCTATATGGCAGAAGTATAAAGTAGTCTCAATCTCCATGAGAAACGGACGATTCTGAATTAAATTTTATAACCTTGCAAGGGATCCTAACTCACACGCTCGGAAACTTTCCTTTCTGGGCGACCATTCCCATCTTATTCCGAGGCATGGATCAGGGCCACCATAAGCGACTGCAGGACCATACGCACATCCAATGTGCAGGACGTACATCTACAGCGCGACTGTATGACCGTACTCCTGTCTGCTACGCAGAACATATTCCCACACGTCGGTGCGTGTGTGCAACAAGACCAAAATTCGAGTGGTGGGGTAAGTCCACTAGCCAGGCCAATCAGGTAATAGGCTTACCGCGTACCATATTTACGGTATGTGGCTAGTACTTTCAAACACTTGACCACCACTACCACACACTGCGACCTTATCAAACTTAAACCAACACAGACGGGTACCATTCCAACTCATGGTGCTGCACATAATCCCGTCCGTGATCCTTATAGTGATTGCAAAATAGTAAACAATCAATTCCTATATCACGCGAGTGACAGGAAATCACTCGACCTCTGCCGGTCCTATTAGCAGAGCATCTACTCAATAAAGACTCGGAAACATTACATAGATTCCAAGGTTCATGCAACTAGGGTTTCATAACAAATCCTAACACTTAATGCACAAGATAGATATATAGTAATATAAGTGCATAATTTAAAATACTGGGTTATGCACCGGGGCTTGCCTTCTTGGGTGGGGCTGGGGTCAGGAATGTCAATAACTTCCGAACTTTGGTTCGGGGCTTCAGTAAGATCTTCGGCGACGTGTACTTGGTCTTCAGATATACCCTGCTCGGGTTTCGGGACCAACTCGTAGGTTCCGTCTTCAAGAGTCGTCAATTCTATATGATATGTAATGATTTAAATTAAGTGATTATTAAGTTAATAACTTTCCTTCATGATAAAGTTGCAATCCAATAACTCACATTCAAAGCATCACAAAGCAAGGATTTGAATTTCAAGAATTTCAACTTACTTATGGTACATTAAACCAATTAACTCTACTAGCATAATAATTAATTTCTATAGCTCCAAGCATAGGAATACTAAGATTAAGAATTTAACACAACACACTTGAAGTTGATACAAGGCTCCTGTCATTTTTTTCATATTTTTAAACCTATCAGAAAAGTGGTACAAAAATGAACAAATTAAAACTTGAGATTACAAGTTTTATTTTTTTATTTTGAAATCCACAACGGCTCATGTTCTGAATTTTTATCAGATGAGCTTGCCATAAATTTTTCATAAATTATTGAAGACAGAAACTAAGGTATTTGAATTAAATTCAAACTTCAAGTTTAAATCAAAACCTTAGGCTAAACAGTGCTATAAAATTATCCAAAATTTACTATGAATCACTCAACATCAGAACAACACTTAGTAAAAAGATCTAAGCATGAGAGCATCAGTAACATGCTTGAATAAATTTACTTTATTTCAAGCTTACTTTGCACAAATTTAAGTGAGTTCAAGTTAGAGTTCAGTACTGATGGTAAAATTTGCACACAAGTTCACTCATATCACATACAAGTTGCATACCAAAAATCACATGAAATAAAGCTAGCATGCAAAAGATACATGCAAGATTCCCTTTTTGTTAAACTTTAAAATAACACTTAAAGCATTAAGTTTCAAACTAAACTTTAGTAACAAAAGTGGTAGAACTGGACTTCTAGAGTATAACCGAACTGGATTGACAATTTTTGAATTTTTCTACGAATTTCTACAGATTTTCAAAGCTGCTGATTTGAATTGAGGGGGGTACTGATATTTTGCAAAGAAGACCCTAGAAAGAAAAGAATGACTGCAATTGGGTCCCTGGCCGGTTTGAACTGAGGGACAGCAACGGCGGCAGTCAAATTCCGGTGAGGAGGATCACCGGAGGCGAGGGGGAAGTCGGGGAAAAGGTTCAGGAGCTCACGACGGGCTCGGGGGTGGCCGGAATCGAAGAAGGAAGGTGCAGAGACGGCGTGTCACACCCGATTTATAAGAACATAAATCGAGCAATCATATATACGCTAGGATCAAGTCACGCATATATACAACAGAATCATCAAGATATCACAATACGTATCTCGAAATAAAAGCGTATAAATTATAAATGGATATCTTTATTACAACTGAATCAAGAATCAGTTCAAGGAATGCGGAAGCGTAAAATAAATACATGAAGAGTAGGGTGCCACAGGACGTCAACTGGGAGACAATGCCTAGAAATAGTCGAATCCGCTTATGTAGTTCTCCACGTCGCCTGGTACTGAGCAACAGTCGAAGATATTCCAAGAGAACAGAAGAGCAGAGAAGGCAAGTGTGAGTACACAACTTGTACTCAACAAGTATAACACAAACTATGAGGCTCTACGGTTAGCTGACTCAACTGCATTAGCTTTTAATCTTGGCAAATTTTTTTAAAGCTTTTAACTACAAGTGGATGAATTACCATAACCCAAATTATATAATAATTAATCAAAATTAACCAGGAGACTACTGAAAACCAAGCCACTCCACCAGCGGTAAACCCCACTAATCAGACGGAGGATCTGGGCCGCTCATGACCGTGAGCACGGCTAGTATACCAGTTTTACACTTTCGAGAGGTTGCACAACTTTACCCACAAGTAGTGAGCTACACTAGTTGTTCATCACACTTCCTTAGGTGAGATGACTAGCAACACACTACGAGACCGTTACAAAGGATCACGTTAGTAAGGTGTAACCGCTAAGGTTTCTGGATCAGCAACGATGGGGCCCACCTCCAGGGGTACAAGACACACAGCACAGACCAAGCTAGAGGAGCAGGGACCATTGAAGCTTACCACCCCTCTTGCCCCGCAGGTAAGTTACTCCCAAACCAAAATGACCTAATTAGTAAGTCAAGACCGTCCCATTCCAATCTTGTGGTTGCACGGTTGTCCCAGGTTGCCGCTCTATGAACCGGTCCTTATGGAGAGTGGCCAACCAAGCACTAAGCTCCGTGCTGTCCCTCTAAACCATGTTTCTAACAAAAACATATTTAAGGAGACGTGAGCCGCTCAAGCACACAGCACAGAGGGCCACTCTCAGAATTAAGTTGCATATAACCATTAATCAAATTAATTAAAAAGGACCGAGATGGATGAGAGTGCAGCACCTAGCACAACTAACCAAAATGCAACCCAAGGTATTTAAATAAAGGATAAAAGTGGCTAGGAAATCCTTATAGGCATACAGTATTAAAATGCAGTATGAAATTGTATTTAAAAGTGATAGGATGTTCATGTTATACTTGCCTTCCTCAAAGTTCTCCTGCTGCTGCTCAAATTGCTCAGCAGAAAGGGGCTCCTGGTACTCGTCCAAAGGCTCAGCGTCTACTCACGATCGCAACACCAAGACATGGTCCAGCACATACACATACATGCAAACAAAGACAAAAGATAAGGAACAGTACAACATTACATAAAAACAGCACACAAAACTATGTTAGAACTGTTCTACACATTACAATGATCGCGTGAGCGTGAAAACCAACTAAAACGGAGCTAAGACGCGAAAACTAGAGCTAAAACAAGGTCTAGGGGCTTTTCTGTAAGAAAACAGGAGATTCTAAGCGGTTCTGCGCAAAAACTGAGGGTCTAAACATAATTAAAGGCTAGATCTGGGGTCTAACCCGCAAAAACACCAGGGATGGACTGCGGACCCAATTTCCAGAAAGCTCAGGGGGCTCCGGCGCTAAAAACAGGACCTAGTTGGAATTTCTTTTGAACAGGCATGGACTGCGGGTTGATTCCAGGAAAACAGAGGGACTCTTTAACAAACTGCGGGGCAATGGATGCTTGTTCTTGATGGTGACTGCATTCAGATCCCGATAATCAACGCACATTCTCTTCGCGCCATCCTTCTTCTCTACAAGCAATACAGGAAAAGCCCAGGGAGAGAAACTACGACGGATATAGCCCTTGGCTAGCAACTCGTCGACAGTCTTCTTAACTTCCTCATGCTCAACGGGTTCCATACGATAGGACCGCTTAGCAATAGGAGCTGTGCCAGGCAAGAGATCAATAGAAAACTCAATGTCACGATCGGGCGGCATACCTAGCAAATCATCCGGAAAGACATCCGGGAATTCAGACACCACGCGAGTACCATCCGTGGGTCTAGCCTCCATCTGACAAAGAATTCCAGAAGGTTCCGAAGCACTGACTGTGACATCCTGTCCATCCGGTGCTCACAAGTGGACGGTCCTCTGAGCACAATCAATCCTGACACCCCATCTAACAAGGGTCTCCATTCCCAAGATCACATTGATACCCTTGGTGTCTAGCACCATCAGATTTGCACTGAACTCTACCCCCCTTATGACAACACTGACTCTGGGACAGAAGATATGGGACCTCAACTGCCCTCCCGGTGAAGATACTAACATGCCCCTCTTTAATGTGCTAGTATGAACGCCATGATGCTCGACAAAAGACCGAGTAATGAAGGAATGCGTAGCACCAGTATCGAAAAGCACTGTAGCAGGGTGGGTATTGACCATGAACGTACCAATAACCACGTTAGGAGCCTCGGCCGCCGACTCGGCCATCACGTGGTTCACGCTGCCCTGGGATGGCGCCTTGGGCTGAGCTGGGCGCCCCTGCTGTCCAGACTGCGCCTTCCGGGGACAAACGTTGGCATAGTGTCCCTGCTCGCCGTAGTGAAAGCACGCCCGTGGGAATGCTGGAGCCTGCTGTCCGGCAGGAGGAGTAGGCACTCCCTGCCTTGGAGCTAGTGGAGCTGGTGGAGCTGAGCGTGCCGGAGGCGCTGGAAGCCTCTGGCCCTATCCCACCTACTGCTGCTGAGGACGACTGCTGCTGTCGCTGCTGGTACGACTGGATCTGCCTCTGCTGCTGCTGCGGCTGCTGCTGGTACTGGTACCGAGGCCGTTTGTTGCCACCGGACGTAGCAGGGACCATCTTCCTCTTCTTGTCCTCAATCTCTAGGCGCTTGCGCTCGGTGTTGAGGGCAGCGTCAACCAGCTGGTTGAAGTTGTCGAAGCGGTGGTTCATGAGCGCGTACTCCAGGTGATCATCCAGTCCTTCCCTGAAGCGCTCCTGCTTATCGCCATCATTGGCGACCTAAGCAGGGGCGTAGCGAGCAAGCTGGAGGAAACGATCACGGTACTCGGTCACCGTCATAGCTCCCTGAAATGATGATCACCGGAAAAAGAAAATGGAAATTACTCAGCATTTTCAATTTCACGAGGATAAACAAGGGTGGGCTTGAGCTCAAAAAGAAATTGTGGAAAGATTTTACTCCAATTTACCTGCTTAAGCGCAAGGAACTCCTTGGGCTTCATCTTCATCACTCCAGCAGGGATGTGGTGGTTCCTGAAACGCTCTCGGAACTGGACCCAAGTGAGGGCGTCGCGGTCCCGAGTTGGGTAAGACTCCCACCAATCAAGAGCTGAGCCTCGCAGCTGTCCTACTGCGTACAGAACTCGCTCCCTATCATCGCACTGAGCGACATCCAACTGGCGTTCCACTGAGCGAAGCCAGTTATCAGCGTGGAGTGGATCAGTCGCATGGGAGAATGTCGGCGGGTGACCCCTCAGAAAGTCCGCGCGCCTGTCACGGGGCTGCTGCGGTGGAGGAGGTGGTGGCTAAGCATGGATCTGCTGCAGAGCTTGAACAGTGTTGTTCAGAGTGGCCATCATCTGCATCTGGAGCTGAAAGAACTGCTCCGGAGTCAGAGGTGGAGGCATCGGCAGTGGCTGGTCGGTACTCTGGTTGTTCTGCCCCTGCTGGCCAGAACCGGTGCCGGTGCTCCTGGTGTTCACCATCTGTTTGCAGTAGAACAAAACTTATGAGAGACAGATATTGTACGATTTTGGAAAGAAGATCTGATAGGATAAAGTAAAGTAAAGAGTGTACGGTGTTAACCCCCAACGATCTATCTCAATTTTATTACTTAATTCAAGTTTTGCGTTAAAGTCGATTTGCATGAACAAGTTTAACTACTAGACTATGCAATCAACCAAAGATCCAAATCAAACATTTGCACAATCACAAACATTCAATATTCACATCTTAGCCGAGTTTATCACACTACTCGACTAACACACTCGTTCTAGCGCACTTTCATCGGGATGGCCTAAACTTATGGGGTTAGACGAGTTCAGGCCAACGTCTACGGAAAAGATCAAACTAATTCTCAGAAAATGCAGAGAGGGCTAGCAAAATCGAGGTTTAGAGCTCAAGGAATAGAAGGAGAAATGAATGTTTGAGTTTTGCGGAAGCAAGGCAAGCGAAAGGAAATCCCTAAACTTGACCATTTCCATCTAAGCTTCGTCCTACAGTCAACACGGCTCTGATACCAATTCTGTCATACCCGATTTATAAGAACATAAATCGAGCAATCATATATGCGGCAGGATCAAGTCACGCATATATACAACAGAATTATCAAGATATCACAACACGTATCTCGAAATAAAAGCATATAAATTATAAATGGATATCTTTATTACAACTGAATCAAGAATCAGTTCAAGGAATGCGGAAGCGTAAAATAAATACATGAAGAGTAGGGCGCCACATGGACGTCAACTTGGAAACAATGCCTAGAAATCGTCGAATCTGCTGATGTAGTTCTCCACGTCGCCTGGTACTAAGCAGCAGTCAAAGATATCCCAAGAGAAAAGAAGAGCAGAGAAGGCAAGTGTGAGTACAAAACTTGTACTCAACAAGTATAACACAAACTATGAGGCTCTACGGTTAGCTGACTCAACTGCATTAGCTTTTAATCTTGGCAAATTTTATTAAAGCTTTTTACTACAAGTGGATGAATTACCATAACCCAAATTACATAATAATTAATCAAAATTAACTAGGAGACTACTGAAAACCAAGCCACTCCACCAGCGGTAAACCCCACTAATCAGACGGAGGATCTGGGCCGCTCATGACCGTGAGCACAGCTAATATACCAGTTTTACACTCTCGAGAGGTTGCACAACTTTACCCACAAGTCGTGAGCTACACTAGTTGTTCATCACACTTCCTTAGGTGAGATGACTAGCAGCACACTACGAGACCGTTATAAAGGATCACGTTAGTAAGGTGTAACCGCTAAGGTTTCTGGATCAACAACGATGGGGCCCACCTCCGGGGGTACAAGACACACAGCACAGACCAAGCCGGAGGAGCAGGGACCATTGAAGCTTACCACCCCTCTTGCCCTGCAGGTAAGTTACTCCCAAACCAAAATGACCTAATTAGTAAGTCAAGACCGTCCCATTCCAGTCTTGTGGTTGTGCGGTTGTCCCAGGTTGTCGCTCTATGAACCGGTCCTTATGGAGAGTGGCCAACCAAGCACTAAGCACTGTGCTGGCCCCCTAAACCATGTTTCTAACAAAAACATATTTAAGGAGGCGTGAGCCGCTCAAGCACACAGCACAGAGGGCCACTCTCAGAATTAAGTTGCATATAACCATTAATCAAATTAATTAAAAAGGACCGAGATGGATGAGAGCGCAGCACCTAGCGCAACTAACCAAAATGCAACCCAAGGTATTTAAATAAAGGATAAGAGTGGCTAGGAAATCCTTATAGGCATACAGTATTAAAATGCAGTATGAAATTGTATTTAGAAGTGATAGGATGTTCATGTTATACTTGCCTTCCTCAAAGTTCTCCTGCTGCTGCTCAAATTGCTCTGCAGAAAGGGGCTCCTGGTACTCGTCCAAAGGCTCAGTGTCTACTCACGATCGCAACACCAAGACATGGTCCAAGGGCTTTTCTATAAGAAAATAGGAGATTCTAAGGGGTTCTGCGCAAAAACCGAGGGTCTAAACATAATTAAAGGCTAGATTGGGGTCTAACCCGCAAAAACACCAGGAAAGAACTGCGGACCCAATTTCCAGAAAGCTTAGGGGGCTCCGGCACTAAAAACAGGACCTAGTTGGAATTTCTTTTGAATAGGCATGGACTGCGGGTTGATTCCAGGAAAACAGAGGGACTCTTTAACAAAATAGCCAGACCGAACCGGTATCTACTAATCAGGATCGTTGGATCGAGATCTGGCGGCTCTGGCTTGCTCTCAGCACGATCTAATCTTGACCGTCCGCCTAGAATCCTGTGGTCCGGGGCAAATGGGCGCTCGGGACGGCGGAGGGGTCGCCGGAGTCCGGTTCCCGCGGCGGCGCCTCGCCGGCGTTGGCCGATCTCGGCCGTCCGGGCCCGGTTTTGGACGAGGTCTGGCCCTGGAGGTAGAGCACGACACGGTGAACACATCTATGCACCCCAGACGGTCGATTAGGGTTTGGGTCGGAGCTCACCACGGTGGGGGCGGCGCTGGCTCACTGCAACGAGGGGGACGCGCTCACGCAGAGGGAGTGGGGGAGGGAAAAAGGGCACGGCGTGTTCCTCACCACCCCTGGACTCTGCGACGGCGGCTAGCGGTCGAGGATTGGTGGCGCCGGTGTTGAATTGCGGCGGCGCAGGGGCTCGGGTCGACGGCGGCGCCACCCTCGGTTCGATCGGCGGCACGGCGGCGCAAGGCTCGGGGGAGGCTGGGTTGTGCAGAGGTGGCTGAGGGAGAGCGCGAGGGATGGCTGCGGCTAAGAAAAAGGGTGGGATGGCCTCGGCGTGCAGGTCGCCCGTGCAACGAAGCTCCCGCTTCTCACGGGATCGTTGCGGCTCGTCCCAATCCGAGCGCGGGCGCGCTTCCAGAAGGATCCAGGCGGGGGTCAAGGCCAGCGTGCGGCTCGGGCTGGGTGCAGCGCAGGGGAGAGGGCCCAGGGGTCTGGCAGAGCAGGGCCACGGCCAGCGACGGGCGGGCGGCCGGCGGGGAAGAAACAGGGGAGGGACGCAAGGAGGGGGAGGAGCCTGACCAGTGGGGCTGCCGAGTCAGAGAGAGAAGAAAGGGGAGAGCGAGCAGCTCGGGCCAGGAAGCTGGCGGCTGGGCTGAGCGTGGGGAGAGAAAGGAAAACGGGCCGCGCGGGGAGGGAAAGGGAAGTGGGGAATGGGCTGCTGGGGAGAGGGCCGGCCCAAGAGGGAGGAGAGGGAAAAAGGGCAGGCCAGGCTGCTGTTGGGCTGGCTTCTCTTCTCCTTTTCCTTTCCCTTTTCTATTTCTTTTCCTGATTTCCAAACTAAAATCCATTTGAATTCAAATGGAATTTGAATTCAACCTCAACTATTCAACCAAACAAAAGAAATGCACCAGCATGAATGCACAAACATATTATTCCTAAAATAAATTTTATTTCTTGGTATAATTTTATTAGGTTAAATGCAAACTACGCACAATAAATCTTTAGAAAGATAATGGAGCCAATTTAAATCCATTATAAATCTTGAAAATTTACATTAGGGTGTTACACGGTGGTTCGACGGAGAACCGAGCCGGTGCGGCGAGGTCCTGAGGCGGCGGCAGCGAACGGCGGTCGGAGTGCAGGAAGGCGGCGAAGAAGTGGCTAGGGAGCTTCCACGCGTAGATGTAGTGCTGGTGGTGAGCTTGGTGAGGGCCAAGAGGGGGCGGAGCGGCAGGACGACAGTGACACCGAACGGCGGTGGTGAAGAGGATCGCCGGCGCGGTGTTCTGGGTGGCGTAAGCGCGAGAGGATGGAGAAGAACTGGCTATGGAGCTTCGGTGGGATGGGGCGGTGCCAGGGAAACACCGGGTTGCGAACGTGGGGCCACGGAGTTGGCTAACGGCGGCGAGCAGAGAGTGCGGCGGTGGTCTGGCGGCGGTGCTGAGCGGAGAAGGAGCCGAGAAGCGAAATGCGGCCGCACGAGGTGGTAAAAGAAGTCGAGGAGGGCTCCTAGACGTGAGGCGGAACCAAGAAGGGGTACGGGCGAGCTGGAGTAGCTGCTGGCGACCGGCGGCGTGACATGGCGGCTGCGGGCGACGGCGGCACGACGTGGCGGGGCGGGTTAAAGCCAGCAGGGTCGGGCGATCGGCGGGCGGGCGAGCTGGAGGGCCAGGTCGTGGGGTTAGAGCGGTGAGGGATAGCTGGCAGCACGGGAGATCGCCAGCAAGGGGCGGCCGGTGGTGCAGCAGCGAAACAGAGAGGAAGGGGAGAGAGGAAGACGATGGGGACTTGTTCACAATTTTTCAAAAGTTCAAGGGGTTCACTATGAAGTAAGGTTTTCTTTCAAACCATAGCCCAAATGAAAATATGCCCAAAAGCAAAAGTGTAGAGTTAAAAAGATCTACAACTTTTCTTTAAGGGTCAGTTTCAAAAGAGTTAGGGTTTTGAAACTATTTCAAAATCCGACAAACTATCAAATTTCACATAAAACCTATTTAAAATTCATATTCCAATTGAAACCTTATGGTTTCTTATAGTGGTTTAAAAGTAAATTCTTGCCTTTACAAAACTAACCCTCATACAAATTGAAATTACCCTGTCGTCAAAAATACCCTTTACTTGCATTTAGATTTTAAAAGCATTTATCAAAGCAACACACACTTCGTTCCAACAAGCACAGCATATACTAGAATTTAGCATGCCTATCTCCTAAGTACCTGAATATCACAGCCTTCCCCCTTAAAAAAAATCTCATCCCGAGGTTCCGGAATAGAATGAAATCAGATGATTAGATATGTAGATTGGCTTTAAGAACGTCTGGAAAGTTGTGTTGGAGATATGACTCAGTTTCCCAAGTCGCTTCTTCTTCAGTGTGATAGTTCCACTGAATTTTTAACATCCTGACGGTCTCTATTCTTGTGCTTCTTTCCTTGGTATCCAGTATTCGGATCGGGTGCTCAGTATAAGACAGATCTGATTCGATTTCGATGGCTTGTGAATCGATAATCTCGATAGGGATTTTGATGCATTTCCTAAGTTGAGACACATGGAAGACATTATGAATGGCTGCTAGTTGAGGAGGAAGTTGAAGATGATAAGCTGCGGGTCCACAGACTTTGAGAATTTCAAAAGGTCCAACATATCAAGGAGCGAGTTTTCCTTTTATGCCAAACTGTTGAATACCTCTGGTAGGAGATACTCGGAGATATACGAAGTCACCAACTTCAAACTGTAATAGTTTTCTTCGTTTGTCCGCATAGCTCTTTTGTCACAATTGGGCTGCCTATAGATTACTTTGAACTATCTTCACTTTCTCTTCTACTTCAGTAACAAGATCGGGTCTAAAGATTTTATGTTTGTCTGCTTGAGACCAACTCAAAGGAGTGCGGCATCGGCGACCGTACAATGCTTCAAATGGAGCCATCTTGAGACTCGATTGATAACTGTTATTATAGGAAAATTCTGCCAAAGCTAAGCATTTGTCCCAATTCTTGTCATACTGGATTATACAGGCTCTAAGCATAACCTCTTGGATTTGATTTACTCTTTCTGTTTGTCCGTCAGTCTACGGATGATATGCGGAGATTCGAATTAACTTGGTTCCAAGAGAATGTTGAAGTTGCTCCTAGAAACGAGCAATGAACTATGCTCCACGATCAGAAATTATCGTCTTAGGTACTCCATGGAGACGAATGATTTGGTCAAGATATATCTCGGCATACTTTTTAGCATTGTAAGTAGTATGTACGGGAAGGAAATGGGCGGTTTTGGTTAATCGATCAATGATTACCCATATAGAATCATGTTTTTGGGAAGTGTTGGGTAAACCAACAATAAAATCCATACTGATATCTTCCCACTTCCAAGAAGGAATGGGTAAAGGTTGAAGAACACCAGCAACCTTTAAGTGACTGGCTTTAACTCTTTGACAAATTTCACATTCCGAGACATACTTTGCAATCTCTCTTTTTATGCGAGTCCACAAGAAGTTTTGTCTCAAGTCTTGGTACATCTTGGTACTGCTGGGGTGCAAGGAAAACTTGGACAGATGTGCCTCGTCCAATATCCGCTTACGAAGCTGATGGTCCTTGGGTACAACAATATGCCCATTGAACCATAGAATCCCTTTGTGATCCACTTGGAAACACTTGTACTTTTCCTCTCCTTGGGCTAGCATCTGCTTGATGATGTTGACACCTTCATCATGCTGTTGTGCCATGATGATGCTATCCTTAAGTGTAGTCTCAACTGCGATATGATTTAAACTACCTTGAGGAATAATCTCAAGATTGAGTTTTCTCATTTCGCAGCAGAGAGTTTCACTAAAGGTTTCTACTGATAAGCAAGAGCAGTGCGCCTTGCGGCTAAGTGCGTCCGCAACCACATTGGCCTTGCTTGGATGATAGTGCACTTCTAGATCATAATCCTTTATAAGTTCCAGCCAACGTCTTTGCCTCATATTTAGATCTGCTTGCATAAAAATATACTTGAGGCTCTTATGGTCTGTATAAATGTTGCACTTAATACCCATCAGATGATGTCTCCAAATTTTAAGTGTATGAATAACAGCTGCCAGTTCAAGATCATGTGTAGGATAGTTCTATTCATGAGTCCTGAGTGCTCGCGATGCATAAGCAATTACTCGATTGGCTTGCATAAGTACACAACCAAGTTCAATGCTCGAAGCATCACAATAAACGTCAAAAGGTTTAGAATTATCTGGTTCAGCCAAAATTGGAGCAGTAGTGAGATGTGCTCTTAGGGTGTGGAATGCTTCTTCACATTTCTCATTCCATGAGAATTTAACTCCTTTCTTCAGTAGTTCTGTCATGGGCTTGGCTATTCTAGAAAAGTCAGGGATGAAACGATGATAATAGCCAGTTAGACTAAGAAAACTGCGGATTTGATGGACTGAAGTAGGAGGCTTCCAATCACAGTACTTCCTGTACTTTACTCGGATTGACGGATATATTGTCACTCGAGATGGTGTGACCTAGAAATTTAACTGTATCCAACCAAAACTCACACTTGGAGAATTTGGCATATAAACGGTGGTCTCTCAATCTCTGAAGAACCACATGGAGATGTATTGCATGATCTTCTGGGTTTTTGGAATAGATCAGGATATCATCGATAAATACCACCATGAATTTATCAAGCTCTGGCATGAAGACTGAGTTCATAAGATACATGAAATATGCTGGTGCATTGGTAGACCAAAAGACATAACCATATATTCATATAGTCCATATCTGGCGGAAAATGCCGTTTTTGGAATATCACTAGGTCTGATCATTATCTGATGATATCCAGAGCGAAGGTCAATTTTAGAGAATACCTTGGCTCCGGCTAATTGATCGAACAAGATGTCAATGCGGGGAAGAGGACATTTTTTTGATGGTTACCGCATTGAGAGGGCGATAGTCTACACATAGTCTTAGACTATTGTCCTTTTTCCTCACGAATAGGGCTGGGCATCCCCATGGTGAAGCACTTGGACGAATAAAACCTTTATCAAGGAGGTCCTGAAGTTGAATTTTCAATTCGGCCAGTTCATTCGGTGGCATACGATATGGCCTCTTTGAGATGGGGGCTGTGCCGGGCTGTAGCTCTATAATGAATTCAATGTCTCTATCTGGAGGCATCCCAGGCAAATCATCCGGAAAAACATCTGGGTACTCACATACAATAGGAATGTCCTCTAGCCTGATTCCTTCTACAGCATAGGCACAAGAGTTGATGCACTTTCGTCGTGAGAGATAAAGAACAGTAATGCCTTGGTAGGGTGAGTCTATCTCAACTGCTCGGGAAGAGATATCTAATGATACTCGGTGTCTAGTCATCCAATCCATGCCTAGTAGGATATCCATTCCTTCTAGATCTAACACAAGTAAATCTGTCTTTACAAGATTAAGTCATTCCTTGAGTTTGGTATTCAGGCCACGACGAAAACGATCTCGCTTCTTGGCATCGGTATTTGCATGATAACCCGCATATTGACACACGTGATTGAAGACCTATGCGTACTGCATTACAATGCGGGTTCCCTAGGTAAGAGCTAAGAATTCATTGAGCTTACGCTCAATAAGTCCTTCAGGAATATGATGCGCCCTAAAGGCAGTCCGAAACTCTTCCCATGTGACTACATGTCCTTCTGGCTGCATGGCATAATAATGATCCCACCAAATGCGGGTAGTACCGTGAAGCTGCTGTGTTGCGAAAAGTGCCTCATTTGCTTCTAAACATGGTGCAGATAGTAGCACAAACTTGGACTCAATAGTACGGAGCCATGCATCGGCGTCGAGAGGCTCTTCAGTCTTGTGGAAAAATGGAGGCTGTGTGCTGAAGAAGTCCTGATAACCGGCAGATGGAGGTTCATCCTGACCTTGGTGCTGGTGATGGAATTGGTTCATCTGTGCCTGCACTAGATGATTAAGTAGTTCAGTCTACCGTGCCATTACATCTGCCAGATTTGGGGGTGATGGTGGCGGTTGTTGGGAACCGCTAGCCTGGTCCGCCCTGAAACCTTCAGGGGTTCCACACATAGCGCCAACCATCAGAAGAATGCAAGATATCCATTAGAAATCACCAATACTTGTTTCCTTTTTTAGAAATATACCGCACAAAAATAAAACATATGGAGATTGTGCAACAGATTGATAGCTCAAAAGATAACCGGACAGGAACTCAGGCTATAGATCATAACTGGTGGTCATTATGTTACATCGCAGTAGTCTACTAGTTACCATCAAGCCATACCGACACACGCCACATATAATACAACAAGTGGCCCTTAGGTCAAACTAAACTACTCACTCCCTATGTCACACTATTCTACACTAAACACATCTATGAGATCGATGATACGGATGAATTAGAAATCGTCGAGGTCGCCCACAGAAGACTGGCTGCTACAAGAAGAACGATTGGGCTGAGGATTAGGTTCTGGATCTCCATGCTCGGAATCGAGATCTGAAACTCCTTCAATCTCTTTGGGATCTTCTTCCTCATCTTCACTCTCAGGCTCCTCAGGTACATCAAGAGGTACCGGCTGCTCTTGGAGCACATTGATGTGGGCGATGGCATCATCTAGCTCAAGGGTGAGGTCGTGGACTTGCTCCTGGAGGAACTCAATGATGGTGTTGCGCTGAATGATTAATGTGTCACTCTCAACAATCTGATCCTCTCGGTGAATGATGGTTTCATCCCACTGTGCGATAACTTCATTTTTGGCCGTGATCGTAGCTTAGAGCTCTTCGATCTGAGTAACTTGTTGGTCAACATTTATGTGATGACTTTGGACTATGCTGGTCAGCTCGTTCATACCGCGGTGCTGAAGTATCTGATAGTGGCGCTGTACATTCATGAATCTGATCATAATACATAACGTCTATTCGGCCAGATCTCCCAGCAAATGGCCACCATGTGATATTCAGAAAACCCACTCGGGGTCACGAGAATCTGCAGCAGGGAATAGGCCAATAGGATACACGGCAACTTCTTCCGGATGTTGGTTGCAGAAAGTATTGATAGCTTCAAGGGCTGCTGCTTCTATAGTGTCAACGAGGTGAAAACAAACGACATTAATCTCGATGGGCTGCCATAGAGAACGAAAAGGATGTTGAGGGATAGTCATCTTCACTCTGCACCGAGGAACACCCTCTTCAATATACTCAACTCCATCGTACTGTGGTTGCTCGCTGTAGCAAAATAACTGAAGTGACTCCCACAAAAGACGTGGAAAACCCTCCCAATTCAAATGGTGAGATTGAAGGTTTTCAACAAATAGTTGAATGGAATGTGAGTTAGATGCATGGGATGGCTGGAATGCAACTACCCTGCTGAGAACTCATAAGGTAAATGGAACAAGACAACCGATTCTTATAACCATAAAGACTGGAAATTAGATGGATGTTATAGATCTTGAGAATAAAGCAATAGATGCCAAGACTCTCAACTAAGGCTGTCACAAGAATCCTATCAAAACTGCACTGGAGATAGACAATGCTCTATACGTTCTTAAAAGAACAACACATTTAATGCATTCACTGTGTTTGATCATGGATTATGCATGCACGTACTATCCGACCTCACAACCAAAAACAACTGCCAAATATCTTTGGACTTACATGGTTAATTTTGATGGCACAATACATACATCTCTCCCTATAATAACTAGTCAATAAATTCTATCCATCTTAACCTATTAATCGTGGTTAATGTACCTGCAGAAAACCACAGTTGTATATCACGAACCTTTCATGCCAGCATGTCATGAAAGCATCCCCAAACATTACTGTTCACTATAGAAACAGTATCCATACAATTCCCGCCATACGGACGATGTTAACATATGTTACATCTGCAACGTATTCACGGGGGTACCGTATGAAACGGGGGTATGAACAGCGATCACCATACCCTGTGCCTAACCAATATGACCAACTTATTGTTGATATATTGGCAGCATCTCAAGTAAGCCACTGCTTGAGAAATAGTGTTCGGTTCACATCACCGACGGGAAGTCCAATCTCTCTCAGTTGGCTGAGGATTCTTACCTTCTTACCTCAACATCGAATACGTCATTACAGAATATAAGGTTAATTGTGCTTGAAAGTAAGTTTTTACATAAATGTAGTGCTAGAAGTTAGAGTAGTACTATAAGCGTACTGTATATATATATTAGTAGCCACCTGATAACTCCCATATAAACCCTTAGGGCTTTACGATCTAAGCACAAACCTTAACGAGTCCAACGTAATTTGTAAACTCTTTTGTTAAACAAATTATTATTCTGAAAGCATTTTTAAGAGCTGCTGCAATCTGTAAGCGTAAACCTACAGCTCTGATATCAGCTGTGGCAGAACCGCCTGAATTATTCCGGTTCAAGTGCGCAGACCATCGCTATATAGACGCAGGATCTCATCGCACTTCAAACGGAACAACTCATTGGTCTATCGGGTCATCACCCGATTCAACCACGGTTACACAGGATTGATGTAGGTTTACCTCGCACGAAGGCGAGTCCAGTCTTACAACAGCTCACAACTTTTACACCACAGGATAATTAAACATTATTACATAGAGGTTTTATTTTGTCCTAACTAATACAAATTTATACAAGTATTGTTCGAAACTTCAAGTTTATCAAATAGTATTTAGAGTTGGTAGCGGAAGCAACACGCGACTACATACATCGCAGAGGTAGGCACCACACTTAGCCCAAAGTATGGTGTTACATCGCAGGGTCATTGCCGGCCGGGGACGGATCCCATTCCATGGACCAGCCAAGCAGAACATTGCTGGGCCAAGTCAGACTATCTTCTTGAGTCACGAATGACATACCTGAAAACCATATTACTAGCAAGGCTGGGTATACTAATACTCAGTAAGGCTTACCCAACCTTTGGGTATACTTAGCCCATAACTAGACCATGATAGGTTGAACGGCTCTAGTTTTGTTTTGCTGAAAAGCAACAAAGGGTATGTCCTTACTTTCATATTTTAGCTTTCAAATTCTAGCTTCTTTTAATCAGTCTAGGTAAGCACCTATACTAGTCAAGCAAGGTAGATATTACGCATAAATTAAAAAATATTCCATTAACTGTTACTGTTATTACTCTATGTGGTAGAAGTATCAAGTAGTCTCAATCTCCGCTTGAAATGGACGATTCTGAATCAAATTTCATAACCTTGCAAGGGATGCTAACTCACACGCTCGGAAACTTTCCTTTCCGGGCAACCATTCCCATCTTATTCCGGGGCATGGATCAGGGCCACCACAAGTGACTGCAGACCCATACGCACATCCAAGGTGCAGGACATACGTCTACAGTGAGACTGTATGACCGTACTCCTGTCTGCTACGCAGAACGTATTCCCACACGTCGGTGCGTGTTTGCAACAAGACCAAAATTCGAGTGGTGGCGTAAGTCCACTAGCCAGGCCAATCAGGTAATAGGCTTACCGCGTACCATATTTACGGTATGTGGCTAGTACTTCCAAATACTTGACCACCACTACCACACACTGCGACCTTAGCAAACTTAAACCAACATAGACGGGTACCATTCCAATTCATGGTGCTGCACATAATCCCGTCCGTGATCCTTATAGTGATTGGAAAATAGTAAACAATCAATTCCTATATTGCGCGAGTGACAGGAAATCACTCGACTTCTGTCGGTCCTATTAGTAGAGCATCTACTCGATAAGGACTCAAAAACATTACATAGGTTCCTAGGTTCATGCAACTAGGGTTTCATAACAACTCCTAACACTTAATGCATAAGATAGATATATAGTAATATAAGTGCATAATTTAAAATACTAGGTTATGCACTGGGGCTTGCCTTCTTGGGTGGGGCTGGGGTCTGGAATGTCAATAACTTCCGAACTTTGGTTCGGGGCTTCAGTAAGATCTTCGGCGACGTGCACTTGGTCTTCAGATATACCCTGCTCGGGTTCCGGGACCAAATCGTAGGTTCCGTCCTCAAGCGTCGTGGATTCAATATGATATGCAATGATTTAAATTAAGTGATTATTAAGTTAATAACTTTCCTTCACGATAAAGTTGCAATCCAATAACTCACATTCAAAGCATCACAAAGCAAGGATTTGAATTCCAAGAATTTCAACTTACTTATGGTACATTAAACCAATTAACTCTACTAGCATCATAATTAATTTCTATAGCTTCCAGCATAGGAATACTGAGGTTAAGAATTTAACCACACACACTTGAAGTTGATACAAGGCTCCAGTTAATTTTTTTAATATTTTTAAACCTATCAGAAAAGTGGTACAAAAATGAACAAATTCAAACTTAAGATTACAAGTTTTATTTTTTTAGTTTGAAATCTACAATGGCTCATGTTCTAAATTTTGGTAAGTGTGTTCACCTCTATCAGATGAGCTTGCCATAAATTTTTCATAAATTTTTGAAGAAAGAAACTAAGGTATTTGAATTAAATTCAAACTTCAAGTTTAAATCAAAACCTTATGCTAAAAAGTGCTATAAAATTATTCAAAATTTACTATGAATCACTCAACATCAGAACAACATATAGTAAAAAGATCTAAGCATGAGAGCATCAGTAACATGCTTGAATAAATTAACTTTATTTCAAGCTTACTTTGCACAAATTTAAGTGAGTTCAAGTTAGAGTTCAGTATTGATGGTGAAATTTGCACACAATTTCACTCATATCACATACAAGTTGCATACCAAAAATCACATGAAATAAAGCTAGCATGCAAAAGATACATACAAGATTCCCATTTTGTTAAACTTTAAAATAACACTTAAAGCATTAAGTTTCAAACTAAACTTTAGTAACAAAAGTGGTAGAATTGGACTTCTAGAGTATAACCAAACTGGTTTGACAATTTTTGGATTTTTCTGTGAATTTCTACAGATTTTCAAAGCTGCTGATTTGAATGGAGGGGGTACTGATATTTTGCAGAGTAGACCCTAGAAAGAAAAGAATGTCTGCAATTGGGTACCTGACCGGTTTGAACCGAGGGACAGCAACGACGGCGGTAAAATTCCTGTGAGGAGGATCACCGGCGGTGAGGGGGAAGTGGGGGAAAAGCTTCAGGAGCTCACGGCGGGCTCAGGGGTGGCCGGAATCGAAGAAGGAAGGTGCGGAGACGGCGGTTCGACGGATAACCGAGCCGGCGCGGCGAGGTCCCGAGGCGGCGGCGGCGTTCCAGCGACCGGAGTGCAGGAAGGCGGCGAAGAAGTGGCTAGGAAGCTTCCACGCATAGATGTAGTGCTGGTGGTGAGCTCGGTGAGGGCCAAGAGGGGGCGGAGCAGCGGGACGACGGTGACACTGAATGGCGGCGGTGAAGAGTGTGGCAGAACCGACCTGAATTATACCGGCTCAAATACGCGAGTCCACTCCAGAGGGCTCCAACGTGCTTCAAACGGTATAATCCCTTGGCCTGTCGGGTAACGTCCCGATAAACCACCGATACACAGGATCATATAAAGTTACCTCACACGAAGGTGAGTCCAGAGATACATTCACCAACATATTTTTACATCACAGGGATTTACATTACAAGAGTTTTCAAAAGCAGTACATTACAAACTGCTAAATCTATGGTTTTTGGCAGCGGAAAACATACGCGATGATTATGACACGTCGTCAAGATGGATGTCATGCTAAGCCCAGGCATGACATCACTCGGTACCACCAATGTTGGTCAGGGACGGATCCCATTTCACGGACCAACCTCCTGGAAAAGCACAGGGCCAAGGCAGGAGAAGAGTAGGGTCTTCAAGGACTATACCTGAAAAACATGTAACTAGCAAGACTGAGTATACTAATACTCAGCAAGGCTTACCCGGTTATGGTATACTTAGCCATGTAACTAGACTTATGAAGGCTTTTAGCTCTGGGTAGAGTTTTTAGCTGAAAAGCATCAAAGAGTAGATCCTTAATGTCAACTTTTAGCTTTCAAGTTCTATGTGATTATTCATTCTAGGTAGGCACCTATAGCTATTCAAGCATGGTATAATTTTTAACCAAACATCATCTTTGATAATCATATGATTACTCTTATTACTCAATGTGGAAAAGGGGGTAAGCAGTCTCATGCATCGTGAGAGGCGGACGATTCCTGAATCGAAATTCAACCTTGCAAGGTAAACCTAACTCACACGCTTGGAACACCACAGGGTCGTTCCAAAGCAACTGTTTGCCTTTCATTCCGACTCGTGGACAGGTCCACCACAAGCGACTGCAGGACCATACGCACTTCCAAAGTGCAGGACGTACGTCTGTAGCGCGACTACAAAACCCGTACTACTGGTTGCCCTTGCAACACGTATTCCCACACGTCGAACATAAGTAACCAGAAGAAGCAAGACGAGTGGTGGGAGGTATGTCCACTCCTCGGGCTGATTGGTTACTAGGCTTACCGCTTACCATATTTTGCGGCATGTGGTTAGTACTTTCAAACACTTAACCCGCACTTCCACACGCTGCGACCTTAACAGATTCAACAACACAGACGGGGTATCACCTCAACCATGATACCTCACAAAACTCCCGTCCGTCATCCTTATAGTGATAACAGGAATGTAAACATTACAACTCCTATATCGCACGAGTGACAGGAAATCACCCGACTTCTACCGGCCCTATTAGCATAGCAGCTGGTCGGACTCAAGTACTAGTATCCATCACATTGGTTCCTAGGAGAATGCAACTAGGGTTTGAAGCAATTTCTAAGAACTTAATGCATAGAATACGTAAATAAATATAGATTGCAATGTAATTAAAATAGTGGGTTATGTCCGGGGCTTGCCTTTATTGGTGGGTCTGAAGTCAGAAATGTTAACATCTTTCGAACTTTGGTTCGGGGCTTGCGATATTCCTTGGTGACGTTCACTTGATCTTCAGACATATCCTTTGTAAACTCCTGGGAAAACTTGTACGTACCGTCACAGAAGTAGTCGTATCTACATGCAATGTAGCATTACACTCAAAGTGTGTATATAAAACTATTTCACTTCACAACAACGTTGCAATTCAACATCCATTTAACATATTACTCACATAACATCCAGAAAGACCTGAGCTAAACTTAGACCGAGCTTAAGAGGGACAACTAATTAGAATCGGTTGCTCGTTGAAGATCACAATAGAGCCGATTGGAAACAACGGGGGTTTAGCCGATGGAAAGGTGCATCGGTTGTGCTTAACAGAGGCGTGTCTACTGTACTATCCTACTAATCTAGGGTTGTGTATTTTGACCTGTGTAGCTAATTGAAGTGTGGTTAAGGGTATGTGATCGATAGATATATAGCCGATTTCTTAGCCGATGAATCAGCTGATGGAAGTGTGTGGACAAGGATGAGGAAACTAAGGATTGATCGGCCATATTTGACCGATACGGAAAACGACTAGAATCGGCTTGGATCGGCCGATAGCAAGAACCCGAAGATCGTGTGTGCACCTCAACTTGATTGGCTATGTGATAGCCGATATAGGACGGAACAACAGAATGTTACCGGCAGTAGCCGATACTAGAAAGATAACAACCGTTTCAGCTAACCAGCCGATGGTAGAAGCATCGACTGACAGCCGTTACACAGGAACATTATATACTTAAAGAAAACAGATGCTAAGTGGCTGGGTTGATAACCTGCCACTGAAGTTTAACTGTCAAGACGTATTAGCTAAGCAGTAGATGCACACAGACTGACAAGGATCTATATACGACAAGGAACTTAAGGAAACAGCAATCAAGACGAGGACAATGTCTTGATGGTAGGGACATGAGCTCTAGGGTGATAGGATTAACTAACTGTCACACTTCTCCACTTTAAACATACACCCTATAATTTATCTTCCAGCTACAACACATGCATACAATATAAGGTACAAACAAAGTATTCATTTCTTAGTATTCAACCTAGATCACAATTCAAAGACTTTCACTCAAAATCATAACATAAAACTTGCAGATTTCGACCTAGGGTTTCAAACAAAACTGATTTTGTACTTTTATGAACTTCTTACAGAAATCTATAAAATGTAGAAGTTCATTGATTGAAAATAAAGAAGACTCTGGAAATCTTACAGAAAACACCCTAGAACTTTTCTAAAATGAAGCAATTTAAGTCCCTGGTCCGGGAAATAGATAACAGAAAATTAACGACGATATTTCGGTAAAGGAGTCGCCGGCATTAAGAAGATTCAGTGAATCAGGGCAAACCTTGGGGTAGCCTTGGTTATGAAGAAGAACACGCGGAAAGTAAATTCCCACGGTGAATAGGATCGGCGACGAGAAGAGTTCGACGATGACGAGATTCCATGAGTGACGAAGAAGCTCGCCGGGGGTTGTAGTGGTTAGAGAATGGTCGAAGAATTAGTCTTCGCGGTGACTCGTGGTTTTGCTCGGCGATCGACGAAGAATAGGAGCTGCTGGATGTCGTGGATCCCTAGGACCAAACGATAGAGCCGAATTGGTTCGTTGGGACAACTCCGTTGTGAACCTCCAGGGTCCAACTGCTCACGAGCTAAGCCTTCTTTTGCTCACGCACGTGTGTCGCTAAGACACGGTCGGCACACCCGCGCAGTTGCTCCTTTCGAATTCGCCGCGCTATAAGCGCTTCCCCGCCTCCGCTAGGATCGAGGTCTACTCGCACCTGGCCACCTCCAAACTCTCCACGAGTAGTCCGCAGTGCCGCCGGACTTCGCCCGTTGCCTTCTCCTCGACGGCCTCCAGTGTCCATCACGCGCGACCCTCCTGCACACCAACTCGGTCGCGGCTTGAGCTCGCCCAGCGAGAACACCACCACGCGTTGCATGCCGCCACCCTGCACGTCGTTGCTCGGCACGTCGTTACCCTGCACAGTTACTCCTCTTCTCTTGTTGTCGGACCCGCGCTTGCTCCGGTTTTGCCAAATCGCTTCCGCGCACGCCCGAACCGCATGCGTTCTTGGCCCGCGTCATGTCTTGCTTACACCGTCCGTCTTCTGCTCGCACGCCGCCATGCCGGTCCTCTTCTGCTCGCGCGCTGTCACGCCGTGAGCTTCGCTCCAGCGCCGCCTAGCTTGCGTGCCGCTCACGCGTTTGAATCCGCTCTGCGCGCCAACACCATGCGCTCACGCGTGCCATTGCTTCCTCGGGCCACCTGTTCCAGTGCCGCCAATATCTGTGCCCGCTCTGCTCTGCCGCGCACGCGTTCGCCCTGCACTCCAGCGCCTGGGGCCACTCGCGTCCACGCCGTCCTCTCCCATACGCCGCCGCGTGCACGCTCGCGCCGTACCTGCACAGCGCCCGCGTTCATGAGTCCATACTTCAACGCCACCCGAACCGCCCCCGCGCCGGCTCGTTCCCGCGCGCCTCCACACCTGCTCGCGTGCCAGGGCCTGTCCGTGCCGTGTGCTCACGCTCAGCGCCTGCACTGCCCGCGCACGCGCCCCACACGTTCCTGCCCAGATTTACGTCCGCCGCCAGCACCATGCCTGAGCCGTTCCTGCTCCGTTCACCACCGTGCGCCAGCTCGCGAGCCACCGCGCCGCGCCTGCCTCCGCGTGCTGCCGGCCTGCCGCCCGCGCGCTCCACCAGAGCCGCGCCACCGCCTGGGCCCTGCGTCAGCCGCGGCCCGCGCTCCCTGGCCAGCCTCCGCCTGCGCCAGTGCCTACCGCGGCCTACCCAGTGCCTGCCGAGCCGCCGCCACTCCTCCAACTTCCGCTCGCCTCGCGCCTGGGCCACGCGCTGCCCCTGGGCCCGCCCGCTCCGCTCTCCCGCGCGCTGAGCCGAGCCGCCGCGCGCTCCGCCCCAGCGTGCCTCCGCCTGGATCTGCAGCCGCCAGCCGCACAACTCGCCTGCCGCCATAGCTGCTGGACGCGCCCGGACGATCCCTGCGCCTGCTGCTCCCTGCGTCTGTGGATGAGAGAGAGAGGGAGGGGAAAAAGAAGAGAAAGAGAGAGATGGGTGGCCGGGTGAAAAGAATCACGAGGAGTGCCAGGATAAGGGAGAGCAGAGAGGAAGGACAAGTGGGATTCTCCAAGGGCATATACACAAAATAAGAGAACTGCAGGGGCCTATTTGTAAAACAAAATTTCCCGTTGATTTAAAACCCAAATGAAGAAATGCCCAAAACGAAAGTTGGAGAGTTTTTCAAACTCTACAACATTGCTTTAGGGCTCAAATTCAAAAACTCAAAACTTATATTTTTACACGTGAATCTTTGAACAAAAGTCAGATTTGAATTGTTTGTCCTAAAGAATGAAATTTTATAAAATTCAGGACCTAAATGCAAGCATTTATGACACCTCATGATGATAGGATAGACTCGTCATAATGATTGGATAGACATGTCATGATGACTTGCATCTTTTACACTTTAGTCCTAAGTAATTTTGAAAGTTACTTTTGTAAATCAAACATTTGCATAAAAGGACTTGTACTTTTATAAAATTACATAAACACCCTTACTTTTACCATTTTACCCCAAACTTTTTACACACTTCACCACACACATTTCAAATTAAACTTTTGAAGAAATATATATTTTTACAAGACATAAAGTAAGAAAAACACATTTCACTTATTTTGAAATTACCCTAATCCAAATACATTTTGCAAAAACAACCCTAGGTTTTTCTGTAATTACAAAAATACCCTTTTTACTTGTACTTTTAGATTTTCAAAAGTTTCACATAAACATACACAAGCTTTACACTTAACAAACATATATTTCACACTAACAAAATATATGCCTAGCATTACAAATACACGAACTGTCACAAAGAGGATCGCCGGCACGGCGTTCTGGGCGGCGTAAGCACGAGACGATGGAGAAGAACTAGCTATCGAGCTTTGGTGGGATGGGGCGGTGCCAGGGAAACACCGGGTTGCAGACAAGGGGCGGTGGAGTTGGCTAATGGCGGAGAGCAGAGAGTGCGGCGGTGGTGTGGCGGCGGTGCTGAGCGGAGAAGGAGCCGAGGAAGCGAAATGCAGCCGCACGAGGAGGTAAAAGAAGTTGAGGAGGGCTCCTAGACATACGACATAACCAAGAAGGGGTATGGGCAAGCTGGAGCAGCTGCTGGCGACCGGCGGCGCGACGCGGCAGCTGCGGGCGACGGCGACACAACGTGTCGGGGCGGGCAAAAGCCAGCAGGGTCGGGCGAGCGGCGGGCTGGCGAGCTGGAAGGCCAGGTGGTGGGGTTAGAGCAGCGAGGGGCAGCTAGCAGTGCGGGAGATCACCGGCGAGGGGCGGCGGGCGATGCAGCAGAGAAACAGAGAGGAAGGGGGGAGAGGAAGACGACGGGGACTTGTTCACAATTTTTCAGAAGTTCAAGGGGTTCACTGTCAAGTAAGGATTTCTTTCAAACCATAGCCCAAATGAAAATATGCCCAAAAGAAAAAGTGTAGAGTTTAAAAAGATCTACAACTTTGCTTTAAAAGTCAGTTTCAAAAGAGTTAGGGTTTTGAAACTATTTCAAAATCCGACAAACTATCAAATTTCATATAAAACCTATTTAAAATTCACATTCCAATTGAAACCTTATGGTGATTCTAATTCTTACATTGGTTTAAAAGTAAATTCTTGCCTTTACAAAACTAAACCTCATACAAATTGAAATTACCCTACTGTCGGTGTTTTACCAGCTGCCCACCGAGGGGTATACCCAAGATGGTAAGTTTTAGGTGAGGAGACGCCAAGATCAGGAGCTCGAAGGTGCAAGGAACACAAGATTTAGATAGGTTCGGGCTGCGAGGCGCGTAATACCCTATGTCCTGTATGGTGATTTGTATTTCCTTGGGTGTTGATGTTGTGTTTTGATTGGGTCCCTACCCCCCTTATATATCCAGGAGGTCAGGGTTAAATGGATCTAGTCAATACTAGCTAAGGAATCGTACCAGAATATATCTCGAATAGATTCCTTCTGTATCGACTAGCTTTATCTCCTACTCAAACGAGTAGAAAACAACTTAAATAAGAGATAAGGCGGGCTTTATCTCTTAACCCTGTTTAAACTAAGTTATGTGCACAGCGCCGTGGCCCCGGGTCTAACAAGCACCCGATCTCTTCGTAGCTGAGTACTGCAGCCTTCTCGAGTACTTTCGAAGTAGCCTTCGGCTTCTTGCAAAGCTCCATCTTGAAGTTCTTCTTCGAGTACTTACTTGGCTGCATCGAAGCTAGGAGGTGCTCATGCCCCGAATTATTTCTTTGGTATGGTGTGCGATTGAAAAATCGCACTTCATATGAAGTAGCCCCCGAGCCTTAGGTTGAATCGGAGAATCAGGCTGAGGGTCGCATTAGTCTTGAATCTTCCTTACTTACTTTTTCAAATAAATTCGAAAAAATAAGTAGTCGATGCCATGTATCCCATAGCCCCCGAGCCTTGAATCCAAATTCTCTCAGGTTTTGGAAATAAGGATCCAAAAGTCGTGGCATGCAGTGTAAAAATGTCCACATGGTAAATAATTAGTGTTGTTGTACAAATGATGGAAGTTAGATCTGGAATTCGAAAAACCCCTTTTTTCGGGACAGTTAACCCTGAAAAAATGATTAATCAAATATTTTTTCTAAAGAATCCACCAAATGACCCCTCAACTTCCGAATATTCCCTGAAACGACTCTTCAACTTCAAAGCAGGAAAACTGTACCCAGCTGCTGGTTATTTAACCCCATGGTAACACCAAGTAAAAATTGTGCTTCCAATCCGCAATCCGCCAAGAACTTCCAAAATCCCCCAAATAGAGCTGCACGCCGCCTTCTCCCTCTTGGAAAACCCCAATCCACCCAAATCTCCCCGCCCCTTTCCCCACAGCCCCCGAGCAACTCGTGGTGAGCGGTTCTGGAAATGGCGCCCAAGAAATCTGAGAAGGATGGGAAAAAGAAAGACTGCATCTCTGGAGAGTGGACACACAGTAAGTGCTTCCTTAACGACCTCAATTAACTTGTTTCCGAGGGATTGCTTCAAGACAAGAATCTTGTCAACTGGCGCCCCTCTTTTCGCGAACCTTTCCCCATGGGAAATGTAGACGAAATCGTCACATTTTACCATTTTGCCGAACGGGGTCTGGCCCTCCCCTCTTGCTCTTTTTTCCGCGGCCTTCTTTACTACTACGGGCTTGAGCTCCATCATCTCAACCCGAATTCCATTTGCCATATCGCAATCTTTATCCATTTCTGTGAAGCCTTCCTCGGAATCGAACCCCATTGGGATCTTTTCCACTTCCTGTTCCGAGTAAAACCACAACCCACCTCCAAAAATCCATCTGTTGTAGGGCGCGCCGGCATCCAACTTAGACAACAAGCCGGCGACAAGTACCTTTCATACAAATTCCCCTCCAACATTCCCGGGTGGAAAAATCATTGGTCTACATCAAAAATCATGCCCCCCAACTCCCAGAAAAGTCAAATAAACCACCTGTTGTAAGGCCGGAGTGGAATATCGAACTTCCCAGGGAGGACATGGATCAAGTCGATGAGTTGCTAGACACCATAGCAGCTCATAAGGAAATGGGAGTGACCGGCGCATCCGTAATGTTTTCCTTCTTCAAGCGCCGAGTCCAGCCAATCCAGCAACGCCATATACTTGGATTTGAGTACATGGGCGCTGAAGATCCATCTCGCATGTGCGCAGAGGAGCTGACAGACGAAGCTGCACTCATCCGAGTCAAGCGAGTGCTGTTGGACGTGAACGCCATCCCCTACGTCCCGGGATTGTTTTCCGCACGGAATCCTCCAAAACCGGTGAGTATTCGACTCACTGAGTTTTACCGAAGCTACCTTCCGCAACCCGACATCCCTCGACCGGACCACCTCCTCCCCAACGCCGCAGCCGAAATAAAGAGGGCTCGAGTAGCCGAGGCTCTGCCCGGCAGCGAGTCCACTGAAGGCGGGAGCCCCCTGGCAGAAAAGAAAGCCGAGGGAGAGGCGAGGAGGGGAACCTCCCCCCGACCATCCGTGGAGTTGACCGAAACTCTGCCCTCGGTCCCACAGGGTTATCGGGTAGTGCGCAAACGGAAAGCACAAGAAGTCGAGTGCTCCAGGTATGAATATGCTGCCTTGTTGTCATACATCAGTATTGTTGCATGCTGACATTATCCGTTTGCAGTCCACCCAGTTCTCCACCCAAGCCCGAGCGCCAAGAGATGGGAACGGATCCAGCAGCTTCTGCGACAGGATCGGTTACCATTGCCGTGGCGGGCACCGTGCCACCAGCTAATGTTACCCCGCCGCCAGTGACGAGTACCATGGTTGAGACACCACGGGATACGAGGGTGAAGAGAGTTGTCATGAAGAGGTCTTCACTGTAAGTGTACATCTTTTTGCATAATAAACATTTTGTCCTTTTTGACTGGTGTAATAATATAACTAATTCTGCTTCATTAGGTCTGCAAGTGCCGTGAGGCACAAGTCAAAACCAACCGCAGCTACCCCAGCCCCCGAGCCATCAGCCCTAGAGGAGCCCACGCCCAAGGAGCCAGCCCCCAAGGCAGACATGATGCTGCCGGACCTGCCACCCCCCGAGCCCCAACAAGCCGGAGCCAGAGCTGGTGTTGAGGAACAAGTCGAGGCACCTGATGCCGCTCCTGCAGATGGCACAGGTAAGTGTCTGACCGCCCACGACTAGCTGCTTAGACCCCAGGCATTATGTACTGAATGCATATTGACTTGCAGGTGCCCAGCAACCACCTTCTGAAGAAGCCGCAGGGACCTCAAGGAGTCCTGGAGATCTGCTGATGGCCGGACCCAGGTACCAGAACATCATCACCACAGATCTGGTGGATGATCTGATGCTGACGGACAACAACATAAAAACCTTCAAGAAGGCCTACAAGGAGTTGTACGATTTTGCCATGGTAAGACGTGATTACTCTTCTGCTTGTGTACGTTGTCGAGTTGCTTGTCTTAATCTCCCCCTTTATGCAGAACGTGATCATGCACTCATAAAAGAAGTCCGAGAAGTTGAAAGCAGTCGTGAGTGGTCATCAGGAACTTGCTGCTAAGGAAAAACGCATATCCGAAGAGCAGACGAAGAACTGCTATCTTTAGAGAGAACTTGACATGCTGAAGCAAGAGCGGACTCGAGAGACGTGGCTTCTCAAGAACGATCTGCGCAATCTCAAGGAATAGCTCAAGGAACAAAAGAAGGCGCACCAAGGTAGGCCCTTGTTTCCCTCGAGTACTTCAACTTAACAATTTATCTTGGATTCTGAAAATATCTTCACCGCAGAGCTTAGGAAAATCTTAACATATAAAGAAGAGCTGCTTACTGACGTGAAGAATATGTTGTATCACCGTACAGATGACGTCAAGAGGCTACAAAAGGTAGTCGCCGATACTGAACAACAGTTCGCTGACTGCCTTCAGCAGATCAAGACGCTGGGCGAGGAGAAGGAGCAGCAGCAAAAGGAGTTGGAGGACCTCAGGGGAGCCGCCAAGAAACTTGTAGACATGGTGGATCCACCAGAAGAAGGCGAAGCAAGCGAGCGGCCCTTGTTGGAGTGACTTCTCGGAGCACCGCAGAAGGTCGTCAAGTTCCTCACAGAAGCCCCGGTCGCGTGTGTCAGCCATGACCTCGCCTTTGTAAAATCCTTTTGGCCGGAAGCTCAACTAGAAATGTTCGCGCAAGGAGTGCCTGCGGAGTGCACTGAAGAACAATTCAATGAGTACCTCCAAGAAGCCCAACCTGTAGCAGAACAAATAGTAAAAGGTGTACTACAGGATTAGAATGTAAAAACAAGTACTTGTTGCCTTGTATATATATTTTTATTTGACGTCTCTACTTGTATATGCTTTAGCTGAATTGTCATCCAGATTTAAAGGTGAAGTAGTACACACTACCCCGGGTGCAACGACCCTGGAAGTAGTCGTAGTAGCTCCGAGTAGGAACCCATTCAACAAGTTAGACATAACTCGAGCGAGCAGGTCTATCCAGTTAGGAAAGAACGCGAGCATCGTCGTGAGACTGCCGTGCTTATGGCAAGGAAAATGAAACTACCCCAAGTGCAATGACTCTGGGCGTAGTCGAAATTGCTCCTCATATGAGCGCGTCCAACAAGTTAGGTATGAACCAATCAAACGGATCGAACTTGTTGGGAATGAAAGCGAGCATCGTCGTGAGACCGCCGTGCTTATGGCAAAAAATGAAACTACCCTGAGTGCAACAACTCTGGATGTAGTCGAAATAGCTCCTCATGCGAGCCCATCCAACAAGTTAGGTATAAACCAATCGAACGGATCGAATTTGTTGGGAAAAATGCGATCATCGTCGCAAGCGACCATCAAAGGTCATGGCGGAAGTCGATTCATGAAAAGCATGAACGTAGCCGAAGCCTCCGTCAAAACTTATAACGCGAAGTCAATAAAACATGAACATGGCCGTAGCCTCCATCACAACTCATGGCAAGAAGTTGATTTATAAAACATGAACGTGGCCAGAGCCTCCGTCTGTTAACAGAAAAATTTACATTCCGAATTTTGTGACACGTAGCTTCCAAATTGATTCGGAAGAAAAAGGCCGCCTAGGCACCTAGAGAACAGCTATCCCCGCACGCTTCCTCATGGGCAGAGACTTGCGCAGGTTCTGAATGTTCCAAGAATTCGGGACATCTTGGCCCTCGGGGTATTGTAGTCGATACGACCCCGGTCTTGTAACCTGCTTGACGACGAACGGACCTTCCCACCTTGAGTTGAGCTTGTGTAAGCTGGACTCATCTTGGATGCGGTGTACAGTACACCACAACACCGCAACAGCAACGGACGGACCGTCGTTATAAGCCGTTATACCGATGGACAGTCCGTCGATAAAAACTTTTACCGACAGACAACTCCCGTCAGTGCTAGTCCCGTCGGTAAAAGTTTTTACCGACGGACTGTACTTATACCGACGGACCATCCGTTAGAATAGCATTTACCGACGGACTATGCGTAACTAGTTATACCGACAGTCGCTTTGATGTTAAAAGTTTCTTTACCGACGGACCGTCCAACGCGATAATTCCAATTTTAAAAAAATAAAAGCTCATTTAATTGCAATTTAAATGGTACATTGAGAATATTCATTCATCAGGTCTCAACATAATTCCAGACAAGCCATTAGCAAGCCAACAAAAAAGCCAAGATAATTTACATCGGTGAATATATATAGGACATCATCCATACAAGCCAAGAGTCAAGATAACAGCTAACAGTTCATATATCTATGGTTCAGCTGCATAGCCATTAGCATTTGTTGTACAAAAGATATCATATTAAGAGGTTTAACCTTCCATCAAAATCACACATGAGACAAGTTGCTGTGATTCCTCAGTGGTGTCATCACAGCCCCAAAAGATCCACTGAAATCACCTCAGCCTCCAACAAACGATCTGGCACAAGTATTGGCTTGATGTTGGTAATTTTGCTACTTTTACCATGTCAACTAGTTAATTAGCAGCGCCTTGTGATTCCTACAAATAAAGATCAATACGGAATAATAATCAGCCCGATTCTAATTAATGAGTGAACATGAAGAAATAATCATGATTGAACAATAGAGTAGATCAATTAGGAAATAATCTAGACCATGAGAAGGTTTTGATGCCCTATCGTCGCAAACCTTTAGCTGTCACATGCAAAATCAGTTAGGAAATGCTGGTTACTCCTCACAAATCAAAGAAACAAAGGAAAAATAAAGCCCAATTAATTATTACCCTCTTGTATGGCCATGCAATTGACATCATGTCTGCATCAGCTATAGTTTCCATATCATCATAAGGGCGAGGCAGCATTGCATCTCTTTTGAGCACCACATTCACAATAACTTCACAAAATTGCTTCCCAAGAGGCTGACCTCCTAATATGGTGTTTGGATTAGTTGAAATGACAACACCCCTAGCTACAGCTTGTGATCTCAGCATAGCATATAGTATGACAGTCTTTCCAACCTGTTTTGGATGATGCAATTATTTGAAAAGGGTGATGGATGACCCGCTGGAAAATGACAAGTAGAAATTTTGCTGCAGGACAAGAAACTTACAAGGGAATCATGTGCATAGCGATGGCCATCATCAACACATTGTTGGGATGCCTTGTTCATGGCAGGCACTAATGGAGCTGTTGCATGCTTTTGGATAAGCAACTTCTCCCCATCAGAAAGGTCATAATCTTCATTGTCTGTGCAATTACCTGCTTCAGCTCTAGAATTATTTTGATGTGACTCATCTGCAGCTTCTTCAGGCCTCGGATTCTACAATGAGATAGTTTAACAAGATGGAGGAATATGTTACAACACAATAGTCAACTTATAGCAATGGCTGCAAACACATGCTGAATTCAGATTGCTTGTTGAAATGGAACACCCTTACCACTTGGTGTCGTGAAGTAGAACCATGTTGTGAGTTGGATTCATGATTTTGCCTTTCTCGTGCCAGCCTTTCCTCAAGCATTTGCTCCTCTAATTCCTTAACACGTTGTTGTAGGGCTGCTCTCTCACTTTCAGCTTTTTCACGAGCAAGAACTTCCATTTGAATCATTGTTGGCACGTATGACTTCAACTCCGGCGTACCAATATCTTGGGGAGTTGGTCCTACGCCCAATACACGAACATGTCCTTTTGGCTCCTTTAATCCGCAAACAATAGCGTATGCATCGCCTTGCTGAATTGTTCTGTCTACCAACTCAGGATAGACTTCAAGAATGTCTTTAATTTCATCCTGTACACATGAAAGCAATATCTCATTTGTGGATGAAGCAATGTCGGAGGCTGACTTTTTTCATGTACAGAACTTACAATTTTTGGTGCTGCCTGCTTTGAAGGAACCCCATTTTTTCTTGTATGTGTTTTGACAAAGACTTCATCTCTTCTAGCCGGACGCCCAAGTTTCTCACCCTATAATGATTTTACTACTTAGCAGAAATCACAATGCTCAAAAATACTATCATGAATAATTAATGTGAGTGCTATGTTACATTACCAGTTTATGCCTAGTAGAAGCATGGCTAACGCTGCCAGATGTATGAAGGAGCTGCAACTTTGCACGGCATGCTTTTGCCTGTTCCGTGCGAGCCTATGATAGGAATTGTAAAAATTTACATACATTTTGAAGAATACAAGATCCATTTGCAAGTTATGAGACAAAGATTATTCACATGTTACTTACTTTAGATTCATCAGACCTCCAAAAGTTAATAAGATATTTCCAATCATTAGGATTTACTCTTCCACCATTTCTTCCCATCAGCTCCTTGTCTGTTAATGTCTCATAAAAAAACTTCTCTTTTAATTCTGCCTTAAACCCCTTCCATTTTAATCCACATGTAGTCATAAACCACTTGAAAGCAGCATCACCAATATCATAGACTTCCTAATTTGTGATGAAAAAAATCAGCAGAACATCATGAAAGAAAGGAGTGCAATAAGATGCTACTATGGCAGCTAACAATTTAGTACAATATGGGAAAAATTCAGAGCCATATATTGCTGCTACCTTTATATTTTCCCATACTTCCAACTTCTTTTTTGCATCAACAAGCCTCCAATCATCACACCCAAGTGGTAGTGTCCTTCTCACCTGAATCCCAATGGCACCAGCAAGCCTCCTAGAATTTTCCCCAACCGGCTGTCCATATTCATTGAGCATTATTTTAATTTTAGGCATGTCAGGTGTTCTGGAAAATATATCATCCAATCTACTGATACCCCTGCCTTTCTTCTTTTGTGGTTCCAGATCTGTAAATATAAGTTTTAAACAAATGGAAACATAATTTCATAGGTTGCTATTTAAGATGCAATAAGATGAAACAATAGAAGTTACAGGACCTTCATTGTCACATAAGAAATCTCCATTTGTTTCATGGTCTAGATCATGAGAAATCTGCTCGTCTACAGTCTCAATATTGTTTCTTCGTGACCTTGATCGTAAATTATGACCTTCAGTTGCTGCATCACTTGTTTGGTCAATTTTCTGGAAGAAAAAATATAAGTGTGAATTAGTTGTCTAGAAAAAAAACATGATGATCATAGGTTCAAGATTAAGTGAATAGGCTAACCTTTCTTCTTTTGCTAGGTTGCCTAGGGGGCACCAAGGTGTTCATATGAGGAATTTTTAGAGATTCCAGCCTTTTCTTAATTTCTGCCATGTTTGCAATTCTTTGCTGCTCATGCTCAGGAATGGAAGAATCCTGATTATTTCTTCTTACGCTTGACATTTTTCCTCCTACAAAAGGTTTGAAACATATTAGCAAACTGAATGAACACTATTTTCGAAGTAATCAGTAACAAAATATAGCAGCCACGTTATTCAACAAACAAGACTTACTTCTTAGTGTTTTTCCTAGACTTTTTAGGTTCAACAATTATACTATCTATATCAGTCCGAACAGCAGGGACAACCCCGTTAATAATATCCACAGTCACATTGCCTTTTAGGTCCTGCAATGGCACAACCAGTCCATTACCATTATCTAGGTGCTCACTCTCTAAATTATCCATATCATAAAAATCCCTTGGTTTTGACTGAAGAACAGCGGCCCACTCAGTATCTATTGGATCAGGAACATAGAAGACTTGAACTGCCTGTGAAGCAAGAATAAAAGGTTCATCTGAAATTTTTTCGCCTGTATTGAATAAATACCTAAAATTGACACTGGTAACCCCGAACTGATCGGTTTTCACCCATTTGTCCTGCACACGATTGTCAACCCAATCACACTTGAAAAGAACCACATTTCCTTTGTGTTGATAGTTCAGTTCAACAATCTCCTTTATAATACCATAGTAAGTCTTGTTTCCTAGTATGATGTTATCCTTATTGCCCCTTTCAAAGCATTCTGACTCAGCAATCAGAGCAACCCCACTATTTTGAACAGACCTACCATCATCATAAGATTTTGTATGGAAATCAAATCCATTTATTGTGTAGCTACTATACTTTCGTGCGGTCATCATTGGTGCCTTAGCTAAAATTTGTATCTCATCTGATGCTTCCTCACCTATTTCTTCCACCTGTGATTATAAAATACTACTGTTAAGGTAGCTATGATGTTCATCTCAAATAATGTGTGCCGTCTTCCTAGTTACTTACATGCGACCTAAGCCACTCATGAAAGGATTCATGCTGCATGCGGTTGATGTCTCGTTTGTTTCGAAGACCAATTGAAGATAGATATTGATCATGCTTGCTGCAATGGTAATTTTATAACTTTACCATGAAGAGAAAACTAAAATATGATTTTAAATAAATGAGATAACTTACTCCAAGTATGGTCCTATATTGGCATAGTTGAACAAAACATATCTATGTGCTTGCAGCCATGTCTTGTAGTCTAAGCTCACCGTACACTTTCTAGCCAAACCCCGACCAAAGCTGTGAAAGAAAGTAGTTGTACTGCAGTTCTCTACTTGCTGCCTGTCATCATTTCTAACTTGTCGACTAAATTGAGTCTCACTATGTAAATAGCGAGCACAAAGGGTAAGGCTCTCATAAAACAAATGCCCCTCCATAATTGATCCCTCAGGATGACTTTTCGTATGAACATCACCCTTACACCTCATCAAAAACCTGTACGCATATAATAAGCGCAAAATGTTGTAAAATAATATGTACAATTGTTTTTTTTACTACAATTCAGCATGCCTAAGGGGAATTACCTCTCAACAGGCCACATGCTACGAAAATGTACAGGACCAGCAATTTTTGCTTGGGCAGGAAGATGAACCATCAAGTGTACCATGACGTCAAAGAAAGATGGAAGAAATATAGCCTCAAGAAGGCTCAAGGTTTCAGCTATATCAGCCTCTAAACTCTCCATATCAGTTATTCGAATAACTGGTGAGCAAATTTTCTTGAAGAAGTTACTAACACGAATCACTGCAGCACTGACTATTTCTGGTGATATTTTCCTCACAGCAAGTGGCATTAAGTGTTGTAGAACAATGTGGCTCTCATGACTCTTCAGCCCAAACACCTTTCTTTCATTGACATGAACATTGTGTCGTATATCAGATGCGTAACCAGCAGGGAACTTTACCCCTTTAAGTACTTCACAAAATAATTTCTTCTCATTAGGACTCATTGTGTATGGTGCAGGTGGTAAATAAAGTTGGCCATCAACATCAATAGGGTGAAGATCACTTCTAATACCTAGAGCTTGAAGGTCCAATCGAGAATTCAAATTGTCCTTAGATTTCCCATCGGTGCCCAGAAATGTATTAACAAAGTTCTCATCCACATTTTTTCCTATGTGCATGACATCAAAATTATGTCGCAGCATCAATTCTTTCCAATAGGGAAGTATGAACCAAATAGATCTTCTTTTAAAAATTACTAATGGCTCCCCCTCCTTGCGTCTCTTTCTTGCTGGTTTCTTTCCAGATGGATCCTTCCCAAAAACTGTAACAATATCTTTTGTACACTCTAAAATTTCCTCACCGGAAAGTGGAGTAGGTGCTGGCCTAAGTTCAGTTGAACCAAATTTATCAACATCAAACCTAAATGGATGATTTTCATGCAAGAACCTACGATGACCCATATAGCAAGTCTTGGTACCATTACTAAGTCGAAATGAACATGTATGGGAGTGGCAATCAGGACATGCTGCTTCACCAGATGTTACACAACCTGATGCATAGCCTAGACCTGGAAAATCAGTGATTGTCCACAATATTGCAGCACGCAGCTGGAAGAACTCCCTCTTGGAAGAATCATAAGTTCTGACTCCATTTTCAAACATATCTAGCAAATCATAGACAAGGGGCTGAAAATAAACATCCATATCACTACCAGGAGCGTGCCTGTGGCAGAACCAACCTGAATTATACCGACTCAAGTGCGCGAGTCCTTAATGCAGGGCTACCTCGCACTTCAAACGGTATAAAACTATTGGTCTGTCGGGTAACGTCCCGATGAACCACCGAACGCAGGATCTAACAAGGTACCTCACACGAAGGTGAGTCCAGAGATACAATGCCCAAAATAATTTACACCACAGGCAGTTATATTACAAAAATATACAAAATAACATTTGTTCTTACAGAAGAGAGTTTATTACATCACAAGTTCGAGTTTCTGATTAAAGCAGCGGAATTTGAAAAGCGGAGTTATTATACATAGCGTCATTACAGATATTATGCTAGCCCTGGCATAATATCACTCGGCGGAGTCTGTGTTGGCCGGGGACGGATCCCATTCCACGGACCAACCATCAGGCAAAGGGTAAGGCCATGGTGTAATGAATGCGGGCTCCTCAGAAGGGTTACCTGAATTACATCAACAAAGCAAGGCTGAGTATACTAATACTCAGCAAGACTTACCCGGAATTGGGTATATCTTAGCCCATAACTAGACTCATGCTGGCTTTTAGCTTTGGGTAGGGTTTTCAGCTGAAAAGCAACAAAGAGTAGATCCTTATTTTCAATTTTTAGCTTTCAGGTTCTAGTTGAATTAACCATTCTAAGCAAGCACCTATAGCTATTCAAACATGGTAGAATCTTTACTCAAACATCATCTTTAATAATCACATAATTACTCTTGTTACTCTATGTGATAAAGGGGATAAGCAGTCTCATACATCGTGAGAGGCGGACGATTCTGAATCGAGATTCAACCCTTGCAAGGTAAACCTAACACACACGCTTGGAACACCACAGGGTTGTTCCGAAGCAACCGTTTGCCTTTCATTCCGACTCGTGGATCAGTGCCACCACAAGCGACTGCAGGTCATATGCACTACAAAAGTGCAGGACGTACGTCTGTAGCGCGACTACAAAACCCGTACTCCTGGTTGCCCAGCAACACATATGCCTACACGTCGAACTAAGTAACCAAAAGAAGCAAATACATGTGGTGGGTGGTATGTCCACTCCTCGGGCCGATCGGTTACTAGGCTTACCGCTTACCATATTTCACGGCATGTGGCTAGTACTTTCAAACGCTTAGCCACCGCTACCACACACTGCGACCTTATCAAATTTCAACAACACAGACGGGGTATCATCTTGACCATGATACCTCATAAAACTCCCGTCCGGTATCCTTATAGTGATAACAGGAATGTAAACATTACAATTCCTATATCGCGCGAGTGACAGGAAATCACTCGACTTCTACCGGTCCTATAAGCAAAGCAGCTAGTCGGACTCAGTTCTAGTGTTCAGTACATTGGTTTCTAGAATAATGCAACTAGGTTTCCAAACAACTCCTACGAACCTAATGCATAAAGAGATATATATAAAAGTAATATAAGTTGCAGTGTAATAAGGTAGGGGTTATGTCCGGGGCTTGCCTTCGCTGGTGGGGTTGGGGTTAGTCAAATTATTTTCTTCCGAACCTTGGTTCGGGGCTTCAGAGAAATCCGTAACAATAGTCCCGGGGTCTTCAGAATAATCTCCTTCTTGTTCCGGGAGCAGTTGATAATCCCCGTCAGCGAGCGTGGTCGAATCTATATGAGATGCAAAATTACAAGTTATAGGATGTTCTTACTTTTATTTTACTTCCCGATAAAGTTGCAATCCAACTTAAAGAAAATTACATTACGATGATAATCTAACTACCCTGTACTGGGCAGTCATTATCGATACTAATTAAACTAACTAGTCTCGTTAGGCAACCATGGTGGTTAACCCTAAACATCTAATTTAACTTTACTGGGTAGTGTATCTAATACCTTAAGCAACACTACACACACTTAGCAATTTTTTTATTTATTTTATTAGCTAAACATTGTAATTAACCTTTGTTATTACTTAATTATGGCTAACTTAATTATTTAACCAAATCTTAAGTTAAGAGAAATAATTAATATTTATGAAAATTATCATGGTTAGGTTTTATGATAATTTTACTCTAAAGGTTCTAAGTCACAAAACTAATTAAGATTAACATTGAAATATTAAGATATAATTGGAGTTTTATATTAAGACTAGGGTTTTTATACAAACAATTAGGGTTCACAATTTAAGAATATCATAAACTACTTAAGTCTAGTATTCTAGAGAAGTTCCATAAATTTTCATGCATTCCAATTATAATTTATGACTCATCTGCAATCTAAGTTTTAAAATTTATAACTTAAGTTATATTAGGTTTCTGCTTCTAAAATTTTTATGTTATATCACACTCATAAAGACCAGACTATAGTAAAAATTTCATCCCAAATATGTATAAATACTTCTGAAATTAAATTGTCAAGCTTTTATTAACTTATAACAAAAGTAACTAATTACTCTAGCTAGAGAGCTGATCTAGGCTCAAAAATTTACACAGAACTACTTAACATTGCCTATAATACATGCTCCAAAAACTAACAGCAACAGGGCTAAGGATCACAAGATTTAATTAATGCATCCTTTTACTAGCATTTAAAATACAGAACAAACTATGTAGTTTCATGGCATGGTGATAAAATAAAAGTTACAGAGCTTATCATAAGGTTCTAACCCAACCAATTTCACATTTTTCTGATTTTTTCTACTGTTTTCTATGCATTTTCAAAGTTCACAGCAATAACTCAAACAAGGTTACACATCAGTCCCTGGAACTTAGCACAAAACCCCCTGGATTTCGTTTCTTCTAACCCGCAGTCCCTCCTCCAATCCCCCCCCTCGTCAAGACAACAACCCGACGTTGACCGGCCGATTCCGGCGACGGCGAGCTCTGGGGATGGAACAGAAGGCGGAAGAGCATCCAGGGCTTGATGCGCACCTGCGCGAGCCGGGAATTGGAGGAAGATGGCTCGGAGCGGCGGCGCGACGAGGACTTGCGGCCGGCGGCGAAGTGGCTCGGTGGGGCAGTGTTCTGGTGCCTTTGGACGATGGTGGAGAGGTCTGGGAGCTGCCTGGGGATGTGCTGGAGCTCAGGCCGGGGTCAGTTGGGGCTAGGGAAGGCCGGAAGTGGAGCCCCACGGTGGACTGGTCACGGCGGCGGCAAGGAAGCTCGGGGAGCTCGTCGGGGAGCCAATGTAGGCCTTAGACACCCAATGGATCGTCGGGGAGCGTCGTGGGGGTGATGTGGTGCAGGCTTGAGCACGGAGTGGCGTGAAGTGGCTCGGGCTGAGCTGCCCACGGCGGTGCCGAGGCGGCGGAAAGGGAAGAACAGTGCGGCGGCGCTACGGTGGTCGAGTGGGGAAATTGGTTGGTCGAACAGCTGCGCGAGGATGCGGTGGAGCTAACGGTGAGTGGTTGCAGCGGAGCAGCTGCAGAGAAGCGGGACGACGGTGAGCTGGTGCTCGCCGGCGTTCGGCGGCGATGGCGACGGCGTTCCGGGGCTAGGGATGAGCAAATGGCAAGCTGTTGGTTGGAATAGGTCGAAGAGATCCTGGAATACTGGTGCGCTTGCAAACATAGGAGCAGGCACTCGGGTTGGAGCTCGCCACGGCGGCAGCTCGGTGGCGGCCGCACAGCGACGGCGTGCGCGTGGCAAGCGCGGGAATGCCAGAAAGGGAGGGGAGCAGAAGTGGAACAAGGCAAGGGCGACGCGTGGAGATAAATTTAGCAGGAGGTGGTGCTCGGGGAACCACGCCGACGGTGACGGCGACGGCAGGCGCAGAGCAGAGGAAAAGCGGCGCCAGGCAGAGGAAGAAGAAGCAGCAGTGTCAGCCGGACTGATTTGCAATTTTTGAAATTTCCAGGGACTCCTCTGTAATCTAAAATTTTCCTACTGCTACAAAGGTCAAATGGAAAAGTGCTCAACATGAAAGTTGTAGAGTTTTTCAAACTCTACATCTTTGCTTTAAGGCTTGGGTTTGAAATCTTAAAGGGTACAGTTTTATTTGGAGAATTTGAACACAATTCAAATTTTAACCTTTATGTGTTAATTAAAACAAAATGCCCTAATGTTTGGGGTCCTTTTTGTAATTCTTTCTGCAGTAATCATGACTAGCTCTTTTACACTTTAGTCCTTAGGTAAAACTGAGTTTTACTTTATTTTTACCATTTCACATGTAAATCCTGATATGTTTATAATAATTACATAAAGGTCCTTAATCTCATATTAAGCCTATTTCCCTTAGTGTTTACTTATCTTTTGCTCTTTTCTTTTGGATAGCCAACTGAAATTTTTACACTTATGCACATTTTCACACACTTGCATATAAAATTCATAATTTACAAATATACCCTTACTGCGTTGTACAGGTTGTATATACTATATTCTACTTACATATATTATATCCAAACTTAACATTTAACTATCTACTACCTAGATATTACAGTGCCGACCAGGAATCAACAAAGAGAGGATGAAGTTTGATTGCTTCATGCACATTGAAGGTGGAAAGTTGTGTGGAATACAGATACCAGGCCAAATGCTGTAGCTAACATTCATGCCCCTATATGGATTAAAACCATCGGTGGCAAATGCTAAACGGATATTGCGGCTGTCTGAAGCAAATAGTTGATGTTTATCATCAAAGTCTTTCCACAGAGGAGAACCAGCTGGATGCCTAAGTAAATCATCCTTTGTTCGCCCCTCATCATGCCATGTTGTTAGCTTTGCTATTTTGGAAGTCAGGAACAATCTTTGGAGCCTTTCTTTATTGGAAAGTAGCGGAGAACCTTGCTAGGAACCTTATATACATGTTTCCCATCTAGACTCTTCCTAACTGATTTCCACCTTGAAACCTTACATTTTGGACATGAATCTGAATCTACATGGTCCTTCCAATACAGGATGCAATCATTTTGACAAGCATGAATACTAATGTACCCAATCCTATGGATTTAATCAATTTCTTAGCCTCATAGTAGTTTCTAGTAGAGATGAAGCCCCAGGTAATGCATCATTGAGTAGATCAAGTAATAGGTCAAAACTTTTATCGGTCCATCCTCCATGAAGTTTGATATGAAGCAATCTAATGAGGAAACGAAGCTTTGTATAATTCTTGCATGTAGGGTACAGCTCTTGACTATTTGCTTCTACCAACTTATGAATCTTTTGTAGATCATCACTAGGTTGCGGAATAGAAGTGTTGTCTTCAAAATCCCCTCTATCATCTAATCCACAAGCTAGGTCTCTAAGCAATTCAATATTTCATCTTCTTCACTAGACTCATTGTCACTATTCCCATGATTCACATTAGAGGTGTTTGCTTCTCCATGTAAGTTATATGTTGTGTACCCTTTTACAAACCCATCACATATCAAGTGCTCACGTACATCACTTGCATCTCTCCAAAATGAGTTAATACACTTTCTGCAAGGGCATAATATTTTTCCTCCTACGGCTGAATTTGTAAATGCATAAGCTAAAAAACCGTTCACCCCTTGCAAATATGCCCTTGTGTGCCTACATGCAATTTATTAAGTTAAGTCACATATTAACTTGACAACACTTTCGCATCTTTGAAATAGTTGTGCTGTACCTAGCCTCATTGTTGATCCAGGTTTTATCCATCCGTCTTTATGGAGATGAAGCTGCTTCTAAATTATATCTTTAACACTAAACTATTGCACAACAGATAGCACAGACAAACAGTAAGCATGAAAGCCAATGCAACAATCAGTAATAGGCATGAGAGAAATAAAACTTACTGTTACACACAAGCTCCTTCACTTAATAACTTCTCAGCAACAAAGGTTGGTTGCTATGAGTGTTGCAGATGCTCCAAAACGATGTGCGAGCTGCTGACAATGTTGTAGAGGCAATTCAATATAAGTCTAAAAAAATTTAACCATGAGAAAGAAAGATGGAAATATGTAGTACATGCATTATCATATCTTGCAACCAAATTAATTAGCATTTTATATCAAAAAGAATGGCATAGCTTTATTACCTTAATGGGACTTCAGAAGGCCAGCAATGCGGCGGCCACCTCCAGATAACACCGTTGGGGAGGATATAGGTTCAAAAACTGAAAGTAGGAAGCAAGACATAGATCCATAAGAAGATTCAAAATAAAAGGCCTCAGCAGCAAGGATACGACAATATCAACAAACATTGAGCTAATAAGGGTGCATAAACTAATAGTACATCTGAAATCAAGTCTTATCACAAAATTGTACAGAAGTGATGGGCTAAATCAGCACACAAAACTGCATTTATGTAACCACCAAATGAATCATCAAATAAATCACACAGAATTCTCTCCAAGTACTAATAATCTAAGGATCCTATGGCATCATGCATCAACTCGCAACATCATACAGAATTCACCAACTCCTATTACTGTAAGCAATGCATCATCAATTTCTGCTACCACCTTCTAGAACTAAGCATAAACTAATCCTGAAATAGAGCAATCGAACAAGCCTGCACTACCATCTTTCAGCATTGCCTACCCCATACGCGCTCGACCATATATGCAATGAAAACAAACTAAACTACAATAATCGCTCAATTAAACACAGAGCAAACAATTTGCACAGGAAACCTGCTATATCCGCCATAGATCCTACCAAATCCTAGCACTGAACAAGAGAAATAGAGGGAAATACCTGGGATTATGAGGGGAAATACCAAATCCTAGCACTGAACAAGAGAAATCCTTCACGACGGCGTGGCTGAGCTGGGGTGGGTGACGGCGCGGGCGAGCGGACGGGGATGGATTGCGCGAGGGAGATGGGGGCTGGGTCACGTGGACGGCCGGGGGCAGGGAGCACGCGCGACGAGAGGCCGGCGACGGCGCGCCCAATCGGTCGGCGACGGCCCGCGCGACGAGCCGGGCGACAAGCGGCCGGCGACGGCCCGGGGCGCACGAGCGGACGGGGACAGCCCGGAGCGCACGAGCGGACAGGGATGGCCCGGCGCGCCCGAGCGGCCGGTGACGGCCCGCGCGACAGGCCGGGCGACGAGCGGCCAGCGACGGCCCGGGGCGCACGAGCGGACGGGGACGGCCCGGGGCGACGAGCGGCCGGCGACGGCCCGCGCGACGAGAGGCCGGCGACGGCCCGCGCGACGAGAGGCCGGTGACGGCCCGGGGCGACAAGCGGCGACGGCCCGGGGCGACGAGTGGCGACGGCCTGGCGCGACGAGCGGCGACGGCCCGGGGCGACGGCCGGCGACGAGCGCGCCCGAGCGGACGCTGGGATGCGTGCGAGCGAGATGGGGGAAGGTGGCGGCGCGCTGCCTGCTGGTGTGTGGCGGGCAGAAGGGGGCGGGAGTGTGTTTTTTCAGCCCAAGAGAGCAGAGTTAGGTCCAAAAAGCGGGCGCACGAGCCCGTGCGCGGAAATATTTGGCGCTAAAATTTGTTACGTTTTACCGACTGACTGCCCAATGTAATATCAGGATTCACCGACAGATCATTCATTGGTAAATATATATACATTTACCGGCGGACCGTCACTCGTTAAAACAGGAAGCACCGACAGATCGTCCATTGATAAGTTTTACCTGTAGACTGTCCATTACTATTAGTGCACTTTTACCAACTGACTCCTGTCGCTAATACTGTGTTGTGGTGTAGTGGTAGGACCTGATCACCTATATTGAATGACCATTCCCTCACGTTGCGATCGTGATATCACCAGATCCCCTGGAGATATCAGGCTGACTGAACAAGAGCGGTGCAGCGAGCCTCTTTGACAGAATCGAGCTCTAACTGCCTTGCCTCGTTTGCCTCGCCTTCATTGTACATTTCAACCCTTGGGGATTTCCACATGATGTCGGCCGGCAAGATAGCTTCAGAACCATATATGAGGAAGAATGGTGTTTGTCCTGTGGCTTTGGACGGCTGAGTCCGGAGCCCCCAGACGACATGTGGCAATTTGTGTATCCACTTGCCTTCTTTCTTGCTGTTTTCATCATAGAGTCTTTTCTTGAGGCCATCAATTATCATGCCGTTCGCCCTCTCGACTTGACCATTGGCCCTTGGGTGTGCAACAGAGACATATTTAATCTCGATGCACGCATTTTCACAGAACTCCCAGAACTGGTTGGCCGTGAAGTTTGATCCCAAGTCTATGATGATGGTATTCAGGAAGCCGAAGCGATGCAAGATATCGGAGATGAAATCAACAACTCGATTTGGTGTGAGCTTGGCTATTGGCTTGTACTCGATCCACTTGGTAAACTTGTCGATAGCCACCAACACATGGGTGAAGCCGCCTGGCGCCGTTGTGAAGGGCCCAATCATATCAAGGCTCCAGCAAGCAAAAGGCCAGGATGGCGGTATGGTGATGAGACTGTGAGCTGGAACGTGAGACTGCTTGCCGAAGAATTGGCAGTTTTGGAATCTCTGCACAAGATCCTCAGCATCAGACACTGCGGTGGGCCACCAGAAACCAGCTCTGTATGCTTTCCCCACCAGCATTCTTGAAGCTGCGTGGTTGCCGCAAACACCCTCATGTATCTCCCGCAGTATGTCGTAGCCATCTTCTTTCGTGACGCACTTCATGAGAACACGTGATCGAGCGCCACACCGTAGAGCTTGCTGTCGACTAGGACGAACCCCTTACTTCTGCGCATGACACGAGCTGCCTCTATGCTCCTTGCGTCCATCCCCGCCGGTAGCCTCTGATCCCGGATGAAATCGATATAAGCCTCTCTCCAGTCCTCACCAAGCATCATAACCTCCTGATCAGGTTGTTGGGGGCCCGCATCGGTGGTTACCTGAGGTGAAGACTTGATGGATGGCTGCTTTAACTCCTGGACAAAGACTCCCGCTGGAACCTGTGCATGAGTAGACCCCAGCTTGGATAGAATATCTGCGCCAATATTATGCTCCCGTAACACATGATGAACCTCCAGGCTAGAAAATTTGTTTTCCAGCTTGCGCACTTCCTGTACATAAGCGTCCATCGTCTCCTTGTTGCAGTCCCACTCTTTGTTGACTTGCTAAATGACTAGAAGTGAGTCACCATATGCAAGAAGTCGCTTGATGCCTAGTGATATCGCCAAACGTAGCCCATGAAGGAGTGCTTCATACTCGAAATCATTGCTGGATACCACCCAAAGGATCTGGAGAACATACTTCAATTGTTCACCTCTTGGAGAAATAAATAGAACTCCAGCACCGCCGCCATCGAGCTTAAGAGACCCATCAAAGTACATGGTCCAGTGCTCTAGCTTGTCGACTGGAGTTGGAATTTGAATCTCCCTCCACTCAGTCATAAAATTGACAAGAGCTTGAGATTTGATTGCAGTGCGTGGCTTGAAGTCAATAGATAAAGCCTCCAGTTCCACTGCCCACTTTGATATACACCCCATGGTATCTTGATTATGGAGAATATCCGCCAATGGAAAATCCATAATCATAGTGATCTTGTACTCGTTGAAGTAATGACGCAATTTTCTTGATGTAATCAAAATTGCATATAAAAGTTTCTGAACTGCCGGGTATCGTACCTTGGATTCGGAGAGTACCTCGCTGATGAAATATACAGGCCTCTACACTCCAAATGCGTGGCCTTCATCGCCTCGCTCGACTACAATAGCACTGCTGACAACATGAGTTGTTGCCGTAATGTAGAGTAGTAGATCTTCTCCCAGCAATGGTGCTGTAAGGACTGAAGGGGACTGAAGGTGATGCTTTAGGTCTTGTAAGGCTCGCTCGGCCTCCTCCGTCCACTGGAACTTGTCTTGGCACTTCAGGAGCTTGAAGAAGGGCAGTCCTCTCTCCCCGAGCCGGGAGATGAACCTGTTCAGGGCTGCCATACAGCCTGTTAGCTTCTGCACATCTTTGATTATGGCCGGAGCCCCCATAACAGTGATGGCCAAAATTTTCACAAGGTTGGCTTCAATTCCCCGGTTGCTGATGATGAACCCGAGCAATTTCCCAGATGGTACTCCGAAAACGCATTTAGTTGGGTTGAGCTTCCACCGAAACCTGCGTAGGCTGCTGAACGTCTCTTCCAAGTCTGCAATCAGGCCATCGGGATTCCTGGTCTTGATGACCATGTCATCCACGTAGGCTTCAACATTTCGGTGCAGCTAATCGGCAAAGCACATTTGAATAGTGCGCTGATAGGTTGCTCCTGCATTTTTCAAACCAAAAGACATAGTTTTGTAGGAGTAAGTCCCGAACGGGGTGATGAACGCGGTCTTGATTTGATCCTCCTCCTTGAGCTCAATCTGGTGATGTCCTGAATAACAATCAAGGAAACAAAGGAGTACACAACCCGCCATCGAGTTGATGACTTGATCAATGCGCGGTAGCCCGAAGTGATCCTTTGGGCAATGCTTGTTGAGATCAGTGTAGTCAACACACATTCTCCATTCATTATTCTTTTTCCTTACAAGGACGGGATTAGCTACCCACTCTAGATGAATCACTTCTTTAATGAAGCCAGCCGCGAGGAGTTTAGCTATTTCCCGTTTAATTGCCTCACGCTTGTCGTGAGCAAACCTTCGAAGGCGTTGCTTTTTGGGCATGGCCTTTGGGTGTACATTTAGACTATGCTCGTTCAGCTCCCTGGGCACCCCTGGCATATCCGTTGGTTTCCACATGAATATGTCTCGGTTAGCCCGAAGGAAACCGATGAGCGCAAGTTCCTATTTTTTATCTAAGCCCGCACTGATGATGGCGGTCTTAGATGAGTCACCCTCCTGGAGCTGGATCGACTTGAGGGCCACGTCACCAGTCGACTGGATGCTCGACTTGCTAGCCTTTCTTGAAGGGATCTCCAGCCCGGTCTGGGAGAGCTGCTGCGTTGCCGCGAGTACTTCCCCTGAAGCATCTGGCACACGCATAGTCCAAGCATATTGGATCACCTCCTGGTTGCAATCATATGACTTCTTCAAGTCACCTCGGAGAGTGAGTACCCCACTTTGTCCTGGCATCTTAAGAAGTAGATAAACATAATGCGGCACTGCCATGAATTTGGCGAGTGCCGGACGACCTAGTATAGCATGGTAAGAAGATTCGAAGTTAGCAACTTCGAATTTAATGAACTCGGTGCGGTAGTTCTCCCTCGTGCCGAAAGTGACTGGAAGAACCACCGTGCCAAGTGGGTGCGCCGCATTACCTGGGACAATGCCATTGAAAGGAGACTTGCTTGGAACCAGCATGTTCGTAACGTCCGGACCCATTTTCCTCAAAGTGCTGGCGAAAATGAGGTTGAGACCACTCCCACCGTCGATGAGCACCTTGGTGAGCCTGACTTCTGCCACCACCGGGTCCAGAACTAGGGGGAACTTACTAGGCTCCGTAAAGCTTGTCCACTGATCATCACGGGAGAACGAGATGGGCACCTCTAACTAGCGGAGTGGTCGTGGTGCCGCCGTCTCGACGGACATGATCTCCTGGAGATGCAGTTTTTGTTCCCACCTGGAACCGAAGTCTCCATCCCCCCGAAGATGACGTTGATGGTCTTCGAAGCATCCTGGAACTTCAGGTTGCGCCCTTGGTCCCCTTGGTCATCGTCTTTGGGTTCTTTGTCCATGGACTTCTTGTTCTTCTTGCCACGGCCGGAATTGCTGAAAGTCCTCCGGAGGTGGTAACAATCAATTGCCACGTGATTGGCACCTGGATGCCATGGGCACTTCTTCAGCATGAGCTTCTCGAACTCCTCCTGCGTCGTTGACTTCTTGCCTCATGAGGGATGATCCACAGCCGCGATGAGATCATCTGGCTTGCGTTTTCAGGATGGACCCGAATAGTTCCGCTGGCTCTTGTCGTTGCGGTTGTCATGAGGATGCCTCAGATTGCTATCATTGCGCCTCAAGAACCGCTCCCGCATCTTCTCTTCCTGCTCAGACCAGTCGTGCATTATGTCATGAAGCCCTGCGACAATCTTCGGCCTGTTCCACCCGAAGTCTTTGTAGATGCCTGGATCGGTGATGCCATTGTAGAAACAGTCGATGATGTCCTCCTCCGAGATATTCGCGATGGTGGCTCGGACATCAAAGAAACGGTGTGTATAGGATCGTAGGAGCTTGTTACGTTCCTGTTTACACTGAGCAAGATCGTGACGAGTACCTGCACGAGCGATCGCCCCCTGGAAGTTGTCGATGAAGACCTTCTTGAGCCGCTCCCAGGAGTCGATTGAGTTGTTGCTGCTCTCCAACAACGTAAGCGGCGCAGGGTCCAAGGCCATCGGGAAGTAGACGACCTTGGTGATGTTGGAGCCCCCTACGACTTCAATGGCAGTGGAGTAGCAACGTAGCCATTGCTGAGGAGCTTGCTTGCCATCATACTTGGTGATGCCGATCGGCTTGAGCTGCTGAACCGTGCAGAGAAAGCTGGGAAACGGTTGCTGCAGTCAGTACCTTCTATCTCGACTTCTTCACGCACTTTGCGCCTGGAGTCGATCACGGACCGCGCATCGCGGCCTTCATTGATGTGCTGGCACAGATCTTCAGGAAGAGGCCGATGATTAGCCTATCGCGGGTTACCTCCTGGAGGTGGCTGCTGCCTCCCGCCAGGGGCCTGACTCCCGTGGCCGTTGTCATTGTTGCTGCGCTGAGGTCGAGGACGGCCGCTTGCCGTTCGACTATGAGCCTGGCTTCGGCTCTCGCCCACGCGCTCCTCCCTGAGTGTAGACACCGGGTTTTGCTGATCAAGCTGGATCCAGGCCCTCTGTGCGTAACGAAGTGCTTGACGCACGTTAGGATCATTACTACACTCGAGTATAGCCGTGACCCTGGCGATGTTGGCCACCGGAGTCCTGAAGCCCCGCTTGCTTACGGCATCGAATTTGGTGTCAAGCTCTCTATGCATGGAACGCATACGCTCATTGACACTCCTTCGACGAGCTGCACGAGCTCTGTTCCAGATCCTCCGTGCCTCACGATCGGCATCGTTCTCGTCGCCGGCGTTGGCTATGGCCTCATCTTCGGAGACTGCATCAAATTCGATGATGGGCAAGTCGCCATCGTCCTCGCCTTCTTCCGCCATCAGCACCTGGCGTGAGATGAGCTCCTAAGAGCTCTTGTAGACTAGTTCGGTCGACTCCTCCACCATGGTGGCTAACGGCCTACCCTCCTGAAAAGGCAAATGCTCAAGGTGGGCCACAAGTCGATCCTCAGCCTCGAGTAGATTAGAGAGTTTCATGCCCTTCTAATGCACGAAACACCCCTCCGGGTAGAGGTGATCATCAGATCGCTGGCACCAAAACAACCCGAAGCCTCCCCCCGTGCGGTGGGACCCTTCAAGTTGGAGTAGAGAGTCCAAGTCCTTCTCTAATATGGAGGGGGACTTGGAGATGTCGGCCTTCTGGAGATCAATGGCCAAATTGCAAGGACCGAGTCATGATTGGCTACGCGAATCCTTAGATTGGAACGAGTCCAACCCAAGGAAGGTTGCTGCAGCGCTAGATGAAGTCGCGCCGGAAGCAGACTCCACCTTAGTTCTCACAGCGGATGCATGGATTGACAAGTCGTTGAGATCATCAATGAACTTGTCAAGGTCGCTGCAATGACCCACCGCAGGAGTTTTTGGCTTCATGTCGACGAGGAATTGACAAAAACTGCTCGCACCATCTGCGATGCAGACCCACGAGCCAAAAACAAATGTTGTACCCTGAGAAGGTAATGACCTGGTGAACTAGAAAGATGCCATCGAGTTCGCTGGTGGATCTTCGATGCGCTCCCCTACCTGGCACGCCAACTGTCGGTGTTTTACCGGCTGCCTACCGAGGGGTGTACCCAAGGTGGTAAATTTTATGTGAGGAGACGCCGAGATCAGGAACTCGAAGGTGCAAGGAACACAAGATTTAGACAGGTTCGGGCCGCGAGGTGCGCAATACCCTACGTCCTGTGTGGTGATTTGTATTCCCTTGGGTGTTGATGTTGTGTTTTCAATGGGTCCCTACCCCCCCTTATATATCCGGGATGTCAGGGTTACATGGATCTAGTCAATACTAGCAAAAGAATCGTACCAGAATATATCTTGAATAGATTCCTTCTGTATCGACTAGCTTTATCTCCTACTCAAATGAGTAGAAAACAACTTAAATAAGAGATATGGCGGGCTTTATCTCTTAACCCTGTTTAAACTACATTATGTGCACAACCGCGTGGCCCCGGGTCTGACACCTACCTTCAAACACATTTAGCAAAAGAACCCTAATTTTTCCATAATTACAAAAATACCCTTTACTTGCATTTAGGTTTTAAAAGCATTTATCAAAGCAACACACACTTCATTCCAACAAGCACAACATATACTAGAATTTAGCATGCCTATCTCCTAAGTACCTGAATGTCATAATGAAAATGGCTGTAAATTTTACAGTGAGTTTGTACTTAAGTAATGTGCTCTGCATAAAAATCTCAACACCAAAAACTATCTCTACGAGTAGCTTTATTTTAATCCATGCTTACTTTTGAAAAATATCCATTTATGAAATCACAAAACCAATCACTTACTTAATGAAGTTAGTTAATCCAGATAATACTCGATAAATAACTGCCCAAGGAAAAGAAAATGAAGTGCTTTACAACTTAACTTAAATTTTGTTGAATTATATCTTTATAGAGAAATAAGTTATTTATCTTGTACCATAAAAACCACTCATACATATGCATTCATATAGAATCGGCGACTCTCGCCGATGGAACCTACGAGCTGGTGCCAGAGTCCGAGAGTGAGTAGCGTGAAGCTCAACTTAATCTAACTGAAGTTGCTGAAGACCTGAACCAAAGTTCGAAAGAGCCACGACACGTCGGCCTACCTAGGGATACCCTAAGATAAGTGATTATTTGGTGAGGGATCACCAGATCTGGAGCTTGAAGGTGAATGCAAGGACATAAGACACAAATTTAGACAGGTTCGGGCCACTAGAGTAGCGTAATACCCTACGTCGTGTTTTGGGGTGTTGTATATTGTGCCCTACGCTTGGGTGTTGAGTTGCCTATTGGCTGCTCTCTGTTGGTTCTCTGCCTATCTAGGTGTCCCTGCCCTCCTTTATATCCCAGGGGACGGGGTTCCTAGTAGGATTATAAGGTAGGAGTCCTACTAGGATTACAAGGTATGAGTTCTAATAGGATTACAGTGGAATCCTAGTAGGAATCAGACTTCTTTTTCCTCACGGGTAGCTTCCTTGCGGTACCCAGGGGATCTATCCCTAACAAGCCCCCGAGCTCTTCATAGCCGAGTACTGCAGGCATTTCGAGTACTTCTGAAGTAGTCTTCGGCTTCTTCTGAAACTTCATCTTGAAGGTCTTCTTCGAGTACTTCCTTGATTGCATCGAGGTGTGAGGTGCTCATAACCCGAATAGCTTCAAGTCTTCTTTTGTATGGGTGCGATGGAAAATCGCACTCCATATGGAGTAGCCCCCGAGCCTTAGGTTAAATCGAAGAATGAAGCTGAGGGTCAAATTAGTCTTGAATCTTCTTTTCTTATCCTTCGAGTACATTCAAAAAATAAATAGTCGATGACACGTATCCTGCAGCCCCCAAGCTTTGAATCCAAAACCCTTAGGTTCGGAAAAAGGATCCAAGAATCGTGGCATTGGTGTTACTCTGAAATCCCAAGAAAAATTCTTCGCCTTCTGCACAGTGAAATTGAGCCTCCCGCTGGTTTACTTAACCGCGCGGTGACTTAGGGTTTCTTCTGCACTCTCAGTCTTCATATGAGTTGTCTTCAAGTAGTTTTGTGGCATCCAGCCCCCGAGCTTACGAGCCAGGAGAGCCGAAGGAGCCATGTTGAGTAGTGTGCATCGTCCAGCCCCCGAGCCTGTGAACTAGCGGAACTGTGATGGCACGCCGTGCTGCCTGGAGGGTTGTTGCCAAAGATTGATCTGAAAAAAGATAATGCATACATTATGTAGCATAATGCGAAGATACCGAGTAGTACTCAGTAATAATATGAAGACACCAAAATTTATTCGGTGTAAAAATTGTTGTGTCGAGCTCTATTTTTGGCCATTTAAATCTCCTGAGTAGTCTACCCTTTACGTTCACCCGGTCCCAGTTTAGCCTTCGCCCATAGCATGTACAAGTCACTTAGGTCTATAGCCTTCGCTCATATCATGTATGAGTCGCTTAGGTCTCTAGCCTTCGCTCATACAGGATGGGTCGCTTAGGTCATAACTGGAGACTCGAGGTTTCATGGATTAAGGCATTTGCTACTCGAGTAGATTAGCGACCGTTAAGAGGAGACAACAAGCAGAAAGTAGTCGTCATGCGACAAAGATGATGCGCAGTGCGCAAAAGTAGTCAACATTGTGATAGAATGAATGCGCGTTACGCAAAAAGTAGTCAACGAAGTGTAGCTCTGGAGGGTTTCAATGCCCATGGAGAGATGTACACAGATAAGTAGTCGGCAAAGTGTAGCTCTGGAGGGTTTTAATGCCCGTCGAGAGACATACACAAATAGGTAGTCGATCATGGTATAGCCCCCGACGGTTTCATGCCAGTCGAGAGGCGTACCCAAAAAGGTAGCTGATCTTGTGAAGAACAAGTCAGAAAAGGTATAAGTCACTTAGCTTGATTCGTGGACGAATGTTGACGAAACCGTGGAGCTCGTTGATGGAGCTGCGACGGTTTGTTGATGAAGCTCAACTAGTCAGAGTCGATTCCGACTAGTTTTCAAGTCGAGACGAGTAGTTGATGTAGTCGTTGCTGTGAGGCTCGCCCTCCACAAGTTTCTAGTTGAGACGAGTAGTCGAAGTAGTCGTCGGCAGACCGCTGAGCCTCCTCGCGAAGTCGAAGTAGTCAAACTCGTCGCTGCTGTGCGCGGACATTGCGGCACAAGCCGAAGTTGAACCGGGTTGTCGAGGTCAGTGGCCGTGGTGCATCGATGTTGCAGCGCGAGGTGAAGTCGAGCCGAGTAGTCGAGGTCGATGTAGCCATTTGCTGAAGGATCTGATCTCGAACTCGATGAATCAATCCGCCAATGCATATGTACAAAGTAGCAATCCACCACCTTGAGTGGATTGATGTTGATGAAGAGGTCCTTCAAATTCGCCCAATGATCGCGACGATCTTCCCAAGGTGGGCGCCAACTGTCGGGTATATAAGGGAGGTCAGGGACCCCTCTCAAAATAGGAGATCACTAGGTCATTCTACACCAAAGGCAATACAAACCACCATACAGGACGTAGGGTGTTACGCATCTTGCGGCCCGAACCTATCTAAACTTTGTGTTCCTTGCACCTTCGAGTTCCTGATCTCGGCGTTCCTCCACCCAAAATTTACCACCTTGGGTATATCCCACGGTGGGCAGCCGGTTAAACACCGACAGCTAGCGCGCTAGGTAGGGGAGCGCGTCGAAGATCCACCGACGAGCTCGATGGCATCTTTCAATTTTATCAGGTCAGTTCCCTCTCAGGGTACGACATTCGTTTTTGGCCCGTGGGTTTGCATCGCAGATGGTGCGGGCAACTTTCGGCGATTCCTCGTTGACATGAGGCCAAAAACCTTCGCTGCGGATCCTCGCAGCGGCCTCGACAAGTTCGTCAATGAGCTCGACAACTTGCCGCTCCATACTTCCGCAGCACAGATCGAGACGGAGTCTGCTCCAGGCTTGACTTCTTCTAGTGTTGCGACAACTTCCCCTGGTTTGGACTTGTTCCAATCTAGGGATCCGCATGGCTGATCTCAACTCAGCTCATGCAAACCGGCCACTGATCTTCAGGAGGCCAACGTATCTGGGTCCCTCTCCATGTTAGAGAAGGATCTGGACTTGCTGCTCCAGGATGAAAAGCCTGAAGCCACCGCGTGTCGGGGGGCTTCGGGTTGTTCTGGTTCCGGTGATTTGGTGATCACCTCTTTGCCGAAGGGGCGCATTGTGCATTGGAGGGGCATGATGCTCTCCGATCTACTCGAGGCAGAGGGTCGGCTTGTGGCTCACCTCGAGCCATTGCCCTTCCAAGAGGGCAGGCCATTGGCCACTGTGGTGGAAGGGTCGACTGAACTAGTCGACGAAAGCTCTCATGACCTTTCCTCCCGCCAGGTGCTGATGGCCGAAGAAGGCGAGGACAATGGGGATCTTCCCATCGTCAACTTTGAAGCGATCTCCGAAGATGAGATCACGGCCAACGCTGGCGACGAGAACGACGCCGATCGTGAGGCGTGGAGGGCCAGGAACAGGGCCCGCGCAATCTGGCGGAGGAGAACCAACGAGCGTAGGCAATCTATGCATCGTGAGCTTGACCCTGAGTTTGTCGCTATAAGCGAGCAGGGTTTCAGGACTCCGGTGGCCAACATCGCCAGGGTAACAGCCATCCTTGAGCGCAGCCACGATCCGGAAGTGCGTCAAGCACTTCTTTACACGCAGAGGGCTTGGATCCAGTTGGATCAGCACAACCTGGCGTCCACCATCAGGGAGGAGCGCGTGGGTGAGAGTCGAAGTCAGGCTCACAGCCGAATGGCTGGCGGCCGTCCTCGACACCAACTCAGCAACGACAACGCTCGCGGGAGCCAGGCTCCTGGCAGGAGGTAGCAGCCACCGCAAGGGGGTCATCTGCGGCAGGCCAATCATCGACCTTCTCCAGAGGACCTACGCCAGCACATCAATGAAGGTCGCGACGCGCGGACAGTGATCTCCTCTAGGCGCAAGGTCCGCGAAGAAGTCAAAACTGAAGGTACTGACTGTAGTGACTGATTCCCTACTTTTTCTGCTCGTTTTAGCAGCTACAAGTATCTAGAAGGCTTCAAACCGATCGGCATTACCAAGTACGACGGCAACCAAGCTCCTCAGTAGTGGCTCCGTTGCTACTCCACGGCCATTGAGGTCGCAGGGGAGTCGAATATCACCAAAGTCGTCTACTTCCTGATGGCTTTGGACCCTGCACTGCTTACTTGGTTGGAAAGCCTCAGCAGCAATTCAATCGACTCCTGGGAGCGCCTTAAGAAGGTCTTCATCGACAACTTTCAGGGAGCGATTGCTCGTGCAGGTACTCGTCACAAACTTGCTCAGTGTAAGCAGGAACGTATTGAGCTCCTGCAGTCCCACACATGTCGCTTCTTCGACATTCGCGCCACCATCGCCAACATCTCGGAGGACGACATCATCGACTGTTTCTACAACGGCATCACCGACCCGGGCATCTACAGGGATTTCGGGCGGAACAGGCCGAAGACTGTTGCGGGCCTTCGTGATATGATGCACGATTGGTCCGAACAGGAGGAGAAGATGCGGGAGCGGTTCCCGCGGCATCAAGATAGCAATCTGCGGCGCCCAAATGACAACCGCAACGACAAAGGCCAGCAGGACTTTTCGAGTCCGCCCCGGAAACGAAAGCCAGATGATGTCATCGCGGCTATCGATCGTCCTTCGCAGGGCAAGAAGTCGATGATGCAAGAGGAGTTCGAGAAGCTCCTGCAGAAGAAGTGCCCGTGGCATCCGGGTGCCAATCACACCACCATCGACTGCTACCACCTTGGAGGACGTTCAGCAACTCCGGTGGCGGAAAGAAGAACAAGAAGCCTGCTGACAAAGAGCCCGAGGATGATGATCAAGAAGATCATGGGCGCAACCCGAAGTTTCAAGATGCTTCGAAGGTTGTCAACGTCATCTTCGGGGGAGACGAGGATTTTGGTTCCAGGCGGGATCAGAAGCTGCTTCTCCGGGAGATTTTGTCCATCGAGCCGGCGGTACCACGACCACTCCGTTGGTCGGAGGTCCCCATCTCGTTCTCCCGCGACGACCAGTGGACGAGCTTTTCGGAGCCCGGTAAGTTCCCCTTGGTCCTGGATCCTGTGGTGGCAGAGGTCAAGCTCACCAAGGTCCACATTGATGGCGGGAGTGGGCTCAATCTCATCTTCATCAGCACTCAGAAGAAAATGGGCCTGGACTTCAAGGACATGCTGGTTCCCAGCAAGTCTCCCTTTTACGGCATCGTCCCAGGTAACGCGGCACACACACTGGGTACGGTGGTCCTCCCAGTCACCTTTGGCACGCGGGAGAACTATCGTACCGAGTTCATCAAGTTCGAGGTGGCTAACTTCGAATCTTCTTACCATGCTATATTGGGTCGACCGGCACTCGCCAAGTTTATGGCAGTGCCGCATTACGTCTATTTGCTTCTTAAGATGCCAGGACTCAGTGGGGTACTCACCCTTTGTGGCGACCTGAAGAAGTCATACGACTGTAATCAGGAGGCGATCCAATATGCTTCGACTACTCGCGTGCCAGATGCTTCGGGAGAAGTACTCGCGGCCGTGCAGCAGCTTTCCCAATCTGGGCTGGAGATTCCTTCCAAGAAGGCCAGCAAGTCGAGCATCCAGTCGACTGATGACGTGGCCCTCAAGTCGATCCAGCTTCAGGAGGGAGATTCATCTAAGACCGCTATCATCGGTGCCGGCTTAGGTGACAAATAGGAATTCGCGCTCGTCAGCTTCCTTCGGGCTAACCGAGACATATTTGCATGGAAACCAGCGGATATGCCAGGGGTGCCCAGGTAGTTGATCGAGCATGCTTTGAATGTACACCCAAAGGCTACGCCTAAAAAGCAACGCCTGCGGAGGTTTGCCCACGACAAGCGTGAGGCCATTAAATGGGAGATCGCTAAACTTCTCACGGCTGGATTCATTAAAGAAGTAATCCATCCAGAGTGGGTAGCGAATCCCGTTCTTGTAAAGAAAAAGAACAATGAATGGAGAATGTGTGTCGACTACACTGATCTCAACAAGCATTGCCCAAAAGACCATTTTGGGCTGCCGCGCATCGACCAAGTTGTCAATTCGATGGCTGGTTGTGTCCTTCTTTGTTTTCTTGATTGTTACTCAGGTTATCATCAGATCACGATCAAGGAGGAGGATCAAATCAAGACTGCTTTCATCACCCCGTACGGGACTTACGCCTACAAAACAATGTCCTTCGGGTTGAAGAATGCAGGAGCAACCTATCAGCGTGCAATCTAGATGTGTTTCGCGGATCTGCTGCACCGGAATGTTGAGGCTTATGTGGACGACATCGTCACCACGACCAGGGCATCCGGTGACTTAATTGCAGATTTGGAGGAAACATTCAGCAGTCTGCGCAGATTTCGGTGGAAACTCAATCCCACCAAGTGCATCTTTGGAGTACCTTCAGGGAAATTGCTCGGGTTCATCGTCAGCAACCGGGGCATTGAAGCCAACCCTGTAAAGATCACGGCCATCAATGATATGGAGGCTCCGGCCACAATCAAGGATGTGCAGAAGTTAACAGGTTGTATGGCGGCACTGAACAGGTTCATCTCCTGACTCGGGGAGAGAGGACTACCTTTCTTCAAGCTCCTGAAACGCCAGGATAAGTTCCAATGGACGGAGGAGGTTGAGCGGGCCTTGCAGGATCTGAAACATCATCTTCAGTCACCTCCGATCCTTACAGCACCGTTGCCAGGGGAGGATCTACTACTTCACATCGCGGCAACAACTCATGTTGTCAGCAGTGCCATTGTAGTCGAGCGAGGCGAGGAAGGCCATGCGTTTGGAGTGCAGAGGCCTGTCTACTTCATCAGCGAAGTCCTCTCCGAATCCAAGGTACAGTATCCAGCTGTTCAAAAGCTCTTGTATGCAATCTTAATCACATCAAGAAAGCTACGCCACTACTTCGACGAGTACAAGATCACTGTGATCACGGACTTCCCGCTGGCGGACATTCTTCATAATCAAGACGCCACGGGGCGCATATCCAAGTGGGCAGTGGAACTGGGGGCTTTGTCAATCGACTTCAAGCCACGCACTGCAATCAAGTCATAGGCTCTAGTCGACTTCATGGCTGAATGGAGAGAGAATCAAGTGTTCTGCGGCGGCGCCAGTGTTCTGCTTATTTCTCCACGAGGTGAACAATTGAAATATGTCCTTCAGATCCTGTGGGCGGTATCCAACAATGAAGCCGAGTATGAAGCCTTGCTTCACGGTCATCGTTTGGCGATATCACTAGGGATCAAGCGACTACTTGTATATGGCGACTCTCTTCTTGTTGTTCAGCAGGTCAACAAAGGAATGGGACTGCAACAAGGAGACAATGGAGGCTTATGTACAGGAAGTGCGCAAATTGGAAAGCAATTTCTCCGGCCTGGAGGTTCATCATGTATTGCGGGAGCACAATGTTGGCGCGGATGTCCTATCCAAACTGGGGTCCACGCGCGCCCAGGTCCCGTCGGGAGTCTTCATCTAGGAGCTCAAGCAGCCATCCATCAAGTCTTCTCCACAGGTAACCATCGACGTGGGTCCCCAGCAACCCAATCGAGAGGTTATGGTGCTGGAAGAGGACTGGCGAGAGGCTTTTATCGACTTCATTCGAGATCAACGGCTACCAGCGGGAATCGACGCCAAGAGCGCAGAAGCGGCACGCGTCTTACGAAGAAGCAAGGGCTTCGTCCTGGCCGACGGCAAGCTCTATCGGCGTGGCGCTCGGTCAGGAGTTCTCATGAAGTGCGTCACGAAGGAAGATGGTTACGACATACTGCGGGAGATCCATGAAGGCGTCTGCGGCAACCATGCCGCTTCAAGAAAGCTGGTGGGGAAAGCATACAGGGCCGGTTTCTGGTGGCCCACCGTAGTGACCGACGTGGAGGATCTCGTGCGCAGGTGCCAAAATTGTCAATTCTTTGGCAAACAGACGCATGTTCCAGCTCACAGCCTCATCACCATACCGCCCTCCTGGCCTTTTGCCTGTTGGAGTCTTGACATGATCAGGCCCTTCACGACGGCGCCAGGCGGTTTCACCCATGTTCTGGTGGCTATCGACAAGTTTACTAAGTGGATCGAGTACAAGCCGATAGCCAAGCTCACGCCAGACCGGGTCGTCGACTTCATCTCAGATATTTTGCATCATTTCGGCTTCCCCAACACCATCATCACGGACTTGGGATCAAACTTCACGGCGAACCAGTTCTGGGAGTTCTGCGAGAACACTTGCATCGAAGTTAAATATGTCTCAGTCGCACACCCAAGGGCCAATGGACAAGTCGAAAGGGCGAACTGCTTGATAATTGACGGCCTCAAGAGGAGATTATATGATGAAAATAGCAAAAAGAGAGGCAAGTGGGTACATGAGTTGCCGCATGTCGTCTGGGGGCTTCGGACCCAACCATCCAAAGCCACAGGGCAAACGCCTTTCTTCCTCATATATGGATCTGAGGCTATTTTACCAGCCGACATCATGTGGAAGTCTCCCAGGGTCGAAATGTATAACGAAGGTGAGGCGGACGAGGCGAGGCAGTTAGAGCTCGATTCTGTGGAAGAAGTCCGCTGCACCGCTCTCGTTCAGTCAGCCCGATACCTGCAGGGGATCTGTCGATATCACGATCGCAATGTCAGGGAGCAGTCGTTCAGCATTGGTGATTTGGTTTTGCGTCGCATTCAGGATGAATCCGGCCTGCACAAGCTCAACTCAAGATGGGAAGTACCGTTCGTCATCAAGCAGGTCACCCGACCAGGGTCATATCGACTACAATGTCCCGAGGGGTATGACATCCCGAATTCCTGGAACATTCAGAACCTGCGCAAGGTCTACCCATAAGAAAATGCCCGGTGATGTCCCAATCCCCGGGGGTGTGGAAGATCTCTTTTCCTCGAAACAATTTGGAGGCTGTATGCCACAATGTTCGGGTTATACTCTCCTTCACAGGCGCACGATGGCCGTTTTCATGTGAAAACATTTGTGTGAATTGACTACTTGTCGTGAATGATACGAAGGTTATGGCCACATTCATAACTTATCGACTTCATCTCTCGACGGAAACCTCCGTCCCGATCAAATCCGCTCCATATCAGTTTTCGCAGCGACCCTGGATGGTCGCACACGACAGCAGTCGCATTTTCCCAACACAATCGATCCGTTCGACTGGTTCATACCCAGGTTGTTGGATAAGCTCATATAAAGAGCTACCTCAACTACATCCTGTGTACCAGAGTAGTCTCGGTTCTGCCAAGAGCACGGCACAACAGCGGCGATGCCCGCATTTGCTCCCAACAAGTCCGATCCGTCCGTTCGGATCCCACTTAACTTGCGGAGCACACTCATATAAGGAGCAACCCTGACTACGTCCAGAGTCAATGCACTCGGAGTAGTTTTGCCTTAAAACCTGGCAATTTTGCGACGATGCTCGCGTTCTTTTCTAACAGTTTTAGACCCACGAGTTCGGGTTGTGGACAACTTGTTAGATAAGTTTCTACATAGAACTACGGCTACCTTTAGGGTCGTTGCACCCAGGGTAGCGTCTACTACTTACTCCTTGTAAGCCTGGATATCAATTCAGCACAGGCACATACACAAGTGGAGACATCAAAGGAAACCATATATACAAGGGAGTGAATACTTGTTTTCAGTACCCTAATCCTGCATTACACTTTGAACTATGTGTTCTGATACAGGTTGGGCCTCTAGTAGGTATCTGTCGAATTGCTCCTCGGTGCAGTCCGCCGCCATGCCTTCAGCAAATATCTCCAGCTTCGCGCCCGGCAGGAAGGACTTCACGATTGCAAGGGCATTGTTGACGCACGTGACAGGTGCCTCGGAAAGGAACTTCATCACTTTCTTCAGGGCCTCAAGGAGACGCTCTAGCAGGGGCCGGGGGTTCGCTTCGCCTTCTTCTGGTGGGTCCACCACGTCCACCAGCTCCCGGGCGGCCCCCCTGATGCTCTCGAGTTCTTCGCCCAGCGTCTTGATTCGCCGAAGGCTGTCGACGAACTGTTGCTCAGTGTCACCGATCACCTTCTGCAGCCTCTCGATGTCATCTGTACGGTGATAGAGCAGGTTCTTCACGTCAGTAAGTAGCTCTTCTTTACTGATTAAATTTCTCCTAAGCTCTGTGGTGGAAAGCTTTTCAGAACCCAGGGTGAGTCATACAGAGCAAAATACCCGAGGGAAGCAACGGTTTACCTTGGTGCGCCTTCTTTTGCTCCCTGAGCTGCTCCTTATGCGCCTCGAGCTCCTTCTTCTGTTCCTCGAGTTGTTGCTGGAGCTCGGCGTTGACTTTCTCAAGATGTACATTCTCCGTCTTCTCATCGTCAAGGCGCTTCGTCAGGGCATCGAGTTCCTTACGGTCGCGGGAAAGGGTCTTCAATTCCTCTACCTGCTTCCGGGAGCGGGCAATCACACTCTGCATGAAAAGGGAAAAGCCAGATTAGCAACTCGAGTTAGCCACTGTCAGAAAATGCTCTCAGGACTTACCATAGTAAAGTCATGCGCCTTCTTGAGGATATCGACATTGTCATCCGTCAGTAGCAGGTCATCTGTCAGGTCGGTGGCAACGGCTTCCTGACTACCCGATCCGGCCAGCACCAGCTCATCGAGTCTCCCGGAGATTCTCACGGCTTCTTTAGTAGTCAGCTACTGGGCACCTGCAATCACAAGTGTTCTCAGCATACAACATGCGGATCCCGGTAGCTAGCCGGGGCGGTCAGACACTCACCTGCGCCATCTGTTGGAGCGGCGCCAGGGGCCTCGACCTGTTTCTCGCCACCGGCCCCGGCCTCGACTTGTTGGAGTTCGGGAGGCGGCAGGTCGGGCAGCGCGGTGTCGGCCCCGGGGGCTGGCTCCGTGGGCGTCGACCCTTCGGGGGCCGATGCCTCGGGGGCTGACGCAGCGGCGACTGGCCCAGCACTTGATGATTCCTCCCGGGTCGAAGACCCGGGGGCTGGGGCAGTCGAAGTTGGCGTCAGCTGGAGGTCTGCGGCACTTGCAGCACTAATGAAGTCGAAGTTAGTCAACACATAAGCCGAAAGATCAAATCATTTGCAGTGCAACAAGAGGCAGACTTATAGTACAGATTTTTTTCTTAATGGCTCTCTTCATCCGCACGGCCTGACGCGGCGTCTCCGTTGCCGGCCGCAGGGTTTCACCGGCTTGTGGCGTGGTCCCCGCCACGGCGATGGTGATAGCGGCGGCAGTCGCCGGGCTCGCCCTTTCTCCTTCGGGCTCGGCCCGGGTGGAGGATGCGGAAGGACTACAGGTGGATGTTATAAGTACAACTCAGCATCAAGGTAACACATTACAACAAACAAGTAGGCTCTTACCTGGTGGACTCGAGTTCCTGCGCCCTGCGCTTGCGCACCAGTCGATGGCCTTGCGGCACCGGCGGCAAAGCACCGGTCAACTCCACGTTCTGTTCGGAGGAGTTGTCCCGGTGCGTTTCTCCTTCGGTTCCTTCTCCCGCCTGCGAGCTCACGCCTTCGGTGGACTCGCTGCTGCCTTGAGCTGCAGCAAGGCGAGCCCTCTTGGCTTTAGCGGCAGCAGAGGGGAGGAGGTGGTCCGATCGGGGGACGTCAGGTCGCGGCGGGTAGCTGCGGTACACCAACGTGTGTCCTTGCAGAGAGTTCTTCAGTTAACGAAGCAAAGGCGGTTATCTTCAGCAAAAAGAAGTCGAATACTTACTGGTTTGGGTGGATTCCGTGCGGAAAACAATGTGGGCACGTATGGCATGGCGTCCACGTCTAGCAGCACCCGCCAAACTCGCTGCAATGCGACTTCATCTGGCAAAACCTCTGCGCACATGCGAGAAGGATCAGCGGGTCCTGTGTACTCGAATCCCAGGCAATGTCGCTGCTGGATGGGTTGGACGCGACGTTTGTCAAATGCGAACATGACGGAGGCGCCGGTCACTCCCTCCTTCTTCTGTGCCTCAATGACGCCCAGCAGCTCTTTGACTTGGTCCATCTCCCCGCCGGAGGGTTCAAGGTTCCATTCTCCTCTGATTATAGGTGGTCTGTTCAACTTCGTTGGCAGATGGGGAGCGTGGTTTTCGATGTAAAACCAATGGTTTTTCCATCCAGGAAGGTTGGAGGGGAATTTGTATGTGAGATATTTGTCGCCGGCCCGCTGATGCAGCTGGATGCCGGCGCTCCCTAAAACGGAGAGGTTCTTGGAGGTGGGCTGCGGTTTGATACGGAAGAGGAAGCGGAAAAGGTCCCAGTGGGGTTCGATTCCAAGAAAAGCCTCGTAGTAATAGATGAAAATTGAAATGTGGCAAATAGAATTTGGGTTGAGGTGGTGAAGCTCAAGCCCGTAGTAACACAGAAGGCCTCGGAAGAAGGAGCAAGAGGGGAGGGCCAACCCCCGTTCGGCAAAATGGAGAAATGTGACGATTTCGTCAACATTTTCCATGGGAAAAGGTTCGCGGTAAGAGGGGCGCCAATTGACAAGGGTCTTTTCTTGCAGCAACCCCTCGGAAACTAGGTTCTTAAGGTGGTTGAGGGAGCACTTACTGTGTGACCACTTTGCGGTTGAAGGCTGCGCCTCCTCCGTCTTCTTCACTTCGATCTCTGCTTTCTTGGGCACCATCTCCGGTTCGCTGGCCACGAGATGCTCGGGAGCTGGGGGAGAGTGGCGGGGAGGTTGGAGCGGGAGGATTTCCTTGGGGGGATGGCGGCGGCGCTTGGCTCAGATTGGGGATTTTGGTGGCTTTTGGAGGAATGCGGATTGAAACCGTGGTTTTTTCCCTACTGTTGTCGCGGGGTTAAATAACCAGCGGGGTGGGGAAAAGTTACTGTTCCGAAGTTCAGGAGTCACTTCCGAGAATATTCCGAAGTCGAAGGGTCATTTGGTGGATTGTTTGGATTAAATATTTGATTAACCATTTTTTCAGGGTTTGTTAGCCCGAAAAAAGGGGTTTTTTGAATTAATAATCTAATACCCATCATCTGTACTATCATTTTGGTAATTTTGCAAGTTGTCATTTTTGTCTGCATGCCACGATTGTTGGATCCTTATCTCCAAATTTTGTGGGATTTGGATTCAAGGCTCGGGGCTGCGGGATACGTGGCATCGACTACTTATTTTTCAAATTTTTTGAAGGATAAGCAGGATTGCAGATTAATGGGACCCTCAGCCTGATTCCCTAATTCAACCTAAGGCTCGGGAACTACTCCATATGGAGTGCAATTTTTCAATCACACACCATAGTAGAAATAAAATTCGGGGCATGAGCACCTCATAGCTTCGATGCAGCCAGGCATGTACTCGAAGAAGGTTTTCAAGACGAAGCTTCAGAAGAAGTCGAAGACTGCTTTGAAAGTACTCGATAAGCCTGCAGTACTCAGCTACGAAGAGCTCGGGGGCTTGTCAGACCCGGGGCCACCGGGCTGGGCACATAACGTAGTTTAAAAAGGTCTAAGAGATTAAGTCCGTCTTATCTCTTATTCATTTTGTTTATCTCTTGTTTATCCCGTTTAAATAGGAGATAGAGCTAACCAACACGGAGGGGATCTACTCGAAGATATGTTCTGGTATGATCCCTCAGCAGAGGTTGGTTACCATCTTTGTAACTCTGGCCTCTCGGGTATATAAGGGAGGTCAGGGACCCCTCTCAAAATAGGAGATCACTAGGTCATTCTACACCAAAGGCAATACAAACCACCATACAGGACGTAGGGTGTTACGCATCTTGCGGCCCGAACCTATCTAAGCTTGGTGTTCCTTGCACCTTCGAGTTCCTGATCTCGCGTTCCTTCACCCAAAACTTACCACCTTGGGTATATCCCACGGTGGGCAGCCGGTTAAACACCGACAGAGTCCTAGTAGGATTACAAGATATGAGTTCTAATAGGATTACAATGGAATCCTAGTAGGAATCAGACTTCTTTTTCCTCACGGGTAGCTTCCTTGCGGTACCCAGGGGATCTATCCCTGATACCTATGGCTAGCTTTGGTCAGGAAGGCAAGTCCCGGAGCATAACTCCTACTTTTAAACTTATGCTACTTTTATTTATATATATGGTATTGTGCATTAAGTTTGTTGGAGTTGATTGAAATCTTAGTTACATAATCCTAGTACCTATGATATGAACACTAGTCTGTGTCGGTCGCTAGATTGCCATGCTAATAGGACTCCGGTAAAAGTCGAGTGATTTCCTGTCACTCGCGAGATATAGGAGTGCTTGTTTTACTTATGCTGGAATCATAAGATCGACGGACGGGGCTATGTTATGATATTCCTGTTGACGATTGAGGCCCCATCTGTTTAGCGAAATATGCTAAGGTCGCGGTGTGTGGTAGTGGTGGTGATATTTTTGAACGTACTAACCACATGCCGAGAATATGGTAATCAGTAAGCTTAAGTACCTAATCGGACCGGCGAGTGGATAATATCCTCACCCTCTTGACTTCGTTCCCATGGGCACACGGTGAGTGCAAGAGCAGCCACAGCCCGGCTTCGTTCCGTGGTTCGTGAACTTCTGTACTCGAGGAGGGTGGCCCTGATCCACAACCCGGGAAGAAAGGGGAAATGTTGCACGTGTGACTCTGTGAGTAACCACGTGACGTGTGCTTAGATTTCCCTTGCAAGGTTAAGAAATTCAATTCGAATCGTCTGTTTCTCGCGGGCATTGAGACTGCTTACTGCGAGTTGTATGTATGCATTGTTTCGATCGAAATTCCAGTGGTTGCATCGCGATGTTACCCGACAGACTGTCGTTTTACTCCGTTTTAAGTGCATGTTAGCCTGGATTGCCTCTATGGTGATGGTTAGTGCACTTAAGCCGGATTAATTCGGGCAGTTCTGCCACAGCTCAGGTGCTACCCCCTCTTGTTGTTGTCATGGTAGTGGCAAGGTACGATCCAGAGTAGAAATAGGTTGTGCACCAAGCAGTATGATATCTCATTTATGCCACAAAATGGTACTGCCGACACATTCTCCAAGGCAAGTCTTTCCATCTACAGTGGGGATGTCTATCTCGTTATCCTCATAGCTTGATTTCAAAAATTGCTCCACTTGTACGCATGCATATAGGGGTGGGATCGGTTTTCCCTCAAACAAACCCCCACCCGGATACACCTGGGCCTTGGCAACTTCCTTTGTCTTCCTAGCTCTACCGATCGAATAAAACAACAAGCAGGAAGTACTAATGGATATGCAATCTACCGGATATGGGTGTGCTGTGGTGGATGCGACACTGCTTTGAGCATATGCCGTATTTGCTAGGGCCAATACTGAAGGGGGCATCGTCACCATCTTTTGTTGCCCCACCTCTTGCGATGGGTTAATCAATAATAGCCCGGACTGCTGCTCCTCTGCAATTGCTGCCCGGAAATATTGCCTAAACTTACTTTTTAGGGCTTCCTCGGCCGCTTGTTGCAATTTTTCCTTGTAGCGGTCATGCTTCCTATAGCTATCCCGATCCTGCTGGAACCCATCCTTAATGGTAAAGAGGACAAGCCTTTGATGCGGCCTTCATGCTCTTTGGACCCAATGGCTGTACTGAGCACATCCTTATCCCTATTGGCTTTGAACTTTCCTTGATTCTAGAACTCGTTAAGTTCGTACATTTTTTTTGCTACATCTTCAGTCTGGGTTGGTCAAACTACGGCTTGCCATCCACTATCTTAGGCTTCCTTGCTTGAAGCAACATCTAGGCACGTTCGTCAAGGCCTTCAAAAGGGTCGGGTTGCCCGGCGGCTATTGCCGCCTCTCTTTCATGCCGCCACTTCTCGAGCTGCCTTGGGTATCCACCCGGTCCAAGATGAACTTTATGTATGTTGCTCTGTTCAAGTTCTCTATTCCTCTAGCTTAGGGCTAAAGCTTCCTCAGAGGTCTTTTGCCAAACAAACTCCTCTCATTGTGCCCGTGTGATTTCCCCATAATCTGCAAATAGCTCTCGACCCTTCTAGACATACTTGGTATTCAAATCACTCTTCCACCAGCGGAAAGTTTCACCCAGCATCTTCTTAGCATAATGCTTAACTCTTTCCTGAGTTCCTCGTGGCAAAATAAATGTTTTGCTCAACAGTGCCCACATCGCTTCTTTCTTCCCCTCAGGAATCGTTAGCCAATCGGGTATCGTTGGATCCAAAACCATCTTTGTTCTAATTATAGAACCAATTGCGTTCCGAAAATTTGCACACACCTCAGGGGGCTCTATGGGCTTGCTTGCTGCGTTAACTGCATTGACCATCCATTGGCCTATGAGGTATTGGTTTCTTCCTCATTGACCCTGTTTCCTTTTGCTTTAGCTGCCAGAGGTCGTAGTTTGAGATTCCGGACCAGAGTTATCGTTGCCTTCAAGTTCTTCCTCTGTGGGGCTTGGGGGTCGGCGTCGTTGTTTACTCCTTTCTGTTGGAGCCGCCTACACGGATCATAGGATTTCGGCTAGTCATTATGCGTAGTCTATGAAAAACATATACTAAAAGCTAGGTGGTAATTAATCTTGTGTAGTCATTAACTGAACTGGATTCGGAATGTCATCCGGATCGAACTCCAACCTTGAACGGCATTCTCTTGGAGCGATAGGATGTGGATCTATCGGATCACCATTGATCGTCCACCAAACCCCCGTGTCCAATCCCAAGTCCTTCGTTTTTTAGGTTGTCGGCATCATCATTCCCGAATTGCACACGGACGCCAGCCAGGTCGTCCCATGACATCTAGGATGCAATTCACTCAACTTCGTCGATTTCCAGTACTGCATCCTCCCAATGTGGGGACGATGACAATGGTTGATCCTTTTACGAGTTCAACATATTGCAATAGAAACATATGTGAATACAAAATCTCAATAGAATCATATTTGAATACAAATTTTGAAAAGAATCATTAGAGTGTCACAATAATTCATTCATGATCGAAAAAATGCTTGAAATATACACTATCTCAAAATATTTGAAAAAACTATGGTATTTTCAAATTTTCACATTGAAATAAAAAAGAAAAGAACTAACAACAGACAAATATCATTCTTTCTTTTAAGAAGGACTCCACAATGTCCACATTATCACTCTCTCTATGTGTCTCTCTATATATGTGTCTATGTATTTGTCTCTTGAGAGAGAGAGAGAGAGAATGGGGACATCGCAAAGTCCTTTCTATAATCGAACCGAGGACTACTATTACACTTTCAGAGTACAAGTATACACTAACTATTCCTAACTTCTTCACTAACTATTCACTAATTACACTAATATTCCTCATATAAATCAAGACCTAGACCTTTGAAAAAAATACAATCATTTTCACATTCAAATTGAGAGTACAAAAAATAACACATTCAAATTGAATTTTACTAATTATATTTTCACTAATTGCACTCATATTCATCATATATTCAATTAATTACACTCAAATTCATCATATATTCAGTTAGAATTTCAATCATTATTCCTTATATACATGAATATTCACTAATTACACATGTATTCACATTCACATTCCACTATTCCTCATATACATGAATATTCACATTTCACTGTTCCTCATATACATTCACATTTCAGACCTCGTTCTTTCTTATAAGAAGGACTCTGCAATGTCCACATTATCACTCTCTCTATGTGTCTCTCTATGCATGTGTCTATGTATTTGTCTCTCGCGAAAGAGAGAGAGAGAGAGAGAGAGAGAGAGAGAGAATGGGGACATTGCAAAGTCCTTCCTATAATTGAATCGAGGGCTACTATTACACTTTCAGAGTACAAGTATACACTAACTATTCCTAACTTCATCACTAACTATTCACTAATTACACGAATATTCCTCATATAAATAAGAACTAGACCTTTGAAAAAAATACAATCATTTTCACATTCAAATTACATTCACATTCAAATTGAGAGTACAAAAAACAACACATTCAAATTGAATTTTAATAATTATATTTTCACTAATTACACTCATATTCATCATATATTCAATTAATTACACTCAAATTCATCATATATTCAATTAGAATTTTAATCATTATTCCGTATATACATGAATATTCACTAATTACACATGTATTCACATTTACATTTCACTATTCCTCATATACATGAATATTCACATTTCACTATTCCTCATATACATTCACATTTTAGATGAAAAAAAGAAAAAGAAAATGAAAACCAAGAATACCTACCTCTCTCGGTCTAGGGGAGGAGGCGTGGGGAGGGCCAACGCGCGAAGGGCCGGCGGTGCAACGAGGCTGGCCGTGAGGAGGGCCTGCAGCACGAGAAGGACCAGCGGCGGGGAGGAGGCCGGCGTGAGAAGGTGCCGGCGGCGCGAAGAGGGGCGGCGGCGCAGATCCGGCATGAGGAATCGGCAGCACGGGGAGGAGGCGATGCGAGGAGGGGAGGGGCGTGGCCGAGGAGATGGCGGCGCGAAGAGAAGGCAGCGCGAGGAGGCGGCGGCGCAGGGAGGCAGCGGCTCGAGGAGGAGGCTAGGACTTCAAAATTTTAGCAGCCTGATGGCGTCTTGCGTGCACTACCGAAATTTTGCTAAGTCCCGGGTCTTCTCTCGGTTATATAAGAGGGGCATTTGTAAGGGCCGATGATGCCCCTACCCGCCCCTGAAAATCATTTGTAGGGGCGGGTGACGCACCCACCTGCCCATACAAATGAATTTCTTTTTTTTTGAAATTTTATTTATGTTGTAGACTATAGCAAACCACATCCAAAAAAAAGTAAAACTTATACATTAAGCTTATTTTTAACCTATAGAATTTAAAAATAATATGAAAAGCATATTTTAGTGCATATTTAGGCTAAAAGTGTGGAAACCACAATGTATAGGCTAACTAGAATACAATTCAACCCGTACTTTAAGGTTTGCTCACCCTTATATATTAAATGTACTAAAATATACTGTTTCATATTTTTATCTTGTTCTATAGGTCACAAAAATATAGGGTATAAATTTCATCTTTTTTATGTGTTTTGCTATTTTTTATGCTTTAATCTATTTCTCAATTTGAAAATAATTTGTAGGAGTGGGTAAGGGCGCCAACCGCCCCTACAATGCGATTACTAGGGGCGGGTGGGGGCATCACCCGCCCCTAGAAATCGAGTTGTAAGGGCGGGTGATGCCCCTCTACATGATTTTCTTTTTTCTGAAATTTTGTTTATGTTGTAGACTATAGCAAAATACATCCAAAAAAATAAAACTTGTACACTAAGTTATTTTAACCTATAGAATTTAAAAATATGAAAAGCATATTTTAGTGCATATTTAGGTTAAAATTGTGGAAACCACAATATATCGGCTAAGCATAATACAACTCAACCCATACTTTAAGATTTGCACACTCTTATGTATTAAATGTACTGAAATATGCTTTTGTATATTTTTATCTTGTTCTTTGGGTCCTAAAAAAACTTAAGGTACAAATTTCATATTTTTTAGATGTGTTTTGCTATTTTTTATGCTTTAATCTATTTTTTAGATTAAATTTGAAAACAATTTGCAGGGGCGGGTAAGGGCGCCAACCGCCCCTACAAAGCGATTTCTAGGAGCGGGTGGGGTCCCCACCCGCCCCTACAAATGGTTTTATTTTTTTCTGAAATTTTATTTATATCGTAGACTATAGCAAAACAAAAAAGAGAAACTTGTACACTAAGGTTATTTTAACCTATAGATTTTTTTAAAAAAAATATGAAAAGCATATTTTAGTGCATATTTAAGTTAAAATTGTGGAAACCACAATGTATGGGCTAAATATGCACACTTTTAGAGTGTGTGCGCGCTAGCTTGTGTGTGTTATACCTAAATACAAAAATAAACCATAAGTAAAATAAAATAGAAACAAAATTAGATATACGTCTCTCTCCTATATGTGAAATTTCATCACTAAGTAATGAGGCTAGAACATAAAAATTGAGTCCAAGTGTCATTAATAAGTCTCATATACATAATTTATTCAGAATACATTAATTCATTTAGAATACATTGATGCACAAGACATTAAGAGAGATTACATGAATCCACAAATAATTTACTAGTTGCATATTTAAGCGGTAACAATTTTTGATTCTCCGTCCTTGGATACCCATGGCTTGTCGTCTTTTCTCATGGCTGCTTCAATAATCCTCATCTTCTTTGGTAGGTCTGTGAAGAGATTTATTTCATCGTATTGATTATATTCTTCCACATCGTCGATATCTTCAACTCCTATGATATCTTGTTTTCCAAGGATAACAATGTGCTTTGTCTTCTTTGTGGTATTAGCTACATATCGTACCAGTGCGAACGATAAAGTACCCATGGATCGTCTTTGTAAACAACATTGTTGAGGTTAACGATTGTTAGCCCATAGCCATCCACCTCAACACCTCTTGGGTGTTTGACCCAACAACATCGAAACACCGGAATTTGTATATTGGAACCATAGTGCACTTCCCATATATCATCTATGACGCCATAGTATGTGGTACTTTTGCCTGTTCTCTCGTCTAAGGCCTCAATGCGAACACCACTGTTCTGAGACATGGTCTTCTTATCCTTTGCGGCAGTATAAAATAGATATCCATTAATATCATACCCTTGCCATGATGTGACCTGGCTAGATGGGCCAGTTGCCAATCTTTTGATCGTTTGTTCTTCCACGATCTCCCCATCAAGTAGATCCAGGTCCTTCAACCATGCAGTCAATTGACGTTGTGCTCTCTCATGATCCAATCATCCGAGCGGCCATTACTTTCTGCACGAATCATACTCAAGTGTTGATCAACGATGTCATTATCATAAGATGCTGCAAGATGCTATAATGTGCTTGTTGCACACCTTTGAAATCCTTGTCAATGAAGGTTTTCCTCCCAACTGTGCCAACCCCTTCCAACCTCCCCAAAAAGCGTGGAACAGGCAAACCAATGCCTGCTTTATCCTTTAGGTAACCTAGGCAACACTCAATGATTTTCTCGGTACTATATCCCTCTATCGTGGACCCCTTAGGGTATGCACGATTCCGTATGTACAGTTTTAGAATGGAAATGAAACACTCATACGTCCACATTTCTTGTAGGTAAATTGGACCAAGTGCATGTATATGGTCGATCATGTGAATCATTAGGTGCTCCATTATATCAAAAAATTCAAGAGGGAAGCACATCTCAGCTGCGCCGTAGTCTCCCCAATAAATTCTTGGAGATCCTACAATTCATCTTCATCGATCACCTTTTTAGAAATCTTGTTGAAGATATAACACAACCGAGTGGTTACCATCTTCACGTATATTGGCTTGATCCCTCTGATTGCAATAGGGAGGAACGCCGTCAGCAACACATGACAATCGTGATAGTATAGCCGCATAACGAGAGGTCTTTCATTGAGATTAGTTTCCTTATGTTGGATGAGAAACGACTTGGGACTCTGATCCCCCGTAAGCTCTCGCACATTGCCTTCTTCTCATCTTGTCTCATGTTGTAGTTAGCCAGGGGAAGTTCATATCTTCCATTCCCTTTATCCACAGGGTGAAGATCTTCTCTTATCTTCATGGTTGCAGGTCTTAACGTGACTTCAAGGTATCCTTTGTTGTTGCTGATGTCTCTAGAAGGAGCCCAATTGTGTTATCAAACAAATTCTTCTTCAGGTACATACCATCGGTTGCATGGCGGACCTCAAGATCCCCCCAATATGGCAAGTACTTGTAGAAGATGGACTATTTCTTGAATGGTACCCCTTCAATAGGTGGCTTATCTCTATTTCTCTTCTTCCCATCTTTCGTCATCTTCCCATAGGTGACCTGGATGGTCCTGACCATTTCAAAAACATAGTGCCCATCTCATTTTACTGGAGCAGAATGTAACTCAGGCTTGCCATCAAACAAGTTGTAGAACTTCTTACTTTGGTACTAATATCCTTCTACCAAGAAGCGCCTGTACCCAAGGTAAACTACCTTTCTAGGACCTTCCAGGAAAGATGATATAGTGTCATCCACGTAGACCGTGCATCCTGTTCTACCTTTAATCTATCCTGAATGGATAAAATAGAGCCTGATAATCATGGATGGTGATGAAGATAATGCCTCTTAGATTAAAGATCTGCCGTGTAAAACCATCAAAGATATCGATACCCTCCTTCCATAGAGTTTCCATCTCTTGCATCAGAGGCTCAAGGAAAACATCAATATTGATGCTAGGATGCTTGGGGCCTTATATAAGGATCGATAGCAAAAGATATTTTCTCTTCTGGCACAACCATGTAGGAAGCTTGTACATTGTCAAGATCACTGGCCATGTGCGGTGAGTGCTACACCAAATGGATTCATTCCATCATACTGAACCCAAACCGAACATTCCTCGGGTCCATTCCAAATTCCATATAATACTGCTCATCAAACTTCTTCCATTGGCGAGCATCAGTTGGATGTCGGATCTTTCCGTCACCCTTTTTGCGCTTATCTGAATCCCACCAACGCATTAGTTCAATATCCTTTGGGTTGAAGAAATGTCTCAGGCGATCGGTAACTGGGAGGTACCATATAACCATCACAGGAATTCTGCTTTGATTCTTAGAAATGCCTAAAGTAGTGTCTGCTAGAGGCAACACTATTTCCTTGCACACTTCATCTTCCTTTTATTCCCATCACCTGAACCATGAATGTCGCCACCACAATAACCGGAATTTTTTTGTATCGACTTGCAGAACAAATAGGGTATTTGTCCAAGTCTTTGAAAGTATCCCCACAATACAAAATGTAATGATTTGGACATGCATGGATTCTTTCCACACCCATCATCAACGGACTAACAAGCTTCTTTGCTCGATAGGTGTTGGCAGGCACTTTATTTGGCTTTGGAAGCAACCAAGCCAGCATACGCAGGAGATCATTGAAACTACTATCTGACCAACTTATCTTAGCCTTTAGAGTTAACAACTCAAGTATAAAACGAAGCATGGTCCAGTGTTTCGGACATCCCTCCAATCGCTCCTATAAATTTTCCTCCGCTGATTTTATCACTGTCTCGAAGTTTGCTAACCCCTTTGCAGTACCTACCAATGGCTTTGCTTTGGTGTGGCGCAACAACTGGCTAAGAAAATCACCATCGTCAAGTTCGTCATCACTACTATCATCACTGCCACCATCGATGGCCTGCTCGCCGACGCCATCACCATCATCATTGCCGACATCGGCACAAAATTCATCATAAGTATCAAACAATCTATCAAACTCGACGTCTTCTATCATTTCATCAAGGGTATTCTCTGTCAGAGGACCAACACATACGATCTGATTGTAATTGTGTCACTCAATACTCTCATATTCTTGCATGTTTTGCACGGGCAAGGTATTTTCTATGTCTTCTTATTTCTTACATGGTTTTTCGCAGCTTGAATGAATTTATCAAGTTCTCCATGGAAATAGGCATCAGTCCTCATGCTTTGTACATCCATATCTTATCCATCTCTGAACATCAACAAATAATTTAAATAGATTAAAAAAAGCTCTTCAATAATTTTTAAAATATATACTAGCTTTATATATGCGTAGATATGCATATGAGTAAATATAGAAAAAAAACTCAAATCTTCTTCTATCTCCTCCATGAATCTAGGAAATTGGTTACTTAGAAATGAGGCTAAAACATAAAGATTGGGTCCAAATGATTATATAAATTTGTTGTCCTACTAAAATAACATAACTTCATCAAAAAGTTTGAGGCAAATAGAGCCCAAAATGACCATAAATATATACTTTTATATATATGTAGATATTCGAAAAATTCAATTTAACATGTAAAAACAAAAAATAAAAAACAACCTATTATTGAAATACTAAATTTTGTTGAAAAAAAGTTATCATGCATGTGTGTAAATATGGAAAAATAAAGCTTCTTCTCTCTCCTATATAGATCTATGAATTTGTTTACTTAGGAATGAGGCTAAAATATAAAGATTGGACTCAAATAATTACATAATCTTATTCTCCTACTAAAATAACCTAAATTCATCCAAAAGTTTGAGGTAAGAGAGCTCCATTTCAGCTTTAAAACTATTCAAATAGCTTAGAAAAGATATGAGATTAGCATCAACTTACCTCCTAGAGCCTCCAACTTGAAGGAAATCAAGTTTAAAACCTTCCCTCTCCTTTTGCCTTTTTTTTATTTTCGGATAGCACCTCCCCCCGAGCAAACACTGTGCTGTTGGGAGGAGGAAGAATGGTGGCACCCAAATTTTTATGGGCATTTTCAGGGGCGGGTAATGGCGTCGTCCGCCCCTAAAGATGCATTTCCAAGGACGGGTGAAGGTGCCACCCGCACCTAAAGATGGAATTCCAGGGGCGGGTCCGCTGCTACAGTATCCTCCGCTCCTTTTGTTGGAACGGGTTACATTTTGACCCGCTCCTGAAAAAATAGGATGTTGCTACAAATATTTTTGTGGTAGTGAGCCATATTCGGTATTGGATGTTATGGAAAGTTACTGTAACTATCAAAGGAAAGAAAGGGCCGGCCCATAGGGTGGGTAAGCAGGCGTTCAAAATATAGAATGTGCTAAGAATCACTTACGTGGAGTCATATTCGGTATTGGATGTTATGGTAAGTTATTGTAACTATCACAGGAAAAATGGGCCGGCCCATAGGGTGGGTAAGTGGGGGAGGCGAGTAACAAAAGTATTAGAAATTTAGTAGAAATATTTTAGAAACGTCAAAACTATGAGTCTTCATATTTTCTGTCAAATCTCTCGGCCTGGCAAGTGGGACCTCCATAAGAGGTATGGTGGGTCTAATCTTGGTGAGTTATGGTATCAAATATTTCAAATTTTATAGTATAGATAACCTTTTTTCTCCGCAGGTGGTAAAAGGTATTTTAGCTAACTAGGTACAGGCGCAACAATTTAAGTTGTTTGTTGGTGAGTTTTCTTTCCCCAATAGATTGGTAGAGCTTCTCATCTTTATGCATCTTTAGTCCATCTATCTTAGTTGACCATGTTAAGGTCCGCAGTTGATTTTTTTCCTTCAGATTGAGAAGGTTCGGTGGTCACCATCCTCTCAAAGCTATATCTGCTCAAATTCTCACAGTTAACATATGAAGTACATAGAGTCTAAAATCTTGCTATTATGGTAGCCATGAATCTGATTTTTTTAGTTTCCTATTCATAGAATATCTCGTCAATGCAATGCTGTTTTTGTTCTTAACTATAACAATTTACAATTGCAGCCACATATTATTATGTCTCTGCAAATGCTATCTGAAATGGATATATTTGTAGTTTTGACATTATATATTGTGTATATTTGTAGTTCATTTCTATTGTGTATAGTCTTCATTTATCAGAATATTAATCTATGCAGGCTGCATAAGTTCTATTCAGACAGGAGAAACTTATGTTAGTGTGCAACTAGATAGGTAAGTGCAGTTTTTACAAAAGTTATGTTGATTCACACAAGATATTTCAGTACCTTGCAAAATTGTTGAACAAGCAGACCAATAGTGTATATGTATCAATAAAACTCGGAAACAGATCATAGCTCTTTACATGCTAGCTACTTGGTGAAATATTATTATATAGTGATCAATAATCTATACCATATAGAACGAGTAATTTTGAAAATATTTCCCACCTAGATTTAATCACCCATACCCCTCATTGAGTACATCTCTAACAAGTCACTTTATAGGCTTATCGATTGTGTGTTTCCAGATGTCATAGAGAATCGTATGTCTACACGTTACATGAGTGAGCGCGCAATTCTTCCCACAAGGAATGAGCATATTGATGGGCTGGATGCAAAGATGATTGACATGTTTCTATTAAAGAAAAATGTACTATAGTCATGACTCGGGTGATGATGACTCGCACAATACTTACCCTCTTAATTTTCTTAGAGTCTGTTTGGATGTTTGGATGGACTGTGAGCCATGAAAAAGCTGTTGTAAGTTGTGGAAAAGCTGCTGTGAGCCGTGAGAAAGATTAAATCCGTTTGGTTCAAACAACCATAATATCCGTAATGCCTCTAAAGTCTTCAGAGACTGTTTATATGCAAATTGATCATAAAACTCTATGTTGTTCATTGATTCACATGTAAATGACTATATTTGGAAGAATTTTTTTTAAATTTTGCATCCACCGTTAACATGTGCTCCATATAAATACAACGATAGTATGATAAAAGATACATGGTTCATATATAGGATTCTCCTTCAACACAATTTATGTCCCTCTTGACTAACCCATGACCATCATATTTTTTTTGGGAATAGTAATTCTTCGACGGTTGAATAACTTGTAGCTGCTCCAAGTAAACTAGAGGATCGAATCTAGTCTCGCATGACCGTGTACATCCGCAGACGCAAGCAAGGATGAAACTTGTGTGCAAACTTGGACTGGGCGTTTGCCTCCTCCTGAATCGAATAAAGACTCTGTGTAAGACTTTATTTCAGTATATAGAGATTTCTTTCAGTTGTTCAACACACGTGCTTTGTTGAAATGAAATCATCAGGCAACTCACCGTCACTCATATGGAGCACGGAAGAAGCCCCTAAAATGCTTTACCTGCTCGGCCAGATGTTCTGCTCGGCGGAGGGACCGAGGCAAAACAAGAAGCAGCTGGCCGGGGCGCGGGCGGGAGATGGCAGCTATTGATTGCGTGTCTCTTTTACAAGACCGGCTTGCATCTGTTTATACGATGAACTAAAAACTCCCAGTCGATCACGACAAACTACAAGCTTGACAAAAACGAAAGAAATACGACCATATTAACAGAATCTATAAAAGAGTCGGACTCCATAAAAATTTTCTATTCGTGTCATAATTCTTATCTGATAGGCACTATCATTTTTGCCTTCTTTTGCTCCAATTCTTCATCAGCTTTGATCAAAACTTCTCATCAGCTTCCCTTTTTTCTGCTGACTTCCATAATTATCTTTTACAAAAATCTGGTGTCAACAAGGTGAAATGCTAAACTTTTTGTTACTCCATCTAAAATTATTATTTATAAATCTTTTCAAGAATACATCATTTGTATGTACATATTGTTATAAATATAAAATTATTATTCGCTAGATTTTCATAAAACTCTTGTTTACTGGGATTCTTTAAAATAGGTACTTATAGCATGTGCATCTCCACTAGTTATTATAAATATAAAATTATTATTTGCTAGATTTTCATTGAAACTCTTGTTTACTAGAATTATTTGAAAATACGTGCCTGTTGCACGTAGATCTCCACTAGTTATATATAATTAATGCATGGATGATAGCCTAAGAGAACGAACAAAGAGGATTGCAGAAATAAGCAACTAGAAACCCACGGTCCTCGACTGCTGCCATTTCAGAAGATTCCGCTGAGTATTCCTATGCTAGACACAACGAATCCACGATAACAATATTTGCGAAACAATGTAGTATAGCTTCAAACAGGATATTTTCTAATCTTTCGTTTTTTATTAGAAAATGTCACATGTATGATTAAATTATGCGGGGAAAGGGAGGATTGAATGAAACCTACTAAAAAACCCATGCCCGTTCGGGTGTCGACCTCTCGGGTCGCTCACGGGTCGCCCATGCCCGTTAACAACAAGCACACACTGAACATGTCCTCAGATTGCAATTTCTACATGAGCACACACAGTACAGTAACTAGCAATTTAATCTGAGAATAGTACAAGGAAAGAAAGCGGGGACGGACAGGTAATGTTGATTGGGAGGTTTCTAAATCACGAGCGCGCACCAGGAGGCATGCGAGCGAGCGATCTTCGACCAAGCAGAAATTTTCTTTTTTGGAAAATTTTATTTTCCGCAATTTTCTATTTTTAGAAAGTTATAAAGTTGTGTATATAAATTTCGTGTATAAATATGTTCAAACTATTTTAGAATATCTTTCCTTGTCGTTAGAGAAGTTTTGAACAAACTTTTAGGCATAACTTATCCTTATAATTTTTTAGAATAATTTTTAATGATAACCTATCATCACAAGTTCGCATGAGACTCTAGTGCCAACGAAGTTTATGGGTAAAATTATAATAAAAACTTCTACGCATAAATTTTCTAACCTAACTTTTATAAATAACTTATACAAGTAATCAACGTCATAGTAAATCTATACACGCAACTTATTCTGCATAACTTTGCGCATAACTCTTTGTAGAAAAACTTTTCAAACATATGAATTTATTAGCCATATAGCTAATGATTGTAGCTACCCATATGTTAAATAAGAAGATATGGGTAAATGAAAGGAAAGAAAAAGAAATGGAAGAAAATATTTCGTGTACTAATTATTTACCCATGCCATGAGAAGTAAAAGCAAAATAGAAAATGAAGGGAAAGAAAAGGGAAATAATGAACGTAAGTACGTGGAAGGAAATCATTAAGGTGGATCTTAAGGTGCTTGTCAGGCACATTGCGCCCCAGCACTATCTCTGGCGAGCGATCGCTGTATTGGATTTGCGTGTTGATTGTTATTAACAGCAGATGGATTGCTGGTCTGGACCGGGTAGGTAATTAGCAAGATTGGTGGCTGGCAGGCGGTCTCTGGGACAGCGTGGGAGAATGGGAGAGGGAGGTGCAGGAGCGGGAGCGCTCGTGCGCCCGTGGGCCGTGGCTCATCCGGGAGTGCCCGCGGACGGGGATGGCAGTCGGCGGGTGCCAGTGGCCGGGATCGTCGGCCGCGACTCGCGACTCCCGATCGAGATGCGCCGCCGCTCGGGGGAGGGGGTGAGAGTGAGAAGGGTTAGGGTCCGAGGGTGCACGGCTGCACGCCGACCTTTTATACGATGGTAAATGGGCTAGATCATTTGAGGTAATTTAAGGTGTCATGGGTTTCTATAGGCTGTTTTTATATGCTGGACCGGGTTGAAAAAATTCACGGGTTTAGGGGTTCAGGTATGCTAGTTCCATACCCAAGCACGCAAACCTGATGGATCTATGTAACGAACAATGTCCCATTAGACCACAATTGTAATTTAGGTGATTGTATGACAATATAGTCAATGGGACTAACAAATTTGTGAGCTCAAGTTTGTAGAATTTGTACGTCCCATGAATAGAGTCCAATCTATATATAAGATGGTCAGATGGTCCAAATCGCTGTCAAGATATCCAAGTTGCAGTGAAAATACATTTGATATTTAGAAAATCGTGGTCCGCTTGGTTCTTGCACTACACCACGGATGACATTTAGCAACTGATACTAACTACTGGCTATTGGTTGTTAAAACGTTAGGACGGAAAGTTGGTTGCTAAAAGTAGTTTTAGTAACAGGTGATCAGTTGCTAAAACTATACAATTATATCAACAGACGATCGGTTGGTAAATGTTGTATATCCAGACCGGCAGTCGGTAGCTAAAAGATTTAGGCGGGTAGACTCTCACGCGCGCCCAAACTACGCGCGGAAAGAACTTTACGCGCCTTTCGTTGAAAAAAAATAGAAGTCTATCTGCACCTTTTGCCCAAACCCTAACCCCTCCGCACCCCAAATTAACCTGTTTCCTCCTCCTCCCCGCTCCACCCCACGGCACGCCCTGATGCTTCGTCCTCCTCCTCCCCGCTCGATCCGCGCGTCCTCCTCCCCATGCCGCTGGTGGCTCCTCCCGGCGCCGCACCCCCGACTCCGAGCGGGCGAGCCTCCTCACTCCTCTCTCTTCCTGTGCACCGCGCCGCCGCCGCTGTCAGCCCGCTGCACCCGCCGCCCCCCCAGCTCCCCTCTGCTTCTCTTCCTGTGTGCCGCACCCCCAACCCCGAGCGGCCGGCCCGTCCCCTCCCCCAACTCCCGAGCGGGCGAGCCTCCTCCCTCCTCTCTCTTTCTGTGCGCCGCGCCGCCGCCGCTGTCAGCCCGCCGCCCTGCCGCACCCGCTCGACCTCGCTCGGTCGCTCCCCTGTGCGCCCCCAGGCCCCAGCCCCCTCTGCTTCTCTTCCTGTGCACCACCACCGTCAGCCCGCCGCACTGAAGCGTCCCCCCATCAGGGAAGACTTAAAAGTGTTACTTTATCAGTCCTAGGAGGCTGATAACACTTTTATTACATCAGATGGTACATCACCGTACAACTCTTTGCGGTAATGGGCAGTGGAGCGCCACTATCACGAGGATTACAACAAAAACCCACACTACTACACTGGCTACGAAAAGAGAGTCAGCAGAGTCTTGCGCCATGCGGAACTCCGGTTGTGGCCCTGACCACAGGCAAGACTGGGTGCAGGACGAAACCCTACTCGACGTCTTCGGGGTTGTAGTCTGGATCTTCCACTGTAAAAGTAAGAATGGGGTGAGTACGAACGTACTCAGCAAGTCCAATCGCACCCACGGAGGGGGTTATAAACAGAAATCCATGCACAGGACAATCCAAGGATAAGGTTATGGTTCATTTGCGGAAAACTCGGTTGTATGCAAAGGTTTGTTTTAAAACATTTCCAAAACAAGTTTTCTAGTACCAAGGAGCACACATGTCGATCCACACAGGATCCAAGTTTTAAATTGCTACCGGACTCCCCGTCCGCCGTAGCACACGGCACAACTGCCGGACACTTTCCAAACATCTCACACCAACCCAACCATTCCCGGAGAGAAACACTAGTTATGTGACCACACCATAACTTGCCCAATACCGTGGGCACGGCTATTCGAATAGATTTTAACTCTGCAGAGGTGTGCAACTTTACCCACAGGTGGGGTACCACAGCACGATCACCTTAGTGTCGGTGCGGATCCCATCAAAGCCATTACCCACCTTAGCTAGACCTGACTAGCCACCACGGGATCCATCAAGGGGTCGTTCGACCTATCTCCGAGGTTTAACCGGGGCATAAGTCACACAGAGCTTATCCCTTCTCCTTGATCACCCGTTTCTCTCAGCTCTCCTGATGGCTATCAGGCTAACTAGTGGAATTTATGCTAAGCCATTGCCCATACAATGGTCAAGTGGTTTGCACGACAGGAAGCTAGGTGAGATGACACATCAACTCGGTCCTTAGGGGTGACAGGATGGATATCTCCCTTCCTCGCTCAACCACACAGGTACGAGCACACCAACGGCAATCCTCACAGAAATGCCATCCATCCCGTCTGACTCCTCTTTCAAAACCACATTTTATCCCTTCCCACACGCACACATTTCTTTATAAAACCAGGTGGTCAAGGTATGGTTATCACAAACAAGGGTGGCTATCCTACCATGTTTTCAGCAAGCAAAACCATGCAATTTTATAAAATAGGCCACTGGGTTGTGTTTATAAAAACTAGGACTGAAACATGCATCAAAGGGCGGGATTGAACTTGCCATCATCAAACCCTTGCGGGAGGTCCTGATCGAAGCACTGTCCCTCGGGCTCGGGATCGCAGAACTGGTCTTCATTCGCTTGGTCACAGTCGGGACCTTCCTCGTTCACTCCGTGTCCTAAGGCGCAAACAAACAGACACACAATCAGGCGAAAGAACTAAAAGCTTTCATCGTTGAGCTTGAATCGGAAATAATTTTGTTACGGAGTTAGGGGTAATATTTTTGGGTGGTTTCTTAATGGCATGGCTAGAACTATACTAGAAAGGGCGTGGAAAAGTTTCAGGTCGATCGGAGGTCGTTTGGCGCATAAAATGACGAGGTGAAGGGGGTTTCAGGGGCTAAACAGGGGTCCAGGGGCTTATTCGCAACTCTCCGGAAAGAGTAAGGACCTTTTTGCGAATCCTAGAAATACTCAGGGCATGCTAAAGGGTGTCAAGTGTCTCTAGGTTTAAGTATTGGAGGGTTCAATTTGAATTAATAGAAAGAGCGAGGCTTCTTTTGCAAAAAGGGAGTGAATAGGGGGGTGTTCATGGGAAGGGGGGGTTTTTTGGGGAAATACAGGGAAGGGGAGGGGGCTCTGGGCAAAAAGCCCCTTTCTTCCTCCTCTCCCCCGCACAGAATAGAGGAGGGGGTGGGGGTGCCGACGCCCGGCCGATTCCGGCGGCCTGGGGCACGGTGGCGGTCGGGGATGGGGGCAAAACGGAGAGGGGGTCAAGGGGAATCGATCCCCCCACTCACCACGGGCTGGGATGGCATACTGCGGCCTGCCCACGGTGGCTAGCGGCGGCGGGCGGAGGTGCTTGCGGCGGCGGTGCTGCGAGCTAGGGGAGGGGGCGCGCGGTGGCGAGGGCGGAGATGGTGGTCGGGGCTGCGCGGAGGTCCTACTTATAGGCCAGGGAAAGGCGGTGGAGGGGGGGTTCGGCCGGCGGCCCCGTGAGCGGCCATTAATGGCGCTTGGCCGCTCGCGGCCGTCGTGGTGTGGTGGCGAAGGTGCTGGGGCGTCGCACGTGGGGGGAGCTGTGCGGCCACAGTGGCCAGGAGGTGACGGCGCGCGGGGCGGGGCAGAGCGCCAGCGGCGGGCGGCGCGGCGTGCCGTGCAGCCTCGGGGGCGTGTGCGCGAGCGCGTGGGTGCGGGCGTACGCGAGCCAGAGCGCGCGTGCACGGGGAAGGCGGGGAGCAGAGACGTGCGTGGGCGTGTGCGCGAGCAGTGCTAGCGGCGGATGTCACGGTGGCTCGGGCGGAGCGCGCACGGCCGGCCGGCGTGGCGAGCGACGGGTGGCACGGCGGACGGCGCGGTCACGCGATGCACGCGCTGGGCGCGCGCGTGCGTGGGCCGTGCGTGCGCGCGAGGGGAAAGAGGTGGCCGTGGCTCGGGAGCCAAGCAGGAGGGGGGGCGGGTGGCGCGGGCTGAGCGGCGCTCAGGAGCAGAGGAGGGGAGAAGAGAAGGGAGGAGAAGAGAGGAGGGAAAAGAGAAAAAAAGAGAGAAAAGAAAGAGAGGAAAAAAAAGGAAAGAAAGAAGAGAGAAGAAATGGGAGAGAGAAAAAAGGAAAGGAAAAAGGAGAGAGCAAGAGGGAAAAGAAAGGGAAGGGGGGGTCGCGGCGGCGCCGATCGCGGCGGCAACCGCGGTCGGTCGGCCACGCGCATGCGTCCTCCGCGCGCTGCGCGAGACGAAAAGAATTGCGCCGGCGCTGATCGCGGAAAAGCGGTCGCGCGTGGTCGTCGGCCACCGAGCGGTGCGGGATGGGACAACGGTCAAGTTCGGTGTCATTCAAAAAGGATTAGGGCTAGGGTTTTGACGACGAACGGCTTTTAAACAAAGCACTTTAGCGCGTGATTTAATTTGGTGGATTCTCAGGGCGTCACACGCACTCCTCCCTCCTCTGGCCCTCCCTCACTGGATCCGCATTCAGCTGTCTAAGGCTCGACCGTGTGCGCAAGAAGGCTGACCGCTACTGCAAGTGAGTTACTATAAGCCAACCATGGTGTAGTGTTGCCATCTGTAGCAAAAGTGAGGACAGCGCAAGATAGACAATATTTAGAAAATGCTGTAAGTGACCTTAAACCAAGAATGAGTTTGGAAAACATCAGCACACTTGAGAGGCAAGCATGAAGTTAAGGATGAGATAATAGTGATATAATCAAGAAATAATCAATTTTGCAAAACCAAGTAAGCAGAAGCTAGATTACTAAGCCTTAAAATTTGACCATTATTAACTAGGCTAACGTTCTGAAATATCAGTTTTCACTCTGCAGAGGTTGTACACTTTACCCACAATTCGTGTTTCCCTTGATGCGCGGGTTTGCAAGGCCCTTAAACACTTCCAAGGTGAGTGGTAGGGATTCACTACGAGGTCTTTACAAAGATTCCCTAACCTATGACAATCCGCAAAGATTTCAAATCAAAGCGGTCATAACCCTCCTTAATGAGGTAGTGACTTAGCCAAGGACCACATATCATAACGCCTCAAGAGGACCGAGCTATACCCCGACAATGCAACCCCTCTTGCCCTTTCGGTAAGATTATCATAAGTTAAAGTTTCTAATTAATTAGTCAAGACCAGAGCCATATAGTATTGTGGTTGCACTGTTTTCCTAGGTGGTTCTCCATATTCCAATTAATGCAATGATCTTAATTATCACCATCAAAGTATTCCAGAACATGAGTAAACTAGTGTAGCATGATTTTTAGGTTGTCCAACCAAAGTCTAAGTAATAGCAATTAGCTTAGCTACAACATAAATATAATAACCCAGATTTAATCAAAAAAGTTCAAAAGAAACTAGGTATATCCTTAGTTTGGGATCCATCATATTCTAGACACATGTATGCATATAAAGTAAATGTGTATATTTATAAAGTTATTGGGACTGGAGTATGATCAAGGACCACTTGCCTTCATCAAAGAATTGCTGCTGCTCGGGAACATCTTCAAAGCTTTGCTCTTGCGGACCCTCAAACTGCGCACCGTCTATCGTAACACACAAGTACATACAAACAAATAAATACAATAAATAAGAAACAGTATACCAAACAATATAAACAGAGCAAAATATCATTATAAAGCTACTGTAAATGTCAAAAGGGTCGCGTGAGCGTGAGAATCGATGAAAACGGAGCTAAAACGGAGAAGTTATGGCTAAAACATGATTCTAGGGGCTTATTTGTGGGAGATTTGAAACTAAAAGGGCTCTGAACAAAGAAACCGAGGGCTAGAATATAATTAAATCTTAGATCTAAGATTTAGATTGCAAAACAGAGGGGCTAGGGATGGTAGGTTCTATTTTAGAAAAGGACACGGGCCTAAATAGAATAAAAAGGATCTATTCGTGAATACTTTTAAACTACCGTGGACTGCGGTTTGATTTCGATAGAACTCAGGGGCTAAAGTGCAAAATACCCTAGGGTTGACCGCTCTCAGTTATTTGACTGCAAGCTAGATCTAATCTAGATCGTCAGATCTGGATCGGACAGCGTGGGATGGCTGGCGGCTGCGGGGCGGCGGCGCTGGACGCCGGCGGCGACATCTTGCGGCGGCGGGAGGCGGCGGGGTCACTGGAGAATCGCGTTTACGCGATTCCTACCGCTATTTCATCTCGGATTTGGTCGGGGAGAAAGAGATCGAGGGGGGGAATGCATCTAGGGGGTTAAGACGAGGCGCCGGGGGCCAGGGTAGACGGACGGCGGCGAGGCATAGTCGCGGAGTTCCGGCGAGCAAACGTGCGCGCGGGAAGGCGAAAAACAGAGGGGAAAAGGGCCAGTGAGGATCCTCACCCTAAGGAGGAGCTCTGGCGGCAGCTTGCGGCAGCAGCGGAGTGGTGAGGCGGTGGCTGCGACAGCGACCAAGACGCGGCGGCAATGGCGGTGGCGGCTAGGGGTTCGAGGGCGAGAGGCGGCGGCTACGAGTTCGTCGGGTCCTAGTGCACGGGGCGGCGTTTTATAGGGCAGCCGCGGGCCTTGGCGTGCGGTCCGAGGCTCCGCGCGGCAGGGAGAGGCCGAGATGTGGGCGGACTCGGATGCGAGTCTGAGCCGGACTCGTGCCGGAGATCGGGGACGACCCTGACGGGTGGGTCCCGGCTGTCAGCGAAAGAAGAGGGAGGGGAGAGGGGTGGCGCACGTGGGTGGGCCGGGGGAGGAGCTGGCCTGCTGGGCCAGCTAGGCCGCAAGGAGGAAAAATAGAGAGGGAAAAAGAAAAAGAGAGAGTGGGCCAGGCCCAAATAGATAAAGAGGGAGCAAAAGAATTACATTCAAATACATTTGAATTTAAATTTGAAATTTAAATTCAAACGGAAGACAAATAATAAAACAATGCAATACGGCATGGAATGCACAAAATGTATGTTTCCTTATATTTCTTTTTGTAGTTCAGTAAATTACTATTAATTCACGGTAAATGCTCTAAAATCAAAATAATGGAATAAAAATCTTATAGGTCCTAAAAGAAACCTACCAAAATTTATTTAGGTTTTAATTTAAAAATTAGGCTGTTACAAACCTACCCCCTTAAAAGGAATCTCATCCTCGAGATTCGGCTGGCTAGCAAAGAGCTGGGAAAATTCTGCCTGCAACTCGTCCTCTCGTTCCCAAGTAGCCTCATCCTCTGCATGGTGACTCCACTGAACCTTACACATCCGAATCCTCTTGCTCCGGGTGATTCTCTCCAATATGTCCAGGATTTTGACCAGTTGCCCCGTGTAAGTCAAATCATCCTGAACATCCAACTCCTCCAGTGGCAATTGTTTTTCTGGTACCCTCAAATAATTCTTCAACTGTGATATGTGGTACACATTGTGCACATCTGACAATCGCGCGGGTAGCTCTAGCTGGTAAGCTACCTCGCCTTTCCGTTCCAAGATCTTGAACGGGCCAATATAATGAGGTGACAACTTTCCTTTGACCTTGAATCTGCGCAAACCTCTGATAGGTGACACTTTCAGATACACAAAGTCTCCTTCTTCAAAAGTCAACTCTCATCGTTGAGTATCTGCATAACTTTTCTATCTCAACTGAGCCACTTTCAGATTCTCACGGATAACCTGTACCTGTCGTTCACCCTCTTTAATGATCTCAGGCCCGAAGAACTGACTTTCACCTGTTTCACTCCAATACAATGGAGTTCTGCACTTCCTACCATATAATGCCTCAAATGGTGCCATCTTCAAACTGATCTGATAACTGTTGTTGTAGGACAACTCTGCGAATGGCAAACTCTTATCCCAACTTCCTCCATGTTTTAGGGCACAAGCCCTAAGCATATCCTATAACACCTGGTTGGTCCTTTCTGTCTGCCCATCAGTCTACGGATGATAAGCGGAGCTGAAATTCAACTTCGTGTCCATCGACTCATGCAACTTCTACCAAAACTGAGATGTGAACTGAGTACCTCTGTTTGACACTATCTTCTTAGGTACCCCATGCAAACACACAATTCGGGAAATATATAACTCTGGTAATCATGCCCTTGTGTAGGTAGTCTTCACCGGTATGAAGTGAGCTACTTTGTTCAAACGATCCACTATGACCCATATAGAATCATAACCATCTTGTGTGCATGGCAATCCCACGATGAAGTCCATACCAATTTCTTCCCATTTCCATTCTGGCACCTTCAATGGCTGTAACAAACCGGCTGGTCTCTGATGTTCTGCCTTGACCCTCTGACACACATCACACAGTGCCACATGAGCTGCAACATCACACTTCATGCCATACCACCAATATCTCTCCATCAGATCCTGATACATCTTGGTACTGCCTGGATGGATCGATTAAGCTGAGTCATGAGCTTCTTGCAAAATTTTCTCACGAAGATGATCCACATCGGGCGCACATATCCTCTTTCAGAACCACACCATTCCATGTTCATCTTGTGTGAAGTCAGGTGCCTTGCCTGCCTCTATCATCTCTTTTATCTTCTGAATCTTAGGATCCTCAAGCTGATCCTTCCGAATCTCTTGCTCGAGGGTCGGTTCTACCTCTATAGTGATTCCTTCTGTATGAGCGATGAACCCAAGATTGAGTCATTAAAACTCTTTATACAACTCCCAAGGCATCTGGCTAACCATCATTGCGTTCACATAACTCTTGTGACACAAGGCATCGGCAACCACATTTGCCTTCCCTGGATGATAGTGTATCTCCAGGTCATAATCCTTTATGAGCTCTAACCATCTTTGTTGTCTTAGGTTGAGATCATTCTGAGTGAAAATGTACTTCAAACTCTTATGATTGATGTATGTCTGACATCTGTGACCCAACAAATAGTGCCTCCATATCTTCAGAGCATGTATCACTGCTGCTAACTCCAAGTCGTGTGTAGGATAGTTCTGCTCATGCTTCCTCAACTGACGGGACGCATATGCAATCACGTGTCCCTCCTGCATCAATACATAGCCAAGACCTTGTTCAGATGCACAAATTCTCCTTCTTCAAAAGTCAACTCCCATCGTTGAGTATCTGCGTAACTTTTCTGCCTCAACTGAGCCACTTTCAGATTCTCACGGACAACCTGCACCTGTCTCTCGACCTCCTTAATGATCTCTGGTCCGAACAACTAGCTCTCACCTGTCTCACTCCAATACAATAGAGTTCTGCACTTCCTGCCATACAATGCCTCAAATGGTGCCATCTTCAAACTGGCCTGATAACTGTTGTTGTAAGAGAACTCTGCAAACGGCAAACTCTTATCCCAACTGCCTCCGTATTTTAGGGCACAAGCCCTAAGCATATCCTCTAATACCTGGTTTATCCTTTCTATCTGCCCATCAGTCTGCAGATGATAAGTAAGCTGAAATTGAACTTCGTATCCATTGACTCATGCAATTTCTGCCAAAATCGAGACGTGAACTGAGAACCTCTGTCTGACACTATCTTCTTAGGTGACCCATGCAAACACACAATTTGGGAGATATATAACTCTGCTAATCGTGCCCCTATGTAGGTAGTCTTCACCGGTATGAAGTGAGCTACTTTGGTCAAATGATCCACTATGACCCATATAGAATCGTAACCATCTCTTCTCATTTCCATTCTGGCACCTTCAATGGTGTAACAAACCGGCTGGCCTCTGATGTTCTGCCTTGACTCTCTGACACACATCGCACAGTGCCACATGAGCTGCAACATCACGCTTCATGCCATACCACCAATATCTCTTCTTCAGATCCTGATACATCTTGGTACTGCCAGGATGGATAGAATAAGCCGAGTCATGAGCCTCCTGCAAAATTTTCTCACGAAGGTGATCCACATCGGGCACACATATCCTCTTTTGGAACCACACAATTCCCTGTTCATCTTCTGTGAAGTCACGTGCCTTGCCTTCTTCTATCTTCTCCTTTATCTCCTGAATCTTAGGATCCTCAAGCTGACCCTTCCGTATCTCTTGCTAGAGAGTCGGCTCTACTTCCATAGTGATTCTTTCCGTATGAGCAATGAACCCAAGGTTGACTCGTTCAAACTCTTTATACAATTCCCGAGGCATCCGGCTAACCATTGTCGCGTTCACATAGCTCTTGCGACTCAATGCATCGGCAACCACATTTGCCTTCCCTGGATGATAGTGTATCTTTAGGTCATAATCCTTTATGAGCTCTAACCATCTTCGCTGTCTTAGGAGGTCATTCTGAGTGAAAATGTACTTCAGACTCTTGTGATCGGTGTATATCTGCTAACATCTGTGACCCAACAAATAGTGCCTCCCTATCTTCAGAGTATGTACCACTACTGCTAACTCCAGATCGTGTGTGGGATAGTTCTGCTCATGTTTCCTCAACTAACAAGAAGCATATGCAATCACGTGTCCCTCTTGCATTAATACACAACCAAGATCTTGTTTAGAAGTGTCACAGTAGATGTCAAAACTCTTGTGAATATCAGGCATAACCAATACTGGTGCGGTAGTCAACCTTTTTCTCAACTCATCAAAGCTGTTCTGATATGCCTCTAACTATATAAACTTCTTTTCTTTCTCTAGTAGTGACGTAAGGGGTTTCACTATCTTAGAGAAGCCTTCTATAAACCTCCTGTAATATTCTGCGAGTCCTACGAAACTCCGAATCTCTGACACTGTTGTTGGCAGTTCCCAATTTCAACACATCTCTGACCTTCACTGGATCTACTGCAATACCTCCGCCTGTGATAACATGACCAAGGAACGAGACCTCTCTCAACCAGAATTCACACTTGCTGACTTTGGCGTACAACTGATTTTCTCTGAGTTTCCGCAGAACAAACCTCAAATGTTCCTCGTGTTCCTCCTTATTCCTGGAGTACACCAAAATATCATCAATGGATACCACCATGAACTTGTCAAGATACTCCATGAACACCTTGTTCATTAAATACATGAAATAAGCTGGAGCATTAGTCAACCCAAATGACATTACTGTATATTCATAAAGCCCGTATCTGGTAGTAAAAGCTATCTTGGCAATATCTGAGGGTCGCATCCTCAGCTGATGATATCCTGACCTCAAATCAATCTTAGAGAATACTCTGGCTCCCTTCAACTGATCAAACAGGTCTTCTATACAAGGCAACGGATACTTGTTCTTGATGGTAACCTCATTCAAAGCTCTATAATCAACACACATCCTCTGTGTACTATCTTTCTTCTCAACGAATACCACGGGTGCCCCCCAAGGTGAAAAACTAGGGCGAATGAACTGCTTATCTAGCAATTGTTTTAGCTGTTTCTTAAGTTCCTCTAATTCACCAACTGACATTCTATATGGTCTCTTAGCAATAGGTGCAGTACCAGGTAAAAGATCTATGATGAATTCAGTGTCGCGTTCAGATGGCATACCTGGCAAATCTTCAGGGAAGATGTCTGGGTACTCACACACAACTCTGATGTCCTCAATCAAATCTACCTTCAGCTGATTCACTACACAGTTTGCTGCCGACAGAAGTGTTGCAACGAACTCAAATCGCTCACCTTCTGGGCTTTTGAGGAGCACTAACCTTTTGACGCACTGAATAACTGCGTCAACCCTGCTCAGCCATCCCATTCCGAGTATGATGTCTATTCCGTTAGAATCCAGTACTACGAAATTTGCACGAAATTCCCTACACACAATCTTGAAACTGACGCCAAGGCACTGATACATGGCCTTCATATTTCCCCTAGGCGAACTAACTAGCATGTGGCTTGACATAGAATGCACGGGAATGCCATGTTTTGCGACAAACTGAGCAGAAATAAAGGAATGCGATGCTCCAGAATCAAATAAAACTGATGCAGGGGCTGAGTTGACTAGGAATATACCGAACACAACGTCCTGAGCCTTCTGAGCAGTCTTCGTGGCCACATGATTCACACGCCTGCAGATGTAGTTTTGCTGACCCTTGTTGTTCTGCGGCGTCTGGTTGTTGTTTCTAGGTTGTTGCTACTGTGGAGTCTGCCCTCTGTCCACCTTTGTTGAACTGGCCTGGAGTATTTTGGGCATTCCTCTTGGAACAACCATTGGCATAGTGTCCCACCTCACCACATCTGAAGCACGTATTACCACCGATGGGAGCAGGGGTATTGTTCCTCATAGGTGTTCCAGTAGGGGTGTTCTGGTGATTCTGCGGAAAGTTGGGATGCTGCGTTGACTGACCAGCACGCTGAGCTTGCTGCAGCTGGTTCTGTTAGTTGGGGCGCTAGTAATGATTTTGCCCGTAGTTGCCACCTTGTCCTCCAGTGCAAAAAGGTGTTCCCTGCGGGGCACGAAACAAGGGCGTGACTTGTTGTTGAACTGCCCTGATGACTCAAACTTCCTCTTCTGCTCACCCATCTCCTTGCGAGCATGCTCCACCATGATGGTATTGTCCACCATCTTCTGGAAGTTTTCAAAAGTATGCACCATCAGCTGATACTTGATAGGACCAATCAGACCATCCCTAAAGTGATCCTGCTTCTCTACGTCATCTGCTACATTTGTGAGAGCGTAGCGAGATAGCTGGATGAACTTGTCCTAATACTCACTCACAGACATGGCTCCCTATTTCAGCGCAAGGAACTCTTGCTTCTTGAGCTTCATCAAACCTTTGGGGATGTGTTGCTCCCTGAACTTGTTCCTGAACTCCTGCTAGGTGATGGTGTTGGGGATGTCATGAGCTGCAGTGTAAGCATCCCACCAATTTGCGGCGGTTCCTTCTAGTCTACCTGAAGCATAAAGGACCTTCTCCCTGTCAGTGCACTGGACGATGTTCAGCATCTTCTCCAGCTCCTTGATCCAGTCATCAGCTTGCAGAGGATCAGGTGAGTGCGAAAATGAGGGAGGTTTGTGGCTCATGAATTCCCTGTGCCTGTCTCTAGCTGGCGGTGGTGGCGGTAGTGGAGCTTGGTTCATCTGAGTCTGCATGTTGGCGATAGTGTTTGCCATGTTGATTAGCATCTGAGTCTGGGCAGCGAGAAACTGCTCCATCCCTGCTGATGGCGCCTGGTGCTGTTGACTCTACTGAGGATCGGGGTTGGTATTGTCGCTTATTTCCTATCGTGGCACTGCAGGCTGATCAACTCCTAACCCGAACGTGGTGTTCACCATCTAATCGGTTAGAGAAGTGAGACTCATGAAATTAATCATGGAAAAGAGGATGGGAGCAAGAATAAGATAAAGATAGTAAAGAAAATAGACAACCCCAAACTTTACTAAACTATCTAACTTTATTAAAATTTGATATAATTGTGGTCATCACTCCACAATTTATCGCAATCATTACAAAGATTCAAATCAAATTGTTCTCACAAAACCAAGCACACAAGCACATTAACTAAGATTAAAACAAACTATAAAGACTATTTGAACTAGTGATTACATAAAGACTCTTAAAGACACTCCTAGCTTAAACTTCTGGACCTATCATCTCTAACGATAGCGGGTATGGTAGCCTGGCTCTCCGTAGTGAACGCGCTTGCGAGGTGGTGACTCTGGTAGGTACTTGATGGACTCATCGCTGTCGTACTCCGGGGGTAACTCCTGATCTCCCCTCAGCTGAGCTTCCAGAATTGCCTTCTCCCTCATCGTCTTCCTCAGCTTCCTCTTGACCTCCTGGATCTCTGCTCCGGCAGCATCCAAGTTAGTGCTGAGAGCGGCGACCAACTCCTGCGTGGTGTCCATGAGCAAGCTTCCTTCCCCAGGGGGCGGGGCAGGAATCTGCGCACTGGTGGCACCCTTAATGCAGCGTGGGAACTGCTGAAACTCGGTGCCCTAAAGTTCATCCCGATAGGCATGGCAGAGATAGTAGAGCGCTCTTCTGACAGCTTCACTAGTCCCTGCATCCAAAGTTCTCTTGGGCACGTCATCGAAGTGCTTGTAGTACTCCACCCGACTGTCATACCTCTCATCCGGAACACTGATCACCACTACCACTAACCACTCCTCCTCCTGCTTAGCATTCTTGTACAAGCAAGCTTCATAGCATGGCATTAGTGGGAAGCCAATCCTCTGCATGGCCCTCTAGAGTAGTGCTAGGAATGGACCTTCAGCAAAGTCCAGACGGTGTATCTGCTTCTCATAATGGCGCTCTGGTGGCGGTTGGTCTGCTGCGTCAGCTAGCTCCGGATCATCCTTTGGGTCCTCGTCACCACCATCGGATGCAGCCAAGTCATCCTCACCATCTTGTGCATTGTCCCCTTCTGCACCATCTCCTTCTGCAGCGTCCTCATTGCTGTCACCTATGGCGTCTGGGTGGTCCTCAGGCAGCTCCATGGGCTCCTCCTCAGTGTCGTTGTCCACCCAACCTCCTTCGTGGTAGCCGTAGTAGTCGTCATCGTCATCATCGACCACCACGAACTCGGGCAAATCCTGTGGCTGTTCGGGCTCCTCCTGGTCGGGCACTTCCTGAGGATGATGGATCGGATGAGGCGGTCCACGGGTGCTCTTGCGGGTGGTGCCTGGTTCTTGCCATCTGTAGCAAAAGTGAGGACAACACAAGATAGAGGATATTTAGAAAATATTATAGGTGACCTTAAAGCAAGAATGAGTTTGGAAAACATCAACACACTTGAGAGGCAAGCATGAAGCTAAGATGAGAAAGCAAGTAGAAGCTAGGTTACTAAGCAAGATGAGCCTTAAAATTTGACCATTACTAACTAGGCTAACATCCTACAGTCGACACTGTTCTGATACCACTTCTGTCATACCCGGTTTTAGAAAGGAAACCGAATGCATCTCATATGTACGCCAGGATCAAGTTTCGCACATATGATAGATGATACAAGTGTATATCCGAAACAATGTCATAATGAAAGAAAGTATCATAAGCGAATAAATAAACATTTATAATCTAGCAGTGGACTTCAACTTCACAGGCAGTTGACTGGGAGACATACGCCTAGTACTATTCAAAATCTTCAGGGAACTCCGGATAATTATCTTGTTCTGAGCAGTATTGGTTTTAATAAAGCAAGCATGAATACACTTATGGTTGGTACTCAGCAAGTAGAGTAAATTATATGACATGCAAGGCCAAAATGAAGGAAAAGCTGACATGGTTTGACTGCGATAAGCATTTTTAGTTGATCAAGTTTTATTTAGCAAGTATTAACTAAATGTAAGTATATACAAACCCTTAAATAAATAAAAGAGATAAGATAACAACATCATGAGCAAAGAATCTCAATTTAGATCATCTTTAAGTTCAATTATCATGTGAGTGTCCAAGTCGCTCTTAACCGTGAGCATGGCTGGTATATCAGTTTTCACTCTGCAAAGGATGTACACTTTGTCAGACCTGGGACCACCGAGCTGGGCACATTACGTAGTCTAAGAGATTAAGCCCGTCTTATCTCTTATTCATTTTGTTTATCTCTTGTTTATCCCGTTTAAATAGGAGATAGAGTTAACCAACACGGAGAGGATCTACTCGAGATATGTTCTGGTATGATCCCTTGACGGAGGTTGGTTAGCATCTTTGTAACTCTAACCTCTCGGATATATAAGGGAGGTCAGGGACCCCCCTCAAAACAGAAGATCATTAGGTCATTCTACACCAAAGGGAATACAAACCACCATACAGGACGTAGGGTGTTACGCTCCGTGCGGCCCGAACCTGCCTAAAAGTCTTGTGTTCCTTGCACCTTTGAGTTTCTGATCTTGGCGTCTCCTCACCCAAAACTTACCACCATGGGTATATCCCTCGGTGGGCAGCCGGTTAAACATCGACAGCTGGCGCGCCAGGTAGGAGAGCGCATCGAAGATCCACTGGCAAGCTCGATGGCGTCTTTCAATTTCATCAGGTCAGTTCCCTCTTAGGGTATGACGTTCGTTTTTGGCTCGTGGGTCTGCATCGCAGAAGGTGCGGATAATTTTCGGCGGTTCCTCGTCGACATGAAGCCAAAGACCCTCACTGCGGATCCTTGCAGCGGCCTCGACAAGTTCGTCGACGAGCTTGACAACTTGCCGCTTCATACTTCCGCAGCACAGGTCGAGATGGAGTCCGCTCCAGGCTCGACTTCTCCTGATGTTGCGACAACTTCCCCTGGTTTGGACTTGTTCCAATCTAGGGATCCGCATGGTCGAACTGAACTCGGTCCATGCAAATTGGCCACTGATCTTCAGGAGGCCAACGTATTTGGATCCCTCTCCATGTTAGAGAAGGATCTGGACCTGCTGCTCCAGGACGGAAATCCTAAAGCCACCGCGTATCGGGGGGCTTCGGGTTGTTCTGGTCTCGGTGATTTGGTGATCACCTCTTTGCCGAAGGGGCGCATTGTGCATTGGAGGGGCATGATGCTCTCCGATCTACCCGAGGCAGAGGGCCGGCTTGTGGCTCACCTCGAGCCATTGCCCTTCCAAGAGGGCAGGCCATTGGCTGCGGTGGCGGAGGGGTCGACTGAACTAGTCGACGAAAGCTCTCATGACCTTTCCTCCCGCCAAGTGCTGATGGCCGAAGAAGGCGAGGATGGTGGGGACTTTTCCATCGACAACTTTGCAGCGATCTCCGAAGATGAGATCACGGCCAACGCCGGTAACGAGAACGATGCCGATCGTGAGGCGCGGAGGGCCAGGAACAGGGCCCGCACAATCTTGCGGAGGAGGGCTAACGAGCGAAGGCGATCTATGCATCGCGAGCTCGACCCTGAGTTTGCTGCCGTAAGCGAGTGGGGTTTCAGGACTCCGGTGGCCAACATCGCCAGGGTGACGGCCATTCTCGAGCGCAGCCACGATCCGGAGGTACGTCAAGCACTCCTCTACGCGCAGAGGGCTTGGATCCAGCTGGATCAACACAATCCGGCGTCCATCATCCGGGAAGAACGCGTGGACGAGAGTCGAAGTCAGGCTCACAGTCGAATGGCTGGTGGCCGTCCTCAACACCAGATCAGCAACGACAACGCACGTGGGAGTCAGGCCCCTGTCGGGAGGCAACAGCCACCGCAAGGGGGTCATCTGCGACAGGCCAATCGACGACCTCCCCCGGAGGACCTGCGCCAGCACATCAATGAAGGTCGCGACGCGCGCACCGTGATCTCCTCCAGGCGCAAGACCCGTGAAGAAGTCGAAACTGAAGGTACTGACTGTAGCGATCGATTCCCTACTTTCTCTGCTCGTTTTAGCAGTTACAAGTACCCAGAGGGCTTCAAGCCGATCGGTATCACCAAGTACGATGGCAAGCAGGCTCCCCAGCAGTGGCTCCGTTGCTATTCCACGGCCATTGAGGTCGCAGGAGGCTCAAATATCACCAAAGTCGTCTACTTCCCGACGGCTTTGGATCCTGCACCGCTCACTTGGTTGGAGAGCCTCGGCAGCAACTCCATCGACTCCTGGGAACGACTTAAGAAGGTCTTCATCGACAATTTCCAGGGAGCGATTACCCGTGCAGGTACTTGACACGATCTTGCCCAGTGCAAACAAGAACTTAACGAGCTTCTGCTGTCCTACATGCGTCGCTTCTTCGACGTCCGCGCCACCATCGCGAACATCTCGGAGGACGACATCATCGACTGCTTCTACAACGGCATCACCGACCCGGGCATATAAAGGGATTTTGGGCGGAACAGGCCAAAAACTATTGCGGGCCTTCGTGATATGATGCACGATTGGTCCGAGCAGGAGGAGAAGATGCGGGAGTGGTTCCTGCGGCGTCAAGACAGCAATCTGCGGTGCCCAAACGACAACCGCAGCGACAAGGGCCAGCGGAACTTTTCGGGGCCACCCCGGAAACAAAAGCCAGATGAGGTCATCGTGGCTATCGATCGTCCTTCGCGGGGCAAGAAGTCGACGATGCAGGAGGAGTTTGAGAAGCTCCTGCAAAAGAAGTGCCCATGGCATCCGGGCGCCAGCTGTCAGACCCGGGGTCACCGGGCTGGGCACGTTATATAGTTTAAGAGATTAAGCCCGTCTTATCTCTTATTCATTTTGCTTATCTCTTGTTTATCCCGCTTAAATAGGAGATAGAGCTAACCAACACGGAGAGGATCTACTCGAGATATGTTCTGGTGTGATCCCTCGACGGGAGTTGGTTAGCATCTTTGTAACTCTGACCTCTCGGATATATAAGGGAGGTCAGGGACCCCCCTCAAAACAAGAAGATCATTAGGTCATTCTACATCAAAGGGAATACAAACAACCATACAGGACGTAGGGTGCTATGCTCCATGCGGCCCGAACCTGTCTAAAGTCTTGCGTTCCTTGTACCTTCGAGTTCCTGATCTCGGCGTCTCTTCACCCAAAACTTACCACCTTGGGTATATCTGTGACAGTTCATGTGTCTGTAAGCTAGGCTTATAATTTGATAGTGTGAAGTGTATGCTTGTTAGTGTAAAACTTTTGTGTGTTTGTGTGAAACTTTTAAAAATTTAAAGTGCAAGTAAAAAAAGGGTATTTATGTAATTTTATAAAAGTACAAGTTCTTTTATGCAGAATAGGTGATTTACAAACGTAACTTTCCAAAATTACTAGAGACCAAAGGGTAATAATCCTTGATTTTGCTTTGAATCTGTTTCGGTAGAACCATTGAGCTTTTCCTTTGATGGTTACACCTTGATAACTATCAGAAAACCCCTCAATCTATCATTCCGTACTTCATTTATCCTCTCTTGATGTTGTACCTTATATTGTTGACTATTCCGGTTACAACATCTGAAATGTTGCACCTTCAATTTCTGCTCAGATGATTTTTTTTTACAAAATAAAAAGATTTATGGCAAAAGTCATGCATTATAACATATATCATTCTTGGTCAGTGCATGGTGTTGCATCGTCAACGACAATCCGTAGACTAACTAACGGGTGAGCCATGATGCCGTGTCTTGTTTAATCACATGACTATGATGCCGTGTCGGAACCTAAGGCCTCATGTGCACTGCAGCCACATGACTGAGCCATTAGGAGCGCACTGGTGACTAGGTCTATGTGACGTAACTCCACTGCAATCTCTTCTTATGCAACCTTACTAGTATCCTAACTTCTAATCTTTGTCTAAGGATATAGGACTAACCAGGTGTTAGTTACGAGCGAACGATTGTAGGACATGAGTCACGTGCATCATCAACTCATGAGGGTATGTATCATACTTTATGCATTTTCATACGTGCATACATTACAAGTATCATCATCCTTGCATCATGGTGTATGCATCATTTGGTCAACATCATGGTAATTGCATTGTGTCATATGCATCATCTTGGTCGTGCATGGGATCCCTCATCCTCATCCTTGCATCATACATCTCAGCAATGCATCATGTTCATGGTTATATATTGAGCATTGCACTCTGAGTTGCAACATTTTGTCATTACTCCTTGATTGCATCAATATAAATAGGCATGTTTTGCAATCAACATCATCTAAATCATTCAGATAATAAACTCTGAGCAGGAATGTTTCAAACATCACTTAGTAATCTCTTGTGATGTCCTCACTTGCTATCCATGAGCTTTGTGATGAATGTCGCCGACGTTTATCATCGTTATGTGATGATCTTAGCTCTACGAGAACTTGATCATCTTTTCCTCTCTTATCTTGTCAAACTTATCTATGTATCATCTCTTCATGCTCTCGTTATACTCATCTCATCATGCTCTCATCATCAATCTCAATCTTCTCTGGTGTGATTGCTTCTTGCCACTTTTTATGGATGAATTGCTTTTCTTCCCTTAAAAAAAGTCTTTCGTCCGAATCTCGGGACGAGATTCTTTTTATGGGGGGAGGCTGTGACAGTTCATGTGTCTGTAAGCTAGACTTATAATTTGATAGTGTGAAGTGTATGCTTATTAGTGTAAAACTTTTGTGTGTTTGTGTGAAACTTTTAAAAATTTAAAGTGCAAGTAAAGAAAAGGGTATTTATGTAATTTTTTATAAAAGTACAAGTTCTTTTATGCAGAATAGGTGATTTACAAAAGTAACTTTCCAAAATTACTAGAGACCAAAGGGTAATAATGTAAGTAATCATGACTTACATAGCATCTTGCAAACAGGCCCAAGGTTATATGTAATTTACCCTAACAAGGACAAAGATTTTATAAAATTCAAATTTAGTCCAAGTCTTAAAATAGAACTTCATACTTTGAGTTTTGGAGTTCAAACCCTAAAACAAAGTTGTAGAACTTGAAAAGTTATACAACTTTCATTTTGATCACATTTTTGTTTGAGCTCTAGAACAATGGTTAAAATCTTCTTTACCAAGAGGTCCCTATAATTTTCTAAAATTACAAACAAGTCCTCAGAAAATTCCTTTTCTCTTCCTCCTCTGGCGCTGCTCTATTCTCTGCTCTGCAACCGCCGCTGTCCAGCCACCGTTGCCACCTCCTGCTGCTGCGGTTCACCGCTATTCCTCCACCCTCGCCACCTCCTGCTGCAGGTCAGTCCACGCGCCGCCCAGCTCTAGCGCTGATCCAATTCCCTGCCGCTTTTCCCTGTGGCCTTATCCTCTATCAGCGCTGCTTACTTCCTATCCCTTTCTCCCTCATCCTGCTCAAGCCAAGCCGAGCAAACTCCACTGCCGCTCCGGCCATCTCGGGCCGCCGCGCCTCGTTTCCTTCCACAGGCATCTGTGCCGCCCTCTCTATCGCCCCCCCCCCATCCTTCATCTTCCAGTTCCATCAAATCCAGACGATGCGCTGTCCCCTTCTGGTTCTTCTGTTTCCCCCGCCTGCGACGACCTCCGGCTGCCTCCATCCCGTCGGTCTCCTCCACTCCCATCGTTTGCTCTGGACTTCTGACCTCGGCCCGGCGCTTCAACGGCTGCTGCCATCGACCGCGTGGAGCGCCGCTGTCCGCACTTCGATCCGAAATCCTGCCCTTCACGGCCGCCTCCTCTTTCTCTCAACCCCTTCGGTCACCTGCCGTCGCCGTGCCTCTGTGACCTGCCGCCGCCCCTGTACCTGTGCGTTGCCAGGCTCGCAGCGCCCTCCTGGCCTTGCCCAGCGTCGCCCCTGCTCTCCCAAGCCGGAACAGCCCGCGCCCGTGAGCTCCAATGTTGCTCCGTTTCCCCCCAACGCTGATGTCCCCCTTTTGGCCTTCCTCCTCGCCCTCCGACCCCAAAAATGGGCTCCTGGTGTGCCACTCGTCCTCCCCGGCCCTCGGCATGACCTCCTCCCCCTGGAACCGAACCCCCATGGCGCCTCCTCTGTCCCAAGTTCAAGTGAAGGACCCTGTGCAACAATTGAGACAAGGTCAGGGTGTTTTCTGCGAAGTCTAGACTCATGAGAACAGTGTTGTTTGAGGACCTCTGGGTAAGAGTTTATGTTATTTCATGTGAGCTGTGTTGCTGACTTATAAATTCAATAGAAAATTGTAGGAAATTCCAAAAATTGCAAAACCAGTTTTGTTGGAAACTAGATTTTAAGCTCTACAACTTCTATTAAATGAGTTTGATATGAAACTAAATATTTTTGAATCTATGTTAAGTCCAAGATAAAAGAGTGTAATATTCATAGCTCCTACATGTTAACTTTGTAGATCATGATTTTTGGTATACAATTTTTATAGATTAAGTATGAATTGATGTGGAATTTTCAAACCTAATTTTGTTTTGTAACTTAAATTCTTTTAAGTTAATCAATTCAATTTGTGTTATAGAAGAAATAGCTAAGCATATCCACTTAAAGTTATATTTAGTCATGTGTGCTTGTTATTGCAATATGTTTCTTGTGCCGACTCACAAATCTAGCACATGCGCACATATTAGCTCGGCCGATGTTCACACTCTCAACTAGTTTACCAATGCACAATCAAATAGTTACATACCCTGATCGGCTAGCATGCTGATGTTTACAAATCGACTAAATTGCTAAAAACATAAATCGGCTATGCCGATGCGCACAGTGATCAACTAACCCTCCGATTTAGATAACGTATCGGCTGCACATAGTCGACGTATCGGAGATACACACACGATCTTAGAGTTCTGTTATCCACTGATCTAAGCTAATTCCAGTTGTTTCCCATAGCGGTCAAATATGGCCGGTCAATCCTTAGTTTTACCATCCTTATCCACACACTGTTATCAGCCGATTTATCGGCTGAGAGATCGGCTATATGCTTACCGGTTACATACCTCAACCACATCCTCTTTAGTCTAATTCCGCACTTATGGTCTCACCAACCTAGTTTAATATTAGTGTTCTGTTACACCTAATTCTTGAAATAGGTCTAACTTAGATAACCCCATCGGCTGTATAACAATTGATTGTTGTACTAGCGTAATCAAACCAACACAATCACACCTAGTTACCTAAGATAACACTTAAGCACATCTTAGTTAGGCACAACCAGTGCAGAGTAGGACAATCAGCTACATAGCTGATATGCCCCAGTGGATATAGGAGAACATTAAGAATGAAAACCGGCTACACAGCTGATCCACCAATCGGCTGAATACGCTGAGACACAGACCGTACGGATACATAGTTCGACTAGTCTATCAATACACCATCGGCTAGTTACTCGCATTAGTCAACTAGCTATGCCGATACATCACTCGACTAATTCTAACCGATGTATAAATTGGCGAATGTGCCGATACACTAAATCAGCTAGAAGGTCAAATCACCGATTGACTAGTTGTGCTAAAGCATGGGTCCGCTATGCTGATACGCACGCGATCAGTTAAGTACGCCGATGCTCACACAGATTAGTTAGGACCCAGCCACTTTAGGAAACATCCCTCTGCTAAAGTGATCGATGTTTTCATCGATCAATTAGAAAACCTATGCACCTGTCAATCGGCTACCCAGACCAAAGTACACAACCCTAGGTCAGTAAGATAGTATAGTCGACACACCTTTGTTAGGCATGACCAAAGCACATCAATCAGCTAAACCTAATGCATCCTCATCAGTTAAGGCCAAGACCTATACACCAACCAATTAGATAACCAAACATGCTATCTGATATAGTTAGTTGAATGTTTAGGGTAACCCCCCCTGTTGCTTAACGTGACTAGTTAGTTTAGTTAATACTCGATAAATGACTGCCCAGTGCAGGGTAGTTAAGTTAATTGTTGTAATGAAATATTCTGTTAATTGGATTGCAACTTTATTGTGAATTAACATAAAAGTATATGCATTCCATAACTTGTAAACTCTGCATTGCATATAGACTCGACCACTCTCGCCGACGGAGATTACCAGCTAATCCCGGAACCAGAAGGAAGTTATTCTGAAGACCCCGGGAACTTCGTCGTGGAATTATCTGAAGCCCTGAACCAAAGTTCAGAAGATCTTAACTTTACTGACTTCAGCCCCACCAGTGAAGGCAAGCCCCGGACATAACCCCTACTTTATTACACTGCAACCTATATTATTTATATATATCTGTATGCATTAAGTTCTTAGGAATTGTTTGGAAACTTTAGTTGCATAATTCCAGGAAACTATGTATTGAACACTAGAACTTGAGTCCGAATAGCTGCTTTGCTTATAGGACCGGTAGAAGTCGAGTGATTTCCTGTCACTCGTGCGATATATAGGAGTTGTAATGTTTACATTCCTGTTATCACTATAAGGATGACGGACGGGAGTTTTGTGAGGTATCATGGCTGAGATGATACCCTGTCTGTGTTGTGGAATTTAATAAGGTCGCTGTGTGTGGTAGCGGTGGTTAAGCATTTGAAAGTACTAGCCACATGCCGTGAAATATGGTAAGCGGTAAGCCTAGTAACCGATCGGCCCGAGGAGTGGACATACCCCCCACCACATGTATTTGCTTCTTTTGGTTACTTTGTTCGACGTGTAGGCATACGTGTTGCTGGGCAACCAGGAGTACGGGTTTTGTAGTCGCGCTACAGACGTACGTCCTGCACTTTGGAAGTGCGTATGACCTGCAGTCGCTTGTGGTGGCCCTGATCCACGAGTCGGAATGAAAGGCAAACGGTTGCCTCGGAACGACCCTTTGGTGTTCCAAGCGTGTGTGTTAGGTTTATCCTTGCAAGGTTTTGAATCTCGATTCAGGAATCGTCCGCCTCTCACGATGAATGAGACTGCTTACCCCCTTTACCACATAGAGTAACAAGAGCAACTTTGTGATTATGAAAGATGATGCTGATTAAATAATTCTACCATGTTTTGAGTAGTTATAGGTGCTTACCTAGAATGGTTAATCAACTAGAATTGGAAAGCTAAAAATTGAAAATAAGGATCTACTATTTGTTGCTTTTCAGCTGAAAACTCTACCGAAAGTTAAAAGCCTTCATGAGTCTAGTTATGGGCTAAGGTATACCCAATTCCGGGTAAGTCTTGCTGAGTATTAGTATACTCAGCCTTGCTTTTGTTGATATTTCTCAGGTAATCTCACTGATGAGCCCGCTTTCATTACACCGTGGCCCTACCCTTTGCCTGATGGTTGGTCGGTGGAGTGGGATCCGTCCCCGACCAACACCGATTCCGCCGAGTGATATCATGCCAGGGCTAGCATGATATCTGTCATAACAACGTGTACAATGTTTACGCTTTTCAAACTCCGCTGTTTTATCTTAAGACTTAAACCTGTTTTGTAATAATCTCCTCTCAGTGGGAGTTAATAATGCTTTGTATATTTTTGTAATATATTTGCCTGTGGTGTAAAATGTAATGGCATTTATATCTCTGGACTCACCATCGTGTGAGGTACCTTGTTGGATCCTGCGTTCGGTGGTTTATCAGGACGTTACCCGACAGGCCATAGGATTATACCGTTTGAAGTACGGGGTAACCCTCAAGAGAGGAGTCGCGTACTTGAGCCGGTGTAATTCAGGTTGGTTCTGCCACAGCTGGTATCAGAGCTAACAAGTGTACACTAGAGATATGAAATGCCTTAAAAATACTTTCGGTATGAAATTTGACCAACAAAGTATTTTGCAAAAGGTACGTTGGATTCGTTAAGGTTTACATATAGTACGTAAAGCCCTAGGGTAATGTTATAAGGGAATTAGAGGTGGCTGTAACATATATATATATATATAACTCTGACTTCCAGCAATACTTTTCTGTTGAAACTTAAATTTATGCACAACCCAACCTTACTTTCTGTAACGACATCTTCGATCGTGAGGTAAGAAGGTAAGGATCCTCAGCCAACTGAGGGAGCTTGGCCTTCCTGTCGGTGATGCGAACCGAACGCTGTTTCTCAAGCAGTGGCCTACTTGAGATGCTGCCAATGTACCAACTTCGGTTGATTACATTGGGAGTATATAGTTAGGTACGGGGTATGAACAGCAACACCCCCGCATTTTGCGGTATCCCCCGTGAATACGTTGTTTCGACGACGTATGTTAACGTTGTCTGTACGGCGGTAATTGTACAGATGCTATTTCTATAGTGAACAGTAATGATTGGGGACGCTTTCATGACATGCTGGCATGAAAGGTTCATTGGATATATATATGTATTGTAATTTTCTGCAGGTACGCTAACCTCGTTACGTAAGCTTGAACGTAAGAACGACTAGTATATATATAGGGAGAGACGTATTATTATGATGCCACCGTAACTAACCACGTAAGACCAAGGTTACTTGGCAGTTATTTTTGTTTGTGAGGACATGTAGAACGTGCATGCATCATGACATCTTGGATTGACCTGATTGCCTTGGTTGTTACATTGATGTACTGAAATATGTGCTTATATCTGAATGCCTGCCTAGACTTTGTGTTGTAAGAGTTAACGTAATATGCTAGGCTAACTTAGAGTTGAGAATGACTTTTGTGAATCAAGTAAGTTGGTTCATGTTTGAACCTCATCACCGATCTTAGTTTAACAGCTGTGACAGTTTGTGTATTTGTAATGCTAGATTTATATTTCGATGGTGTGAAGTGCATGCTTGTTAGTGTAACACTTTTGTGTGTTTGTGTGAAGTTCTGGAAAATCTTAAGTAAAAAGGGTATTTTTATAAATACAGAAAAACCTAGGGTTGTTTTTGTAAAATGTAATTGGACAGAAGGTAACTTCAAAATAAGAGAAGGGTGGTTTTGCAAATATATTTTTCCTTAATCTAATCCCTGTAAAAAAATTATATATTTATCCAATAGTTGTATTTAAAATGTGTGTGTTGAAGTGTGTAAAAATTTTGGGTAAAGTTGTAAAAAAATAAGGGTATTTATGTAATTTTATAAAAGAACAAGTTCTTTTATGCAAAATAGGTGATTTACAAAAGTAACTTTCCAAAATTACTAGAAGTAAAAAGGTAATAATGTAAGTAATCATGACTTACTTAGCAATTTGCGAATAGACCCAAGGTTATATATAATTTATACTAACAATAACAAAGATGTTATAAAATTCAAATTTAGTCTAAGTCTTAAAATAAAACTTCATATTGTGAGTTTTGGAGTTCAAACCCTAAAACAAAGTTGTAGATCTTAAAAAGTTGTACAACTTTCATTTTGGTCATATTTTTGTTTGAGCTCTAGAACAGTGGTTAAATTTATCTTTACCAAGAGGTCCCTGCAATTTTCTAAAATTACAAACAAGTCCTCGGGAAATTCCCTTTGTCTTCCTCCTCTGGCGCTGCTCTGTTTCTGCTCTGCAGCCACCGCTGTGCCGACCCATCCTCGCCACCTCCTGCTGCCAAAAATCCACGAGTCTTCCTCTGCAGGTAGCTGTGCCTTATTTTCTTTCCCACCGGCGGCAACAGCATCAAAACGATTCTTTTCTTCTCCTTTCTTCTTCTGTTCTTCTTCCCGTTAGCTTCCTCATCCACTCACGGACGCTGGAGATCCGGCAGCCAGGGGCCCGAGCGGCGTACGGCGCGGCAGGTCGTGCGCGCGCGGCAGGCGGGCCCAGGCGGGGTGCGCAGCAGGCGTGCGGAGCAGGGGGCGCTCAGTGCGGCTCCAGGCACGCGCAAGCGCTCGGGCGGCTCGGCGGCCCAGACGGACGCGGGCGAGCGGCAGCCGCAGCAGTGCGGGCGCGCTGGCGGGCCCAGGCCAGGCGGAGGCGCGCGGGCAGGTGGCCCCACGCGAGCGCGCGCAGGCGTGCGGCTGGGCGGCCCAGGCGGCAGCGGGCGCAAGCGGCGCGCGGCTCGGGAGCAAGTGGTGCGGGCCGGGCGAGCGCGCGTCCAAGCCGGCGCGCAGGTACTGGAGCGCGTGGAAGCTAGCGACGGCAGGCCGGAGCTGTACTACCGCCCTTGCCTTTCCCCGGCCGGAGCTGTCTGCCCACTGAGCTCTGCCTCCCCCACCATGGAGGACCTTGTTTTGACCCTCCTGCTCACCTTCTGGTCCCCAAGACGGACTCATGGAATGCTGCTCGACCCCCCCCGGCGACCATCTAGTGAGGCGCCTCCCTGAGCTCTCTCCCCTGTACGGGATTTCTTTCTTTCCCCATGGAATCGATCCCCAAGCGCTCCTCTGTTCTGTTTGCAGGTGATGGACTTCGTGTGACAATTAGAGCAAGCTCAGGGGGTTTTCTGCGAAGTCTAGACTCATGAGAACAGTAAAGTTTGAGGACCTCTGTGCAAGGGTACTTATTATTTCATGTGAGCTGTGTTGCTGACTTATAAATTCAATAGAAAATTGTACGAAATTCTAAAAATTGCAAAACCAGTTTTGTTAGAAACTAGATTTTGAGCTCTACAACTTCTATTAAGTAAGTTGGATATGAAACTAAATATTTTTGAATCTATGTTAAATTCAAGATAAGAGAGTGTAAAATTCATAGCTCCCACGTGTTAACTCTGTAGATCATGATTTTTGCTATACAATCTCAATAGATTAAATATGAATTGATATGGAATTTGCAAACCTAATTTTGCTTTGTAACTTAAATTCTTTTAAGTTAATCAATTCAATTTGTTTATAGAAGAAATAGCTAAGCATATCCACTTAAAGCTGTATTTAGTCATGTTTGCTTGTTATTGCAATGTGTTTCTTGTGCCGCTTGTTTAAATCTTAATTAGACTTGTTGTGCAACTTAAAGCATAAGAGAGGTCTAATTCGAACATGAAATGTTTAATTTATATTTAACCTAATGTTTGTGTGACGCTAAACTTAATTAGCTATTGGTAGCCAAAGTCCTTGCCATAGATTGACTAAAGATAAATTGTGCACCATGTCTGATGTACTTGCTGCCCCTATGGCAGACTTTTTGTGATGATTGATTAACCCTTGTTCATATGGATGCTTATACCTTTGCTTAAGTCTTGATTACAATCTTATCAGAGCCCCTTCCTATGTAAAGGTCCTAGTCTACCTCGTGTATCGACTACTTAGCTGATACACCTTGGTAACTAGGCTTAGCAATCGACTACTAGTTCAGCCAATTTTTGATAGGCGTAACCCTATCGACCATGAGCCTTTTAACTTCTTCCCTACCGGCAAAAGCCCCTCGGCCCGATGTTTACCACCCTATCGGCCCGATCCAATGTTAGTGCCCTAATCGACCTAGTCCGATCTAGACAACCACGCCGGCTAAGCACCAATCGGTTGCTTGCTGATATCATCGAACCACTTAAACACGGATTACTCCGATTAACACTCCCGTCAATAGTTGGATAGGTACATCCAATAGAGAATGTAGTTGTCAGCTAAGCACAGCCAGTACAGCATAGGGAATCGGCTACTTGTGCCGATTCACAAATCTAACGCATGCGCATATATTAGCTCGGTCGATGTTCACACTATCGACTAGTTTACCAATGCACAATCAAATAGTTACATACCCTGTTTGGCTAACATGCTGATGTTCACAGCTCGACTAGTTTGCTAAAAACACAAATCGGCTATGTCGATGCGCACAGAGATCAACTAGCCATCCGATTTAGATAACGTATCGGCTGCACATAGTCGATGCACACACGATCTTAGAGTTCTGTTACCCTTTGATCTAAGCCGATTCCAGTTGTTTACCATAACGGACAAATATGGCCGGTCAATCCTTAGTTTTCCCATCCTTATCCACACACTGTTATCAGCCGATTTATCAACTGAGAGATCGGCTATATGCTTACCGGTTACATACCTTCAACCACATCCTCCTTAGTCTAACTCCGCACTTATGGTCTCACCAATCTAGTTTAATATTAGTGTTCTGTTACACCTAATTCTTGAAATAGGTCTAACTTAGATAACCCCATCGGCTGTATGACAATTGATTCTTGTACTGACGTGATCAAGTCGATGCAACCACACCTAGTTATCTAGGTTAACACTTAAGCGCATCTCAATAAGGCACAGTTAATGCATAGTAGGACAATCAGCTACACGGCTGATGTACCCCAATAGATGTAGGAGAACATTAAGGATGAAAACCGGCTACACAGCTGATTCATCAATCGGCTGAATACGCTGAGACACAGACCGTACGGATACATAGTTCGACTAGTCTATTAATACACCATCGGCTGGTTGCTCACATTAGTCAACTAGCTATGCCGATACATCACTCGACTAATTCTACCCGATGTATAAATCGGCGAATGTGCCGATACACTAAATCGGCTAGAAGGTCAAATCACTGATCGACTAGTTTTGCTAAAGCATGGATCCGCTATGCTGATACGCACGCGATCAGTTTAAGTACGCCGATGCTCACACAGATTAGTTAGGACACAGCCGCTTTAGGAAACATCCCTCTACTAAAGTGATCGATGTTTTCATCGATCAATTAGAAAACCAGTGCACCTGTCAATCGGCTACCCAGACCAAAGTACACAACCCTAGATCAGTAAGATAGCACAGTAGACACGCCTCTGTTAGACACGACCAAAGCACGTCTATCGGCTAAACCTGATGCATCCTCATCGGTTAAGGTCAAGATCTATACACCAACTAATTAAATAACTGAACATGCTACCTAATGAAGTTAGTATAGATGTTTAGGGTAAACCCCCTGTTGCCTAACGAGACTAGTTAGTTTAGTTAATACTCGATAAATGACTGCCCAGTACAGGGTAGTTAGGTTGTTTGTCGAAATGTAATGTTCTTTTATTTGGATTGCAACTATATTGTGAATTGAAATAAAAGTGTATGCATTCATTGAACTCCATCTTGCATATCATATAGACTCGACCACTCTCGCCGACGGAGATTATCAACTGATTTCGGAACCAGAAGGAATTTGTTCTGATGATTCCGAGAACTTCGTTGCGGAATTATCTGAAGCCCTGAACCAAAGTTCAGAAGATCTTAACTTTACTGACTTCAGCCCCACCAGTAAAGGCAAGCCCCGGACATAACCCCTACTTTATTACATTGCAACCTATGTTATTTATATATCTGTATGCATTAGGTTCTTAGGAGTTATTTGGAAACCTTAGTTGCATTGTTCTAGGGACCAATGTATTGAACACTAGAACTTGAGTCCGACTAGCTGCTCTGCTTATAGGACCGGTAGAAGTCGAGTGATTTCCTGTCACTCGCGCGATATAGGAATTGTAATGTTTACATTCCTGTTTTCACTATAAGGATACCGGACGGGAGTTTTATGAGGTATCATGGTCAAGATGATGCCCCGTCTGTGTTGATGAATTTGTTAAGGTCGCAGTGTGTGGTAGCGGTGGTTAAGCGTTTGAAAGTACTAGCCACATGCCGCGAAATATGGTAAGCGGTAAGCCTAGTAACCGATCGGCCCGAGGAGTGGACATACCACCCACCACATGTATTTGCTTCTTTTGGTTACTTTGTTCGACGTGTAGGCATATGTGTTGCTGGGCAACCAGGAGTACGGGTTTTGTAGTCGCGCTACAGACGTACGTCCTGCACTTTTGTAGTGCGTATGACCTGCAGTCGCTTGTGGTGGCACTGATCCACGAGTCGGAATGAAAGGCAAACGGTTGCTTCGGAATTACCCTGTGGTGTTCCAAGCGTGTGTGTTAGGTTTACCTTGCAAGGGTTGAATTTCGATTCAGAATCGTCCGCCTCTCACGATGAAATGAGACTACTTATCCCCTTTACCACATAGAGTAACAAGAGCAATTATATGGTTATCAAAGATGATGTTTGACTAAAGATTTTTACCATGCTTGAATAGCTTTAGGTGCTCATCTAGACTGAATAATCACATAGAACTTGAAAGCTAAAAGCTGACATTAAGGATCTACTCTTTGTTGCTTTTCAGCTGCAAACTATACCCAAAGCTAAAAGTCTTCATAAGTCTAGTTACATGGCTAAGTATACCATGAGACGGGTAAGCCTTGCTGAGTATTAGTATACTCAGCCTTGCTAGTTGAATGTTTTTCAGGTGATATCTATGAAGACCCTACTCTTTCCTTGCCTTGGCCCTGTGCTCTTCCAGATGATTGGTCCGTGGAATGGGATCCGTCCCCGGCCAGCACTGGTGAAATCGAGTGATGTCGTGCCCGGGCTTAGCATGACATCCATCTTGTCGACGTGCTGTAGATCATCGCGTATGTTTTCCGCTGCTAAAAATCATAGCTTAAACAGTTTGTATTGTTTTCTCTAAAATTGAAACTTTGTACTACTTTTATAAACTCTTGTAATGTAATTTCCTATAATATAAATTATGATGGTGATTGTATCTCTGGACTCACCTTCGTGTGAGGTAACCTTATTTGATCCTGTGTATCGGTGGTTTATCGGGACGTTACCCGACAGGCCAAGGGATTATACCGTTTGAAGTACGTCGGAGCCCTCTGGAATGGACTCGCGTACTTGAGCCGGTATAATTCAGGTTGGTTCTGCCACAGCTGGTATCAGAGCTATAAGGTTACCCTGGAGATACATTTTACCTTAGAAATGATTTCAGTATAAAAGTTTGACCAACAAAGTATTTGGCAAAACTACGTTGGATTCGTTAAGGATTATGTATAGTACGTAAAGCCCTAGGGTAATGCTTATAAAGAAAATAAAGGTGGCTATAATATAGTCCTAACTACCAGCATTACTTTTCTGTCAAAATTTAAATTTATGCACAACCCAATTTTATTTTTTGTAACGACATCTTCGATGGTGAGGTAAGGAGGTAAGGATCCTCAGCCAACTGAGGGAGCTTGGCCTTCCTGTCGGTGATGCGAACCGAACGCTGTTTCTCAAGCAGTGGCCTACTTGAGATGCTGCCAATGTACCAACCTCGGGTGACTACATTGGGAGTATATGGTTCGGCGCAGGGTATGGCGATCGCAGTTCATACCCCCGCATTTTGCGGTATCCCGTGAATACGTTGTTTCGACGACGTATGTTAACGTTGTCTGTACGGCGGTAATTGTACAGATGCTGTTTCTATAGTGAACAGTAATGATTGGGGACGCTTTCATGACATGCTGGCATGAAAGGTTCAGTATATACATACTGTATTTTCTGCAGGTACGCTAACCTCGTTACGTAAGTTTGAACGTAAGAACGACTAGTATATATATAGGGAGAGACGTATTTATATGATGCCACCGTAACTAACCACGTAAGACCAAGATTACTTGGCAGTTATTTTTATTTGTGAGGACGTGTAGAACGTGCATACATCATGACATCTTGGATTGACCTGATTGCCTTGGTTGTTACGTTGATGTACTGAAACATGTGTTGTATTTGAATGCTTGCCTAGACTTTGTGTTGTAGGAGTTAACGTAATATGCTAGACTAATTTAGAGTTAAAACCGTCTTTGGTGAATCAAGTGGATTGGGTTATGTTTGAACCCTACCACCAATCTTAGCTTGACAGCTAAATCAAATCCTTGATTTTGCTTTAAATCTGTTTCGGCAGAACCATTGAACTTCTCCTTTGATAGTTAAATCTTGATAACTATCATCGAACCCTTCAATCTATCATCTAGTGATTTATCTATCCTCTCTTAGTGTTATACCATATATTGTTGACCATTCCGATTACAACATCTGAAATGTTGCACCTTCGATTTCTGCTCAGATGATTTTTGACAAATTAAAAAGATGTATGACCATAATTACTTTTTGAATACAATCCTCCCGGCAAAAGTTATGCATCATAACACATACCATCTTGGTTAGTGCATGGTGTTGCATCATTATCGGAAATCCGTAGACTGACTAACGGGTGTGCTTTTAGTACAGCTTTAGGTTGTCTTCGGTTTCCTAAGTCTATCTTGTTGTTGTTGGCACTACAAGGTTGCTATTCTTCTTTTGTGGTGGTGTTTAATCACATGACCATGTTGCCGTGACGGAACCTAAGGCCTCATGTGTGCTGCAGCCATATGATTGAGCCATTAGGAGCGCACTGGCGACTAGGTATATGTGACGTAACCCCACTGCAAACTTTTCTTGTGCAACCTTATTAGTGTCCTAACTTTTGATCCTCGCCTAAGGATATAGATTTACTCAAGTGTTAGTTACGAGAGAACGGTTGTAAGACGCGAGTCATATGCATCCTCAACTCATGGGGGTATGCATCATACTTCATGCATTTCATATGTGCATACATTGCAAGTATCATCATCCTTGCATCATAAGGTATGCATCATCTGGTCAGCATCATGATAATTGCATTGTGTCTTACGCACCATCTTGATCGTGCATGGAATTCTCCATCTTCATGTTGCATCATCATTGCAATCATACATCTCAACAGTGCATCACGATCAGGGTTAGAGCATTTTGTCATTATCCGTTGATTGCATCGGTCTAAATAGGCATGTTTTGTAATCAACATCATTCAACTTATTTAGATAATAAACTCTGAGCAGAAATATTTCAAACATCACTTATCAATCTCTCGTATTATCCTCAATTGCTATCCACTAGTTTTGTAAAGAATGTCACCGACATTTATCGTTCTCATGTTGTGATCTTAGCTCTATAAGAATTTGATCACCATTTCCTCTCTTAACTTGTCAAACTCATCTATTTACAATCTCTTCATGCTTTCGTTAAACTCGTTTCGTCATGCTCTCGTCATCAACCTCAATCTTCTCTAGTGTGATTGCTTTTTGCTACTTTTGATGTGTGATTTGCTTTTCTTCCCTTGAAGAGTCTTTCGTCCGAATCTCGGGACGAGATTCTTTTTAGGGGGGAAGGCTGTGACAGTTTGTGTATTTGTAATGCTAGATTTATATTTCGATGGTGTGAAGTGCATGCTTGTTAGTGTAACACTTTTGTGTGTTTGTGTGAAGTTCTGGAAAATCTTAAGTAAAAAGGGTATTTTTATAAATACAGAAAAACCTAGGGTTGTTTTTGTAAAATGTAATTGGACAGAAGGTAACTTCAAAATAAGAGAAGGGTGGTTTTGCAAATATATTTTTCCTTAATCTAATCCCTGTAAAAAAATTATATATTTATCCAATAGTTGTATTTAAAATGTGTGTGTTGAAGTGTGTAAAAATTTTGGGTAAAGTTGTAAAAAAATAAGGGTATTTATGTAATTTTATAAAAGAACAAGTTCTTTTATGCAAAATAGGTGATTTACAAAAGTAACTTTCCAAAATTACTAGAAGTAAAAAGGTAATAATGTAAGTAATCATGACTTACTTAGCAATTTGCGAATAGACCCAAGGTTATATATAATTTATACTAACAATAACAAAGATGTTATAAAATTCAAATTTAGTCTAAGTCTTAAAATAAAACTTCATATTGTGAGTTTTGGAGTTCAAACCCTAAAACAAAGTTGTAGATCTTAAAAAGTTGTACAACTTTCATTTTGGTCATATTTTTGTTTGAGCTCTAGAACAGTGGTTAAATTTATCTTTACCAAGAGGTCCCTGCAATTTTCTAAAATTACAAACAAGTCCTCGGGAAATTCCCTTTGTCTTCCTCCTCTGGCGCTGCTCTGTTTCTGCTCTGCAGCCACCGCTGTGCCGACCCATCCTCGCCACCTCCTGCTGCCAAAAATCCACGCGTCTTCCTCTGCAGGTAGCTGTGCCTTATTTTCTTTCCCACCGGCGGCAACAGCATCAAAACGATTCTTTTCTTCTCCTTTCTTCTTCTGTTCTTCTTCCCGTTAGCTTCCTCATCCACTCACGGACGCTGGAGATCCGGCAGCCAGGGGCCCGAGCGGCGTACGGCGCGGCAGGTCGTGCGCGCGCGGCAGGCGGGCCCAGGCGGGGTGCGCAGCAGGCGTGCGGAGCAGGGGGCGCTCAGTGCGGCTCCAGGCACGCGCAAGCGCTCGGGCGGCTCGGCGGCCCAGACGGACGCGGGCGAGCGGCAGCCGCAGCAGTGCGGGCGCGCTGGCGGGCCCAGGCCAGGCGGAGGCGCGCGGGCAGGTGGCCCCACGCGAGCACGCGCAGGCGTGCGGCTGGGCGGCCCAGGCGGCAGCGGGCGCAAGCGGCGCGCGGCTCGGGAGCAAGTGGTGCGGGCCGGGCGAGCGCGCGTCCAAGCCGGCGCGCAGGTACTGGAGCGCGTGGAAGCTAGCGACGGCAGGCCGGAGCTGTACTACCGCCCTTGCCTTTCCCCGGCCGGAGCTGTCTGCCCACTGAGCTCTGCCTCCCCCACCGTGGAGGACCTTGTTTTGACCCTCCTGCTCACCTTCTGGTCCCCAAGACGGACTCATGGAATGCTGCTCGACCCCCCCCCGGCGACCATCTAGTGAGGCGCCTCCCTGAGCTCTCTCCCCTGTACGGGATTTCTTTCTTTCCCCATGGAATCGATCCCCAAGCGCTCCTCTGTTCTGTTTGCAGGTGATGGACTTCGTGTGACAATTAGAGCAAGCTCAGGGGGTTTTCTGCGAAGTCTAGACTCATGAGAACAGTAAAGTTTGAGGACCTCTGTGCAAGGGTACTTATTATTTCATGTGAGCTGTGTTGCTGACTTATAAATTCAATAGAAAATTGTACGAAATTCTAAAAATTGCAAAACCAGTTTTGTTAGAAACTAGATTTTGAGCTCTACAACTTCTATTAAGTAAGTTGGATATGAAACTAAATATTTTTGAATCTATGTTAAATTCAAGATAAGAGAGTGTAAAATTCATAGCTCCCACGTGTTAACTCTGTAGATCATGATTTTTGCTATACAATCTCAATAGATTAAATATGAATTGATATGGAATTTGCAAACCTAATTTTGCTTTGTAACTTAAATTCTTTTAAGTTAATCAATTCAATTTGTTTATAGAAGAAATAGCTAAGCATATCCACTTAAAGCTGTATTTAGTCATGTTTGCTTGTTATTGCAATGTGTTTCTTGTGCCGCTTGTTTAAATCTTAATTAGACTTGTTGTGCAACTTAAAGCATAAGAGAGGTCTAATTCGAACATGAAATGTTTAATTTATATTTAACCTAATGTTTGTGTGACGCTAAACTTAATTAGCTATTGGTAGCCAAAGTCCTTGCCATAGATTGACTAAAGATAAATTGTGCACCATGTCTGATGTACTTGCTGCCCCTATGGCAGACTTTTTGTGATGATTGATTAACCCTTGTTCATATGGATGCTTATACCTTTGCTTAAGTCTTGATTACAATCTTATCAGAGCCCCTTCCTATGTAAAGGTCCTAGTCTACCTCGTGTATCGACTACTTAGCTGATACACCTTGGTAACTAGGCTTAGCAATCGACTACTAGTTCAGCCAATTTTTGATAGGCGTAACCCTATCGACCATGAGCCTTTTAACTTCTTCCCTACCGGCAAAAGCCCCTCGGCCCGATGTTTACCACCCTATCGGCCCGATCCAATGTTAGTGCCCTAATCGACCTAGTCCGATCTAGACAACCACGCCGGCTAAGCACCAATCGGTTGCTTGCTGATATCATCGAACCACTTAAACACGGATTACTCCGATTAACACTCCCGTCAATAGTTGGATAGGTACATCCAATAGAGAATGTAGTTGTCAGCTAAGCACAGCCAGTACAGCATAGGGAATCGGCTACTTGTGCCGATTCACAAATCTAACGCATGCGCATATATTAGCTCGGTCGATGTTCACACTATCGACTAGTTTACCAATGCACAATCAAATAGTTACATACCCTGTTTGGCTAACATGCTGATGTTCACAGCTCGACTAGTTTGCTAAAAACACAAATCGGCTATGTCGATGCGCACAGAGATCAACTAGCCATCCGATTTAGATAACGTATCGGCTGCACATAGTCGATGCACACACGATCTTAGAGTTCTGTTACCCTTTGATCTAAGCCGATTCCAGTTGTTTACCATAACGGACAAATATGGCCGGTCAATCCTTAGTTTTCCCATCCTTATCCACACACTGTTATCAGCCGATTTATCAACTGAGAGATCGGCTATATGCTTACCGGTTACATACCTTCAACCACATCCTCCTTAGTCTAACTCCGCACTTATGGTCTCACCAATCTAGTTTAATATTAGTGTTCTGTTACACCTAATTCTTGAAATAGGTCTAACTTAGATAACCCCATCGGCTGTATGACAATTGATTCTTGTACTGACGTGATCAAGTCGATGCAACCACACCTAGTTATCTAGGTTAACACTTAAGCGCATCTCAATAAGGCACAGTTAATGCATAGTAGGACAATCAGCTACACGGCTGATGTACCCCAATAGATGTAGGAGAACATTAAGGATGAAAACCGGCTACACAGCTGATTCATCAATCGGCTGAATACGCTGAGACACAGACCGTACGGATACATAGTTCGACTAGTCTATTAATACACCATCGGCTGGTTGCTCACATTAGTCAACTAGCTATGCCGATACATCACTCGACTAATTCTACCCGATGTATAAATCGGCGAATGTGCCGATACACTAAATCGGCTAGAAGGTCAAATCACTGATCGACTAGTTTTGCTAAAGCATGGATCCGCTATGCTGATACGCACGCGATCAGTTTAAGTACGCCGATGCTCACACAGATTAGTTAGGACACAGCCGCTTTAGGAAACATCCCTCTACTAAAGTGATCGATGTTTTCATCGATCAATTAGAAAACCAGTGCACCTGTCAATCGGCTACCCAGACCAAAGTACACAACCCTAGATCAGTAAGATAGCACAGTAGACACGCCTCTGTTAGACACGACCAAAGCACGTCTATCGGCTAAACCTGATGCATCCTCATCGGTTAAGGTCAAGATCTATACACCAACTAATTAAATAACTGAACATGCTACCTAATGAAGTTAGTATAGATGTTTAGGGTAAACCCCCTGTTGCCTAACGAAACTAGTTAGTTTAGTTAATACTCGATAAATGACTGCCCAGTACAGGGTAGTTAGGTTGTTTGTCGAAATGTAATGTTCTTTTATTTGGATTGCAACTATATTGTGAATTGAAATAAAAGTGTATGCATTCATTGAACTCCATCTTGCATATCATATAGACTCGACCACTCTCGCCGACGGAGATTATCAACTGATCGGCCCGAGGAGTGGACATACCACCCACCACATGTATTTGCTTCTTTTGGTTACTTTGTTCGACGTGTAGGCATATGTGTTGCTGGGCAATCAGGAGTACGGGTTTTGTAGTCGCGCTACAGACGTACGTCCTGCACTTTTGTAGTGCGTATGACCTGCAGTCGCTTGTGGTGGCACTGATCCACGAGTCGGAATGAAAGGCAAACGGTTGCTTCGGAATTACCCTGTGGTGTTCCAAGCGTGTGTGTTAGGTTTACCTTGCAAGGGTTGAATTTCGATTCAGAATCGTCCGCCTCTCACGATGAAATGAGACTGCTTATCCCCTTTACCACATAGAGTAACAAGAGCAATTATATGGTTATCAAAGATGATGTTTGACTAAAGATTTTTACCATGCTTGAATAGCTTTAGGTGCTCATCTAGACTGAATAATCACATAGAACTTGAAAGCTAAAAGCTGACATTAAGGATCTACTCTTTGTTGCTTTTCAGCTGAAAACTATACCCAAAGCTAAAAGCCTTCATAAGTCTAGTTACATGGCTAAGTATACCATGAGACGGGTAAGCCTTGCTGAGTATTAGTATACTCAGCCTTGCTAGTTGAATGTTTTTCAGGTGATATCTATGAAGACCCTACTCTTTCCTTGCCTTGGCCCTGTGCTCTTCCAGATGATTGGTCCGTGGAATGGGATCCGTCCCCGGCCAGCACTGGTGAAATCGAGTGATGTCGTGCCCGGGCTTAGCATGACATCCATCTTGTCGACGTGCTGTAGATCATCGCGTATGTTTTCCGCTGCTAAAAATCATAGCTTAAACAGTTTGTATTGTTTTCTCTAAAATTGAAACTTTGTACTACTTTTATAAACTCTTGTAATGTAATTTCCTATAATATAAATTATGATGGTGATTGTATCTCTGGACTCACCTTCGTGTGAGGTAACCTTATTTGATCCTGTGTATCGGTGGTTTATCGGGACGTTACCCGACAGGCCAAGGGATTATACCGTTTGAAGTACGTCGGAGCCCTCTGGAATGGACTCGCGTACTTGAGCCGGTATAATTCAGGTTGGTTCTGCCACAACAGCTAAATCAAATCCTTGATTTTGCTTTGAATCTGTTTCGGTAGAACCATTGAGCTTTTCCTTTGATGGTTACACCTTGATAACTATCAGAAAACCCCTCAATCTATCATTCCGTACTTCATTTATCCTCTCTTGATGTTGTACCTTATATTGTTGACTATTCCGGTTACAACATCTGAAATGTTGCACCTTCAATTTTTGCTCAGATGATTTTTTTTTACAAAATAAAAAGATTTATGGCAAAAGTCATGCATTATAACATATATCATTCTTGGTCAGTGCATGGTGTTGCATCGTCAATGACAATCCGTAGACTAACTAACGGGTGAGCCATGATGCCGTGTCTTGTTTAATCACATGACTATGATGCCGTGTCGGAACCTAAGGCCTCATGTGCACTGCAGCCACATGACTGAGCCATTAGGAGCGCACTGGTGACTAGGTCTATGTGACGTAACTCCACTGCAATCTCTTCTTATGCAACCTTACTAGTATCCTAACTTCTAATCTTTGTCTAAGGATATAGGACTAACCAGGTGTTTGTTACGAGCGAACGATTGTCGGACATGAGTCACGTGCATCATCAACTCATGAGGGTATGTATCATACTTTATGCATTTTCATACGTGCATACATTACAAGTATCATCATCCTTGCATCATGGTGTATGCATCATTTGGTCAACATCATGGTAATTGCATTGTGTCATATGCATCATCTTGGTCGTGCATGGGATCCCTCATCCTCATCCTTGCATCATACATCTCAGCAATGCATCATGTTCATGGTTATATATTGAGCATTGCACTCTGAGTTGCAACATTTTGTCATTACTCCTTGATTGCATCAATATAAATAGGCATGTTTTGCAATCAACATCATCTAAATCATTCAGATAATAAACTCTGAGCAGGAATGTTTCAAACATCACTTAGTAATCTCTTGTGATGTCCTCACTTGCTATCCATGAGCTTTGTGATGAATGTCGCCGACGTTTATCATCGTTATGTGATGATCTTAGCTCTACGAGAACTTGATCATCTTTTCCTCTCTTATCTTGTCAAACTTATCTATGTATCATCTCTTCATGCTCTCGTTATACTCATCTCATCATGCTCTCGTCATCAATCTCAATCTTCTCTGGTGTGATTGCTTCTTGCCACTTTTTATGGATGAATTGCTTTTCTTCCCTTAAAAAAAGTCTTTCGTCCGAATCTCGGGACGAGATTCTTTTTATGGGGGGAGGCTGTGACAGTTCATGTGTCTGTAAGCTAGACTTATAATTTGATAGTGTGAAGTGTATGCTTATTAGTGTAAAACTTTTGTGTGTTTGTGTGAAACTTTTAAAAATTTAAAGTGCAAGTAAAAAAAAGGGTATTTATGTAATTTTTTATAAAAGTACAAGTTCTTTTATGCAGAATAGGTGATTTACAAAAGTAACTTTCCAAAATTACTAGAGACCAAAGGGTAATAATGTAAGTAATCATGACTTACATAGCATCTTGCAAACAGGCCCAAGGTTATATGTAATTTACCCTAACAAGGACAAAGATTTTATAAAATTCAAATTTAGTCCAAGTCTTAAAATAGAACTTCATACTTTGAGTTTTGGAGTTCAAACCCTAAAACAAAGTTGTAGAACTTGAAAAGTTATACAACTTTCATTTTGATCACATTTTTGTTTGAGCTCTAGAACAATGGTTAAAATCTTCTTTACCAAGAGGTCCCTGTAATTTTCTAAAATTACAAACAAGTCCTCAGAAAATTCCTTTTCTCTTCCTCCTCTGGCGCTGCTCTATTCTCTGCTCTGCAACCGCCGCTGTCCAGCCACCGTTGCCACCTCCTGCTGCTGCGGTTCACCGCTATTCCTCCACCCTCGCCACCTCCTGCTGCAGGTCAGTCCACGCGCCGCCCAGCTCTAGCGCTGATCCAATTCCCTGCCGCTTTTCCCTGTGGCCTTATCCTCTATCAGCGCTGCTTACTTCCTATCCCTTTCTCCCTCATCCTGCTCAAGCCAAGCCGAGCAAACTCCACTGCCGCTCCGGCCATCTCGGGCCGCCGCGCCTCGTTTCCTTCCACAGGCATCTATGCCGCCCTCTCTATCGCCCCCCCCCATCCTTCATCTTCCAGTTCCATCAAATCCAGACGATGCGCCTGTCCCCTTCTGGTTCTTCTGTTTCCCCCGCCTGTGACGACCTCCGGCTGCCTCCATCCCGTCGGTCTCCTCCGCCTCCCATCGTTTGCTCTGGACTTTTGACCTCGGCCCGGTGCTTCAACGGCTGCTGCCATCGACCGCGTGGAGCGCCGCTGTCCGCACTTCGATCCGAAATCCCACCCTTCACGGCCGCCTCCTCTTTCTCTCAACCCCTTCGGTCACCTGCCGTCGCCGTGCCTCTGTGACCTGCCGCCGCCCCTGAACCTGTGCGTTGCCAGGCTCGCAGCGCCCTCCTGGCCTTGCCCAGCGTCGCCCCTGCTCTCCCCGGCCGGAACAGCCCGCGCCCGTGAGCTCCAATGTTGCCCCGTTTCCCCCCAATGCTGATGTCCCCCTTTTGGCCTTCCTCCTCGCCCTCCGACCCCAAAAATGGGCTCCTGGTGTGCCACTCGTCCTCCCCGGCCCTCGGCATGACCTCCTCCCCCTGGAACCGAACCCCCATGGCGCCTCCTCTGTCCCAAGTTCAAGTGAAGGACCCTGTGCAACAATTGAGACAAGGTCAGGGTGTTTTCTGCGAAGTCTAGACTCATGAGAACAGTGTTGTTTGAGGACCTCTGGGTAAGAGTTTATGTTATTTCATGTGAGCTGTGTTGCTGACTTATAAATTCAATAGAAAATTGTAGGAAATTCCAAAAATTGCAAAACCAGTTTTGTTGGAAACTAGATTTTAAGCTCTACAACTTCTATTAAATGAGTTTGATATGAAACTAAATATTTTTGAATCTATGTTAAATCCAAGATAAAAGAGTGTAATATTCATAGCTCCTACATGTTAACTTTGTAGATCATGATTTTTGGTATACAATTTTTATAGATTAAGTATGAATTGATGTGGAATTTTCAAACCTAATTTTGTTTAGTAACTTAAATTCTTTTAAGTTAATCAATTCAATTTGTGTTATAGAAGAAATAGCTAAGCATATCCACTTAAAGTTATATTTAGTCATGTGTGCTTGTTATTGCAATATGTTTCTTGTGCCGACTCACAAATCTAGCACATGCGCACATATTAGCTCGGCCGATGTTCACACTCTCAACTAGTTTACCAATGCCGATACATCACTCGACTAATTCTAACCGATGTATAAATCGGCGAATGTGCCGATACACTAAATCAGCTAGAAGGTCAAATCACCGATCGACTAGTTGTGCTAAAGCATGGGTCCGCTATGCTGATACGCACGCGATCAGTTAAGTACGTCGATGCTCACACAGATTAGTTAGGACCCAGCCGCTTTAGGAAACATCCCACTGCTAAAGTGATCGATGTTTTCATCGATCAATTAGAAAACCTATGCACCTGTCAATAGGCTACCCAGACCAAAGTACACAACCCTAGGTCAGTAAGATAGTACAGTCGACACACCTTTGTTAGGCATGACCAAAGCACATCAATCAGCTAAACCTGATGCATCCTCATCAGTTAAGGCCAAGACCTATACACCAACCAATTAGATAACCAAACATGCTATCTGATATAGTTAGTTGAATGTTTAGGGTAACCCCCCTGTTGCTTAACGTGACTAGTTAGTTTAGTTAATACTTGATAAATGACTGCCCAGTGCAGGGTAGTTAAGTTAATTGTTGTAATGAAATATTCTGTTAATTGGATTGCAACTTTATTGTGAATTAACATAAAAGTATATGCATTCCATAACTTGTAAACTCTGCATTGCATATAGACTCGACCACTCTAGCCGACGGAGATTACCAGCTAATCCCGGAACCAGAAGGAAGTTATTCTGAAGACCCCGGGAACTTCGTCGTGGAATTATCTGAAGCCCTGAACCAAAGTTCAGAAGATCTTAACTTTACTGACTTCAGCCCCACCAGTGAAGGCAAGCCCCGGACATAACCCCTACTTTATTACACTGCAACCTATATTATTTATATATATCTGTATGCATTAAGTTCTTAGGAATTGTTTGGAAACTTTAGTTGCATAATTCCAGGAAACTATGTATTGAACACTAGAACTTGAGTCCGAATAGCTGCTTTGCTTATAGGACCGGTAGAAGTCGAGTGATTTCCTGTCACTCGTGCGATATATAGGAGTTGTAATGTTTACATTCCTGTTATCACTATAAGGATGACGGACGGGAGTTTTGTGAGGTATCATGACTGAGATGATACCCCGTCTGTGTTGTGGAATTTAATAAGGTCGCTGTGTGTGGTAGCGGTGGTTAAGCATTTGAAAGTACTAGCCACATGCCACGAAATATGGTAAGCGGTAAGCCTAGTAACCGATCGGCCTGAGGAGTGGACATACCCCCCACCACATGTATTTGCTTCTTTTGGTTACTTTGTTCGACGTGTAGGCATACGTGTTGCTGGGCAACCAGGAGTACGGGTTTTGTAGTCGCGCTACAGACGTACGTCCTGCACTTTGGAAGTGCGTATGACCTGCAGTCGCTTGTGGTGGCCCTGATCCACGAGTCGGAATGAAAGGCAAACGGTTGCCTCGGAACGACCCTTTGGTGTTCCAAGCGTGTGTGTTAGGTTTATCCTTGCAAGGTTTTGAATCTCGATTCAGGAATCGTCCGCCTCTCACGATGAATGAGACTGCTTACCCCCTTTACCACATAGAGTAACAAGAGCAACTTTGTGATTATGAAAGATGATGCTGATTAAATAATTCTACCATGTTTTGAGTAGTTATAGGTGCTTACCTAGAATGGTTAATCAACTAGAATTGGAAAGCTAAAAATTGAAAATAAGGATCTACTATTTGTTGCTTTTCAGCTGAAAACTCTACCGAAAGTTAAAAGCCTTCATGAGTCTAGTTATGGGCTAAGGTATACCCAATTCCGGGTAAGTCTTGCTGAGTATTAGTATACTTAGCCTTGCTTTTGTTGATATTTCTCAGGTAATCTCACTGATGAGCCCGCTTTCATTACACCGTGGCCCTACCCTTTGCCTGATGGTTGGTCAGTGGAGTGGGATCCGTCCCCGACCAACACCGATTCCGCCGAGTGATATCATGCCAGGGCTAGCATGATATCTGTCATAATGACGTGTACAATGTTTACGCTTTTCAAACTCCGCTATTTTATCTTAAGACTTAAACCTGTTTTGTAATAATCTCCTCTCAGTGGGAGTTAATAATGCTTTGTATATTTTTGTAATATATTTGCCTGTGGTGTAAAATGTAATGGCATTTATATCTCTGGACTCACCATCGTGTGAGGTACCTTGTTGGATCCTGCGTTCGGTGGTTTATCAGGACGTTACCCGACAGGCCAAAGGATTACACCGTTTGAAGTACGGGGTAACCCTCAAGAGAGGAGTCGCATACTTGAGCCGGTGTAATTCAGGTTGGTTCTGCCACAATATCCCTCGGTGGGCAGCCGGTTAAACACCGACAGCTGGCGCGCCAGGTAGGGGAGCGCGTCGAAGATCCACCGGCGAGCTCGATGGCATCTTTCAACTTCATCAAGTCAGTTCCCTCTCAGGGTACGACGTTCGTTTTTGGCTCGTGGGTTTGCATCGCAGATGGTGCGGGCAACTTTCGGCGATTCCTCGTCGACATGATGTCGAAAACTGTCGCTACGGATCCCCGCAGCGGCCTCGACAAGTTCGTCGATGAACTCGACAACTTGCCGCTCCATACTTCTGCAGCACAGATCGAGGAGAAATCTGCTCCAAGCTCGAATTCTTCTGGTGCTGCGACAACTTCCCCTGGTTTGGACTTGTTCCAAACTAGGGATCTGCATGGTCGGCTTCAACTCGATCCATGCGAATTGGCCACTGATCTTCAGGAGGCCGGCGAATCTGGATCCCTCTCCATGTTGGAGAAGGATCTGGACTTGCTACTCCGGGATGGAAATCCTGAAGCCACCGCGTGTCGGGAGGCTTCGGGTTGTTCTGGTCCCGGTAATTTGGTAACCACCTCCTTGCCGAAGGGGTGCATTGTGCATTGGAGGGGGGGTGATGTTTTCCAATCTACTCGAGGCAGAGAGCCGGCTTGTGGCTCACCTCGAGCCATTGCCCTTCCAAGAGGGCAGGCCATTGGCCACCGCGGCGGAGGGGTCGACTGAGCTAGTCGACGCAAGTTTTCATGAGCTTTCCTCCCGCCAGGTGCTAATGGCCGAAGAGGGCGATGACGGTGGGGACTTTCCCATCGGCAACTTTGAAGCGATCTCTGAAGATGAGATCACGGCCAACGCCGGTAACGAGAACGATGCTGATCGTGAGGCGCGGAGGGCCAAGAACAGGGCCCGCACAATTCGGCGGAGGAGAGCTAACGAGCGAAGGCGATCTATGCATCGCGAGCTTGACCCTGAGTTTGCTGCTGCAAGCGAGCGGGGTTTCAGGACTCCGGTGGCCAACATCGCCAGGGTCACGGCCATCCTCGAGCGCAGCCACGATCCGGAGGTACGTCAAGCACTCCTCTATACGCAGAGGGCTTGGATCCAGCTGGATCAACACAATCCGGCGTCCATCATCCGGGAAGAGCGCGTGGATGAGAGTCGAAGCCAGGCTCGCAGTCGAACGGCTGGTGGTCGTCCTCAACACCAGATCAGCAACGACAATGCACGTGGGAGCCAGACCCCTGGCGGGAGGCAACAGCCACCGCAAGGGGGTCATCTGCGACAGGCCTGTCGACGACCTCCTCCGGAGGATCTACGCCAGCACATCAATGAAGGCCGCGACGCGCGCACCGTGATCTCCTCCAGGCGCAAGACCCGCGAAGAGGTCGAAGCTGAAGGTACTGACTGTAGCGATCGATTCCCTACTTTCTCTACTCGTTTCAGCAGCTACAAGTACCCAGAGGGCTTTAAGCCGATCGGCATCACCAAGTACGACGGCAAGCAGGCTCCCCAGCAGTGGCTCCGTTGTTACTCCACAGCCATTGAGGTCGCAGGGGGCTCGAATATCACCAAAGTCGTCTACTTCCCGATGGCTTTGGATCCTGCACCGCTCACTTGGCTAGAGAGCCTCGGCAGCAACTCCATCGACTCCTGGGAACGACTTAAGAAGGTCTTCATCGACAATTTCCACGGGGCGATTACCCGTGCAGGTACTCGACATGATCTTGCCCAGTGCAAGCAAGAACATAACGAGCTCCTGCGGTCCTACACGCGTCGCTTCTTCGATGTTCGCGCCACCATCGCGAACATCTCGGAGGAGGACATCGTCGACTGCTTCTACAACGGCATCACCGACCCGGGCATATACAGGGACTTCGGGCGGAACAGGCCGAAAACTATTGCGGGCCTTCGTGATATGATGCACGATTGGTCCGAGCAGGAGGAGAAGATGCGGGAGCGGTTCCCGCGGCGTCAAGACGGCAATCTGCGGTGCCCAAACGACAACCGCAGCGACAAGGGCCAGCGGGACTTTTCGGGGCCACCCCGGAAACGAAAGCCAGATGATGTCATCGCGGCTATCGATCGTCCTTCGCGGGGCAAGAAGTCGACAACTCAGGAGGAGTTCGAGAAGCTCCTGGAGAAGAAGTGCCCGTGGCACCCGGGCGCCAACCACGCCACCATCGACTGCTACCACCTTCGGAGGACTTTCAGCAACTCCGAGGGCCGAAAGAAGAACAAGAAGCCTGCTGACAAAGAACCCGAGGATGACGATCAGGAGGATCACGGGCGCAACCCGAAGTTTTAGGATGCATCAAAGGTGGTCAACGTCATCTTCGGGGGGGACGAAGATTTCTGTTCCAGGCGGGATCAGAAGCTGCTCCTCCGAGAGATTTTGTCCGTCAAGCCGGCGGTACCACGACCACTCCGTTGGTCGGAGGTCCCCATCTCGTTCTCTCGTGATGACCTGTGGACAAGCTTTTTCGAGCCCGGCAAGTTCCCCTTGGTCCTGGATCCTGTGGTGGTGGAGGTCAAGCTTACCAAGGTCCTCATCGATGGCGGGAGCGGGCTCAATCTCATCTTCGTCAGCACCTTGAAGAAAATGGGCCTGGATTTCAAGGATATGCCGGTTCCCAGCAAATCCCCCTTTTACGGCATCGTCCCAAGTAATGCGGCGCACCCGCTTGGTACAGTGGTCCTCCCAGTCACCTTCGGCACGCGGGAGAATTATCGTACTGAATTCATCAAATTTGAAGTGGCTACTTTTGACTCTTCTTATCATGCAATACTGGGTCGTCAAGCACTTGCCAAGTTCATGGCAGTGCCACATTATGTCTATCTACTTCTTAAGATGCCAGGACTCGGTGGAGTGCTCAGCCTCCGTGGCGACTTGAAGAAGTCCTACGACTGCAATCAGGAGGCGATCCAATACGCTTCAACTACTCGCGTGCCAGATGCTTCAGGAGAAGTACTCGTGGCCGCGCAGCAGCTCTCCCAGACTGGACTAGAGATTCCTTCCAAGAAGGCCAACAAGTCGAGCATCCAGTCGACTGATGATGTGGCCCTCACGACGATCCAGCTTCAGGAGGGAGATTCATCTAAGACCGCTGTCATTGGTGCGGGCTTGGGTGACAAATAGGAACTCGCGCTCATCAGCTTTCTTCGGGCTAACCGAGACATATTCGCATGGAAACCAGCGGATATGCCAGGGGTGCCCAAGGAGTTGATCGAGCATGCTTTGAATGTACACCCGAAGGCTACGCCTAAGAAGCAACGCCTGCGGAGGTTTGCCCACGACAAGCGTGAGGCCATTAAACGGGAGATCGCTAAGCTTCTCACGGCTGGATTCATTAAAGAAGTAATCCATCCAGAGTGGGTAGCGAATCCCGTTCTTGTAAAGAAAAAGAATAATGAATGGAGAATGTGTGTTGACTACACTGATCTCAACAAGCACTGCCCAAAGGATCATTTTGGGCTGCCGCGCATTGACCAAGTTGTCGATTCGACGGCTGGTTGTGTCCTTCTTTGTTTTCTTGATTGTTACTCAGGATATCACCAGATCGCGCTCAAGGAGGAGGACCAAATCAAGACCGCATTCATCACCCCGTACGGGACTTATGCCTACAAAACAATGTCCTTCAGGTTGAAGAATGCAGGAGCAACATACCAGCGGGCGATCCAGATGTGTTTCGCGGATCAGCTGCAGCGGAATGTTGAGGCCTATGTGGATGACGTGGTCGTCAAGACCAGGGAGTCCGATAACTTGATCGCAGATTTGGAGGAAACATTCAGCAGTCTGCGCAGATTTTGGTGGAAACTCAATCCCACCAAGTGCGTCTTTGGAGTCCCTTTAGGGAAATTGCTCGGGTTCATCGTCAGCAATCGGGGCATTGAAGCCAACCCTGTAAAGATCACGGCCATCACTGATATGGAGGCTCCGGCCACAATCAAGGATGTGCAAAAGTTAACAGGTTGTATGGCGGCTCTGAACAGGTTCATCTCCCGGCTCGGGGTGAGAGGACTACCTTTCTTCAAGCTCCTGAAATGCCAGGATAAGTTCCAATGGACGGTGGAGGCTGAGCGGGCCTTGTAGGATCTGAAACATCATCTGCAGTCACCTCCAATCCTCACAGCACCATTGCCAGGGGAGGATCTGCTACTTTACATCGCGGCAACAACTCATGTTGTCAGCAGCGCTATTGTAGTCGAGCGAGGCAAAGAAGGCCATGCGTTTGGAGTGCAGAGGCCTGTCTACTTCGTCAGCGAGGTCCTCTCCGAATCCAAGGTACGGTATCCTGCTGTTCAAAAGCTTTTGTATGCAATCTTAATCACATCAAGAAAGCTACGCCATTACTTCGACGAGTACAAGATCACTGTGATCACGGACTTCCCGCTGGCGGATATTCTTCATAATCAAGATGCCACGGGGCGCATATCCAAGTGGGCAGTGGAACTGGGGGCTTTGTCAATAGACTTCAAGCCACGCACTGCAATCAAGTCACAGGCTCTAGTTGACTTCATGGCTGAATGGAGGGAGAATGAAGTCCCAACTCCAGTGGACAAGCCAGAGCACTGGACCATGTATTTTGATGGGTCCCTCAAGCTCGACGGCGGCGGTGCCGGGGTTCTGCTTATTTCTCCACGAGGTGAGTAGTTGAAATATGTCCTTCAGATCCTGTGGGCGGTATCCAATAATGAAGCCGAGTATGAAGCTTTGCTTCACGGGCTTCGTTTGGCGATATCACTAGGGATCAAGCGACTACTTGTATACGGCGACTCTCTTCTCATTGTTCAGCAGGTCAACAAGGAATGGGACTGCAACAAGGAGACAATGGATGCTTATGTGCAGGAAGTGCGCAAGTTGGAAAGAAAATTCTCCGGCCTGGAGGTTCATCATGTATTGCGGGAGCACAACGTCAGCGCGGATACCCTGTCCAAACTGGGGTCCACGCGTGCCCGGGTCCCGCCGGGAGTCTTCGTCCAGGAGCTCAAACAGCCATCCATCAAGTCTTCTTCGCAGGTAGCCATCGACGCGGGTCCCCAACAACCCGATCGAGAGGTTATGTTGCTGGAGGAGGACTGGCGAGGGGTTTTTATCGACTTCATTCGAGATCAACGATTACTAGCAGAATCGACGCCAGGAGCATCGAAGCAGCTCGCATCTTACGAAGAAGAAGGGTTTCGTCATGGTCGATGGCAAGCTCTATCGGCGAGGCGCTCGGTCAGGGGTTCTCATGAAGTGCGTCACAACGGAAGATTGCTATGACATACTGCGGGAGATCCACGATGGCGTCTGCGGCAACCATGCGGCTTCGAGAACGCTGGTGGGAAAAGCGTACAGAGCCGGTTTATGGTGGCCCACCGCAGTGACCGACGCGGAGGATCTCGTGCGCAGGTGCCAAAATTGTCAATTCTTCGGCAAACAGACGCATGTTCCAGCTCACAGCCTCATCACCATACCGCCATCCTGGCCTTTTGCCTGTTGGAGTCTTGACATGATCGGGCCCTTTATGACGGCGCTGGGCGGTTTTACCCATGTTCTGGTGGCTATCGACAAGTTTACTAAGTGGATCGAGTACAAGCCGATAGCCAAGCTCACGCCAGATTGGGTCATCGACTTCATCTCCGATATCCTGCATCGTTTCGGCTTCCCTAACTCCATCATCACAGACCTGGGGTCCAACTTCACGGCGAACAAGTTCTGGGAGTTCTGCGAGAATGCCTGCATCGAAGTTAAATATGTCTCGGTTGCACACCCAAGGGCCAACGGACAAGTCGAAAGGGCGAACGGCCTGATCATCGACGGCCTCAAGACGAGACTTTATGACAAAAACAGCAAGAGGGGAGGCAAATGGGTACATGAGCTGCCACATGTCATCTGGGGGCTTCGGACTCAGCCGTCCCAAGCCACAGGGCAAACACCTTTCTTCCTCGTATACGGATCTGAAGCTATTCTACCAGCCGATATTATGTGGAAGTCTCCAAGGGTCGAAATGTACAATGAAGGCGAGGCGGACGAGGCGCGGCAGTTAGAGCTCGATTCTGTGGAAGAAGCTCGCTGCACCGCCCTTGTTCAGTCAGCTAGATACCTGCAGGGGATCCGGCGATACCATGACCGCAACGTCAGGGAGCGGTCATTCAGTGTTGGTGATTTGGTCTTGCGTCATATTCAAGACGAATCTGGCCTACACAAGCTCAATTCAAGGTGGGAGGGCCCGTTCGTCGTCAAGCAGGTCACAAGGCCAGGGTCTTATCGGCTACAATCCCCTGAGGGTCGCGAGGTCCCCAATTCCTGGAACGTTCAGAACCTGCGCAAGTTCTATCCTTAAGTCGGGGCCTGGTGATCGCTAAATCCCCGGGGGCTCAGAAGATCTCCTTTCCCCGAATCAGTTTGGAGGCCATGAGCCACATGACTCGGGTTGTACATGCCTTCTTACTTACACGATGGCCAGTGTCACGTGCAAACACATATAAATCGACTTCTTGTCGTGAATGACGCGGGGACTACGGCCACGATCATCTCCCTTCGACTTCCGCTCCCGACGGAGCCCTCAGCTCGAGCTAACCCCTCGGCATATCGAGTTCTGCCGCGACCTTCGATGGTCGCACGCGACAGCAGTCGCATTTTTTCCAACACCGTCGATCCGTTCGACTGGCTTACACCTAGTACGTTGGAAAGGCTTGCATAAAGAGCTACCTCGACTACATCCTGAGTGGCTGCACTCAGAACAGTCTTGTTTTTGCCAAAAAGAATGGCAAGCTCGCGGCGCTGCCCGCACCTGCTCCTTGCAAGCTTGATCCATCCGTCCGGGTCTTACCTAGCTTACAGAGCATGCTCACAATAGGAGCGACCTTCGACTACACTTCGAGTCGCCGCACTCGGGGTAGTCCCTTTTTTTTTGCCCTATGCGCGGCAACCCCGCGATGATGCTCGCGTTCTTTCCTAACGAGTTTAGACCCGCTTGATCGAGTTGTGGCTAATCTGTTAGACGATTATTAGCTACCCTTCGGGTTGTTGCACCCAGGGAAGCGTCTACTACTTGAGCCTTGTACGCCTGGATCTCGATTCAGCTAAGGCACGCGAACAAGTAGAGATATTGAGTGAACTATTTACATAAGAGAATGATCACTTGTTTCTCATACCCCTAATCCTGCAGTACACTGTGTACAATTTGCTCTGCTACAGGTTGGGCCTCTTGCAGGTACTCCTCGAATTGCTCGTCTGCGCAGTCCGCCGCCATCCCCTGCGCAAAAATCTCCAGCCGCGCAGTCGGCAAGAAGGACTTTACATACGCGAGAGCGTTGCTGACGCACGCGACCGGAGCTTCAGATAAGAACTTGAGCACCTTCTTCGGGGCTTCGCGGAGTCGCTCCAGCAGGGGTCGCGGGCTCGCTTCGCCTTCTTCAGGGGGATCCACCATGTCCACCAGCTCCTGGGCGGCCCCTCGGAGCTCCTCCATCTCCGTACGCAGCTGCTCGTCCTTCTCGCTCAGCGCTTTGATCTGCTGAAGGTACTCGACGAACTGCCATTCGGTATCGCCGATCACCTTCTACAGCCTTTCAACATCATCTGTACGGTGATACAGCACATTCTTCACGTCAGTAAGCAGCTCCTCTTTGTATTTTATTATTTTCCTAAGCTCTGCGACGAAGATGTTTCAGTAGCCATGGGAAAACACTAAGGAAAAGTACTTGAGGAAGCAGGGGCCTACCTTGGTGCGCCTTCTTCTCCTTCTTGAGCTGCTCCTGGTACTCTGCTTGTTGCTCCTTGAGCCGTTGTTGGAGCTCGGAGTTGGCCTCTTCGAGGTTCTTCAGGTCATTCTTGAGCAGCCGAGTCTCTCGAGTCCTTTCCTGCTTCAGTATATCAAGCTCTCACTGCAGATAGCAATTCTTCGTCTTCTCCTCGGAGATGCGCTTATCCAGGGCAGCTAACTCTTTTGCATCACTCACAACCGTGCCAAGCTTCTCCGATTTATTTTTGGATTTGGTGATTACATGCTGCGCAACAGGCAGAGACCGGGTCAAAAAAGTCCATCAATATCCACAACCGGCACATCACTCAAAGTCTTACAATGGAGAAATCGTATAGTTCCTTGAAGGTGCTCTTGAAAGTCTTCAAATTTTCGGCTGTCAGCAAGGCGTCGTCCACCAGGTCGGTGGGGATGACGTTCTTGTACCCCAGCCCGGCCCTCAGTACCTCACGAGGACCCCTCGAGGATCCCGCGATGTCTCCGGGCGGCGGTCGCCGGATACCTGCAAGAACACAATGTCGTCAGTATATGGTGCCCCAGACTCCGGCAGCTGGTCGCTGATAGATATGCGTGTACCTGCATCATCGGTAGGAGCGGCATCAGGGGCTTCGACTTGTCCTCCGCCACCAGTCTCGGCTTCATCTCGTCGGAGCTCGGGAGGCGGCAAGTCGGGAAGCGTTGTATCCGTTTCAGTGGCCAGCTCCGCGGGCACTGGCTCCCTGGGCGCCGAGGGCTCGAAGGCCGCAGCAGCGGGGACCGGTTTCGTACCGGAGGGATCAGCCCGAGTTGACGGCTCCGGGGCTGCAGTAGCCATGCCCGGGTCTAGTTGAAGCTATACCGCGCTCGCAGCCCTGATGACGTCGAAGTCGTCGTCACACAAGCTGGCAAGAACTAAACTTTCAAGCGTCGGAGGAAAACTCACATTGTCGACTTCTTTTTGATGGCCTTCTTCACCCGCAAGGCTCGTCGAGGAGCACCCGTTGCCGGCGGCGGGGCCTGGCCGGCCGAATGAGTGGTCCCCGCCACGGCAATAGTGACCGCGGTGACGGCAGATGGGCCTGTTTCCTCCCGTTCGGGCTCGGACCCGGATGGCAGAGCAGGAAGACTACAAGTGAACAGTGTTAGTATTCAGTATCATTGACACTTAGCAACTCGTCCAAACAGCAAAGTCAGTACCTGGCAGTTTCGACTTCTTGCGCCTTGCGCTTGCGCACCAGTCGTTGACCCTTGGGCACCAGTGGCAGTGCGTCGGTCAACTCCAGGCTCTGCTCGGAGGAGTTGTCTCGGCGTGGCCCCCCTTCGGCTCCTTCGCTCGCCTGCGAGTCCACGCATTCGTTAGACTCGCTGCTGCCTTGAGCTGCAGCAAGTCGAGCCTTCTATGCGGCAGTGGCAGCAGAGGGGAGGAGATGATACGCTCGAGGGAGGTCAGGTTGCGGCGGGTAGCTGCAGTATAGCTCCGTGTGACCCTGCAGAAAGTTCTTCAGTTAAGTACCGGTACAGTAGCAGATTTCTTCAGCGAAAAGAAGTCGAATACTTACCGGCGTGGGCGGATTTCGTGCGGAGAACAATGTGGGCACGTACGGCACGGCGTCCACGTCTAGCAGCACCCGCTGAACTCGCTGGAGCGCGACTTCATCTGGCACCTCCTCTATGCACATGCGAGAAGGGTCAGCGGGGCCGGTGTACTCGAAGCCTAGGCAACAGCGCTGCTGGATGGGTTGGACGCGGCGTTTGTAAAATGAGAACATAACGGAGGCGCCGGTCACCCCTTTCTTCTTCTGTGCCTCGATATCCCCCAGCAGCTCTTTGACCTGGATCATCTCCATGCCGGAGGGTTCAAGGTTCCATTCCCCCCCTCACCACTGGCGGCCTGTTCGACTTCATCGGAAGAGGGGGCGCATGGTTTTCGATGTAAAACCACTGGTTCTTCCACCCAGGAAGGTTTGAGGGGAATTTGTACGACAGGTATTTTTCGCCGGCCTGCTGTCGCAGTTGGATGCCGGCGCCCCCTACCACGGCGAGTTTCTTCGTGGTAGGCTGGGGTTTGACGCGGAAGAGGAAGCGGAATAGATCCCAGTGGGGATCGATTCCGAGAAATGCTTCGCAGAAGTGGATGAAAATGGAAATATGGCAAATGGAATTAGGGTTGAGGTGATGGAGCTCAAGCCCGTAATAATAAAGAAGGCCACGAAAGAAGGAACAAGTGGGGAGGGCCAATCCCCGTTCGGCAAAATGGAAGAATGTGATGATTTCGTCGACATTCTCCATGGGGAAAGGTTCACGGAACGAGGGGCGCCAGTTGACAAGGTTCTTTTCCTGGAGCAACCCCTCGGAAACTAGTTTGTTCAGATTGTTGAGGGAGCACTTACTGTGTGACCACTCCGCGGTTGATGGCTCCGCCTCTTTCCTCATTCCCTCGATCTCTGACTTCTTGGACGCCATCTCCGATGTGCTGGCCACGAGATGCTCGGGGGCTGCGGGGAGAGGGGCGGGGAGGTCGGAGCGGGAGAATCTACTTGGGGGGAGGGCGGCGGTGATTGGCTCGGATTGGGGAATTCAGTGGCTTTTGATGGAATGTAGATTGAAAGCATGGTTTTTTCCTACCGTTATCGCGGGGTTAAATAACCAGCGGGGTGGGGAAAAGTCACTATTCTGAAGTTCAGGAGTCGCGTCCGCGAATATTCCGAATATGAGGGGTCGTTTGATGGGTTACTTGGATTGGATATTCGTTTAATCATTTTTTCAGGGTTTGTTTGCCTAAAAAAGCATTTTTTCGACTTACTAATCTAATACCCATCATCTATACCATCGTTTTGGTAATTTTGCAATGTTCTCATTTTTTGCCCGCATGCCACGGTTATTGGATCCTTATCTCCAAATTTTGTGGGATTTGGATTCAAGGCTCAGGGGCTGCGGGATACGTGGCATTGACTACTTATTTTTCAAATCTTTTGAGGGATAAGTAGGGTCGCAGACAAATGGGACCCTCAGCCTGATTCTCCGATTCAACCTAAGGCTCGGGGGCTACTCCATATGGAGTGCGATTTTTAAATCGCACGCCATAACAAAATTCAGGGCATGAGCACCTCATAGCTTCGATGCAGCCAAACAAGTACTCGAAAAAGGACTTCAAGACAAAGCTTCAGAAGAAGTCGAAGACTGCTTGGAAAGTACTCGATAAGCCTGCAGTACTCAGCTACGAAGAGCTCGGGGGCTTGTCAGACCCGGGGTCACCGGGCTGGGCACGTTATATAGTTTAAAAGATTAAGCCCATCTTATCTCTTATTCATTTTGCTTATCTCTTGTTTATCCCGCTTAAATAGGAGATAGAGCTAACCAACACGGAGAGGATCTACTCGAGGTATGTTCTGGTGTGATCCCTCGATGGGAGTTGGTTAGCATCTTTGTAACTCTGACCTCTCGGATATATAAGGGAGGTCAGGGACCCCCCTCAAAACAAGAAGATCATTAGGTCATTCTACACCAAAGGGAATACAAACCACCATACAGGACGTAGGGTGTTACGCTCCGTGCGGCCCGAACCTGTCTAAAGTCTTGCATTCCTTGTACCTTCGAGTTCCGGATCTCGGCGTCTCTTCACCCAAAACTTACCACCTTAGGTATATCCCTCGGTGGGCAGCCGGTTAAACACCGACACCAGCCATGCTGCCATCGACTGCTATCACCTCCGGAGGATGTTCAGCAACTCCGGTGGCAGAAAGAAGAACAAGAAGCCTGCTGACAAACAACCCGAGGATGATGATCAAGAGGATCACGGGCGCAACCCGAAGTTTCAGGACGCCTCAAAGGTTGTCAACGCCATCTTCGGGGGAGACGAGGATTTTTGTTCCAGGCGGGATCAGAAGCTGCTCCTCTGGGAGATTTTGTCCATCGAGCCGGCGGTACCACGACCACTCCGTTGGTCGGAGGTCCCCATCTCGTTCTCTCGTGATGACCAGTGGACGAGCTTTTCCGAGCCCGTCAAATTCCCCTTGGTCCTGGATCCTGTGGTGGCGGAGGTCAAGCTTACCAAGGTCCTTATCGATGGCGGGAGCGGGCTCAATCTCATCTTCATCAGCACTTTGAAGAAAATGGGCCTCGATTTCAAGGATATGCTGGTTCCCAGCAAGTCCCCCTTTTACGGCATCGTCCCAGGTAATGCGGCGCACCCGCTTGGTATGGTGGTCCTCCCAGTCACCTTCGGCACGCGGGAGAATTATCGTACTGATTCATCAAATTCGAAGTGGCTACTTTTGACTCTTCTTACCATGCAATACTGGGTCATCCGGCACTTGCCAAGTTCATGGCAGTGCCGCATTATGTCTATTTGCTTCTTAAGATGCCAGGACTCGGAGGAGTGCTCACCCTCCGCGGCGACTTGAAGAAGTCCTACGACTGCAATCAGGAGGCGATCCAATACGCTTCAACTACTCGCGTGCCAGATGCTTCGGGAGAAGAACTCGTGGCCGCGCAGCAGCTCTCCTAGACCGGGCTGGAGATTCCTTCTAAGAAGGCCATCAAGTCGAGCATCCAGTCGACTGATGATGTGGCCCTCAAGACGATCCAGCTTCAGTAGGGAGATTCATCTAAGACCGCCGTCATTGGTGCGGGCTTGGGTGACAAATAGGAACTCGCGCTCGTCAACTTCCTTCGGGCTAACCGAGACATATTCACATGGAAACCAGCGGATATGCCAGGGGTGCCTAGAGAGTTGATCGAGCATGCTTTGAATGTACACCCGAAGGCTACGCCTAAGAAGCAACGCCTGCGCCGGTTTGCCCACGACAAGCGTGAGGCCATTAAACGGGAGATCGCTAAACTTCTCGCGGCTGGATTCATTAAAGAAGTAATCCATACAGAGTGGGTAGCAAATCCCGTTCTTGTAAAGAAAAAGAACAATGAATGGAGAATGTGTGTCGACTACACTGATCTCAACAAGCATTGCCCAAAAGATCATTTTGGGCTGCCGCGCATTGACCAAGTTGTCGACTCGACGGCTGGTTGTGTCCTTCTTTGTTTTCTTGATTGTTACTCAGGATATCATCAGATCGCGCTCAAGGAGGAGGACCAAATCAAGACTGCTTTCATCACCCCGTACGGGACTTACACCTACAAAACAATGTCCTTCGGGTTGAAAAACGCAGGCGCAACATACCAGCGTGCGATCCAGATGTGTTTCGCAGATCAGCTGCACCGGAATGTTGAGGCCTATGTGGATGACGTGGTCATCAAGACCAGGGATTCCGATAACTTGATCGCAGATTTGGAAGAAACATTTAGCAGTCTGCGCAGATTTCGGTGGAAACTCAATCCCACCAAGTGCGTCTTTGGAGTACCTTCAGGAAAGTTGCTTGGGTTCATCGTCAGCAATCGAGGCATTGAAGCCAACCCTGTAAAGATCACGGCCATCACTGATATGGAGGCTCCGGCCACAATCAAGGATGTGCAAAAGTTAACAGGTTGTATGGCGGCTCTGAACAGGTTCATCTCCCGACTCGAGGAGAGAGGACTACCTTTTTTCAAGCTTCTGAAACGCCAAGATAAGTTCCAATGGACGGAGGAGGCCGAGCGGGCATTGCAGGATCTGAAACATCATCTTCAGTCACCTCCGATCCTCTCGGCACCATTGCCCGGGGAGGATCTACTACTTTACATTGCGGCAACAACTCATGTTGTCAGCAGTGCCATTGCAGTCGAGCGAGGCGAAGAAGGCCATGCGTTTGGAGTGCAGAGGCCTATCTACTTCGTCAGCGAAGTCCTCTCCGAATCCAAGGTACGGTATCCAGCTGTTCAAAAGCTCTTGTATGCAATCTTAATCACATCAAGAAAGCTACGCCATTACTTTGACGAGTACAAGATCACTGTGATCACGGACTTCCCGCTGGCAGATATTCTTCATAATCAAGATGCCACGGGTCGCATATCCAAGTGGGCAGTGGAACTGGGGGCTTTGTCAATCGACTTCAAGCCACGCACTACAATCAAGTCACAGGCTCTAGTCGACTTCATGGCTGAATGGAGGGAGAATCAAGTCGCAACCCCAGTGGACAAGCCAGAGCACTGGACCATGTATTTCGATGGGTCTCTCAAGCTCGACGGCGGCAGTGCTGGGGTTCTGCTTATTTCTCCACGAGGTGAGCAGTTGAAATACGTCCTTCAGATCTTGTGGGCGGTATCCAACAATGAAGCCGAGTACGAAGCTTTGCTTCACGGGCTTCGTTTGGCGATATCACTAGGGATCAAGCGACTACTTGTATATGGCGACTCTCTTCTTGTCGTTCAACAGGTAAACAAGGAATGGGACTGTAACAAGGAGACAATGGATGCCTATGTACAGGAAGTACGCAAATTGGAAAGAAAATTCTCCGGCCTGGAGGTTCATCATGTATTGCGGAAGCATAATGTTGGCGCGGACACCTTGTCCAAATTGGGGTCCACGCGTGCCCAAGTCCCATCGGGAGTCTTCGTCCAGGAGCTCAAACAGCCATCCATCAAGTCTTCTCCGCAGGTAGCCATCAACGTGGGTCCCCAACAACCCGATCGAGAGGTTATGGTGCTGGAAGAGGACTGGCGAGGGGCTTTTATTGACTTCATTTGAGATCAACAATTACCAGTGGGAATCGACGCCAGGAGCGCAGAAGCAGCTCGCATCTTACGACGAAGTAAGGGTTTCGTCCTGGTCGACGGCAAGCTCTATCGGCGAGGCGCTCGGTCAGGGGTTCTCATGAAGTGCGTCACAAAGGAAGATGGTTACGACATACTGCGGGAGATCCACGATGGCATCTGCGGCAACCATGCGGCTTCAAGAACGCTGGTGGGGAAAGCATACAGAGCCAGTTTCTGGTGGCCCACCGTAGTGACCGACGCGGAGGATCTCGTGCGCAGGTGCCAAAATTGTCAATTCTTCGGCAAACAGACGCATGTTCCAGCTCACAGCCTCATCACTATACCGCCATCCTGGCCTTTTGCCTGTTGGAGTCTTGACATGATCGGGCCCTTCACGACGGCGCCAGGCGGTTTCACCCATGTTCTAGTGGCTATCGACAAGTTTACTAAGTGGATCGAGTACAAGCCGATAGCCAAGCTCACGCCAGATCGGGTCGTCGACTTCATTTCAGATATTTTGCATCATTTCGGCTTCCCCAACACCATCATCACGGACTTGGGATCAAACTTCACGGCGAACCAATTCTGGGAGTTCTACGAGAATGCTTGCATCGAAGTTAAATATGTCTCAGTCGCACACCCAAGAGCCAATGGACAAGTCGAAAGGGCGAACGGCTTGATAATTGACGGCCTCAAGAAGAGACTTTATGATTAAAATAGCAAGAAGGGAGGCAAATGGGTGCATGAGCTGCCACATGTCGTCTGGGGGCTTCGGACTCAGCCGTCCAAAGCCACAGGACAAACACCTTTCTTCCTTGTATATGGATCTGAAGCTATTCTACCAGCCGATATCATGTGGAAGTCTCCAAGGGTCGAAATGTACAATGAAGGTGAGGCGGACGAGGCGCGGCAGTTAGAGCTCGATTCTGTGGAAGAAGCTCGCTGCACCGCTCTTGTTCAGTCAGCTCGGTACCTGCAGGGGATCCGGCGATATCATGATCGCAACGTCAGGGAGCGGTCATTCAGTGTTGGTGATTTGGTCTTGCGTCGTACTCAGGACAAATCCGGCCTACACAAGCTCAATTCAAGGTGGGAGGGCCCGTTCGTCGTCAAGCAGGTTACAAGGCCCGGGTCTTATCGACTACAATATCCTGAGGGTCAGGATGTCCCGAACTCCTGGAACATTCAGAACCTGCGCAAGTTCTACCCTTAAGACGAGGCCCGGTGATACCTGAATCCCCGGGGGCTGAGAAGATCTCTTTTCCCCGAATCAATTTGGAGGCTATGAGCCACATGACTCAGGTTGTACATTGCTTCCTACTTGCACAACGGCCATGGTCACGTGCACACACTTATATAAAAATTGACTTCTCGTCATGAATAATGCGGGGGCTACGGCCACGTTCATCCCCCTTCGACTTCAGTTCCTGACGGAACCCTCGGCTCCAACTAACTCCTCTACATATCGAGTTCCGCCGTGACCTCGGATGCTCGCACGCGACAGCAGTCGCATTTTTTCCAACGCAGTCGATCCGCTCGACTAGCTTAACAGCAGTACGCTGGAAAAGACTCGCATAAAGAGCTATCTCGACTACATCCTGAGTGGCTGCACTCAGAACAGTCTTGTTTCTGCCAAAAAAGAATGGCAAACTCGCGGCACCGCCCACACCTGCTCCTTGCAAGCTTGATCCGTCCGTCCAGGTCTTACCTAGCTTACGGAGCACGCTCACAGCAGGAGCGACCTTCGACTACACTCCGAGTCACCGCACTCGGGGTAGTCCCCTTTCTGCCCTACGCACGGCAATCCCGCGATGATGCTCGCGTTCTTTCCTAACAAGTTTAGACCCACTCGATCGAGTTGTGGCTAATCTGTTAGACAAGTGTTAGCTACCCATCGGGTCGTTGCACCTAGGGAAGTGTCTACTACTTGAGCCTTGTAAGCCTGGATCCCAATTCAGCTACGGCACGCCAACAAGTAGAGATATCGAGTGAAGTATTTACATAAGAGAATGATTACTTGTTTCTCATACCCTAATCCTGCAGTACACTGTGTACAATTTGTTCTGCTACAGGTTGGGCCTCTCGCAGGTACTCCTCGAATCGCTCGTCTATGCAGTCCACCGCCATCCCCTGCGCAAAAATCTCCAGCCGCGCGTTTGGCAAGAAGGACTTCACATACGCGAGGGCGTTGCTCACGCATGCGACTGGAGCTTCAGATAAGAACTTGAGCACTTTCTTCGGGGCTTCGCGGAGTCGCTCCATGTCCACCAGCTCCTGGGCGGCCCCCCGGAGGTCCTCCAGCTCCTTGCGCAGCTGCTCATCCTTTTCGCCCAGCGTTTTGACTTGCTGAAGGCAGTCGACGAACTGTCGTTCAGTATCGCCAATCACCTTCTGCAGCCTTTCGACGTCATCTGTACGACGATACAGCATATTCTTCACGTCAGTAAGCAGCTCCTCTTTGTGTTTCATTATTTTCCTAAGCTCTGTGGTGAGGGTATTTCAGCATCTAAGGGGAGTTGCTAAGGCAAAGTACTCGAGGGAAGCGAGGGCCTACCTTGGTGCGCTTTTTTCTCTGCCTTGAGCTGCTCCTGGTACTCTGCTTGTTGCTCCTTGAGCTGTTTCTGGAGCTCGGAGTTGGCCTTCTCGAGGTTTTTCAGGTCGTTCTTGAGCAGCCAAGTCTCTCGACCTCTTTCATGCTTCAGCATGTCGAGCTCTTGCTGCAGATAGCAATTCTTTGTAATCTCCTCGGAGACGCGCTTGTCCAGGGCAGCTAGCTCTCGTGCGTCACTCACAACGGCGGCGAGCTTCTCTGACTTCTTCTGAGACTTGGTGATTACATGCTGTGCAAAAGGCGGAGATCGAGTCATAACAACTCACCAATGTGCACAGCCGAAACATTACCCAAGTCTTACCATGGAAAAATCGTATAACTCCTTGAATGTGCTCTTGAAGGTCCTCAGGTTTTCTGCCGTCAGCAGGGGGTCGTCCACCAGGTCGGTGGTGATGACATTCTTGTACCCCGGCCCGGCCCTCAGCACCTCACGGGAATTCCCCGAGGACCCGGCGGTATCTCCAGGCTGTGGTTGCTGGACACCTGCAAGTATACAATGAAGTCAACACATTGTGCCCGGACCTCGGTAACCAGTCGCGGGCAGATAAGCGCGTACCGTGCCATCGGTAGGAGCGGCATCAGGGGTTCCGACTTGTTCCCCACCAACGGGTTCGGCTCCGTCTTGTCGGAGCTCGGGAGACGGCAAGTCGGGAAGCGCCGCATCTACCTCAGGGACCACCTCCGTCGGCACCGGCCCTCCAGGCGCCGAGGGCTCGGAAGCTGCAGCAGTCGGGGCAGGCTCCGCACTGGAGGGATCAGCTCGGGTTGACGGCTCTGGGGTCGCAGTAGCCGTGCCTGGATTCAGCCGAAGTTGCACTGCGCTTGCAGCCCTGATGATGTCGAAGACATTGTTATCCAAGTGGGCAAGAGCAGAATTTTCAAGTGACCGGAGGAAAACTTACAGTGTTGACTTCTTTTTGGCGGACTTCTTCACCCGCAAGGCCCGTCGAGGAGTACCCGTTGCCGGCGGCAGGGCTTGGTCGGCCGAATGAGTGGTCCCCGCCACGGCAATAGTCACCGCAGCGATGGCGGATGGGCCTGTTTCCACCCTTTCAGGCTCGGTCCCGGGTGGCAGAGCAGGAAGACTACAAGTGAACACTATTAGTATTCAGTATCATTAACACTTAGCAACTCGTCCAAACAGCAAAGTCAGTACCTGGCGGATTCGACTTCTTGCGCCTTGCGCTTGCGCCCCAGTCGTTGGCCCTTGGGCACCAGTGGCAGAGCGCCGGTCAACTCCACGCTCTGATCGGAGGAGTTGTCTCGGCGTGGTCCTCCTTCGGCTTCTTCTCTCGCCTGCGAGCCCACGCACTCGGTGGACTCGCTGCTGCCTTGAGCTGCAGCAAGTCGAGCTTTCTTGGCTGCAGCGGCAGCAGAGGGGAGGAGATGATCGGGGCAAGGGATGTCCGGTCGCGGCGGGTAGCTGCAGTATAGCTCCGTGTGTCCCTGCAGAGAGTTCTTTAGTTCAGTAATGGTGCAATAGCAGATATCTTCAGTGCAAAGAAGTCGAATACTTACCGGATTGGGCGGATTTTGTGCGGAGAACAATGTGGGCACGTATGGCATGGCGTCCACATCAAGTAGCACCCGTTGAACTCGCAGGAGCGCGACTTCATCTGGTAACTCCTCTGCGCACATGCGAGAAGGATCAGCGGGGCCTGCGTAGTTGAAGCCCAGGCAATGGCGCTGTTGGATGGGTTGGATGCGGCGTTTGTAAAATAAGAACATGACGGAGGCGCCGGTCACTCCCTTCTTCTTCTGTGCCTCGATGGTCTCCAGCAGCTCTTTGACTTGAATCATCTCCATGCCGGAGGGTTCAAGGTTCCATTCCCCCCTCACCACAGGCGGTCTGTTTAACTTCGTCGGAAGATGGGGAGCATGGTTTTCAATGTAAAACCACTGGTTTTTCCACCCAGGAAGGTTTGAGGGGAATTTGTATGAAAGGTATTTCTCGCCGGCCTGCTGTCGCAGTTGGATGCCGGCGCCCCCTACTACAGAAAGTTTCTTTGTGGTAGGCTGGGGTTTGACGCGGAAGAGGAAGCGGAATAGATCCCAGTGGGGTTCGATTCCGAGAAATGCTTCGCAGAGGTGGATGAAAATGGAAATATGGCAAATGGAATTAGGGTTGAGGTGATGGAGCTCAAGCCCGCAATAATAAAGAAGGCCACGAAAGAAGGAACAAGTGGGGAGGGCCAATCCCCGTTCGGCAAAGTGAAAGAATGTGACGATTTCATCGACATTCTCCATAGGGAAAGGTTCACGATAAGAGGGGCGCCAGTTGACAAGGTTCTTTTCTTGCAGCAACCCCTCGGAAACTAGTTTGTTCAGGTTGTTGAGGGAGCACTTACTGTGTGTCCACTCCGCGGTCGATGGCTCCGCATCTTTCTTCCTTTCCTCGATCTCTGACTTCTTAGACGCCATCTCCGATGCGCTGGCCACGAGATGCTCGGGGGCTGCGGGGAGAGGGGCGGGGAGGTCGGAGCAGGTGAATCTCCTTGGGGGGATGGCGGCGGCGCTTGGCTCGGATTGGGGATTTCGGTGGCTTTTGGCGGAATGCGGATTGAAAGCGTGGTTTTTTCCTACCGTTATCGCAGGGTTAAATAACCAGCGGGGTGGGGAAAAGTTACTGTTCTGAAGTCTAGGAGTCACTTCCAAGAATATTCCGAATCTGAGGGGTCGTTTGATGGATTATTTGGATTGGATATTCGATTAATCATTTTTTCAGGGTTTGTTCGCCCGAAAAAAGCGATTTTTCAAATTAGTAATCTAATACCCATCATCTGTACCATCGTTCTGGTAATTTTGCAAGTTGTCATTTTTAGCCTGCATGCCACGGTTGGTGGATCCTTATCTCCAAATTTTGTGGGATTTGGATTCAAGGCTCGGGGGCTGAGGGATACGTGGCATCGACTACTTATTTTTTCAAATCTTTTGATGGATAAGAAGGGATACAGACAAATGGGACCCTCAGCCTGATTCTCCGATTCAACCTAAGGCTCGGGGGTTACTCCATATGGAGTGCGATTTTTAAATCGCACACCATAACAAAAATTCAGGGCATGAGCACCTCATAGCTTCGATGCAGCCAAGCAAGAACTCAAAGAAGGACTTCAAGACGAAGCTTCAGGAGAAGTCGAAGACTGCTTCGAAAGTACTCGATAAGCCTGCAGTACTCAGCTACGAAGAGCTCGGGGGCTTGTCAGACCCGGGGCCACCGGGCTGGGCACATTACGTAGTCTAAGAGATTAAGCCCGTCTTATCTCTTATTCATTTTGTTTATCTCTTGTTTATCCCGTTTAAATAGGAGATAGAGTTAACCAACACGGAGAGGATCTACTCGAGATATGTTCTGGTATGATCCCTTGACGGAGGTTGGTTAGCATCTTTGTAACTCTGACCTCTCGGATATATAAGGGAGGTCAGGGACCCCCCTCAAAACAGAAGATCATTAGGTCATTCTACACCAAAGGAAATACAAACCACCATACAGGACGTAGGGTGTTACGCTCCGTGCGGCCCGAACCTGCCTAAAAGTCTTGTGTTCCTTGCACCTTCGAGTTCCTGATCTCGGCGTCTCCTCACCCAAAACTTACCACCTTGGGTATATCCCTCGGTGGGCAGCCGGTTAAACACGACACACTTTACCCACAATTCATGTTTCCCTTGATGCCCAGGTTTGCAAGGCCCTTAAACACTTCCAAGGTGAGTGGCAGGGATTCACTACGAGGCCTTTACAAAAATTCTCTAACTTTTGACAATCCGCTAAGGTTTCAAGTCAAAACGGTCATAACCCTCTCTAATGAGGTAGTGACTTAGCCAAGGACCACATATCATAAAGTCTCAAGAGGACCGAGCTATACCCTGACAATGCAACCCCTCTAGCCCTTTCGATAAGATTATCATAAGCTAAAGTTTCTAATTAATTAGCCAAGACCAGAAACATGTAGTGTTGTGGTTGCACTATTTTCTTGATGGTTCTTCATGTTCCAATTAATGCAATGATCTTAATTATCACCATAAAAATATTCCAGAACATGAGTAAACTAGTGTAGCATGATTTTCAGGTTATCTAGCCAAAGTTTAAGTAATAGCAACTAGCGTAGCTACAACATAAATATAAGAACCCAGGTTTAATCAAGGAAGTTCAAAAGATCATTGAGTGAACCACAAGTTGTATCTCCGAGTGCTTGGTGTGGTGCGATGACGACGGCTTTGTGCGGGGGACGTTGAGACCCCCTTCCTTCATGGAGAAGATTCTTAGTGGAGACGACATCGAGAGCCTTGGTGGCTAAGCCTAGGTGATGAGACAAGAAGAGTCCTGAAAGAGATTCGGTGACCGGAAAGCAATACTCTTAGTCAGTGCTTCAATAATGTGGACAAGGGATGGCCTTATGCCTTCCGATACCACGGGATAAATCATCGTGTTGAGAATTTGCTTCCCCTCATCCCAGCTTCCGCATTTCTTATTGCAATCTTGTGTACCTTTACATTCTTAGTGTAGTATCTTGCTAGAATTGGCTATAGGTTGAAACTCTTTGGGATAAGATTTTCACACTAGTTGAACCCTAGTTGCACATCTAAATAATATATTTTAGCTTATTTTTGTGTTAACTAGTTTGAGCTATAGGTTAAGGTCTTAGAATTACCTAATTCACCCCTCCCCCTCTCAGGCTACGAGCACCGATTCCTTTCAATCTAGCTTCTTGCCCATTAACAAACCTATGGGTTGAGAAATTGACCCACGTCCATGTCACACTCCAAAATATTTAATTTTAGGATGTGAATATCTTTTAGAATGTGTTCATCCATCTTTAGAGTTTTCGAGAATTTTTCTGGCAAATATTCTTATTTTCCTATAGCTAAATCCATTTATTGGAATATTTTGAAACATTTTTCTCAAATTCCAAGTATTTTATTTGGATTCCTCGTGTCCCAAATTATCTCTAGAGTTTTTCTTGGAATTTTTGGGATTCTTCTGGATATAATTTTCATGGTTTAAAATATTTATCTGGACTTTTCTAGATTTATTTTAAACCTCAAAATATGTTTGGAAAATGAATTCTTTTTCTTTTCATCTTGAGCTGGACACAATTAATTTTGGTCTGATTCGCCCTAAGACAGTAGAACCGTACTGTTCAGCTCGGCCACCGCATTGATCTCATCAACTTTCGAGTTCCGTCTTAAAAAAAGAAGAAGACTTTCTTCCCAAGTTCAATGTCTCATCTAGTCGAGCCAAGCCGTTTCTTCTTTGTCCATCCTTTGTCAATTGCCCTCTCCGTCATCCTAAGATGCCCTATCGCGATTCCCCATCTTCTAATCTTTCTTCCCAATCAATTCACGCTCAAAATAATATTTCGTGGCTTGGTTTTAGTGTTTTTCCGATGATGCCCCATCACTATCAGCTCCGACAAGTAGCATTGTCACTCTTAAACCCTAGACCCAACTCAATGCCCTTCCGCCGTCCAACCTTTTTTCTTATATCTTTACCCTTCTCTCAGCGAATCGATTTCTACCCATCGGCATGAATCAATCCATGTCCAGCCAAGCCCCTCACATTTCTCTCTTTTCCTCGACACAACGGGCAACCAATTGCTCCTCTTCGTAATCCTTCTCTATAACATCACGGCCCCACCTGTCATCTTCTTTTTCCCCTTTTATTTTCTGTTCAGACCCAACCCGTGCACGGGGAGAGCTCGGACTCCCCGCACAGCACCCCAACCAGGTCAGCCCAGCGGCATCGGCCTAGGCCCCTGTTGTCGGTCGAAACCCACCGGTGAGCAACGACAGACAACACGAGCAGTCCCGGGAGGTCAACGGCCCAGGATCTAGCAAACGACCTGGCGTCTGGGTGTGCTAGGCGTGCCACCTGACCTTGTACCTGATCAGGAAGGTGTAGATGTAGTTTCAGTTAGTTTCCTGCATGCACAGACACGTTTAAATGTTAATCCGAGCCGCGATCGGCTCATCAGGTGATCCCTGATATCGGCTGTAAAGAGCCGATTGTCTCCCAGTATCAGATCGTATCTGTAATTCTGAACAAAGTGCATATATCTGATTCTAATATAAACTTGCTTTGTAATCAATAAACTAATTCAATCTACGACGGTTAAATCTTTCACCACATAACCGGGATATCCCACGTGTAATTAAGACTAACAAATATGAAAGATAACAGAATAGCAACCTAAATAGAGGTCTAAAAACCAACAGAAAGCTGATTCCCAGAACAATCCCTCTTTAGATTAATATAAAGAATCAAACATATTGCCGGCACATTCAACCCATTTGAAGGGCCTAACCATGCGGATATCAAGCCAAATCTTTGATGAACAAAGACTAACCATAACAGATTGGATCTACTAATCAAAATAGAGCAAGGTGCTGCCCTTACATCCGAGATCGGGCACGAGGACAGCTAAATGTATACAGGTAACAAACAATGCATGAATACAGTATAAAAGCCAATGCATACCTTTAAGCGCTAAGGTAATTAGTGTTACTTGCCATCAACAATGTTTCAGTGCGCAAAACACAAAGATAACTAGGTAGGAACGATGCTGCCCCGATCACACGAAGCATGATCGGGGCTGCATAGCACTTACCTGAGAGAAACCCTAAAACAGGGGTGGCGATGCACTGAGAGTTGTATGTGAATGGTTGTTGTTGTTCTTTTCCAATAACCTAGGATACATATTTATAGTCCGGAGACTTGCCTCTCCTAACCAATCCTGATCGACTACGACACGAATCCTAACTATCTATATCTAAACTGACTTAAACTAGATACATGGCCAATCTGGCCTTAAACCGCCCGAGCAGGAGCCGATTCGCAAGCCCATTACAATTATCCTTTGAGCCTATCTTGCTCGCGGCCCACCTTGTGGCCCAGCTAAATTATGGCGATAACACAAGCCCCATGGTTTTGGCAATAATAATTCCAAAACCATTTTTTTCCTTTTTCATCGCCTCGCCTCTTCGACTTCCAAAATCTGTACACGCGTGCCACTTCCACTTCCACGGGATGTGACTACTCTGCATCTAATTTCTTGGAAATCATCATGGTGCCAATCCGTATCCCATTCCTACCTTTATAGAATCGATCTCTTTCTTAACTTCTTCTAGAACTTCGGCCTTTATTTGTCGCGCTCGCTGCTGAAACGGCCGAAATCCCTTCTTGAGAGGGAGCCGATGCTCGACGATGCTCCTGTCCAACCCAGGCATCTCCGTGTAATCCCAGGTGAAACAATCTGCGTACTCCTTCAGCAAAGCTATCATCAGCTCTCGTAGACATGGGCTTAACTTTTTGCTGATGAATGTTGGTCGTGGCTTATCCCCAGGACCAATGTCAACCTCTTCGAGCTCGTTAGCCGATGTAAACTTGTATCCTAGCTTCTCGTCCTCTGTCGAGTCAACGCTGCAAATGGACAAAGAATGTGATGAACAGAGTTTCGGCTGATCGTTAAGATCGGCTGCCCTATAATCTTCGTTATTCCTTGAAATTTTACAATTGATGTATGGCCGGCTGCTAGAGCGGGCCCCCTTATAATTGTTACCATTATGCAATGTACCTGTCATCAAGAATTTACATTTTATTTTTTGGGGCCGATCGCAGGGATCGGCCTTGCCAAGTGCGTCCGAATAGCTCGCCCTTGATGTGTCGTCTACTCTGTAAGGCCTTGCCAAGTGCTTCCACGTGATCACAGCCTTCCAAACTGATTCCTGAAATCAGCTCTTGATCTTCTGCGTCCCAAATGCTCATGGCGGCGTGTGAAATCTCTATCGAATCATCCGTATGAACCACCTCTACTTTGTCTCCATCCCACTGAATCAGACATTGGTGCATTGTGGAAGAAATGCAGCAGTTGGCGTGAATCCAATCCCTCCCAAGTAGGATGGTGTAAGTACTCTTGCTGTTGACGATGAAGAAAGAGGTGGGGACAATTTTGCTTCCCGCAGTCAGATCCACTGTAAGGACGCCTTGTGCCTCCGATGTTTGGCCATTGATGTCGCTCAACGTGATGTTGGTCTTGATTAAATCTCCAGTAGAACGCCCCAATCGACGCAGCACTGAGTATGGCATTATGTTGACTGCTGCACCGGTGTCAACCAACATTTTGTTGACAGGCTAGCCATTGATATAACCTTGAGGTATAGAGCCTTCAAATGCTTATAATTCTTTCCTCGGGGTTTCTCAAATATGACTGGCCGTGGCCCCAAGTCAAGCTGGGCTACTAGTAACTCTTCACGATTTGATGCGTAGAATTCTGCAGAAAGTACAAACACCATATGCGCGTTAGCCGATACCTTCGCATCGGCTCTTCTTGGCTTAGGACGCCACACTTTCTTAGGAGGTCGTGACTCCCTTTGTGTGGTGAACCTTATCCGCCAGATCTGGGCGTGCCTTTCTTAGCATCTCAAGATATTTGGCCTCGGCTTCCTCCAAGCTTCGCAGCCGCTACACCCTGCGCTTATGGGAATGATTAAGTCCATCAGGGCACCAGCGCGGCCGATGGTATTTGTCCTCTTCTTCCTATAAGTCCTCCCTTTTGTGCGGTGGCTCAGTTCGCTCATGCATAGTTGGCACAAGTCCCAAGCGCCGAAACACTAAGACCCCTTCTGTATCATACTTCCGAGATCTACACCCCGGGCAATCTTTGACAGTAGGCAATCGGCTCATACCGGAGTCCCAGCAATACTTGAAGAACGGGCAATGCCAATGGTCACGTGTATCTTCACGCTTCTTCAAACTTTTCCCAGTACGGCGCTCATACTCTTCATCCTCCGATTCACGCTGGAGACGTTGCTAGTACTGGTATTCATACTTCTTGAGGAGATGGGAGGAAGCCGGCCGCTGATTCCTGACGTGCCTTACTTGCTCTTCCGTGATGTATTCCTTTTCCCACTTTTGGGGCCGATCGCAGGGATCGGCCTTCTCCTTTCTTTCATACCGACGTGCTGTAGGCCCCGCCATATTGATGTCAAATGCGAAATCCAATTGTCGTCGAGTAGATCAGTCATAACCCTCTATCATGTTCACGCTTGGAAAAGGCTGAGTGTCGACCTTCATATCATACTGACCTAAGATCAATCGGCCCTGCTCAATAGCCGATTGGATCTGTCGATGGAGTTCTTTGCAGTCACTGGTGTTGTGGGTGAAAGAATGATGCCATTTACAATATGACCTCCCTTGTAGCTCTTGTGCTGTAGGAAACTTATAGCCTTCCGGTAACTTCAACTGCTTTTCCTTTAGCAAAAGATCAAATATCTGCTCAACCTTGCTTACGTCAAAGTCAAAACCCTTTGCAGGTCCATGCTGCTTCACCCACTTGTAGGACACGGGATTTGCCCCTCGAGTCCACTCTGCAACAGCTACCTCTTGATCATCCCCAGAATCTTCAGTGTCTTCTGCATTGATCAATGTTACCTAACACTTGAACCTGTCCTGGTACAATTCTGGGTGACGCTGCTCATATGATGTCAATTTCTGCACCAAGTGCGCCAAAGAATTGAACTCCAATTGAAAGACCAAATCCTTGATCGGCTTCACGAGTCCCAAGGATGCCAGCTCGACTGCCTGCTTTTCTGAAATTCGGGTTGAATAGCATCGATTCTTGACTTCCCTAAAGCGTTGGATATACTCTGCCACAGCTTCCGAGTGGTATTGGATATGGAACTGCTCCTCCAGCTGCTTCCATGTGCCCAATGAAGTGTACCATCCAAAGGCTGGCCCTGTAAGAGACTGCGAGAAGAACCTTACTCGTAGAGGGTCCGACACTGAGATCATCCCCAATTGTGCCAAGTATCGGCTCACATGCTCAATAGAGCTGGACCCTTCCGACCCACTGAACTTGGTGAACTTAGGGAGCCGATACTTGGGTGGCAGAGGGATCAAGTCATATTCACTTGGATACGGCTTAGTATAGCCGATCGCTCGCATTTTCGGTAAAATACCAAATTGTTCCCTCAATATGGTACTAATCTGGTCCACAGTTTGAACTCCTGGGACCGAGTGCGTGCTATCATGACTCAGCCCAGTAGCATATTTAGGTAGCCACGCTTGTTTATCGGCATCTATTCCAGACATTCCTCCAGTCGCCCGCTGCGCCAAACATACCGGTTTGTTGCTATCTGGTATATATGCACACATGTACCCATGTGGAATTTCCTTAGGTGGCTCACTGAAGAATTGATGATCCACAGGGTACCTCCCACCTTGTAGACAACGTATGCCGGTGAACCTTGTGATTCTGGAGCCGCGAATGTATAGGGAAGTGGTGGCTTGGCCTGGAATGGCAATTCTCCTTTGTGACTCCCCAGGGCAGGTCCCGATGGAGACTACTGATTCTTCATGATTTCTTGGACCACACGCAGTACGACACATTCAAGAGCGTTCACCAGGCTCTCGGAATGCCGATGCAGTGAATGAGCCACCATGTAGTTCACCTCCTGGCGCAGAGCTATGGTACGATCCTCTGAAGGGGTAGATAGGTCCACATCATCAAGAGCGCCTTCAGGTGAGAACCCCTTCCACCTAACGCCGTGGTGGCAGGTTCTTTCAAAAGAGCCGATGAGATCAGCTTTGAAGAGAGCCTTTATCTCATCATACTTCTGCTTGTGCTCAGCAGATAGCTCCTCGTACGTGATTGGATCCTCCCTCGACATCCCGACAGTGGAAGTTGATGTAGTCGATGAAGATGGTTCCACCGGTGTGCTAGAATGTGTTGTCGGTCGAAACCCACCGGGGAGCAGCGACAGGCAACGCAAGGAGCCGGGAGGCTCCCGGGACTGCTGGTGGGCTCCGGTCCCTCGGTCAACGGCCTAGGATCTGGCACACGATCTGGCGTCTGGGTGTGCTAGGCATGCCATCTGAACTTGTACCTGATCAGGAAGGTGTAGATATGGTTTCAGTTAGTTTCCTGCATGCACAGACATGTTTAAACGTTAATCTGAGCCGCGATTGGCTCATCAGGTGATCCCTGATATCAGCTATGAAGAGCCGATTGTCTCACAGTATCAGATCGGATCTGTATATCTGAACAAAGTGCATATATCTGATACTAATACAAACTTGCTCTGTAATCAATAAGCTAATTCAATCTACGATGGTTAAATCTTTCACCACATAACCGGAACATCCCACGCGTAATTAATCCTAACAAATACGAAAGATAATAGAATAGCAACCTTAACAGAGGCCTAAAAACCAACAGAAACCGATTCCCGGAATAATCCCTCTTTAGATTAATATAAAGAATCAAACGTATTGCCGGCACATTCAACCCGTTTGAAGGGCCTAACCATGCGAATATCAAGCCAAATCTTTGATGAACAAAGACTAACCACAACAGATTGGATCTACTAATCAAAATAGAGCTAGGTGCTACCCTTACACCCGAGATCGGGCACGAGGACAGCTAAATGTATACAGGTAACAAACAATGCATGAATACAGTTTAAAAGCCAATGCATACCTTTAAGCGCTAAGGTAATTAGTGTTACTCGCCATCAATAATGCTTCAGTGTGCGAAACACAAAGATAACTAGGTAGGAACGATGCTGCCCCGATCACACGAAGCATGATCGGGGCTGCATAGCACTTACCTGAGAGAAACCCTAAAACAGGGGTGGCGATGCACCGAGAGTTGTTTGTGAATGATTGTTGTTGTTCTTTTCCAATAACCTAGGATACATATTTATAGTCCGGAGACTTGCCTCTCCTAACCAATCCTGATTGACTATGACACGAATCCTAACTATCTATATCTAAACTGACTTAAACTAGATACATGGCCAATCTGGCCTTAAACCGCCCGCGCAGGAGCCGATTCACAAGCCCATTACAATTATCCTTTGAGCCTATCTTGCTCGTGGCCCACCTTCTAGCCCAGCCAAATTATGGCGATAACACATGCCCCCATAATAGAGCAAGGTGCTACCCTTACACCCGAGATCGGGCACGAGGACAGCTAAACATTTATAGGTAACAAACAATGCATGAATACAGTATAAAAGCCAATGCATCCCTTTAAGTGCTAAGGTAATTAGTGTTACTCGCCATCAACAACGCTTCAGCGCAAGAAACACAAAGATAGCTAGGTAGGAACGATGCTGCCCGAATCACGCGAAGCGTGATCGGGGCTACATAGCACTTACCCGAGAGAAACCCTAAAACAGGGTTGGCGATGTGCCGAGAGTTGTTTGTGAATGGTTGTTGTTGTTCTTTTCCAATAGCCTAGGATACATATTTATAGTCTGGAGACTTGCCTCTCCTAACCAATCCTGATCGACTACGACATGAATGCTAACTATCTATATCTAAACTAACTTAAACTAGATACATGGCCAATCTGGCCTTAAACCGCCCGCGCAGGAGCCGATTCGCAAGCCCATTACAATTATCCTTTGAGCCTATCTTGCTCGCGGCCCACCTTCTGGCCCAGCCAAATTATGGTGATAACAGCCCCACATCCCCGCGTCTCCTAACTCCTCTCATGGACATGACTTGGCCCGGCCCGCCTTGCAGCCGCTCAAGTCCAGGAACTGCCTGCACGCTACCTGCAGTTCTAGTGCAGCACGCTTGCATCGGCCGCCGCTGCTTGTCCCGAGGCTTGCGCGCCATGCCAAGCCTCCTGCACCACTATAAAACCCGCCCGAGACCCTCTGCATCGTTCCCTGCTGCCGCCCCTCCTTTTTCTATGTAGCGCCGCCACCAGGTCTGCTCGCCAGACTAGAGCCGCTGACGCCCGTTGCTGCATCGTGCCCCCTCCGCTCTGCAGCTACACCCCTTGTTGCCACACCCTCCCTATCACACCTGGTTTTAGAAAGAAAACCGAATGCATCTCATACGTGCGTTAGGATCAAGTTCTACATATATGATAGACGATACAAGTGTATATCCGAAACAATATCATAACAAAAAGAAGTATCATAATACCTTATTACATGACCGAAAGTCTTTGATCTTAAGCGAATAAATAAACGTTTATAATCTAGCAGTGGACTTCAACTTCATAGGCAGATGACTGGGAGACATACGCCTAACACTCTTCAAAATCTTTAGGGAACTACGGACAATTAACTTGTTCTGAGCAGCATTGGTTTTAATAAAATAAGTGTGAGTACACTTATGGTTAGTACTCAGCAAGTGGAGTAAATTATATGACATGCAAGGCCAAAATCAAGGAAAAGCTGACATGGTTTGACTGCGATAAGCATTTTTAGTTGATCAAGTTTTATTTAGCAAGCATTAACTAAATGTAACTATGTACCAACCTTAAATAAATAAAAGAGATTAGATAACAACATTATGAGCAAAGAACCTCAATTTAGATCATCCTTAAGTTCAATTATCATGTGAGGGTCCAAGCCGCTCTTAACCGTGAGCACGGCTAATATATCAGTTTTCACTCTGTAGAGGTTGTACACTTTATCCACAATTCGTGTTTCCCTTGATGCTCGGGTTTGCAAGGCCCTTAAACACTTCCAAGGTGAGTGGCAGGAATTCACTACGAGGCCTTTACAAAGATTCCTTAAACACTTCCAAGGTGAGTGGCAGGGATTCACTACAAGGCCTTTACAAAGATTCCCTAACCTATGAAAATCCGCTAAGGTTTCAAGTCAAAGCAGTCATAACCCTCCCTAATGAGGTAGTACCTTAGCCAAGGACCACATATCATAAAGCCTCAAGAGGACCGAGGTATACCCCGACAATGCAACCCCTCTTACCCTTTCGGTAAGATTATCATAAGCTAAAGTTTCTAATTAATTAGTCAAGACCAGAGCCATGTAGTATTGTGGTTGCATTATTTTTCTAGGTGGTTCTCCATGTTCCAATTAGTGCAATGATCTTAATTATCACCATAAAAGTATTTCAGAACATGAGTAAACCAGTGTAGCATGATTTTCAGGTTATTCAACCAAAGTCTAAGTAATAGCAACTAGCGTAGCTACAATATAAATATAATAATCCAGGTTTAATCAAGGAAGTTCAAAAGAAACTAGGCATATCCTTAGTTTGGGATCCATCATATTCTAGACACATGCATGCCTATAAAGTAAATGTGTGTATTTATAAAGTTATTGGGACTGGAGTATGATCAAGGACCACTTGCCTTCATCAAAGAATTGCTTCTGCTCGAAACATCTTCAAAGCTTTGCTCTTGCGGACTCTCGAACTGTGCACCGTCTATCGTAACACACAAGTACATACAAACAAGCAAATACAATAAATAAAAAATATTACATCAAACAATATGAACAGAGCAAAATATCATTATAAAGCTACTGTATATGTCGCAAGGGTCGCGTGAGCACGCGAATCGATGAAAATGGAGCTAAAACGGAGAAGTTATAGCTAAAACATGATTCTAGGGGCCTATTTGTAGGAGATTTGAAACTAGAAGGGCTCTGAACAAAGAAACCGAGAGCTAGAATATAATTAAACCTTAGATCTAGGGTTTAGATTGCAAAACAGAGGGGCTAGGGATGGCGGGTTCTATTTTAGAAAAGGATAGGGTCCTAAACAGAATAAAAAGGATCTATTCGTGAATACTTTTGAAATACCGTGGACTGCGGTTTGATTTCAATAGAACTTAGGGGCTAAAGTGCAAAATACCCTAGGGTTGACTAGTATCAGTTATTTGACTGCGGTCTAGATCTAATCTATTCCGTCGGATCTGAATCGGACGGCGTGGGATGGCTGGCGGCTGCGGGGCAGCGTCGCTGGACGCCGGCAGTGACGTCTTGCGGCGGTGGGCTCACCGGAGAATCGCGTTTACTCGATTTCGGCCGCTATTTCATCTCGGGTTTGGTTGGGGAGAAAGAGATCGAGGAGGGGAACGTATCTAGGGGGTTAAGACGAGGCGCCGGGGGCTGGGATAGGCGGACGGCGCCGAGGCGTAGTCGTGGAGTTCCGGTGAGCAAACGTGCGTGCGGGAAGGCAAAAAACAAAGGGGAAAAGGGCCGGTGAGGATCCTCACCCTAAGGAGGAGCTCCGGCGGCAGCTTGTGGCAGCAGCGGAGCGGCGAGGCGGAGCTGCGATGGCGACCAAGACACAGCGGCAATGGCGGCGGCAGCTAGGGCGAGAGGGCGAGAGGCGACGGCAGCGAGTTTGACGAGTCCTAGGGCACGAGGCAGCATTTTATAAGGCGGCCGCGAGCCTTGGCGTGCGGCCCGGGGCTCCGCATGGTAGGGAGAGGCCGAGACGCGGCAGGACTCGGATGCGAGTCCGAGCCGGACTCGTGCCCTGAGGTCGGGGACGACCTAGACGGGTGGGTCCCGGCTGTCACCGAAAGAAGAGGGAGGGGAGAGGGGCTGGCGCACACGGGTGGGCCGGGGGAGGAGCTGGCCTGTTGGGCCGGTTCGGCCGTGCGGAAGAAAGGGAAGAAAGGAAGAGGGTTAGCTGGGCTGGGCCACAAGGAGGAAAAAGAGAGAGGGAAAAAGAAAAATAGAGAGTGGGTCGGGCCAAATAGATAAAGAGGGAGAAAAAGAATTGCATTCAAATGCATTTGAATTTAAATTTAAAATTTAAATTCAAACGGAAGATAAACGATAAAACAATACAATGCGGTATGGAATGCACAAAACCTATATTTCCTTATGTTTCTTTTTATGGTTAAGTAAATTACTATTAATTCACGGTAAATGCTCTAAAATCAAAATAATGGAATGAAAACCTTATAGGTCCTAAAAGAAACCTAGCAAAATTTATTTAGGTTTCTAATTTGAAAATTAGGGTGTTACACTCCCCCTGCAAGCCGTCGCTGCCTAGCACCACCGCCCAAGAATGGAAGCTGAGCAGACCACTGTCGCCCCTCCCGGCTTCGATTCCGGCCGCCTCGGTGAGTCCCCGCCGCAGGTAAGCCCCAAAATTGAATCCCCCTTCATCCTCTTTCTTTTCCCCCACTCCCCGCGCTCTCCCATGCCCTAGAACGCCGGGAATCTGCAAAATAGTAGCCGTCGGCCACCATGGATGTGCTGCAAAGCTTTTTGCAGATTAGCCCCCGGAGAAATCTATAATTATCATGTGTTTTTTTGTGTCTTGCAAACTTCATAGAAAACCCCCTAGATCTATGGCATCTTTTCAACCCAGCCCCACCCGTGATCTTTTATGGATCTAACCCTAGCTTTTGATTTATTTGTGAGCACTGTTTCTATGTCTTGCAAATCTTTGCTGCTAGCCCTCCAGATCTATATTTAATCACGACTAGGTCCAGCAACCTTGTTTCTTCAATAGTTTCCGCGTTTTAGATATGTTTCGATCTGTTTTTGTTGCGTTAAGTCTTATTTTAGTGCAAGTAACACTTTTGTAATGTAGTTCGTGTTTTAAAACTAAATATAGATTTAATTTGACCAATATCCTCTCATCTAGTTTTTCTAAATAAAATCTAATTATGTCTATACTTCAGTTTTCATAATTAATATAACTTGATTAATATCAACTCAAATGTGTGAACCATTGTTCCACGTTTAGATGCTCTCATCTGTTTCTTTTCTAATTAATTGTTTATTTAGTGTAATTTAAACATAGATAATTATAAATAAAATTTGACTAAGTTCTACTTCGCCTTTACAAATACAAATATAATTTAAGTTAATTATAAGCTGGATATTTCTTTTAAATATCCTTCATATTTGTTTTCTAATTAAAATTAATGAAGCTTATAGTTTTGTTGTTCTCTTTTATAACATAAATTTTCCGATAGCTGTTTCTTTTCGACCATATCTCTGTTTTCCACGTTTCTTGCGCTCTCGTGACCGTAGCAAAGAGCCCTCTCCTTTAGTACGCTCTTTTTTAAGCTTTCCTTTTGTTTGGGGTGTTGTTCTTAGTTTTCTTGTTTGTTTGTCTGTTGTTGTGCTTCGGTCCGATGCTTGTGTGACGTTAGAAGGAGCACGATCCAAGAGCTTTGAAGATTAAGAGTTTCAGAACAAGAATTGAAGACTCTGAGCATCTATTCTCTAGAAGAAAGTCAAGTGTTTTCTTGATCATTCTTTTGTCCTAATAATTATAATAAATACAACTTTTCTATATGCATGCTTGTGTCCTAATTTTGATGGATCTTAATTAAGGATATGCCTAGTCTTTATGATCATTCCTTGTCAACCTGGGTTTTACCTTTCTATTGGGTAGCTAATGCTTAGTTGCTATAACTGGTTCTGGTTTGGGAATGTCAATAACCATGATGATAACAATGATGATGCTACACCTGCTCTATCCATGTTCATGCGCTATGCGCTGTTAATACAGGATCATATGTTTAATCGAAATATGGAGAACCACCTAGAAAAACAGTGCAACCACAATACTATATGGCTCTGGTCTTGGCATATTAGTTAGAAACACTAGCTTATGACAATCTTACCAAAAGGGCAAGAGGAGTTGCATCGACGGGGTCTAGCTCGGTCATCTTGAGGCTTTGATATGTGGTCCTTGGCTAAGGCACTTACTCACTAGGGAGAGTTATGACCGCTTTGACTTGAAACCTTAGCGGATTGTCATAAGTTAGGAAATCTTTGTAAAGGCCTCATAGTGAATCCCTTGCCACTCACTTTGAAAGTGTTTAAGAGACTATCTGCCTCGGGCAAATCGGGAGGTATGAATTGTGGGTAAAGTGTACAACCTCTGCAGAGTGAAAACTAATATATCAGCCGTGCTCACAGTTAAGAACAGCTTGGACCCTCACATGATTAATGAACTTGAAGATGAAATAAATCGTTGACCATATTTATGGTTATCGTTATGCTTCTGCTATATCTCTTCTATTTATTTTAATATGGGTTTTGGTATAAACTTATACCTTAGTAATCAGATGTTAATAAAATTTGACCAACTAAAATTGCTTATCGCAGTAAGCCATTCAGCCTTTCCTTACTTTTGGCCTTCCTGTCATATAATTTCCAACACTTGCTGAGTACCAACCATAAGTGTACTCACATTTGTTATAATTGCCGCTCAGAAGAGAAAAGTTGATGTGAAGTCTCTTGAAGATGATGCTGAGTTCTAGGTGAACGCAACCCCGGTCAATTGCCTGTGAAGTTTGAAGTCTTCGTTCCAGGATAAGCTATATAACTCTGATAATCTTTATAGTCTTTTAGTTTTCCTTTCGTAATAATGTTACTGATTATTCACCGATGAAGTCACTTTATGTATGGAACTTAATCCTGGCATACATATAGTGATGCATTCAGTTTTATCCTTAAAACTGGGTGTGACAGTCCACACCATAATAGAGTAAAAACCCATCGGATTACAGGTTTCGGTTACCCGTTGGCAACCCTACCTAGAATTCAAAATAAAAAAGGTTTGCATGGCATGCTCGACCACCCTCTAGCAGCCCTGCATCAAGCTACATCAGGCCATCCTCAACCCCTCTCATTGCCAGTCTTCACTATACCACAGCCCCACTACAGCGACTACATTGTAGTTGGTAAAAGCCATTGTACCGACGCACCATCAGTCGGTATAGATGTATGTCGACTCCACACATCAGTCATTGTAAGTGGCATCGGTATAAACTTGTACCAACTGACATGGATATACCGACCGACAGTCTGATGCTCGGCAAAGATATACCAACTAACCCATATATCTCGATCGATGATTTGTTACAATTTTTTACTGACTGACTGTGTGCAGCTAAATTTCTTTATCAACCAACAATCCAATTCTGTGCATCCATAGAAAATAATATAATTAATCTCTCACTTGCCATACAACACCAATCTTTTGAAACAGTACATATCAAACACAATTGGCTGAACATGTATAGCTCATAATTTCTTTTTAAGCCAACAGATATAAAACACATAATTGGCTAAAATATAGAGCAGAGTTTTCATATGGATCCAACAGATATCAAACACATAATTGGCTGAGCAACAAAGTTTACATTGTAGACAACATCATTTGTGTTGTCACAGAGCTCAGGTCAAGCTAGCTTGATCATATGTTTGGCTTCATAGGCCATAGTACAAGCAGACAAAGCCATATTTACAAAACAAAGGCAGGCAGCTAAACAACTCACAGCTCACTTACAAAATGACCCAAGTCTACCCAAAATAAAATAGTGTCCATGGGCACTGATCCACTTGTTGCTTACATGATCGACCATCATGCCGCCTCTAAGACCTCCCACCTGAACAAAGTGGAAACTTTAAATTGTTAAAAAATGCATTGGCTGAAACTTAACTGCAGAACTGTAGAAAGCATTATTCAGGAACAACTGCAAGAAGCAGTCCATGCAGAAAGCAGCAAAAAGAAGAGTGAAAAATAACCTACAAAACTGCTGGCTGTTGCTGCAGCTGACTTGCCTACTCTTTAGAGGAATCCTAAGGTTCAGGAAATTGGCTAGTAAGTGTGCAATCCATACAACTAACTGTATTTTTCTACATGGACTGCTACAAATCCTAACATGCCCAAAGCTGGAACTAAAATCAGTTTCACCAGCCCAATGACTTCACTAATGCCAGCCCAATGATTTCACTTCAGAACATGTAATGAACAAATTTGGAGATCAAATAGTACTAGTAAAAGAGTGGGCTGTTTGCTGAAAGTAAAATTCAGAAAATACCTGCAGTACCTTGGGAAGACTGTGATCCCGTGGTAACCTTTAACTGTCATAAATATAAATAATTAATGCCTATGGTCACTCTCATCACACATGAAAAAAAGGTAACAAAGATAAGTGTATTACTCTCTTGAATGGCCATGCAATCGTTATCTTATGAGCATCAACCATCGTCTCCACATCACCATAAGGCCGAGGTAGAATTGTATCCCCTTTCAACACAGCATTCACAACAACTTCACAGTACTGCTTTCTAAGAACCTCGCCTCCAAGAATGCTATTAGGATTAGTAGAAACAATTGCTCCCTTAGCCACAGGCAAATTAGATCTCAAGATGGCTTATAGTATCACCTCCTGTCCAACCTGAAGCAAATGATGTATTTATAAGAATTGAATCGATGTATAGAACCACTACTATAACAGATTTAATTAAAATGTTTGTACAAGGGATGAGACAATTACAAGTTCATCATGTAAATTGCGTGGGGTATCATTCCTTCGGGCTATATTGATGGGGCCGCACTGATGAGACTGCACTACTAGGGTTGCACTTCTAGGGCTTCTATGATTGTGCTCCACTGCTGCTATGGCTACAACTCCGCTATTGACAAGTAGGTACTCATCCTCATCAGAGTGATCAGAAGCTTCATCTTCTTCAATTTGAGCATCATGATAGGCCTCATCAACATGTTCTTCGGACCTTGGGCTCTACAAAAATTAGATAAATGAATGAGAGACACAATGGAGCTACACAACCAACTTCCACTGGATTAAATAACTCAAAAGTTGTTCAAGTACATTACCACTTGGTGACGTGAATTAGGACCATTTTGTGAGTTGATCTCCACGTTTTCCCCTGTATTTCCTCAATTCTGCTATGCGTTTGTTATCGCCATAATTTAGGCGAGCCAGAAAGGTGGGCCGTGGAGCAAGATGGGTTTGAAGGTTAGTTATAATGGGCTTGCGAATCGGACCCTTTGCAGATGTTTTGGGCCAAGGTTGGCCGTGTATCTAGATAAGTATGTATGTTTAAATGGTTTAGAAAGAGATAGTTAAGATTTGTGTCATGTTTGGTTAGGATTGGTTAGGAGAGTCAAGTCTACGGACTATAAATATGTATCTTGGGTAAACAATAAGAGAATCAATCATTCACCAACAACTCTCGGCGCATCACCACCCCTGTTCTAGGGTTTCTCAGGTAAGCGTCATGCGGCCCCTATCACGCCCTGCGTGATCAGGGCAGCATCATTCTTACTTATTTACTTTTCATGTTTCTTGTTCTGAAGCGTTGTTGATGGCGAGTAACACCAGTTATCTTAGCGTTTATAGAGTAGCATCGGCTCTTTCATGCGTTAATTGTGCTTTGCTTGTTACCTGTAAATGTCTGGTTGCCCATGTACTCGATCTCGGGTATAACGGCAGTACCTTGCTTCATACTTGTTTAGTAGATCCAATCTATTATGGTTAGTCTTCGTTAATCGAGGGTTTAGTTTAATATCTGCATGATTAGGCCCTTCAAATGGATTGAATGTTCCGGCAGTATTCTAGGTACTTTATAACAGCTTGAAAAGGGATTGTTCCGGGAATTGGCTTTTGGTTGGCTTTTAGGCCTCTATTTAGGTTGTTGTTTTGTTACCCTCCGCATCTGTTAGGCTCATACGTGTAGGATGTTCCGATTACGTGATGAAAGCTTTAATCATCGTAGATTGGATTAACTTAATGATTACAGAGCAGGATTTATATTACCATAGGACATATTTGCTTTATTTATAGATCCGATCCGATACCCAACACAATCGGCTCTTTACAGCCGATACCGGAAATCATCCGATGAGCCGATCATGGTTCGGACTAATGTTTACACGTGTCTGTGCATGCAGGAAACTAACACATAACACCTTCTTGATCAGGTACAAGGTCAGGTGGCAGACCTAGCAACCCAGAAGCCAGGGCGTGTGCCGGATCTCGGGCCGTTGACCGAGGGACCAGGGCCCACCAGCAGTCCCAGAAGCCTCTCAGCTCCTTGTGTTGCCTGTCGCTGCTCGCCGGTGGGTTTTGACTGACAACACATTCTGGCACGCCCGGTGGGACCGTCTTCATCATCTTCACTGTCTTCATCATCTTCATCGCCATCATCATTCTCACCGTCTCCATCAACTCCATCAGCTTTGGTTGGAGGAGTGACGAGGGATGAGCCGATCACCTACGAGGAGCTGTCTGCTGAACATAAGAAAAAGTACGATGAGATCAAGGCTCTCTTCGAAGCCGATCTCATTGGCTCCTTCGAGAAGACCCACCATCACGGCGTTAGGTGGAAAGGATTTTCACCCGAAGGTGCCCTTGATGGAGTTGATCTGTCCACCCCGTCGGAAAATCATACCAGGGCTCTACATCAGAAGGTAAACTACATGGTGGCCCACTCGCTACACCGACACTCTGAGAGCTTGGTTAACGCTTTCGAGCGTGTTGCCCTGCGTGTGGTCCAGGAAATTATGAAGCATCAATACTCTCCAACGGGACCTACCTTGGGGAGTCACAAGGGGGAATTGCCATTCCAAGCTAGGACACCACTGCCTTATGCGCTCACGGCTGCGGAGTCACATGGCTCTCCGGCCTACGTGGTTTACAAGGTGGGAGGTGATCCCGTGGATCACCAATTCTTCAGCGAGCCACGCAAGGAGATCCCGCATGGATATATGTGTGCTTATATGCCGGACAGCAGTAATCCGGTACATTCAGTACAGAGGGCAGCTGGAGGAGTCCCTGGAACGGATGCAGACAAACAAGCGTGGCTAGCAGCCTATGCCACCGGGCTGAGTCACGATAGTGCACACTCGGCTCCAGGATCACAGACGGCGGAACAAATTAGTGCCATTCTAAGAGATCAGTTTGGTATTCTACCAAAGAGAAGGGCAATCGGCTATACTAAGCCATATCCCAGTGATTATGACTTAATTTCCCTACCGCCTAAGTATCGGCTTCCTGAATTCACTAAATTCGGTGGAGCAGAAGGATCTAGTTCTATTGAATATGTGAGCCGATACTTGGTGCAATTAGGGATGATCTTGGTGTCGGATCCCATGCGAGTAAGGTTTTTCTCGCAATCTCTCACAGGGCCAGCCTTTGGGTGGTATACATCATTAGGCACAGATTCGATTCACACCTGGAAGCAGCTTGAGGAGCAATTCCATATTCAGTATCATTCGGAAGCTACAGAAGCAGGAATTGCCGACTTGGCACAGGTACGGCAGAAGCGCGGGGAAACCGTGGCGGAATATGTCTGATGCTTCAGAGAAGTGAAGAACCGATGTTACTCGACATGGATTTTAGAGAAGAAGGCGGTCGAGTTGGCATCTTTGGGATTACTAAAGCCGATCAGGGATCTGGCTTTCCAATTGGAGTTCACCTCTTTGGTGCATTTGGTACAGAAGCTAACAACGCATGAGCAGCGCCACCCAGAGCTATATCTAGATAAGTTCAAGCGTCATGTGGCATTGGTCGACACAGAAGAAGCTGAAGACTCTAGGGATGAGCAGGAGGTGGCAGTTGCAGAATGGACTCGGGGGGAAACCCCATGCCCTATAAATGGGTGAAATAGAAAGGGCCTATGAAGGCCTTCGACTTTGACGAAGGCAAAGTTGAACAGATATTCGATCTGTTATTGAAAGAAAAACAGTTGAAGTTTCCTGAAGGTTATAAGCCTCCTACAACGCAGGAACTAAAGGGGAGATCATATTGCAAGTGGCATGACTCTTTCACCCATAGCACAAGCGACTGCAAGGAACTCCGTCGGCAGATCCAATCGGCTATCGAGCAAGGCCGATTGATCTTGGGTCAAACCGCCATGAAGGTCGATACCCAGCCCTTCCCTAGTGTGAACATGGTGGAAGGTTATGATCGGTCTGCAAGGCGGCAATTGGATTTCGCGCTCGGCATCAACATGGCGGGGTTAGCGCCACGCCGCCAAACCAAGAATGAAGAGGCTAATCCTTGCGATCAGCCCCAAAAAGAAGAAAAAGGATATGTCACAGAGGAACATGTGAGGCATGTCAGGAATCAGCGGCCAACTTCTTCTGATCTCCTCAGAAAGTATGAGTACCAGTATCAGCAGCGTCTCCGGCGAGAATCAGAGGAAGAAGGGTATGAGCGCCGTACTAGAAAGTGTTTGAAGAAACATGAAGACACGCGCGATTATTGGCATTACCCATTCTTCAGGTATTGTTGCAATTCTGGTATGAGTCGATTGCCTACTACCAGAGACTGCCCAGAGTGCAGACCTGTGAAACCAGATGCAAAGGGGGTCTCAGTTTTTCGTTGTTTGGGACCTGATCCAACTCAGCAAGAGCAGGTTCGATCACCACAAAGGAGGGTGGACCTTGAGGAGGAAGAAGATAAGTATCATCGTCCGTGGTGGTGCCCTGATGGACTCAATAGTTCTCAGAAATGCATGGTTCAGCGGTTGTGCAGCTTGGAAGAAGCTGAAGCCAGATATCTCGAATCACTAAGGAAGGCGCGCCCGGATTTGGCGGATAAGGTCCACTATGTGCAGAAAAGGGAGTCGCGCCCTCCCAGGAAGGAGTGGCAGCCGAAGTCGACAAGAGCCGATGTGAGGACATCGGCTGATACACATATGGTACTTGTGCTCCCTGCAGAGTTCCACGCTAGATCCCATGAGGAGTCGGTAGCTCAGCTTGACTTGGGACCCCGGCCGGTAATATTTGAGAAGCCACAAGCAAAGAATTAGAAGCATTTGAAGGCTTTATATCTCAAGGGTTACATAAACGGCCAGGCCGTTAATAAGATGTTGGTGGACACAGGAGCGGCAGTTAACATAATGCCGTATTCAGTTCTGCACCGCTTGGGGCGGTTCATCGGAGATCGAATCAAGACTAATGTCACGCTGAGTGACTTCAACGGACAGACTTCAGAAGCTCAAGGCATCCTCAGTGTGGATCTGACCATCGGAAAGAAGACTGTCCCGACCTCTTTCTTCATCATCAATAGCAAGAGCACATACAACATCCTACTTGGTAGGGATTGGATTCATACCAACTGCTGCACCCCTTCCACAATGCATCAATGTCTAATCCAGTGGGATGGAGATGAGGTAGAGGTGGTTCACGCAGATGACTCGATCGAGATCTCGCACGCTGCTATGAGCATTTGGGATGCGGAGGACCAGGAGCCGATATCAGGGATTAGTTTGGAAGGCTGCGACCGCATTGAAGCTACAAAAAATGGGGTGAGGCTGGTCTTATCCACTGGCCTTATAGAGTAGATGAATCACGGAGAACAAGCTGCTCCGACGCACTTAATGAGGCCGATTCCTGCGATCGGCCCCAAAAAATAAAGTACAAAGTGTTTTACATAATCATAGCATTTATAGAAAGGCCCGCTTTGACAGCCGACCTTACTCTTTTTGTAAAGTTTCGAAAAGCAATGAAAGACATGGAGCGGACGATTTCGACAATCGACCAAAATTTTTTTTATTATCTTCTTTGTCTATCTGCAGTGTTGATTTAACAGATGATGGAAAACTAGGATATGGGTTTACATCGGCTGATAAACTCGAAGAAATAGATATTGGTCCTGGGGATAAGCCACGACCAACATTTGTCAGCAAAAAGTTACGCCCATGTCTACGAGAGCCGATGATAGCTTTGCTAAAGGAATACGCAGATTGTTTCGCTTGGGATTACACGGAGATGTGTGGGTTGGACAGAAGCATAGTAGAGCATCGGCTCCCTCTCAAAAGCGGATTTCGGCCATTCCAGCAACGAGCACGACAGATGAAGGCTAAGGCCCTGGTCGAAGTTAAAAAGGAAGTGGAAAAAATGCTAGAAGTAGGGTTTACCAGGCCTTGCAGGTATGCCGAGTGGATTTTAAGTGTTGTGCCTGTACAGAAGAAAGACGGCCGATGGTGAGTCTGTGTGGACTTCAGAGACCTCAATAGGGCTACTCCAAAGGATGAGTATCCAATGCCTATTGCAGAGACGTTGATCAACGCGGCTGCTGGTCATAAGATCTTGAGTTTCATGGATGGCAACGCTAGTTATAACCAGATTTTTATGACTCATGAGGATATACACAAAACTGCATTCAGAGTACCTGGGGCAGTGGGTCTGTTCGAGTATGTGGTTATGACCTTTGGATTGAAGAATGCTGGCGCTACGTATCAGCGTGCCATGAACTGTACTTTTCGTGACTTAATCGGTAAATTGGTGGAAATTTATATTGATGATGTCGTGGTGAAGTCTGCATCAATTGAAGGACACTTGGAGGACTTACGACAGGTTCTGGAACGAACTAGAAGGTTTGGGCTTAGAATGAATCCGAAGAAGTGCGCTTTTGGCGTGTCGGCCGGTCAGTTTTTGGGTTTCTTGGTTCATGAAAGGGGAATCAAGATTGGCCTAAAAAGTCAGGAAGCCGTGCGCACCACGGTGCCACCTATTACGAAGAGGGAGCTCCAACAGCTCATTGGTAAAATTAACTTTCTTAGGAGGTTTATTTCCAATCTTTCTGGGCGGATTGAGCCTTTTATGGAGTTGGTGAAAATTAAAGCCAATGAAGAGTTTCGCTAGGGGGCAGAGCAGCAACGGGCATTTGAAGAGATCAAGGAGTATCCGTCAAAACCACCTGTGCTTGTTCCACCCCAACAAGATAGGCCATTTTACGTGTACCTATCAGTTGGTGACACTTCCACCGCGTCGGTAGTGATACAAGTGCTTGACAACAAAGAGAAGGTTGTATTCTATCTCAGCAGAAGGATGCTGGATGCGAGACAAGGTATCCTGATATCGAAAAGTTATGCCTCTATCTATTCTTTACATGCACCAAGCTTCGTCATATCCTGCTATCAGCCGAGATAATTATCATCTGTAAATCGGATGTCATAAAGAACATGCTATCGGCTCCTGTGTTGAAAGGCCAATGGGAAAATGGATGTTTGCATTGTCAGAGTTTGACATCCGGTATCAACCCGCGAAGGCGGTCAAAGGACAAGCATTGGCGGATCTTATTGCAGAGAGGGTTAATACTAATATAGCAGTACTTTCCATACGTGCATGGGCCATGTACTTTGACGGGTTAGTTTACGGAGATGGATGTGGCATCGGTATCTTGCTGGTATCGCCTCGGGGGGCAACCTATTCTTTTTCAATCAGATTGCATACTGCTTGCACCAATAACCTTGCAGAATATGAAGCGGTGCGTAGAGCTATGGAATTGCTCCTGGAGGCCGGGGCTGAAGCAGTGGAAATTTTTGGGGACTCAAAATTGGTAATATCACAGCTCACAGAAGATTACAGATGTGAGAGCGAGTTGCTTTTCCCACTATGGGTACAATGCCAAGAGCTGATGACCCAGTTTAGGTACATAAATTTCTACTGGATACCTAGGGCGCGAAACTCTGAAGCCAATGATTTAGCACAGATGGCTTCGGGGTACAAAGCTGTGACAGATGGAGCCGACTTTCAAGTGCACCTCCTGGACCAAGGTGATTGGAGAGCCGATATCTTCAATTATTTGAAGGATTCGGCTCGGGGGGCACCCAAGAGGTTACGCTACAAGGCTATGAGATATGTCCTGATAGGAGATGACATGTTCTATAGGACTTTGGAAGGACTGCTACTCAAGTGCCTAGGGCCGATTGAGTCCAATTGGCTCTTACATGAAGTCCACGAAGGAACCTGCGGGACTCATCAATCGGCTCACAAGATGAAGTGGCTGATTAGGCGATCAGGGTATTACCGGCCCACCATGCTTTAAGACTGCTTCAAATATTATAAAGGATGTCAAGCGTGTTAGAGTTTCGGAAAGATTCAGATGGTACCAGCATCAGTGATGAATCCCATTATCAAACCGTGGCCATTCAGAGGCTGGGGGATGGACATGATTGACAAAATTAATCCTCCATCCAGCAAAAGCCACCAATTTATTTTGTCCATCACGGACTACTTTACCAAGTGGGTAGAAGCGGTTCCCATGAAGTCAGTGGCATCCAAAGATGTTATCAATTTTGTCAAGGAACATGTCATTCATAGGTTCGGGATCCCTCAGACCATTACAACAGATGGAGGCTCAGTCTTTATTTCAGAAGAATTCAAGAAATTTTCCGCTGACATGGGCATCAAATTGATCAGGTCATCTCCATATTATGCCTAAGCAAATGGACAAGCTGAAGCATCCAATCAGAGCCTCATCAAGTTGATCAAGAGAAAGATTGATGAGTATCCTAGGCGTTGGCATGAGGTCTTATCAGAGGCGTTGTGGGCATACCGTATATCTTGCCATGGAGCAACAAAAACCTCTCCTTATCACCTGGTGTCTCGATAAGAGGCTGTTTTACCGTGGGAAATTACGTCCGGCTCAAGGCGTGTAGAATTCCAGAATGACTTAACAACTGAAGAGTATGCTACTATGATGAATGATAATGTGGAAGACCTCGCGGAACTCAGGCTTTGGCCACTTGAAAAGATCAAGGAAAATAAGGCCAAAGTAGCCCGCGCGTACAACAAGAAAGTCAAGCTGAAGGAATTCCAAGTTGGAGATCTGGTTTGGGAAGCGGTGCTACCATTGGGGACTAAAGATGCAGCGTATGGCAAGTGGTCTCCAAATTGGCATGGGCCTTATAGGGTTGACCAAGTCTTATCTAGAATGCATATATGCTTGAAGAATTAGATGGCGTCAAGTTCCCGGTGGCGGTCAACGGTCAGCATCTCAAGAGATACTTCCCGAGCATGTGGGATGGTGAGCGGTAAAGCTGGTGTTATACATCAGGTTGTAAGCCGATATGACTAACGAGCCTGAATAAGAGAGAGGGAGGCCGTGCGGAAGGGTATAAACCGACATAACGCAATGGCCCGTACACACGAAACTGGCGACGTGTACCAAGTCAAGAGCAAGGAAAGAAGGCCGATGCGTGCAGTCGGCCCACATATATAAAAAGAAAAGAGAAGTACTTTGTACCTAGCACACAAAGATGATAGAATAGCCGATGTGCGACCATCGACTCTAGGGTCTTAAAGTGCCTAACACATTGGGTCCATCAAACAGCCGATGTGTGACCATCGACTTTAGAGTTTAAAATGAACACATACAAGTTTATCTGTTAAAAAAAGTGAGCCTATTGAAGGAACTCACCGATGGCAGCAATGGCTTCAAGACGGACACGATCAGCTTCAGCAATCACTGCCTCGTCTTCCTCGTCCACTCCTGTCACCACCTGCTTGCTCAAAGCACTCAGTTCGGCAAGATCCATCTTCAGTTGAGCAGTCAGGGCTTCTGCTTCCCATTTGGAGCTTGCAATAAGGTCTTTTTCTTCTTGGATGCGCTGCTCGGTGGCCCGGACTCTAGCCTTAAGGTCTTCTAATTCCTTCTCCAGAAGAAGAAGCCGTTGAGTGTGCGCAGATGTGTCAACCTTGGCGTCCAGAACAGCTTTCTTCTCGTTAAGCGACCGGCACCTCTCGGCAATGTTAGCCTTCAAGGGGGTTTGAGAGCGATGGGTCTCAATCCTGTGATGAACTTGTGCTACTCTTGCCCGAAAGAAGGGGAGGTACCCGGTCGGCCAGAGCTTGATTTGAAGAGCCACGGGAAGCTAAGAGTTGATCTCCTCGAGGATCTGCCTTACCGCACTGGAGTCCTGGACCAGGGCGTTGATCAGAGCTGACAGAAGGTCCTTCACACGGAGAAGCTGACTAGCGACTCTGGTCGAATCCGGTTGAGGATCATCGACTTCTAATATGGCCGATCCAACAGATGCAGGATCAAATGCAAGCAATTCCGAGAGGTTCAGGCCCTGAAGGGAGGCATGTAAGTAGAGCAGCACAGAAAAGGATGAAAATGATCTGGTGGTAAAACATACCTGTCCTGGGGGGAGTAGCGACAACCGATGAAGCGATGATCGGCTCCTGAGGACGCGTCTTTTCTGGAGGAGGAGCGGAGACAGCGGGAGAAGCGATGGTCGGCTCTTGGGGTCTCATCCTTTCAGAAGGGGGTGACAGCCGACGAAGCAGCGGTCGGCTCTTGCAGGCGCGCCCTTTCCGGGGAAAGACTGGCAGTCGATAAAGCGACAGTTGGCCCTTCCGGAAAGGAGATAACGACCAATGCGGCAATAATCGGCTCATGCAGATCTTGAATGGGGACCGGAGCATCAACCGGCATCGCAGGGCTTTCCAGGGCTTTTGGGTCCGAATCTTGAAGGGCAACCAAAGCGCTGATCGGCGCCAGAAAATCTTCTAGAGCTTCTGGAGCTGAGTCTTTTTGGCATGTGGGTTCCTCCCCACTGGAAATGTCCACAACGACGGACTGCAAGAAAGGGGAGCGTAATCAAGATAAAATGTGCATGTGCAGAAGGCCAACTACGAGAGGGGTGATCCAAACCTGACCACCAACCGAAGCTTCTTGACTGGTAGAAGACGGCCTAGCTTCCTTCCAGATTTTTCTGACAAGCATCTTCCTCGTCTTAGTATGGACTCGGGGGGCAACAGCGTCAGAAGACCGTTTCCGCTTGGGAGTCAACTTCGTGGTGCTGGGTCGGATCCGCATGATGCTTTTTGAAGGGGGAGGTGCGTTTTTTCCAAAGAGAACCACAGGGGCAACTGGCGAAAACTGGAAGTTAGACCCATCATCGTTCTTGGGCTCCAGGCCATCCTCCTGCTGCAAAAGGAGTAAATGGAATCAGAAAGAGATTCAGCGAAGTCAAAAGGAGGAACGATGGGTGGATGGTAATACCTCTTCTTCAGGGACTTCATACTCAGCATGAATCTGCTGCAGCATCGGCCCCAGGCTCTCCGGAAGACATGGGTCTTCCACATCGACCACCAATCCTCAAAGCCGACAGCCGAAGAAATGAATGCGAGGTCAATAGGAATTGGGATGAAAAGATCTGAAAACAGGCTGTAGCATCTTTGGGTGGTGACGGCGTCAGGTAGGTCTCCCCTGTTTGATGTCAAATAATGAAGGAAGAAGTGTGGGGGAACTTGCCCAAGACCAAATTACTGGGCTGCTACAACCGGCTGGTAGAACTCGTATCCCGGTTTGATGATCTGGTTGGAAGTGCTCATGCCAACTGGGAGGAGGCAAGGGCAAATTATGATAGAATACAGGTGCCGGGTGTCGACATCATCGGCGAAGTCAGCCAACCGAAACATGGCCGGGCTCTCAAAGATTTCAGACTCAGCATAGGGGAGGAAGATTGGGTTGTCCAAGCCTTTGTAGAAAATTCTAAACCATTGTGAGGCATCTGAAGGATTCAACTTGCCGCCGGGGAGACTGTACAAGGCCTGGTCGAAGCTAGTGCATTGGATTTGCCTCCCACTTTGATCCGGAAAAGAATTGTTGGCCAGAGGGGGGAAGTTTGGGATGAAATCTTGAAAATAAAGATGAGCCCACAGCTGGAGGAACCACCAGGGACCACCAGTTCTAAGTTTTTTCTGGGAAAGAAGGCTCAAGGACATCAGATGAAGGTATCTGTAAATTTCTCCAAGGAACAACTTACCAAGGCCAACAGTGTGACCTTTGGCCAACTCATACGCCAGAGGAAGGTAATTCTTGGTTGGAGCAAGGGAAGGTCCACAGAAAAGGAAGTGTTCTAACAAAAGGTTCAAGAAAGCTGTGTGTTCTTTCTCTATCACAGGGCCTTTGGTTTTTTGGTGTTGATTCAGATATGCGCCCCAGTTCGTGCATTCTACTTTGGAGGACGGTTTGAAAGGGACTTCAGATAGTCTATAAGTAGAAGGACAGGATGATGCGATGTCCAGACCAGTGATCATCGTCACATCCAGAAGAGTTGGAGTCATCGGACCATGTCCAAAGAGAAAACAGTTCAAGGCATCGGACTAAAAATAGCCGATGGTCTTTAGAAGGTTCTTATCATTTTCAAGAGGGGAAAGAGATAGAGACAAAGCATCGGCTATCCCTATAGATTCCCATGTAGGCTGGTAAGTGTTCGCCACCCTGTTATACCTAGTCACCCAGCCCTCGGGAGGGTTCGGCCAGGCACGGAGGCTGTCGGACCAGGAGTCTAGATCCATGTTTTGGCTCATGAATGGGATTCGATTAGCCTCACAAGAAATTAGATCTACGGGCTTTTAATAAGAACAAGGCCCAAGACAGAAAGAATTGGGGGAAGAAGGATGCGGCAAGAGGATATCGGAAGCCTGAAGAAATCCACAAAATCCAAAATAATCGAAGAAAGGTCATTTAATAGCATGGGGAATCTTGTGATTACTGCATTAAATTAACAAAGGTCGGAGTTTTACCTTCAGACCAAAGACATTCGCGTTAGTGTTCGAAGACTCCGCCATCGAACACCTTGATGAAGGTCAATAACTCGGGAAATAGATCTAGGGTTGGCGGCGCAAGATTGAGCGCGTATTCTGAGGCTCAGGGGAGAATTTTGTGGCTAGGGTTTATGAGCAAAGTGGTTTTGGAAAGTAGCCTGGGTTTGGGGAATCTTCAGAGATCTATTTTGGAGAAGGATCTGGATTCAGGCGGAGAATGAAATAAATTGAAGAACCGGTTCGAATCCGGATCGGTATATTTTGAGGAAGGGGACCGATGCGTTGCCATCGGCTATTAACAGATCAGCTTTTAAAAAGAAATCACGGTTAAAAAGAAGATCCTATTTACAATAAGGGAGTAAGTACAAAAGAGGAGTCGATTGTTCCTAGAGCCGATCTATCGGCTTAGTGCTATAGTTTACCACCAGTAGACACCGGAGGTCTTGCGGCGCTTGGTTGGCGGAGCCGTGCTGACGTCGCTATCGTCGCTGCTGCTATTGCCGTTGCTATCATCATCTCCGCTGCTGCTGCTGGTGAAGCTGCCGTCGTCTTCATCGTCCTCGTCGACATCTTCTAATGATCCGCCAAGGAGGAAGTTTTCTATTACCAAATCTTCCTCGGTTGAGGAGGAATCCGCTTTTTCTTCTGAGGCAGAGAGCTCTTCTTCCCAAGATGCGTCATCTTCGTCATCTTCCTCCAGCTTATCACCGAGGAGTAGCAGGAGATCCTCGCCATCGGTCAGGGACTCGTCATCCTCTGACCAAGATTGGAAGTCCCATTCCCCCGCATCCCAATGCAAGGGGGCAAGGATTTCATAGGCAGCTATTGGATCATATTCCGGAGTAGGCTCTCGGGAGGATTCAAATTCAAAGGAGATGGCGGAAGAGGCAGAGGAAGAGGAAGAAGCCATTGCAAGAGGAAGAAAAATCGGGTTAGAAAAAGTTGTGGTTGTTAATGTCTGAAGGGAGAAGATGGTTAAGAAAAAGTTGCTGGGGGTAGGTTTATAAAGGTGAAGTGGAAGGTGAATCGGCACCATAACGGTTTCCAAGGAGCCTGATGTAGAGCAGTCACATCCCCTGGAAGTTGAAGAGGCACGCCTATTCGGATTTCAGAAGTCGAAGAGACAAGGCGATTAAAAGGGAATTGGTTTCGGAATAATTATTGCCAAAACCAGAGGGCATGTGTTATCGCCATAATTTAGGCAGGCCAGAAAGGTGGGCCGTGGAGCAAGATGGGTTTGAAGGATAGTTATAATAGGCTTGCGAATCGGACCCTTTGCCGATGTTTTGGGCCAAGGTTGGCCGTGTATCTAAATAAGTATGTATGTTTAAACGGTTTAGATAGAGATAGTTAAGATTTGTGTTGTGTTTGGTTAGGATTGGTTAGGAGAGGCAAGTCTACAGACTATAAATATGTATCTTGGGTAATTGAACAATAAGAGAATCAATCATTCACCAACAACTCTCGGCTCATCACCACCCCTGTTCTAGGGTTTCTTGGGTAAGCGCCATGCGGCCCCGATCACGCCCTACGTGATCGGGGCAGCATCCTTCTTACTTATTTACTTTTCGTGTTTCTCGTTCTGAAGCATTGTTGATGGCGAGTAACACCAGTTATCTTAGCGTTTATAGAGTAGCATCGGCTCTTTCATGCGTTAATTGTGCTTTTCTTGTTACCTGTAAATGTCCGGTTGCCCATGTACTCGATCTCCGGTATAAGGGCAGTGCCTTGCTTCGTACTTGTTTAGTAGATCCAATCTGTTATGGTTAGTCTTCATTAATTGAGGTTTAGTTTAATATCTGCATGATTAGGCCCTTCAAACGGATTGAATGTTCCGGCAGTATTCTGGGTACTTTATAACAACTTGAAAAGGGATTGTTCCGGGAATCGACTTTTGGTTGGTTTCTAGGCCTTTGTTTAGGTTGTTGTTTTGTTACCCTCAGCATCTGTTAGGCTCAGTTACATGTAGGATGTTCCGATTACGTGGTGAAAGCTTTAATCATCGTAGATTGGATTAACTTAATGATTACAGAGCAGGATTTATATTACCATCGGATATATTTGCTTTATTTATAGATCCGATCCGATACTCAACACAATCAGCTCTTTACAGCCGATACCGGGAATCATCCGATGAGCCGATCACGGCTCGGACTAATATTTACACGTGTCTGTGCATGCAGGAAACTAACACATAACACCTTCCTGATCAGGTAAAAGGTCAGGTGGCACGCCTAGCAACCCAGAAACCAGGGCGTGTGCCGGATCTCGGGCCGTTGACCGAGGGACCAAGGCCCACCAGCAGTCCCGGGAGCCTCCCGGCTCCTCGTGTTGCCTGTTGCTGCTCGCCGGTGGGTTTTGACTGACAATATATTTGTTGTAGAGCTACTACCTCACGTTCAACCTTTTTACGGGCTAGAACTTCCATTTGAAGCCTGGTGGGTGTGTAACACTTCAACCCTGGGGTACCAACATCTTGAGGAGTTAGTCCTAGTCCCAAAATACGAACACGTCCTCTCGGCTCCTTTTCTCCACAAGCAGCAGCAAATGCATCACCTTCTTGAATTTTTTTTCCTTCAACTCTGGATATTCTTCAACGATTGCCTTAAGTTTTTTCTGCACAAATGCAATATGACTGTTTACACACAGAAAAGAATATTAGAATATGCAATCTTTTTCACAGAAAGACTTACAATAATTGGTTCCGCATGCCTTGATGGAACCCCATTCTTTTGTGTATGTGTTTTGATATAGAGTTCATCTCTTTGAGGAGGACGCCCTAGTTGATCACCATACAAGTGTTTTAACTTTTAATGATCAAAATGCAGCACAACAATGTACCAAAAACAATGAAAGCCATTTTATTTCTATACCAGTTCATTCCCAGAACAAGCAAAGCTCTTGCTGTGTGATGTACGGTGTATCGCCAATTTTGAATTATTCAATTTAGCTATTTTTGTGCGACCCTCTAATAGACATAGTTAGATTCTACATAAATGTTGAAGAACACAAGCATTCAGAATTCAGTCATCATCAGAATAAGTTGACACTTACTTCAGAAGCAGAAGACCTCCAATAGTTTGAGAGAAATTTCCAATCATCATCTATCACCATGTCTTTCCCTCAGTTCTGTATCTGTAAGTTTGTCATCAAAATACTGCTCCTTTAGGGCTGCCTTGAATTCCTTCCATTTCCTTCTACAAGTAGTCATAATCCAGTTGAAGGCAGCACCATCGATGTCATATATTTCCTAATTTGTCACAAGAAAGTAGGAAAAGTAGCCAATCAGAAATGACTAAGGCCAACAGGGGCATATAATGTACAGGATCATGTGCAAACGGTATAAGAAAGGGAAATGATACAATGAAATACCTTTATATCAGTCCAAACCTCATACTTCTTTGTAGCATCCCCACTATTTTGAATAGATCTACCTCATCATAGGACTTTGTGTGGAAATTGAATCCATTTATGGTACAACTAGTATACTCATGTGCAATCGTCACTAGAGCCTTAGCTAAAATTTTATTCTTATCTGGTGTTGTCTCATACATTTTTTCCATCTGTGATTATGAATTACTACAATTAAAGTAAATGTGAAATCCATATCTGTTGACATGTGCTAAGTTTTTTTTTGTCTTACTTACATGCAACCTGAACCGCTCATGAAAAGATTCATGTTGAGTGCGATTGATTTCTCGTTTATTTCGAAGACCAATGGAGGATAGGTAGTGAGCATGCTTGCTGCAAAGGAAATTTTATTAATTTAGCATGCAAGACAAAGTGATCATGTGATGTCAAGAGATTTAGATAACATACTCTAGGTAAGGTGCAATATTGGCATAGTTGAACATAACATATCTATGGGCTTGTAGCCATGTCTTATTGTCTAAGTTGACTATGGACTTTCCTGCTAATCCTTGACCAATGCTACGGAAGAAAGGAGTTGTACTACAATCTTCATCAGCTCTAACTTGACGCTCAATTGGGTCTCACCATGTAAATAGCGAGAGGAAAGAGTAAGGCACTCAGTAAACATGGATCACTCCATAATTGATCCCCCAGGGTGACTTTTTGTATGGACAGAGCCTTTCAATCTCATCAGAAACCTATGCACAATAATAGGCACATTTGTAATGTTAGGAAAATAGTAGGTATGTAGCAATTATTCACTATTCTGCAATATGACCAATCAAGTTACCTCTCAATAGGCCACATGCTGCGAAAATGGACTGGACCAGCTATTTTTGCTTGGGTAGGAAGATGTACCATCAAGTGTACCATAATATCAAAAAAGGATGGAAGAAATATAGTCTCAAGCAGGCTCAAGGTTTCAGCTATATCAGCCTCTAGACTTTCCATATCACTTATTCGAATGACAGGTGAGCTAAGTTTCTTAAAAAAGTTGCATATACAAATCACAACAGCACTAACAATTTCAGGCAATATTTTTCTCACAGCAAGTGGCAGCAAATGTTGTAGAATAATAGGGCTCTCATGACCCTTAATCCCAAATATCTTTCTCTCATTGACATGTACTTTATGTCGTATGTCAAATGCATAACCATCAGGAAACTTGACCCCTTTCAGTATTTGACAAAATAATTTCCTCTCATAAGGACTCATTGAGTATGGTGCAGGTGGCAAATAAAATTGTTCTTCAACTTCAATAGGGTGAAGATTTCTTCTAATACATAGAGCATGAATCTTCAACTTCAATAGGGTGAAGATTTCTTCTAATACCTGGAGCATGAATGTCCGTCTGGAAATTTAGATTATCCTTGGATTTCCTATCAGTGCCCATGAATGTATTAATTAAGCCTTCACTCACATTTTTTCCTATGTGTATGAAGTCAAAATTATGCCGCAACATTAAATCTTTCCAAAATGGAAGTATGAACCAAATAGAACTCCTTTTGAAAATGACTAATGGATGCCCTTCCTTGCGTCTCTTGCTTGCTGGTTTCTTTCCAGATGGGTCCTTAACAAAGATTGTATTAAGATCTTTAGTGCACTCTAAAATTTCCTCTCCTGAATGTAGAGTAGGTGCTGGCCTAAACTCAGTATTACAAAATTTATCAGCATCAAACCTAAATGGATGGTTTTCATGCAAGAATCTTCGATGACCCATATAGCAAGTTTTGCTACCATTACCAAGTTGCATTGAACATGTATAAGACTGGCAATCAGGACAAGCTGCTTCACCACGTGTGATGACCCGGACGCATATCCTAGGCCTGGAAAATCTGTAATAGTCCATAATACTACTGCCCGCAGCTGGAAGAACTCACCCTTCAAAGAATCATAAGTTCTAACTCCATTTTCAAACATATCTAGCAGATCATAAACAAGTGGTTGAAAATATACATCCATATCACTACCAGGACCATGTCAACCAGGAATCAACAAAGAAAGGATGAAATTTGATTGCTTCATGCACATTGAAGGTAGAAAGTTGTAGGGAATACAAATACCAGGCCAAACACTATAGCTAACATTCATGGTCATAAATGGATTAAAACCATCTGTGGCAAATGCTAGACAGATATTCCGACTATCTTCAGCAAACTTTGGATTCGTTTGGTCAAAGTCCTTCCATAGAGGTGAATCTGCAGGATGCCTTAGCAAACCATCATTTTTTCGGCCTTCATCATGCCATCTAGTTAAACTTGCTATTTTAGAGGTCAAAAATAATCTTTGGAGCCTTTTCTTTATTGGAAAGTAGCGGAGAACTTTCCTAGGAACCTTCTATACATGCTTTCCATCTAAACTCATCCTTACTGATTTTCACCATGAAACCTTACATTTTGGACAAGAATTCAATTCTGCATTTTCCTTCCAATAGAGAATGCAATCATTTTCACATGCGTGAATATTAGTGTATCCAATTCCTATAGATTTCACCAATTTCTTAGCTTCATGAAAGTTTCTAGATAGTGCTGACCCCTCAGGGAGTGCATCATTAAGTAGAGCAAGTAGCAGATTGAAAGATCTATCAGTCCAACCTCCAAGAAGTTTGATATGGAGTAATCTAACTAGGAAACAGAGCTGTGTATATTTCTTGCAACTAGGGTACAACTCTTTGCTATTTTCTGCAACCAACTTTTGAATGGCAGCTAACTCAGCACAAGGTTCCAGAATAGAACTGTTGTCATCAAAATTCCTCTATCATCTAAACCAGCAGCTAAGTCTCTAAGCAAATCAGATATATCATCATCCTCATTAGACTCCTCTAACACCTCAGCACCATCATAATTCCCATGATTAACTGAAGAGCTAATTTCTCCATGCAAGTTCCATATTCTATACCCTTTTAGAAATCCATCACATATCAAGTGCTCTCGTACTTCACTTGCCTCTTTCTAGAATGAGTTGACACATTTTCTACAAGGGCATAATATCTTGCTGCCTACTGCTGAATTTCTAAATGCAAAAGCTAAGAAACCGTTCATCCCTTGCATGTATATCCTGTTGTGCCTACATGCAATTTTAAGATTAATTACTATTTTAATATAGATAACACTTTTAGAATTTGTGAAATAATTGTTCTGTACCTAGCATCATCATCGATCCATGTTTTATCAATCGATCTCTATACGGCTAATCAATCAGCTTGAATTTCAAAATGATCAAACAAAAGAAAAACATCACAGAAGCAATAAGATAGTTGCCTACCAATTAGGCAATTACCATGTAAATTTCCACACATACAGAAATAGAATAACTAAACATAAATTACCATCTATACAGCAAGAGAAATATAACCATACCGATGCACATGAGGTGAGTTGCTGCCAATATTCTTGAAATGCCTTCAAGAGGTGCACGTGGGCTTCGCACTAAGGTACAAGCACTTGTGCAGCTTGAGGTTCAGCACCTGTAGTGATAATAAGCATGAATGTATTCAGATTGCAAGCACTAAATATCGACTACGTTCAGTTAGAATATAAGATGAATGGTTAATTCTACAAGATAAACATAAATATTTTCTTAGCAGTATGTCCTAGTTTCCCTGGCAGATGGTTATATGACAACAAGGATCTAATATATTACATGTGGTACTCAGTCACACGTTAAGAAACTTGATGATTCTCTGAACTTTACAAATGTGAGCTCTTGTTTCAATACTGCATGGTGAGAACAAAATCAGAAAATAGTAGTAGAGAACAGAGATTTGCCTACCAAGTAAGCACATCAATAAATAAGGTAATGCCGTAAGTTACCTTTTTTAGTTCGTGTGCTTAATTACTTAAGCAATGCTGTTGCCAAACAACTAATTATTGTTGTTTCTTAATGCTATTGCAGAATATCGCATACAGTTCACAGAAATGCTACAAGATTGCTAGCCATTAGTAAATAATCCATATAGTTCAGATCATGAATCCATTATTGTTATTGCTAAATTATCCACTGTTTGTAAATGCTTACAATTGTTATCATCTTTGCTACAGAGGGAAGAACATGAAAATAATCAAGTAATCTTGCCATCTGGATCTATGTAGGATGGCTGGATTATAAAATAAAAATACCAAAAACTGATAAGACATCTCCATATCCCAACTGTGATATACCATTTCTTATGGAGGCACAAGTAATAAAATGCAACCTTATTCACTAAATTCTACTGATTTGTCTTCAATCCGGTGCAGCTACAACATGCAAACAGAGCGGAAATGAACATGATGGAATTAAGAAGGGGAAACATTACGTTTGTTGTTTCTACCATTGTAGAATGAGCACAGCACCCAATGGAGTAGAAACCCAACATGGTGTAGTTTTACTGCTTCAAATATTGCAAATCTAGCTGTGGGCCAAGCTCGAGCGAAGACCTAGGGCGGAAGGATGGTTCCTTGTGGTCGTGCGGCGACCGTCGATGTGGGAGGAGATTGAGGTGGTGGGGAACTGTAGCTATGAGGGGAACTTTTGTGGCAGGGCCCTGGAAGCTGCGGAGGTGGGGGATTGTGGTGGCGGCGGCGGCGGATCTGCAGGAGTGGGGAGAACTATGGTGGTTGAGGCGGGGGATTGCGGCGGCAGCACCGGAAGCTGCAGAGGCGGCCGTGCAGCAGCTGTGGCGGCACAACTAAAGCAAAGCGGTGGAAGAAGTGCGACGGCAGCGGAGGGTGCTGGTCTGGCACCGACGCTTTTGGAGCGGTCGAGCACGCGCCCAATGGCGATTTTTGGAGGGCTGAGCGCGCGCGGTGGCAATTTTGGAGAGGCAAAGATGGCGCATGACGGCGAGATTTGGGGGAGAACGAGAGCAACAGCCAGGTATACAGCTAGGGTTTCCTCCTCACCAATGTTGACTGACCGTGGCCTCGGGGCAAAATTTACACGTGAGACTGGGCTGGCTAAGCGCGCGCGGGGGGGGGGGGGGGGGGAGGCCCAGCTCATATGCCGACGGATAGTTTGACGGAATCCTATGGATATCCCGATGGTTCAACGAAATACCTAAATATCTATACCGACTGATACGTAGTTGGGACAACTGGAAATGCCGACTGATGGTCTGACGTGGATTTGTACCAACCAAGGTTTAATGGTGATCTAGTACTTTTAACAACACACGTCTGACGATAATATAGGGTTGTGGTATAGTGCTTGCAACTCCTTCACTACAGATTTCTAGAAAAGTTTGTCCTGTGTGCTCTGTCGATGGTGCCATCCTCATCCTCGGTTTGTCGGAGATGTTCTTCATCAAAGCTTCCACAACCCTTTTTAATAGTTGCTTTGCACGGTATGTTCAGCTGGGTCCATACGTTCCACAACCCTTTTTAATAGTTGCTTTGCACGGTATGTTCAGCTGGGTCCATACGTCCATGATGCATCCGGTACCCCTTGCCGGCGGTCTACTTAGGCTATCTCCACCGGCAGTGGTGATGACGTGGTCGTCTTCTTGGCTCCAAGGCACGTGTTCTTCTACTGCGACGCGTGGAGACACACATGTTTAAAGATCCCGTTCGTGGGGTGATGTAATTCAACCTTCTTCTGAGGGTCTTCATGTAAAATGGCTGCTTCTTTAATAATATATGTGTGCTATTATAAAAAAATCATGAGTAAATACATTATTCAATATTTTTTTAAAACTATAGCATTCAATAAAAAATAAGAAAATAATGATAAAATCCAGTCCTTCCGCGTCTGCTCCTGCTCCGTCTCCGCGTTTCAAGGTTTGAACAGAATCCGCCGCGCGTTCCATCACAGTCCTGTTGGCTCGCTCCCTCTCACACCTAACACCTTCCAGTCTTGTTCACACTCAGTCAGCAGTCAGCAGTCAGCAGTCAGCACAACGCCTGCCTGACGCTTGCACCTCTATATTCTTTCGCTCGCCGGTTGATCACAGCAGTAGTAGAACAGACTCCAACCCCCTGCTTTGCTCTTCAATCTACATACATTCATATGACACACCCCTCCAGCCGCCGAGCACCGTCACGAGCGAGCTAGTTAGTCGACAGCAATGGCGGCCTCCTCCTCCTCCTCCTTCCAAAGAGGCGGCGAGCGACGAGGAAGGTGGGGGAGCCCCGAGCGCACGGTGGTCTGGGCCGAGCCGAAGCCCGCGCCCAAGCCGACCAGGAAGGTGGCCGTGGTCTACTACCTCTGCCACCGCGACGGCCACCTCGACCACCCGCACTTCCTCGAGATGGAGCTGCCGCTCTCCTCCTCCTCCCACCGCGCCGCCACAGCCGGCCTCTACCTCCGTGACTTCACGGCCCGCCTCGACGCGCTCCGCGGCAGCGGCATGCCCGCCATGTACGCCTGGTCCTCCAAGAGGAGCTACAGGAACGGGTACGTGTGGCAGGACCTCGCCGAGGACGACCTCGTCCACCCCGCCCACGGCACCGACGAGTACGTCCTCAAGGGCTCCCCGCTCCTCTTCCCGCAGCAGCCACCGCCCCCGCGCCGCGACGCGTCCTCAGCCTCCTCGGCATCCTCCTCCGGCCACAACACGAGGGCCGGCCGCCGCCGCAAGAACTGGAGCTCCTTCGACCTCGGCGAGTACAGTAATAACAAGCAGCTGGTGGCCCTGCGCACCGCCCAACAGTCCGCGGCCACGCAGACCGACCACCGCGGGCCGGATCAGGAGTCCACGGAGCTGGCCATCGACGAGATCTCCCCACCGCCGTCCTCCAGCAGCCCAGACGCCCTGGACAGCTGCGGCAGGGACGTCGGCGTGATCGCCGGGGGGCGGATGCGCGCGTCTGCGGTGCTGATGCAGCTCTTCTCCTGCGGGTCGATGGGCGCCGCGAAGCGGGGCCACGCGCGTGGGCGCTCCGACGTGGCGCCGATGAGTGCCAGCGGCAGTAACAGGCAGGCGGAGGCGGACGCAGGAGCAGAGCGCTCGTCAGGTGGTGGTGGAGGTGGCGTGGGCGTGGGTAATATCATGGAGCGGGACTACTTCAGCGGCAGCCTCGTCGAGAGCAGGAAGACCACCGGCAGCGGCGGCGGCGATGCCGCTCTTCTCCACAAGAGGTCGTCCTCCTGCAACGCCGACAGGTAGGTGCCGCTTTTCAGATGCGTTGATGGCGCATGCGCGCATTCACGGGATCCAGCTTCGTTTCATTTGGCACTCCTTACGTGTACGCAACAGCGCAGGGGCGCCGCGAGGCTGAAGCTGCCGGTGGCAGCGAGGGAGAAGGTGGTCCGCGCCGGGTGCCTCGCCTCCCGAGGAAGCCGCGACCCCAAAAGAAACACGAGTAAATCCGCGGCGGCCGCGAGCAGGGACGACGGAGGCGAGTGCAAGGGCGCGACGGAGCCGGCGGCGGCGGCCGCCGACCGGGCGGGGAGCAGCTAGCTGGCGATCGAGCTGCGGTCCATGAAGCGAGTTCGATTTGCAGGCGGCGGGACGGGCACGGCACGGCGCCGTGTGGACGCCCCGAGACGTGGATGGACTTGGTGGACGAATCAACTCGTCGGAGTCAGCTGAGATCTGCTACTAGCAAAGCAATCCCATTCCGATGCTTGCAACGGCACGGAATTGGATTAGTACACAATGGCGACGAGATCTGGCAGCAGCCTCGCGTGCCTGCTCTACCTCAGTTTTATTTATCAATTATTTAGTCACAGGCAGGGCCTCCGATCCGATCCCTAATGCGAGACAGGACTAGTCAGTTCTTCTTTTTACGCTAGAGCCTTGCTCGTACTCTGTTTTCTCTACCACTCTTCCACCCATCTCTGCTACGTTGTGACTTGTGAAGCGCGTACGCCGTATTTCCGTTTGCTCATTCTCCTCGGGGCCCGTGCGTGACCTGTGCGTGCACAGGACTTCTGTTCAGGTTCGGTGTGTGTGAAACGAAGAAACAAGGCAGTGTCAGTTTGACTCTGCGTCTTTGCCTGGTCCACCCTTTGTCGTCTCTCACTTGGAGTTGCACACTTTGCTGGACACCATGTGACAGCAGAAGCATGTGGGTGGGGCCAAAGGAGTTGACGCTTTGACCCCTCTCCCGCGCCCTCATAGTTGACGACTGTCATGAATGTTTTGGACAGGCTGGATTAAACGCTGCCACGTTTGGAATCTTACTGACAGAGATCCTATTAGCCTTATAGCACGCACGTATATTAAAACCATCTAGTCTCTACCTCTACCACTAAAAAGATCAATTGGGAAATAATTTTTTAGTGTGATCTTAACCCCCGGTCATTCTGCCGCAACCAACATGCAGCCGTCCGATACTTTCTACAAGCGCAAGAACGGCAGCCCGTTTCCACTGCGACGTGCGATCCCTCTCCAGCCCACCTCCTGGTAATCGTCGTTCTGCCGCGAGTCAGCTGAAGACGTCCGATCCCTCTACAGGCGCAGGAACGGCACACCGCAAGAAGCGCAAGCCCCCATCGTCGCCCACTACCGTCTGCGCGCATTCATCGCATTCTAAAACCCTAAACTGCACACCGCCGACCCGTCGTCATCTCCCACTGCATCCAAGGTCCGTTGACACCGTGCCGCTGCCGCCGGCCAGCACCACCGGCACGTCGACTTCTGTGAGAACCGCCCAATTTAACACCATTTTAGACGAATCGCCGGTCGTTGTAATTAAGATGAGAGCTAACACGCGCTCGCGCTTCGGCGTGCCACGTGTTAACCCACATCTAAATCACGACGACCAACACGATATTCACCCAAAATAGGGCTAAATCCGGTAGTCCCGGTCTCCACCATATGCCCAAGATCATGCATATACACATACCGTTTACAACCTAGTATTTCGCCATTGTGCCACAAAGAGCAATTTTTAATAGCAAATTCAAATTGAAGTTAAGGTTCAACACAAGATACAAGCCTTGGGCTCACAATCCAAATTAAAAGGGACATAATTCATGAAGTTTAGTGTGACATGATAATTCCCCAAAAGACGAGTACGCAGCGGAAAAATAAAGCGCGCAACGAGACGGAGTCTTGCTCAAGGACGCCGTCGACACCACAATGACCTACTCCTCGCCCGCACCGGGATCGGCGGGGTAGAAGTGGCCAAAAATAATTTCCGGCTCACCTGCAACTTAGTTAAAGAAATATAGCAACATGAGTACAAAGGTACTCGCAAGACTTACGCGAATAAGTAAACAAGGAGTATGCAAATGAGGGCTCACAAGAAAGCTTTAGGGTTAAGTTGTTAGCATAAGCATGAACTTTCTAACCAAAACCTATTCTAGCATCCTAGCATTTTTATTATCTTGCCCAACCCACCATAAAATTTTAGTTAAACATTGACCAACCATAAGAGGTGACATAAGCATCATACACCACATACGACCAAGATCGATACAACTACGAGGAATTCATCGAAACTTGAGCTTGCTCATAACCGAGAGCGCGGCAATTCGAATTGATTAAATTAACCTTGCAAGGGTGTACTTCTTTACCCACACGACACATGGACCATGCGACTCACCCAACCGATCACATTGGGCAAGGGCGTACTCGCATCAACCTTTCCCGACAAGTTCGATCGTTGAACATCACGCCTAACTTGCGCAGAGAGTTACCTAGGTCCACCGGGGACACCCCTAAGCCTCTCTACAAAGCCCCATGGCCACGCATCTAGGACCGTGCATCAAAGATAAAACTTAGAAGGTAATTGGTTTATCCATACCATGATTGGATATGTGGTAGTACGTTATCAATGCTCAAAGACCGAGGTCATCCACGGACGGTCCTTAATCGGTTCAAGCGGGTTATGCCTCCGAGACTCCTTTCTCTAGGCCCTACCTTCCGCTCAAACCACGAAACCACACTTTCCAACTATACCGACCCAACATCAACGAACCGACACCGGACAACGTGTTTAAGGCACAAGACGTGGGTGAACATCGTGTCCTATTCCAAAGTTTTCCCTACAAGCTATGAACCATCTCTAAGCATGACTAAGCATTTATTTAGTGAAGTTGTACTAACTACGTGTACCAAGGACAAGGATGTACAATTCAAGAATGGATAAGGCATGAAAAATAGGACCATCGATGCAATAGAATAATATTTAATATAAGCATAAGTATATACCCAAGTGAAATAACTAATTTTAAACAAGTTGAGTAGGTCAAGAGATCATGCTTAGCTGCTTGCCTTGGTTTTCCTCGGACTCAACCACGAACTCTACTCCCGGCTCGGCTTCGACGGTTGTGGAAGGCTCAACGGGTTCGTCCTCCGGAGTCTCGGTCACTAAAATGCATGAATGATATGCGTGCATTAGAATGATGCCGATGACATGAAATGAGATGATATGATATGGATTGAAATGAAGCACCACTCAAAGCAAGGAAGCGAGCAAGCAAAACACATCGAAGCGCGATTAGTGCTTAAATCTAAGCCCGAAGGCGAACCTACTCACAAAACAAATGGCAAGAGCAATTCATAGATTTAATTCCGAACACAGAGAACCTCAAGAGAAAATCATGAGAGTTGGATTTGCAGCTAAATAAATTTTGTGGGATTACTCATGATTTCTACAAATTTCAGCTACTAGAATTAATTTAAATCTTAAAGGCTACTTAAAACATTTTCAAAAATCCTAAGAAAATTACCAGGGATACTAGATATGACAAAAAGAATAACAGAAAAGGTTACGGTATTTTATCATTTCTCAAACAGAAGATATGAAAATTACAAGTTTGCAGGCAGCAAATAAAAAACGCATTAAAAACCTATCGAACGGTACAGGAACAAATACATAAGCTGGACCATGAGATAGAGAATTTCACAAGGAACACAACAGTAGTTAGTTTGACATTTTTAGAGCACCACAAAATAAGATTAACAATTAACTTGGTTTAGCAAGGATAAACTATAACTCAAGGTACAAGATTCTAACATGCATAACATTAATTTATCTAAGTAGATCTATTACAGAGGAGTCAAACAAAACAAATTTCACAATTTTTGGAGGCCTACAACATTTTCTACGCAATTTACAAGAATCAGCATGAAATGACGGGGTGAAACATGGGGAAAAGGCTAGAGCCACCCGGATCTGGCACTCCCGGGCACCGACAGGTGGGCCCAGGCTGCCAGCCTCGGGCCGCGCGAAGTCAAGGCCGGCCGTGGCCTTGACTCGCCACGAGGGGGGCCAGCACGCGCCCACGACGCGGCCCGCGCGCGCGGTCCGCGCGCGCGCGTACGACGTCGCGGCGGCGACCGACGGAGCGCGGCCAGGAGGGCGAACGGGGGCGGGGCGACGCGCGCGCGCGCAGCACGGCGCGACGGCGGTGCTCGCCCGCGGCACGGGCGAGCGGGGCAAGGCGGGGAGCGACGGCGCGACGGAGCACCGCGGCGGCGGAGGAAGGGGCATGTCGGGAAGGGGGTTGCGGGCGGAGAAAGAGGCGGCGGGCGGCCGGAATCGAACACGGAGGAGGAGAAGGAGGTGCGGGCGCGGGCAATTGGGGCGGGGCTCACCGACGGCGGCGGGCGGCGGCGAGCGGCGGAAGGGGAAGCGGCAGCGGGAGGAGGAAAAGACTTGCGGTTTGGCCGGGGGAGAAGAAGAGGCGACGCGATTTGAAGTGGGGAGGGGAAGAAGGCGAGCGGGCGGCACGGGAGGCGAGGGGGCGGCGCCACGCTGGACGGGCCAGCGGCCGCCGGCGTGCGCCACCGCGCGGGCGCCCAACGGGCGGGCGCGGAGGGCCGGGGGACGCGGAGGGAGGCGCTGACGCGCGGGCCCGGGCGCGCGGAGGAGAGAGGGAGGAGGCAGACAGGTGGGGCCGGGAGAAAGGAAAAAAGAAGAAAGGCAACGGTCCAACTTACAAAATCAAAAACATGCATTTCCCGAGCTCCAAAATCACCAAATTTTTACTGAAGCAAGATTAAACCATCAAGAACACAATGCAACCACTAGAGCTCAAAAATCTATTATGGATTGATCACAAAAATTCAAACAACAATGCAGTTTTCAAACTTTCCAAGAATTTTATGGCTCGGCAGAGACACCCAAAAATTTAGTAAAAATATCTAATATTCATCATTTGAAATCTAGTATTTTAATAAAATATTTGGGGGCACAGCAACATAGAAATTTTTAAACTTCCTTCACAAACTACACTCAACAATAACAAGAAAATGGATGCTCATGGTGTAATTAAGTGCATAAGATGCTCCTTGATGCTTGGATGATGCTCATGTTGTTGTAATTAAGTTTTTCTCCATGTGGTTTTAATTTGTGGGTCATGACAACTTCGCTGCCGCTGGTCTGCACGGCCGGCACGTCGACTCCGTGACCTGCACGTCGAGCTGGACCCGGGAACGGCCCAACGCAGCAGGGGAGGAGGCTTCGCCGTCTACTTCTGGCTCTGCCTGTCTAGCGGTGCGAGGCCGTCCTCGGTGATCCTCTGTCACAACCCAAAGTTGATAAACATGATTAACAATTAAACAACATCTTCATAAGCATCATCCAAGTATAATGAAGCATCATGTGCATGTGATTGGCTTGAGTTATTTAAATTTGTGCTTTGTTTGAATGCTTACTTGTGAAGTAAGTTAAATTTTTGCTTAGTAACTGTGCTCCCAAAAATTTGATTCAAATACTAGATTTCAAATGGCGAATTTAAAATATTTTTGCTCAATTTTGTGATGTTTATCCCGAGTCATAAAATTCTTGGAAGCTTTGAAAACTGCCGTTTTGTTTGAATTTCTCTGAGCAATCGTTAATATCTTTTTGAGTTCTTGTTATTGCATTTTGTTCTTGGTAGTTTGATCTCTCTCCAGTAAATTTTTAGCAATTTTGAAGCTTGGAAAGTACAAGTTTTTGAATTTGGAAGTTGAACCACCATTTTTCTTTTTTCCACGCGCCCCGGGCCCACCCGTCACCTCAGCCTCCGCCTTCCCCATGCCTCCGGCTTCGCCTGTTGGCCAGCCCGAGCGGTAGCGCCGTGCCGTCGGCCGCTGGCTGGGCCAGCATGGCCGTGGAAGGAAAGCCGCCCCCGCGGCCGCTCGCCTTCCTTCCCCTCTCATTCAAACGCTGTCCCCCCCCGAAGTGCTAGCTCCTCCTCCATAGCCACCGCCTCCTCCTTCCTCCTCTCCGCCGGCCGCTGCGGTTTGCCACCTCCGGTGAGCCCCCATCCAATTCAAACCTTCACCGGTCGTCTTCCTCCTCCGCAGGTGCTCCTCGATGCCGGCCTCCGTCCGCCGCCGCCACTCCTCACTGTGCCGCCATTCGCCACACCGCTCTGCCCGTTGGTGCCATGGGTGAGCATCCCCACCGTGCCAAGCTCCCCGTGTGCGCCACCTTCGCCCCGCTCGCTGCCCCGGCCACGTTTCCCCGTCGGCCGCCGTGACGCCGCGTTGCGCGTGCGGGCCGCGTCGTGGGCGCGCTCTGGCCGCGCCCCCACGACGAATCAAGGCCAGCGGCTGGCCTTGACTCGGCCCGAGCCTGCCTGGCCTCCTGGGCCCACCTGTCGGCGCTTGGGAGCGCCGGATCCGGGTGGCCTTAGTGTTTTTCGAAGTTTATATTTGTTTCATTTGAGCTGTTAGCTTGTAAATTCCATAGAAATTTGTGTAGGTCTCCAAAAATTATGAAACTTTTTCTATTGGATTCCTGTGTTCTAGGTCTACATGGAAAAAATGTTGTTTTTCTTGTTAATGTTCTGTAAATTTAGTTATGCTTTACCCTTGCCAAAATAAGTTAATTGCTTAATAAATGGTAGGATGCTCCAAAAATGCCAAACTAAATCGTGTTAGAATCCTTGTGAAATATGCTATCTAATGGTGCAAATTTTTCTAATGAATCCATGCTGTTTGATAGGGTTTTAGTATGTTTAATTGTTGTCTGCCTGCAAGCTTGTTTAATTCATAACTTTTGTTTGGAAAGTGATAAAACGCCAAAACCACTTCTATTATCTTTTTATCATGTCTATATCCTCTGGTAATTTTTTGAGAAGTTTTGGAAATGTTTTGCTTGTCTTTTAAGATTTAACTTGTTTAGACTAGCTGAAAATTGTATTATGCATAAGTAATTCTATAAAAATATTTTTCTACAAATCTAACTCCCATGAGTTTCTTATGATGCCCCCTGTTTTCTAAAATTAAATTTTGATTTATTCTTTCTAGATAAATTATTTTGAGCAATCCTCGCTTTAGGTCTTTACCTTAAGAGCATAGTAAGTGAGATCTTATTGATAGCGTTCGTGATGCTTATCTTGCTTAAGTGTGATATTCATTCCTCATTTCATATCATATCCTTTTCATATCATCATGCTAATGCATATATTTTATTCATGCATTATAGTGATCGAAACGCCAGAAATAAGCCCCTTGAGCCCGCCGAGACCGTCAAACCCGAGCCCCCGAGCCCAGAGTTGAGTTCGTTGTCGAGCTGGAAGAAAACCAAGACAAGCAGCTAAGCATGTTCCTTGACCTGCTTAACTTGATTTAATATAGTTATCTCACTTGGGTATATGTGGTTATGTTATATGTTTATCTATTGCGTCGATGATCCTACTTTCGTGCATTTACATTCCTTATTTTTATATATCCATATTCTTGCCACTTGTAGTTAGTAACTAATTAAATGTTTAGCATGCTTAGAGTTGGTCTATAAGTTGTAAGGAAATTTTTGGAATAGGATCACTATGCTCACTTCACGACTTGTTTACCTTGATCGCACTTATCTGGTTTCGAGATGTTGGAAGGATCGGAACGATTTAGTTGAAAAAATTATTTTGTGGTTTGGGCAGAATGTAGGGCCTAGAGAAAGAAGTCACGGAGACATAGTTCGCTTGAATCGGTTAAGGACCGTCCGTGGATGACCTTGGTTTTGAGCATTTTATCGTAGTACCACATATCCAATCATGGTATGGATGAGCTGAATACCTTCTAAGTTTTAATATTTGATGCACGGTCTTAGATGCGTGGCCATAGGCTTTGTAGAGAGGCTTAGGGATATCCCCGGTGGACCTAGGTGACTCTCCACGCAAGTTAGGCGTGATTTTCAACAGTTGAGACTTGTTGAAAAAGGTTGATGCGAGTACCCCCTTACCCAACGTGATCAGTTGTGTGAGTCGCATGGTCCTTGTATTGTGTGGGTAAAGAAGTACACCCTTGCAAGGTTATTTAATCAATTCGAATTGCCGCGCTCTCGGTTATGAGCAAGCTTAATATCCAATAAATTCTTCGTAGAAGTATCGTTTATGCTTGGTTATATATCATGTTACCGTATGCTCTTTGCTTGATTAGCAGTTCAAGCAACTAAAATTGTAAGGTGGGTTGGGCAAGATAATTAAATGGTTAGAAAGCTAGGTGTTGGTTTAGAGTGTTCATGCTTATGCAAATTTACTTAACCCTGAAACTTTATCCTATGAGCTCTCATTTGTATACTCCTTAGTTATTAATTTGCGTAAGTCTTGCGAGTACCTTTGTACTCATATTGCTTTTTAAACTAAGTTGCAGGTGAGCCGGACGTTGTGTTTGGCCACTTCTACCCCGCCGATCCCGGTGCGGGTGAGGAGTAGGTTGATATGGCTTTGATGGTGTCCTTGAGCAAGACTCCGTTACTTCATCGCGTTTATCGAGTTATGTGCTGCGCAATCGTTCTTTTGGAGATGTCATGTTAAACACTAAACTTTATGATTCATGTCCCTTTTTAAATGCTAAATTGTGAGCCCGAGACTTGTATTTTGTTGTTAAACCTTAAATTTCAGATTTGGACCCTCCTATGTTAAACTTGTAATATTTATTTATCAAACCTTGTAATGCTTAAAATTGCTCTTTGTGGTTCATCGGCAATATATATGATTGTAAATGTTATGTGTGTATACGTGATCTTGGGCATATGGTGGAGCACATGCTGGGACTACTGGATTTGATATTATTTTTGGCGCATGATATGTCGGTTGTTCGTGACTTAGATGTGGGTTAACACGTGGCATGCTCTTGGTGCGAGCGCGTGTTAGCTCTCGTCTTAATAATAATAACCGGCAAATATCAAATTGGATGCTTCTTGCATCCTCCACCAGGTTGGATGGATTCTTCTCTCTCCACGGGGTTTGGGAGATTTCTTGGCGATTGCTTCTGCAAGAATTGTTTTCTTTCCCGGATGGGTACAAGCAGGGGCGGCAAGGTATGGCGCTCGCCGTACCTTGCTTTTGCCGTGAATATCCCCTGTGAATCACCGGGCATCTGTCTGCCATGGCTGCCGAGTGCCGACCTGCAGTCCTCGCTGAGAAACAGAGCACACAGATGACGCAACGAATTGGTCTAATTAGCCTGCAGCCCATCTTCTCTACGTTCCCCCCTTCCTGGCTCCTGAATGCCTAAATTATTTGCGTTGCACTAGCCCTTAGGAGATACAACCGACGTCGGAGGCATGATCTGACGGACGCAGGCGGCGGGTGAACCGCGGCCGAGCAGTGGTCCAGGAGCCGGTCGTGCCCTCACCCATCGCGTCGGTATGGACTCGCAACCCGCGGCCATCCACCTCCATTGGCGCTGGTGCATGCACACAGTGGAGTACCAAGCAGAGCAGCCGAGCGAAGCATGAAAACTCAGCACACGGTCCACGTGAAGCCATTGTCGCTTAAAGATTATTTCTTAATTTGTCTGTTCTGTGTGCAATGTTGCTTGGTTAATTTAGGAAACATGGTGAAAATAAACATGGATTAGAAGGGAGAACGTAATGCCAGGGCCAAAACAAGAGATGTGAATTGCAGTTTGCAATTTTTAAGTGGCAAATTGGACATAAAGTTATTTATCATTTGTGTTCTTGTATGTCTTGATCAGGAACCTCTACTGTATTTTTCCAATATGTGTTAGTTGGAGGAAATTTTGTGTTTACAGTTTTGCTGTGTTGAGTGTTTTATATCCTCAAAATCACTCACTCGGTTAGTATTGGGGCTAGGCTGTCCTTTCTGCAGCACACTTCATTGAAAAATCTTGATCAGGAACCTCGACTGTATTTTTCCAATATGTTTTAGTTTGAGGAAATTTCGTGTTTACAGTTTCAGGGGAAAATTTCTCGTTGGGAAAGGTGAGAGGGCATTCCTGGGTTTTCATGTGAAGTTTCAGTTTCAGAATCGGTGCTAAATTGGTTGGATTTCTTGATTGTGCAGGTCACCACGGGAGATGGCAACAAGTTACCGCTTCTTGCTTTAGGTGAAGAAAATAAACTGCTTCTCTTGCCAATGTAAACTTTTTCTGATCAATGCTATAATAGCCATCTGGCTGGAGAGAGATCCATATATTTTCAACACTCATTGAACCAGCACTCTGGCTTCTTTCGATAATGACCTCTGTGTCTGTGATATTGGAATCTGATTAAACAGCTTTTTAAAATTCATTATTTGTGATCTTAAAACGCTAAGTTCATTTATGTTTCTCCTATGTTCGTATCTCATGCAGACGTGATGGATGCTTGTGTTGGTTGGCATAGGTTTGCTTGAGAATTGTCACCACTGGAGACACAACTACCAGATAAAAGACCGGCGCAAGCAAGTCGAGCTTGCCTCGTGCATAGGGATTGGACCGACCTGAATGTGCAGTGTGTCGATATAGGGTTCATGCAAGTCAATGCAGGGTGCTGTATATAGCAAATATGAATAAATCTGGGCGAGTGATCCTTGGGGATGTATCCAACACATGCGATTCAGGTGAGTTTTTATGCTGTTTTTTATTTCTCCATATTTACATCTTGTTTCTAATTACTTGCACGCTTTATTTGCTATTGGGAAACCAACAGCCTTCCCACCAGTCTCCGCAAGCCAATGACCCAAAGGAACTGAAGAGGCAGCGTGAAACGGAACGATATGCAAGTTTGTCTGCAGAACAGTAGTCTAATAAGATTAAAAAACAGCGTACCTCGATGATGTCTGATGAGAAGAGGGCTGAGTTGAACAAGAAACGTCATGAAGCGTACAAGAGAAAGAAATCTCAATCAGGCTGCGTTGAGAATGCACCAAAGCAAGCACACGACGTTACCCGTCTACAGGTTCCGCTTTGGCAGGACACACTGATTTTATTACTGCTTGTACTATTGCTATTCGTGTTAGTTCAAACCCTCCCAAGGCTGTATAACAGAAACTTTTGTGTTTTTGGTGGACTCTCCAGGTTGACTAGAAACTCTTTTTCTTTTTGTAGATCAATCGGGTGGCGTTGAGAATATACCAAAGCAAGCACTCAACGTTAACCCATCAACAGGTTCCGCTTTTGCTGGACACACTAATTTTATTACTGTTTATACTATTGCTATTCGTGTTAGTTGGAAACATGCCCAAAGTTGTAGAAACTTTTGTGTTTTTGGTAGACTCGCCGGATTGACTAGAAACTCTCTTTATGTCCGTAAATGTTGCAAATTCGTCCATAGCTGATGAAAACGACGATTGGCTGCATCGAAATATATATCTTGTTCCAACTGGGGTAGACGCAAAACGGAATTGGCAGGTAACGTGGATTTGGGTGCAGGAGTTGCAAGTTAATGTGTATTTAGGCATTTTTTATCTTTCTTATCCGATACTACAGAAATTGTAGGTCCGGACGCAAGTCATCCAACCACAGCTGATGAGTATTGCTACCACGGGAGTTAGATGTTCCCACGAGGTGCCAGGTAATGTTTCTTTAAGTTGCTATAAGTACGACCGTTTTAGTTTAAACTTCTGGGATCAAGCATTAATATGCTGCTGCTCTTGATGTGTGCAGACAATAATCACAGCGTACCAAATGAGCCAGGTAATAATGCTGAATTTTGATGCTTAAATCATGAGGAATGTTTAGTGTGGCACTTCCGATATCTAACATTTTTATGATGCACTATCTTATTCGTGCAGTTGTCTCTCAGGTCATCGCTCAAGTAGGAGAATTGACCCATATTAATCATAGTACACCGTACCAGCCATCGGATCAATATGTAAACTATCATGTTATAATTGATTCCTTTGCAAATATTGATATAAGATGCGGGTCCGAGGGGCCTGATAATCTTCTGATTTTTGTTGCGTTTCAGTCAGAATGTATCTATATTCACTTCCGAGATCAAACACTAACAAAACATCATTCTGGTTGTTGACGGTTCACAGGACAATCTAGAGATTGGAGATCTAATATATAAAACTTGAAACTCACCGCAAACGCCAAGTACGTTTGCTGAACAAGTTGATGGCTGTTTTGGGTCGTACAAGCAGTTTACTCACAGCGCCTTCTAAATTTGTGCATAAACACCTGTTAATTTTATAATTACATACACTATGTTGTGGTAGGCTCTGTAAATGGAACACGCAAGTCATCAACCCTAATGAACGCCGCCATGAGAGGGCTAGAGCCCGAACGGCGGCAATGACTGAGCAGCAGAAGGATATAATTAAGAAGTGTCGCTGAGAAGCGTATCATGCAAGAAAGGAGGCTAAGAAGCCCGTGTCTGCTAAGCAAAAGAGTGAGAAATTCAAACAAACAAGAGAACATATCGACGTAGAATTAAAGATATTAGGTCCAACACTTTACATCATGATTCGATTGCGATGGAGAACCCAAAATTTGAGCCAAAGCTTATATTTCCGTCACCCCCTGATAAACCATTGAGCGCACGTGACTGGGAGATCCCAGTCGTAAAGGACACTCCTATTTACATTCCAGCTCCCACCAAAGATAACAATGAAGATCTGCATCCGACGGGGGATGTTGCAGTAAAAAGGTGTAGCCAACGTTGGAGGAGCTGAAGAGGAGGCTGATGAAAAATGATATTCTTGGGAAAGTACGTGCATATGTGTACGTTGCAGAATTCCAAAAAAGAGGCCTGCCGCATGCGCACTTCCTGCTCATAATGAAGAGAAAATACAAGCTTACTTGTCCTGAGCAGTATGTTGTGTTGATCTCAGCATAACTACCGGATAAGAAGAAGTACCCTGAACTTTACAAGATGGTCACCAAACATATGATGCATGGTCCATGAGGTTCATTAAATCCCAATTGCCCATGCACAAAGGGGCGTACTTCTTGTAAAAATAAATATCCACATTCGTTTTGCAATTCTACCTCTCAGGGTAAAGATTGGTACCCCTGTCTATAGATGATTTAATGATGGCATCAAAGAAAAGATCCAGGGGCTTGTTCGGGATAATCAATGGGTTGTGCCTTACAACCCTTATATTTTGCGCATGTTTAATTGCCACATAAATGTTGAGACTTGTGGCAGCATTACATCCATCAAATATCTTTTCAAGTACATATACAAAGGTCACGATCGTGCGTCCGTGGCAGTGAGGGAGAATGGCAAGCCAGATGACAAAGGGGATGTCGATAAAATCAAGCAATATAGAGATCCACGTTGGGTTACCCCTCCAAAAGCTCTTTGGAGAATATATGGTTTTGATCTTAGTAAAAACTTTCCACCTGTACAACAGTTATAGCTACACCTTCCAGACATGCATATGGTGACATTCCATCAGCGTGAAAATATCGAGCAGCTTGTAAGTAAACCAAGTTTGGATGAGTCTATGCTTACTGCATATTTCATCGCAAACAGAAACACGAGAAAGCTCGGAATATCCTATACCGTGACTTTCCTTAATTCTTCACTTGGTAATCAAATGGGAAATTCTTGAAACCAAGGGAATATGACATAGGTGGGCAGGTTGATAGAATGGTCTCAGCACATTCTGCTGAGGGGGAACGCTACTATTTGCGTGTTCTCCTAAATCATGTTGCTGGAGCTACCTCCTTCGAGGATATTAGGACTATCCATGGTGTGATTCAACCTACTTTTTGTGAAGCTGCTGAGAAAAGGGGTCTCATTGAGGAAGACAACACTCTGGATGAGTGTCTTACTAAAGCTACTTTGTGCCAAATGCCTTCATCTCTGTGTAGATTATTTGCCACAATCTTAGTATTTTGCAAGCCGAGTGATGTGTTTGGGCTATGGCTTAAACACCTAGATGCAATGTTAGAGGATTATAGATGCAATAACGCATTGCCAGAACTTGTGCAGCAGCTGGTCCTCATTGATATTAGAAATATGTTATAGTCAATGGGAAAGGATATCAAATCATTTCCCCTTCCTGATATTGATGACACATATGATGATGCTTGCAGTGTCCCTCGTGAGATTTTCAAAGAGGCAAGCATCAAGCACAACCTAGATGATGTGGCACTAGCGGATAACCTTAGTGTTAAACAGAGGGAAGCTTACGATGAGATTATGTCCACTATTGGGAATCCTAATGGTGGATTATTTTTTGTGGATGGTCCTGGAGGCACCGGGAAGACATGTCTTTATAGAGCACTGCTTGCAAAATTGCGTAGTCAAAACAAACTTGTTGTGGCGACAACTACATCTAGGGTCGCAGCATCAATAATGCCTGGTGGTAGGACTGCCCACTCGCATTTCAAGATACCCCTCACTATCGAGGATGGGTGTTTTTGTAATTTCACAAAACAAAGTGGTACTGCCAAGCTTCTATGGCAAGCATCACTCATTATTTGGTGGTGATTTTAGGTAGGTCCTCGTTCGACGAGGGTCAAGAGCTCAGATAGTTGATGTATTACTGCGGAGGTCCTACCTTTGGAATTTCATGCGCCACCTAAAGCTGGTGCGTAACATGAGAGCCCATGGGGACCCTTGGTTTTCGGACTATCTATTATGCATCGGCAGTGGTACAGAAGTAGTTAACTGTGATGGTGAGATTCGTCTTCCAGATAAAATTTGTGTTCCATACACTAGCAATGACAGTGATCTCGATAGATTAATTCATTGCATTTTTCCAAATCTCAATGAGAACATGGCAAGCAGAGACTACATCACCAAAAGGGCTATTTTATCTACACGTAATGATTAGGTAGATAGAATTAATATGAAGATGATTGGAAAATTCAGAGGGGATGAGATGGAGTATCATAGTTTTGACTCGGTAGTTGATGATCCATGCAACTACTATCCGTTCGAGTTTCTTAACACTTTGGCACCTAACAGATTGCCTCCACATATGTTAAAGCTTAAGATTGGATGTCCAGTTATATTACTTAGGAATATAGACTCCGCTAACGGACTATGTAATGGAACACGGGTGGTGGCCCGGGGTTTCCAACGTAATACCATCGATGCAGAAATTGTGCTGGGGCAGCATGCTGGAAAGCGTGTTTTCCTCCCTTAGATACCGTTACATCCATCAGTTGATGAGATGTTCCCTTTCCAATTTAAGAGGAAGCAATTCCCTATTGGGCTCATTTTGTTATGATGGTGAACAAGTCGCAGGGGCAAACAATCCCTAATGTTGGAATCTATCTGCCTGAGCTCGTGTTCTCACATGCTCAACTGTATGTTGCAATATCTAGAGCCACTGCCACAAAAAATATTAAGATTCTCGCTGTTCCACCAAATGTTGAGGTGGACGAGGATGAAGATAAGAAAAGGAAGAAGAGCGGATCCAAAAAAAAGGCCAAGAAACAAACCAATAATATCAATAAGAAAAAGATTTCAGAATTGGATGGGACACACGTGAAGAATATTGTTTACAAAGAAGTCTTAAGAATATAAAAGAGGTGATGCAATTCATTTTAAAAGTTATATGATACCTCTAACATTTTGCTATTTTTTATAACATTCATTCTTCTGACTATGTTGCTCTCTATTTTCACAGATCAATGTTATGTGTTTCATGACCCCGCCCTGGTGTTTTGTTTGTTCATACTTTGACATTTCCACTGTCCTGAGAATCATTGATTATGAACAGGTGCATGTGCAATAATTCAGCTATTTCCTGGCAAATTTGACAATGCAGATCCATTGTATTTACCTTCACTTATACTATTTAATTTCTCTAACAACTGGATTTGTATTTGCGACTTGCAACTTGGAGACAACATAGAGCTGAATGGGAATAGGATAGAGGAGTACTTCCAGAATGCTACGATGATCATGTGAACAACCTTGCTCGCATGTCATGTGAAGAGATGTTACCATTATAAAGAAAATGTTAAATAACATATTTGAGAAGGGGATATTATACTCGTTTATTTCTATATGGGAGAGTCTACTATACTTTTACTCATATATACAATTCTGGTGGTACTGTAAATTTGCTTGGCCATGATCATGTTTTGCTGGGCACAATGGAGACCCAATAATTAATCATGTTCATGTATCTCTTTGTTGCAAGTGTCCATGCCTCTGTATTATCATCAGAACTATCCAAGGGTGTGCTGTAATTGATGTTTTTATGTTTGAGCACTTCTATTTATCTTATACATTGATGTGTGTTTATTCGTAAAAAATATTTTTATTACCCGTAGCAATTCTAGCATTTGTTTATTTCAAATACTACGCTGTTGAAATCTGTAATTAAGTGTGAAAGTATTTTGCTTCATTTCACATTATTATTGTCCAGTGGATGACGTGTAATGCACTTTCTTATATTGAATATTTACGTGCGATCTATTTGAGCGTGTCTTATCTTTGCTACCGTAGCAACACATGGGCACTCCACTTAGTAAGTAAGAATTTTAGATCTATACAAAATCTAATAACAAAGATTTTATATTTAGCAAAGATGTTCGTGCAGACACACTCAAAAATAGCTAAATATCAGTGTGTTGTTACAAAAAAAAGCTAGGAAAAACTACATGTTTTTAAGATCGATGCCCAATTTCTATTTCTATGATTTTTACGGATTTGTGTGGCACACAATATTCAGGCCATTTCCGGCCGGTTTATCTCCCCTCACATAACACAGTCTTTGATGAAATTCTAACACATGCCGGAGTAGCTTAGTGCCCAACCAATAATGCTATAGTGTAGAAACAAATTCATCCCTCCGATGCTCAACTTTGCAGCCCAATCAGCACTTACACCCACAAGAACAAACACATGTCAAACATTGAAGATAAAACTGTAGGTGCGTTTGTTTCCACCCCTCTAAAGTTTAGACCCATCACATCAAAGAGAATCTTGCTATTTAGAAGTATTAAATAAAATCTGTTTATAAAACTTTTTGCAGAGATGGGTGCTAATTCGCGAGACAAATTTAATGAACCTAATTAATCCATAATTTGCCACAGTGATGCTACAGTAATCATCGCTAATCATGGATTAATATATCTCATTAGATTCGTCTCGCGAATTAGCTCTGGGGTTCTGCAATTAGTTTTGTAATTAGACTTTATTTAATACTTCTAAATGATAAGATTCTCTTTGACGTGACACCTCTAAACTTCAGAACCTAGGAAACGAACACATCCTATGTCTCAGGAAGAACACACACTAGTGCTTCAATTTCAAAGGGGACCGCAGACGTGCTCTTTGAAGCAATAATTCACAGAGCAGGGCCAATAACTACGAGAAGAAAGCAGATCAGAGCGGTTTAGCCCAAACGCATAGATTGGGAATGACAAATAGATTTGGCGTTAGGATTCTGCTTAATGAGATCCGAGGTTAGATCGGGACTCACCATATGGGACCGTGTAGCAATGTCCTGCATGAGGGCGGTGGGCGCGAACCCCCCACCCCCCGCGCGCTCTGATTCACCTCCACCTCCGTGTTGTCCCATCCCGGAGAAGCCTCCGCCACCATATGACCCGTGCGCGATGCTGTAGGTGATGAGGTGGCCGCCTAGCTGTCGGTTGCAGCTGGATGATGTAGGTTTCGCCCAGGTCGTCATCCGCTGCCATCACCGAAGCAACACGATGTAGACTCAACAAGCCAAGGTGACAACTTAGAGGAGTGTTTTTGAACGAATGACAATATAGAGGATCCTATCAGCAGTAGTTTCAGTAACGTTTTGCTCGATTATTGCAAGGCGTAGTCATAATGCGGAAATGTTTTCATCCTACAATGCGATTACTGTACTCCAGGTGGGAAACAACGACGAGGCTACTCATGGTTCCCTCTTATAATTAGAAGTGCAAGTACCATAGAATGAAAAAACCTTCCTCTGCTGCTATGCATATTTTCATGTACCTTTCACAGTTCTGATTGGAAGTCTGATACTTGGATACTTTAACAACATGTAAAACTTAAAAAGTTTATATATTATAGGTGCTGGGGATCTTGCTGGACTTTTTCCTGTCTAACGGACTACAACAATTAGATACAACATGAGTCCGTTTGGTCCTCTGCTCCAAAGTTCTTCAGACATCCATCATTGCTACGACAGCAAAAGGTGTTGTGTTTGTTGAGTGAGGATTTTCGTGTCATTTTAAAACTAAAAGGTATTTGATGTTGGAAAAATTAGGAGTTTCAGTTTTAAATTAATCCAAAGATAAATCATGACCATGATGAAAGTTGTGTACAGAAAACGAATAAATCTAAATATGCTCATAACGTAATTTAAGATAAAGTACTGCAGCAGCAATATTAACCCTAACCAGATCATACTAGGTATGAAAAGCATAGTTAGGGACAGAAAGTCGTACGTGTCTTGCGTGACTGGAATAACCAGGCAAAGATAACGATGGCGATGATCAGCACCTCCGCGCGCTTGATGACGCCGAGTCGCGCCCCACTGACGAGGAGGTAGACGAGCCGTGGTGACGAGGACATAGAGGACGGCGATGTGGAAGCGTTCGAGCAGTCGCGCAGAGCGCTTCCCAAAAACCTTATTCGCCCTCTCCCGGTGCAGGATCGCTGAGGATGAGGTTCCGGAGACCTGCTCTCCCGATCGCCGGTGCACGCCGACGAACGGGATGAATTAGCGTACTGGGCGGCGCAACAGGCAGGTTGAGGCGTATATTATTATGCATCTGTGCCGGCACCTGCGCGTATTTATAAGGAGAACCGCTAGGGTTTTGGCGTCCCACAACCTAGTCGGTTACGAGTCCCAAAAAACCGCGCGTGAAATCCGTAACACATTCAAAATGGCAAGAGGAAGCCGCCGGGGAGCAATCGGCTTTCTACAGCCTTAGCCCGAGACCGGAGAGCCGATTCATAGGAAACCAACGGCTCTTTCTCCCGTGACTGAAAAGCCGATCAAAGTGAACGATCCGGTCTTTACAGCCGTAACAGTTCGCCCGAAACCGAAGAGCAATCGGGTCTTTTGCCCGAGACCGGAGAGGGAGCCGATCGGCTCTTTACTGGATCGGCAAAAAGAAGCCACACGCCCGCAAGGATTGGACCCGGATTTTGGCGGACCATTCACGCGCACGTCGCGTGCGCGCGCCCTTCGCCCGAAGCCCGGCGAGGCGAGCGAGCGCGCGCGTGTGTTCTTCCTTCTTCCTCTCACCCACACTTGCAAGAGCATGGAGAGCATCCAACTATTTAAGTTAGGTTCCCTCCACCTCCACTAGCAAGGTGGGACTAACTTGTTGCCATGCACCTATGTTCTAATGGCCTTTGAGATTTTATAAGAATTATTTGGATTTACATGGGCTAGGCCCAAATATTCCAACATTTGACACTGCCAGCACCTTGTACTTATATCCGATTCTCAAACAGTTAAATAGTTATCGTAGTACTGCATAAGGTGTCAAGATACTATTTCACATATCTGTAACCGGTCCAGAAACAACGCAATTGGGCCCAACAGACCATATCATCAATTTTTTGCTAGGAGTTTATGTTAGAGCAATGAAATCTATGTTTTGAATGAACTGGGGAATAGTTAATATATAATGGACTTTCAGTGTCGCATAACAGAAGGGATGCCATACTTGAACTGTGTTCCCCTTTAATACCAAGGTATCGGACGGATGCAAATTGTATTGTTGTCACTGCAAGCAGACATATGCATGCTTTGTATTAACGCTACGGATTTGTATGCTTTTGGCTCGCGATCTTTGCAGCACCATAACAAGAATTGTTTAGCAAATTCGAAAGTAAAGAGTATAGTTGTCTGTTGTGAACGAAGACTCCTATCGAGTAATTTGCAAGTTACTCAGAGATTCCAAGGGTATCATCACTGAGTATCTAACATTGCCTTCTTATATTTACTAGGTATCTTACAGAGATCTTCAGTGATAATGCTAGCTACACTATATGTAATATAATATTTAATAGACATGTTTCATAATTATATTGTAAATTCCATACACAGTACATTATATGTAGTATAATATTTTGATCTGCAAGAACATTTTGTATTCTAGAAGGAAATGACACGGGGGCGTAGTGCATACATGCATAAAAATTATAGAGACGCTCAACAGAAAGAAAATGGCAAGAAAATATTGAGCTCCCTTCTGCCTGTTCAAATCAGGATGGACGTTTGAAAGTTATCCACTTGCTCGGCTCCCCCGACTCTAAAAGGTTAGGTTACTACCAGCTTGGATCAGAGCGGCCTCATCGAAATAAACATATCCAAGAAGGCAGGCACACGACTGGATATCAAAGGTGGGGCTCGAAGCAGTCATCTCCAACTAGTTGGTTGAATTCTTTAATCGACAGGTGAGGCGGAAAGTGGATAACGCTTTCTAGCATTAAACCTACTCATGATCCTTAGGCTATAGAGCATGGAGCAGACAGAGAGATGAAAGGACAACCTTTGTAGTGGTTGATGAGATGAGGAACGAAGTGAGGTCAAGGAAATCGATGTAGTAGTGGCTTGATGGAAGCCCAGAGTCTTTATTTGATCCAGTATATGGGGTCCCATTTGACATTTCTCCATCGCGAGAGATTCTCTCCAGCCACAGGTTCCCCAGTGGTCCTGCTGACTACTCTTTCGTATCTGAAGAAAAAGAGGCCCGGAGGGGTTCTTTGGCAAGCCCTATTAAAGAAGCTAAGTGACCAAAGTCACTCGCAAGTTTCCCTGCATGTGGCTCGTCCGTGCTTTTATCCGAGGCGCTGCCTGCGACTTTGCATGGGAGAAGAGGGCTGAACTGCAAACTTTCGTGTTCAAGAATGAGTGATCCCTTCCCTTGCGGATCATGGCCTTACCACTAGGTCCCCGATGGCCTGCGGGGGATTCGGTATAGCTAGCGCGAAAGCCGTTGCGCTAACGCGCATCCTCTTGCTCAGGAACGAGGGGACTAAAAAAATTGTCAAAAGCCATCTTTATCTTAAACTAAGTAATACTATTAGTAACACATATACTTTTTTACCTTAGCTCTTTATTTATTGTTCATTGAGCAGTTGAAATGCTTTGATTGCTTATCAGATAAGAGGTAAAAATATTCTTCATTCGTTTATTTTTTTAATGAAAAATTTCCACCTTCCGAACTTGAAACCACTAAATCGGATTTTAAAAAAGACGGGGATAATTCTTTGTATTTCACTATTCGAGGCCTAAAGCCTTGGTATTCTTGAGAATGGCATCCCGGAGGGATGTCTTACCTTCCCTCGAGTCCGATCTCGGGAAGGCGCTTTCGTCATACAATGTATGGGAGACATTGTTGATTGTGTTCCTGCACTCGCCCGCCCTATCTATTTGCGCGCTGGCAGGTAGGGGCAACTCTATGTGATTCCTTACACTACGAAAATTCACTTGAACTACCAACATCATGAGTGACCCAGGCCGGCTGTATATGCGTCATTTCCCCTCCGCTAAACCATGTTTGTTTTCTTTTTTTTTCTTGCTTGGCTTTATCCATGGATAATGGGTTTCGATGTATTGGGCATTTCCGTTTCTCTTCCTAGCCCAACTTAAATGAGATATGATAGCTTCTTTATGGTCTAACATTGTTGCCAACACATTATCTTCATTCTGTTCCGGATTGTAATCCCTAATGAAAAAAAAATCCCCTTCGCCTCGGGGTGCTTGTTGGGGGGGGGGGGTGTGCCACGATGAAGAACTAGAGAGTTCACTAGCGCAGTCAAAGGAGTTGAATTTCTCGTGAACTTCTGCCAGTTGAATCAAATGTGTTTGTTCAGCTTATAGTACGCCTTCCCTCTTCTTCCTTTGCTGATTCTTTCGATTGGATAGAAGCTCATACTTGACTTCAACAACTGGCTTGGCCAAATCTGCTGAGAGATTCCGAAGAAATTGTAAGATATGGGTAAGAGTTCTCGCAGATCTTCCTATTACGGGGAAACCTGCAGAAGTTCGAATGGGGACGTTAGGAATGAGTTGAATAAATAGATGACGTACTCTCTCTAATCGGTGCAGCCCAGGGGCTGGCGGTAGTAATTCCATTCTTCCGTCAAGTAGTAGGTTGATCAACACCGAAGATCCTAATAGTCAGCCCGTTGCAAGGAAGGAAAGAGCAAGAGCTAGGGCAAAGTGCTCGAGTTTAGGTTGTGGACTCTAAATTGTAAGCCGAAGAAGCTTTCCTGTGACCTTGCCCCTTCAAATATTGGAAAATCAACTCTATGTATCTGCTTTCTTCTCATGCGACTCTTGGATCGAAAAGAGGCTGCTGGACTGGACCACGGCTGAAACTGCCAGGCGCCATGATTTCCTGGAAGCCCAAAGCGCCAAAAGGACGTGGATAGAGGCGGAACGGAGATGGTTGTATAAAAAAATAACGCATACTAATAGGAATTCCAAAGATCAAAAGAATGGATAGATGATGGTTCTGAGAGGACATTCTTTTGTTATTGAATTTAGGATTGGGAAATTGATGTATGTCAGTGAAGAATGCAAGTTGACCTTATATTAATTTCCTATACTTGACCGATTCCAATTCTGTTATTTCAACTACACCAAATGATCTTTCGAATTGGTCAAGACTCTCCAGTTTATGGCCCCTTCTATTCTATATGGTACCTGTTGTTGTTTCATTGAATTTGCTTCAGGCGGGAGCTGCTGTTGGTATTGGAAACATCCTCAGTTCTTCGATTCATTCCGTGGCGCGCATCCCCAGGGACCGGTTTAACTACATTTGATCACTTCAGGCTTGGATATATGGTCTCCAAACTCGTTTCGTTCTTCCTCTGTACCCTCGCTTGAATGAAGACAACCGATCGGCCCGACTTTCCCAAATGCCCCCCCCCTATTTTTGCATTTCATTCTCTATTTGGCCTGCTTTCCCTTGCATAGCTTCAATGCCATGAAAAAGCAGAAAAAAGTCCAATTCCAGGCCTTCCAAATTACCGTGCCAGATAGGTTTTCCGGAATTCAATAAAGCATGAGTTCGGAGTTCCTAAGTTCGTAGAACCTAGTGGAATGAATCAAGCGAGATACCAACGAACCCCAATTGGGCTCCTAGCTCTATTTATTAAGCGATTCGAGCGTTTTCCAACTCGAGGTAAAAACACCTTAAGAGGTATCAAAACTCGCGCCCAGAAGAAGCACTCGTCGTGTTCATCAGTGCATCCATCGATGCCTCCCGCTCAACAGGATGGAATGAAGGTGCCGGCTGATTCACAGCTTCATTGTGTGACGAGTTTAGATGAGTAAATAGGTAGGCCAAAGGTGGCTTACTAAGCGAGAAGATTGTTTAGTAATTTGCCGCCCCATCTTTTGATTGACTGTTGTCAACTAATCTTTTCAATGTTTGATTCTTTTTTTTTTAGAAAACAAGCTTCTGGCAAAGCATCGGTCAACTTGCATTCTTCACTGACATACATCAATTTCCCAATCCTAAATTCATGAATGAAAAGCGGCGAAGAGAACCCACTTGAAGTGTGACATTTGCCGGAGGAAGGGGGGCCAAAGAAATGTCTCCACCTGCTGCCAACAGTCATTCGAACTACCTGGATTATTTTGAGCACTTCGCACTTCAGAAAATCGCTTGCTGGGAATTCACTAGAGCTCCTGAAGCCACTTGATCCTTATAGAGGTCTATCATTTGGCTAAAAAGATCCCTGCGTGGGCTACTTGCGTCTTCGGCAGATACAAAGGAGAAGTGACAGTCGGTGAAATAGCCCAGAGAGAGAATTCCAGATGTCGATTAACAGCTTGCCAACAGACAACTTCTTGCTTGATTGGAATAGGAGGATAGGGCACAACTCTCTCTCATTCACTTAGTAGGGCAAAAGTCTTGGTTGGGAGGGATATTTGGTATTGAATTGGGTCTTGGTTGTGGTGGTGGAGGTGCAGGATTAGGTCTAATATGAGGTCTCATGTTTTGAGCTGGTTCGGAACTTTCATCTTTAGACCTCATATTAGACCTAATCCTGCGCACAAAAAAAAAGAATCTCAAATATATTTTTTTTCTTTTATTCTTTTGAAACCCATTATCAGGCTTTTGCTTTTGATATTCTATCCTTCTTTACTACATAAAAAGCATCAGCTGCTTGATAGAAAGCAAAAGCATTTATTTATAGCTGACAGTTAGCTTTCGCTAGAATCGTTTACCTATAACGATTCACTACCCTTATGAAAAAGCAATTACATCGGAGCGTTTTCGGGGGCGACTGGAATCGATCTGAATGAAGCAGTTATGGGACTTACCTTATCTAACAACAAATATATAGAAGGATTAAAAAAGGTGGGGGTCAAGGTGTATAATACTAGCTCCACTTTCAGGCAATGAGCTAGCTTAACCCTGATTGCTTAAGTTTTAATACAATCATGTCATGTATTGATTCAAGCTCAGGTGGTACTAATCATGTCTCTGGGAGTAAACCAACTGGAGCGGTGTTATCACCATAATTTGGCTGGGCCAAAGGATGGGCCGAGAGCAACATGGGCTGAAGAGAATCATCGTAATGGTCTGCAAATCGGCCTCTGTACAAACATGTCAAGGGCCAGGATGGCCGTGTATCTAAGGATAGTTTAAATATAGTGAGTTAGAGATTGAATCGTAATCAGCTAGGGTTAGTTAAGATCAAAGTCTCCGGACTATAAATATGTATCGTGAGAATCAATAAAGACAATCAATCATCCACAAACAAACTCTCGGCGCATCGCCACCCCTTTCAAGGGCTCTTCTCCAGGTAATCGACATGCTGCTCCGATCATGCCCTGCATGGTCGGGGCAGTGTTGCGTTTATCTGTTTATCCTTGTGTTGCTCGTACTGAAGCGTTTTTGATGGCGAGTAGCACTAGTTATCTTAAACGATTATGATGCTGCATTGGTTCGGATAGTAAATCATATTTTGTTTGCTGCTTGTAATCGTTGAGCTGTCCTTGTGTCCGATCTCGGGCGCGGGGGTAGCGTCTTGCTCTGTTATTAACCAGTAGATCCAATCTGTTATGGTAGTTCTTTGTCTTACAAAGAATTGGTTTAATATCTGCATGATTAGGCCCCTCAAACGGGTTGAATGTTCCGGCTGCATGTTTGGTGCCTTATGATAACTTGACGAGGGATCGTTCCAGGGATCAACTTGTTAGTTGGTTTTTAGGCCTCTTTTTGGGTTAGTGTATGGTAATCTTTCATGTTTGTTAGGCTTAATCGCGCGTAGGATGTTCCGGTTATGTAGTGAAAGCTTTATCGTCGCAGGTTAGATAAATTTGGTAATTGCAGAGCATGTTTTCACCTTTTCTTGTCGGATTCGTGCAAACAATCATATGTTTAGTAGATCCGATCTGTTGAGCATAGCAGTCGGCTTCTTCTAGCCGATTCTGGTAGAGTACCCGAAGGTCCAGCCTGGCATGAGGACAGGTCTGATCAAGTACAATGACTCCGTTGGCTTCTTTGGCTGACCACGAGAGTCATTGTAAGAGCCGATCATGGCTCGGACTAATGTTTAAACATGTCTGTGCATGCAGGAAGATAGCTGACGAACGACTTCTACACCTTCCTGATCAGGTATAGGTCAGGTGGCACGCCTAGCACTTCACCAAGCCAGGGCGTGTGCCAGACTCTTGGGCCGTTGAGCGAGGGACTGGGGCCCACCAGCAGTCCCGGAAGCCTCTCGGCTCCTCGTGTTGCCTGTCGCTGCTCGCCGGTGGGTTTTGACCGACAACACATTCTGGCACGCCCGGTGGGACCAACATCGACAACCACGTTGACGTATCGACTACATCGACTACATTAACTATTGCGTCAACTACATCGACTACTTCAGCGACTACTTCGACTACATCAACTGCAGTCGACTACATCATTTTCTTCGGCTTCATCAACTTCCATTGACAAGATGCCGAGTGAGAACCCGATCACTTATGAGGAGTTGTCTGAAGAGCATAAGCAGAAGTATGATGAAATAAAGGCTGCTTTTGAAGCCGATCTCCTCAGCTCGTTTGAGAGGACTCGTCACCATGGCATCAGATGGAAGGGGTTTTCATCTGAAGGGGCTCTCGATGAAGTGGATCTATCTACCCCTACGGAAGAACGTACTCGGGCTCTCCGTCAGGAGGTCAATTATATGGTGGCTCACTCGTTGCATCGCCATTCTGAGAGTCTGGTGAATACACTTGAGCGTGTTGCGCTGCGCGTGGTGCAGGAAATTATGAAGCACCAGTACTCCCCAACAGGACCTGCTTTAGGAAGTCACAGAGGGGAGTTGCCTTCTCAAGCTAGGCCACCATTGCCTTATGCATTTGCTGCCCCGGAGCAACAGAATTCTCCAGCATATGTCATATACAAGGTGGGAGGTGATCCTGCTGATCACCAATTTTTCAGTGAACCCCCCAAGGAGGTGCCGCATGGATATATTTGTGCATATATACCAGATGGTGGTCACCCAGCGCAACTTCCGCAGAGAGCAGCTGGAGGAACACCCGTAGTCGATGCCGACAAACAAGCATGGCTGGATGCTTACGCAACGAGGCCGAGTCAGGAAGGTACGCACTCGGCCCCAGGAACTCATTCTGTAGATCAAATCAGTGCTATTTTGAGGGATCAATTTGGCATCCTCCCAAGAAGGCGAGCGATCGGCTACGCCAAGCCGTATCCAAGTGACTTCGACTTGATTCCTCTGCCACCTAAGTATCGGCTACCTGAGTTCACTAAGTTCAACGGAGCAGAAGGATCCAGCTCCATAGAACATATAAGCCGATATCTAGCGCAATTGGGGATGATTTCGGTTTTAGATCCATTGCGAGTAAGGTTCTTCTCGCAGTCTCTCACAGGACCGGCTTTTGGATGGTACACATCATTGGGTCCTGATTCTATCCGCACTTGGAAGCAGCTGGAGGAACAGTTCCATATTCAATATCATTCAGAAGCTGCAGAAGCTGGAATTGCTGATTTGGCACAAATCCGCCAGAAACGAGGAGAAACAGTGGCAGAATACATCCAGCGTTTTAGGGAAGTCAAGAATCAATGCTACTCGATTCGAATTTCAGAGAAAGAAGCTGTTGAATTAGCAATCTTGGGGTTGGTAAAACTAGTCAAGGATTTGGTTTTCCAGCTGGAGTTCAACTCTTTGGCGCATCTGGTACAAAAGATGACGGTATACGAGCAACGCCATCCAAAGTTGTACCAAGACAAGTTCAAGCGCCAAGTGGTAATGGTTGATGCTGAAGATTCTGAAGACTCCGAAGACGACCAAGAAATCGCAGTCGTGGAGTGGGCTCGGGGAGCAAAACCCGTGTCCTGCAAGTGGGTGAAGCAGCAGGGTCCTTTGAAAGGATGCGATTTCGATGTGAACAAAGTTGAACAGATATTTGACTTGCTCCTGAAAGATAAGCAATTAAAGTTCCCTGAAGGTTTCAAGGTCCCGACAGCTCAGGAGCTTCAGGGGAGGGTATACTGCAAGTGGCACAATTCCTTCACCCATAGTACTGGCGTCTGCAAAGAACTCCGGCGACAAATACAATTGGCCATTGAGCAAGGCCGATTAATCTTAGGGCAATACGCCATGAAGGCTGATACTCAGCCGTTTTCAAATGTAAAATATGGTGGAAGGGTACGACCGATCAACGCGTCGACAACTGGATTTCACGCTTGGTATCAATATGGCAGGACATACATCACGTTCACATTCAAGGAGGCAAGAGGCCGATTCCCGCGATCGGCCCCAAAAAGAAGAAAGGGACTATATCACCGAGGAACAGGTCAGGCATGTCAGGAATCAACGACCAGTTTCCTCTCATCTCCTAAGAAAATACCAGTACCAGTATTAGCAGCGTCTCCAACATGAAACTGAAGAAGAAGAGTATGAGCGACGCACTGGGAAATGCCTCAGAAGGCGAGAAGATACACGGGATCATTGGCATTGCCCTTTCTTCATATACTGTTGGGATTCTGGTATGAGAAGATTACCCACGCTTGAAGATTGTCCAGAATGCAACTTTCATAAGCAAGATACAAGAAGCACTTCAGTCTTTCAGCGTTTGGGACCAGAACAGCCTCATCATGAACAAGTTGAGACATCACGCGCAGGGGGCAATTCTGAGGATGAAGAGGACAGATATCACCGGCCACGCTGGTGCCCTGATGGGCTCAACCGATCCCAGAAGCGAAGGATACAGCGGCTGCGTAGCCTGGAAGAAGCTGAAGCCCAGTACTTGGAAACATTAAGAAAAGCGCGGCCATGAGAGTACTCCCAAGAAGGTATGGCGGCCCAAGAAGTCGAAAGCCGATGTGAGCACATCGGCTGACGCACATATGGTGTTTGTTCTCCCTACAGAATTCCATGCACCAGGCCGTGAGGAGGTACCAGTGGCTCAACTTGACCTGGGTCCACGGCCAGTTATATTCGAGAAGCCCCGAGAAAAGAATTACAGGCACTTGAAAGCGTTATATATCAAAGGGTACATTAACGGCCAACCCGTCAGTAGGATGCTAGTCGATACAGGAGCAGCAGTCAATATAATGCCATACGCAGTGCTGCGCAAGTTGGGGCATTCTGCTGGGGACTTAATTAAGACCAATATCACGCTAAGTGACTTCAATGGACAAACATCAGAAGCACAAGGAGTTCTCAGCGTGGAACTGACGGTAGGAGGTAAAACTGTCCCTACATCATTTTTTGTGGTCAACAGCAAGGGTTCATACACCGTTCTGCTTGGGAGAGATTGGATTCATGCCAATTGCTGTATCCCTTCTACAATGCACCAATGTCTAATTCAATGCGATGGAGATGAAGTCGAAGTAGTCCACGCGGATGATTCTGCCGAAGTGTCACATGCCACCATGAGTGTCTGGGACGTGGAAGACCAAGAACCAATCTCGGGGATCAGCTTGGAGGGCTGCGACCGTGTGGAGGCTACAAAAAACGGGGTGAGGCTGGTCTTATCCACCGGCCTTACAGAGTAGATAGGGTGCCCAAGCCAGCTCGTGCCAAAGAGACAGGAGAGGCCGATCCCCGCGATCGGCCCCAAAAAGTAGAATTCAAGTTGTTTTTGTCATCCATATTACATTTTTATTTAGTTCACAAAGAAGCCCGCTCAAGCAGCCGGCTATGTGCACAAGTTAATGAAAAGAACAAGTCGGCCGATCCCTGCGATCGGCCAAATCATTTTATACCATATTCATTGTTCATCTGCAGTATCGACTTGATGGATGACGGAAAACTAGGATACGGATTTACATCTGCTGACGAGCTAGAAGAAGTCGACATTGGTCCTGGGGATAAGCCACGTCCAACATTTATCAGTAAGAAGTTAAATCCGGAGTTAAGGGAGTCAATGATATTATTGCTAAAAGAATATGCAGATTGCTTTGCTTGGGACTACACAAAGATGCCTGGGTTGGACAGAAGTGTTGTTGAGCATCGGCTCCCTCTCAAGCCAGGATTTCAGCCGTTCCAGCAGCGAGCACGGCAAATGAAGGCTGAAATCCTGGAAGAAGTCAAAAAAGAAGTCGAAAAGATGATAGAAGCAGGCTTCATCAGGACTTGCAGGTATGCCGAATGGATTTCTAGTGTTGTACCTGTACAAAAGAAGGATGGCCGGTGGAGAGTCTGTGTGGACTTTAGGGATCTCAATAGAGCGACACCAAAGGATGAATACCCGATGCCGGTTGCGGAAACATTGATTAATGCGGCTGCTGGTCATAAGATGTTGAGTTTCATGGATGGTAATGCTGGTTATAATCAAATTTTTATGGCTCTAGAAGATATTCACAAGACCGCATTCAGAGTACCAGGTGCAGTCGGGTTATTCGAGTATGTGGTCATGACTTTTGGGCTCAAAAATGCCGGTGCCACATATCAGCGAGCCATGAACTACATGTTTCATGATTTAATCGGCAAGCTGGTGGAAATCTATATTGATGATGTGGTGGTGAAATCTGCATCGGCTAAGGGACATATAGGAGATCTGCGATGAGTTCTGGAACGAACTAGGATGTTCGGGCTTAGAATGAATCCTAAAAAATGTGCTTTTGGTGTATCGGCCGGTCAGTTCCTGGGTTTTCTGGTTCATGAACGAGGGATCGAGATCGGCCTGAAGAGTCAAGAAGCTGTAAAAACAATGGTGCCACCTACTACGAAGAAGGAACTCCAGCAACTCATTGGTAAGATCAACTTTGTTAGGAGGTTCATTTCCAATCTGTCAGGGCGAATCGAGCCATTCATGGAGTTGGTGAAAATTAAAACCAACAATGAGTTCTGCTGGGGGGCAGAACAACAACAGGCGTTCGAAGAAATCAAGGAATATTTATCCAAGCCGCCCGTGTTAGTCCCACCCCAGCAGGGTAAGCCATTCTATGTTTATCTGTCAGTCGGTGCCACTTCCATTGCTTCAGTCATCATACAAGTGCAAGATGGCAAGGAGAGGGTTGTTTTTTATCTCAGCAGGAGGATGCTGGATGCAGAGACAAGGTACCCTGAAATTGAGAAATTATGCCTTTGTCTATTCTTTACTTGTACGAAGCTCCGCCACATCCTGCTTTCTGCTGAGACAATTGTCATCTGCAAATTGGATGTTATCAAACACATGCTGTCGGCCCCAGTGTTGAAAGGCCGACTTGGTAAATGGATGTTCGCTCTGTCTGAATTTGATATCCGGTACCAACCGGCGAAAGCAGTCAAAGGGCAGGCGCTGGCTGACCTCGTTGCAGAAAGGACTAGCACAGACATATCGGCCCTTTCCATCCGCGCATGGGCAATGTATTTCGACGGGTCGGTCTGTGGCGATGGTTCTGGCATAGGTATCTTGCTTGTTTCGCCTCGGGGGGCAACATATTCTTTTTCGATCAGGTTGACAACACCTTGCACCAATAATCTAGCCGAATATGAAGCGGTGCGAAAAGGTATGGAGTTACTCCTCGAAGCAGGAGCAGAGGCAGTAGACGTGTTCGGGGATTCAAAACTGGTCATTTCTCAGCTCACGGAGACGTATAGATGTGAAAGCGACTTGTTGTTTCCTTTGTGGAGACAGTGCCAGGAGTTAATGGCCCAGTTCAGATATATAAATTTCTACTGGATACCAAGGATACAAAATTCTGAGGCCAATGATCTCGCTCAGATGGCCTCCGGTTACAAGGATACAGCGGTTGGAGCTGAGTTTCCAATACACCTGTTGGGTCAGGAGGATTGGAGAGCCGATATCTTCAATTACTTGAAGGATCCGGCTTGGGGGGCACCTAAGAAGATATGCTACAGAGCCATGAAGTACGTCCTGATAGGGGATGACTTGTTCTACAGGACTCTGGAAGGATTATTGCTTAAGTGCTTGGGGCCGATTGAATCCAATCGGCTTCTACATGAAGTCCATGAAGGTACGTGTGGAACTCATCAATCAGCCCACAAGATGAAGTGGTTGATCAGGCGCTCGGGATATCATTGGCCTGATATGTTGGAAGATTGTTTCAAGTACTACAAAGGGTGCCATGCCTGTCAGAGGTTTGGAAGAGTACAGATAGTACCAGCATCAGCCATGAATCCTATCATCAAGCCTTGGCCGTTCAGGGGTTGGGGCATGGACATGATCGGTAAGATTAATCCTCCATCGAGTAAAGGCCATCAGTTTATCTTGGCCATTACAGATTATTTTACTAAATGGGTAGAGGCTGTGCCTATGAAGTCGGTGACATCAAGGGACGTCATCAATTTCGTCAAAGAACATGTTATCCATAGGTTTGGAATCCCTCAGACCATTACAACAGATGGAGGGTCGGTGTTCATATCTGATGAATTCAAAAAGTTCGCTGCTGACATGGGGATTAAGTTAATTAGGTCATCTCCATACTATGCTCAAGCGAATGGACAAGCCGAAGCGTCCAATCAGAGCCTGATCAAGTTGATCAAGAGGAAGATTGATGAATTTCCACGGCGTTGGCATGAGGTATTATCAGAGGCATTGTGGGCTTATCGTGTTTCATGTCACGGGGCAACAAGAACTTCGCCATATCATCTGGTATATGGGCAGGAGGCCGTATTGCCATGGGAAATCACGGCCGGTTCAGGACGAATAGAGTTCCAGAATGAATTGACTGCTGAAGAGTATGCAGCACTAATGAGCGATAATGTGGAAGATATTACAGAACTCAGGCTTTGGTCGCTGGAAAAGATCAAGGAAAATAAGGCCAAGGTAGCCTGTGCATACAACAAGAAGGTTAAACCGAAGGAATTCCAAGTTGGGGATTTAGTATGGGAAGCGGTGCTGCCATTGGGGACTAAGGACACGGCATATGGTAAATGGTCTCCAAATTGGCACGGGCCTTATAGAGTTGACCAAGTTCTACCAGGGAACGCATACATGCTTGAGGAATTAGATGGTAGTAAATTTCCAGTGGCTGTCAACGGTCAACATCTCAAGAAATATTTCCCGAGCATGTGGGAAGACGAGTAATAAAGCCGATGTGATGGATCAGGCTATGGACTAGTATAATCAGGGCATTGGCAGGGATATAATCGAGTACTTTGCAGCACATCGAGTTGATCTAACCGGGTACTTTGTAGGCTGCAAGGCAGCACTCATCGAGTACTTTAGAAGCCGGTGCAACGCATCAGGCTATAGGATGGGATAAGATGAACAAGTCAGACCTGTGGAGGAAAAGTAGTGCCGGTCCATACGCAGAATTAAGGATCGAATAGCCGATGTTAAGCCATCGACTTCAGAAACAGTAGTTGGGTCCTCTCAATTCTGGGTCTTGATAAAAACAGAGAGGACGATCGCAGGAGTCTATTGATCTTAAAAGAACAAGTTCGACTTCCTCGAGGGTTTTCTCTGGTACTCGCATAGTTTGATCCGATTGAGGGAATGGGATCCAACAACAAAAAGGGTCGATTACAGAGTACTTCTATTAGCAGGAACATTCACAAAGTACTCGAGTTCTTGAGATTTTGTTAACCCGGAATAAAAGAAGAACTCGAGATTAGTTCGAATAATGCAAGGGAAAGGACCGATGCGATGCCATCGGACTTTGAGATTAAAAGTCAAGGATTGGCTTGACGAAAACAAAGGATCTATTTACAAAAGGGTGGTTACAAAAGAAGCCGATCTACCGGCTCTGCGCGCAATGGCGGAAGACTCTATGAGCTACCACCAGTAAACCCCTAGGGTTCTGTGGCGCTTATACGGGGGGGGGGGGGGGGGGAAACACTGGAGTCGTCGTCGCCATCGCCGTCGCCAGTGCTGCTGCTGTCGTCGCCATCATCACTGCTACGACTGGCGTTGTCTCTGGAGTCTTCGTCGTCCTCTGAAGACGACGATCCGCCGCAGAGGTATCTTCTCGCTGCTGAATCACCGTCCGAAGAAATAATCTGGGTACCTTCTTCCGAGGAAGAAAAGAAGTCGCCATCCCAGGAGTCGTCGTCGTCTTCGTCCAGAACCCCGTGAAGAAGGATCTGGAGGTCTTCATCGTCGGTCAGGGGCTCGTCGTCCTCTGACCAGGTACTGTAGTCCCACTCCTCTGCATCCTAATTCAGAGGAGCGAGATCTTCATATGAAGCCATTGGATCGAATTCCGGTGTTGCCTCTCTGGAGGTTTCAGAATTAGGAGAGGTAATGGAAATGGTTTCAGAGTCAGGAGACGTGATGGAGATGATGAGAGAAGACGAAGGGGAGTTGGAAGAAACGGAGGAAGAAGAAGCCATTATCGGGGGATGCAAAGTGAGCTAGCACGGCTAATGCACGGGGAAAGAAGATGGGTGGAAGTGAATCCGCTGATACCGGTTTAAAGAGGCAAAGATGGAAGGCGAAGCGGCGGTACCACGTTTCCCGAGGGAGAAGACGAAGGGACGCGCTCAATAAGATTGGAAGGTGATGCGTGTGTACAGGCCTTGGAAGTCGAAGGGCCGTGTCTGGCGGCGTTGAGAACAGTACGTGCGTATGCAAGTCCAAGAAGTCGAAAAAACAATGGTTTTGGAATTATCATTGTCAAAACCAGGGGGGCATGTGTTATCACCATAATTTGGCTGGGCCAAAGGATGTGCCGAGAGCAACATGGGCTGAAGAGAATCATCATAATGGTCTGCGAATCGGCCTCTGTACAAACATGTCAAGGGCCAGGATGGCCGTGTATCTAAGGATAGTTTAAATATAGTGAGTTAGAGATTGAATCGTAATCAGCTAGGGTTAGTTAAGATCAAAGTCTCCGGACTATAAATATGTATCGTGAGAATCAATAAAGACAATCAATCATCCACAAACAAACTCTCGGCGTATCGCCACCCCTTTCAAGGGCTCTTCTCCAGGTAATCGACATGCTGCTCTGATCATGCCCTGCATGGTCGGGGCAGTGTTGCGTTTATCTGTTTATCCTTGTGTTGCTCGTACTGAAGCGTTTTTGATGGCGAGTAGCACTAGTTATCTTAAACGATTATGATGCTGCATTGGTTCGGATAGTAAATCATATTTTGTTTGCTGCTTGTAATCGTTGAGCTGTCCTTGTGTCCGATCTCGGGCGCGGGGGTAGCGTCTTGCTCTGTTATTAACCAGTAGATCCAATCTGTTATGGTAGTTCTTTGTCTTACAAAGAATTGGTTTAATATCTGCATGATTAGGCCCCTCAAACGGGTTGAATGTTCCGGCTGCATGTTTGGTGCCTTATGATAACTTGACGAGGGATCGTTCCAGGGATCAACTTGTTAGTTGGTTTTTAGGCCTCTTTTTGGGTTAGTGTATGGTAATCTTTCATGTTTGTTAGGCTTAATCGCGCGTAGGATGTTCCGGTTATGTAGTGAAAGCTTTATCGTCGCAGGTTAGATAAATTTGGTAATTGCAGAGCATGTTTTCACCTTTTCTTGTCGGATTCGTGCAAACAATCATATGTTTAGTAGATCCGATCTGTTGAGCATAGCAGTCGGCTTCTTCTAGCCGATTCTGGTAGAGTACCCGAAGGTCCAGCCTGGCACGAGGACAGGTCTGATCAAGTACAATGACTCCGTCGGCTTCTTTGGCTGACCACGAGAGTCATTGTAAGAGCCGATCACGGCTCGGACTAATGTTTAAACATGTCTGTGCATGCAGGAAGATAGCTGACGAACGACTTCTACACCTTCCTGATCAGGTATAAGTCAGGTGGCACGCCTAGCACTTCACCAAGCCAGGGCGTGTGCCGGACTCTTGGGCCGTTGACCGAGGGACCGGGGCCCACCAGCAGTCCCGGAAGCCTCCCGGCTCCTCGTGTTGCCTGTCGCTGCTCGCCGGTGGGTTTTGACCGACAACAAGCGGCAAGGGAACATGCAGTACTGGAGAGGGGATCTCATATGGCGGTATCCGAAAACATATCTTGGGAACGGCCTAAAGCACTCATGGTATCATTATGAACGTTTATAGGATTCCGTCGTCCCGTTTGTTTTGTTTTGAATTGACATAGAGAAATCTTTCAAGCACATAGGAAAGAAGGATGCCTACAAAAAATCAATTGATTCGTCATGGTAGAGAAGAAAAACGGCGTACGGACCGTACTCGAGCTTCGGATCAATGTCCCCAGAAGCAAGGAGTATGCCTGCGTGTTTCGACGAGCATCCGCCCCAGATAAACTACCCACCTCGCAGTGTCCCGCCCATACACAAATTTTGAGGGGGCAGGGTAGGGGACAATATCTTCTATGTTAGGGAAGTAATTTATGATTCTTTTGGTAACTTGGACATATATTTGCGATCTCTATTTCAAATATTACAAAAATAAAGACAAATTAAAGACTGAATGCACATAAATTTATCATTTTTTATCCAGATACATAATTGGGTTTTCAATTCAAATTTTGTGGGATGATGGTGGGACATTAAATTCTATGTTAGAAAATATTTTATGAATTTTCATCATTATTTTACATGCAATTTTGTGTCTCTAGGTTTAATTTTCATTCACATTTGAATGTGTAAACGAAATTGCTCGTAGCGTAAAGTTCTTCACATCTGTTTGGGTAACTCAGACTTTGCACATATATTTGCTAAATCTGTTTTATCAAATATTTAAAAAATAAAGTGGACAAACAAAAGAATAAAGGTACAACCTTTATGCCTATATACTATATATACGCTAGTATAGATGTATGTATCTAGCTATCTGCTGTATTTTATACATGAAAGTCACGGTATAGCCTCTAACGAATAACCTCCAACCATCTATTCAATAAATAGATCTAGCCTGCCGGGAAACCTCCATGTGGCGGCCCTTGTGAACTCATTAGTCATGCATTCCACCGGCCGCCGCGGTGCTTGGATTAATATGCTAATTCCGGGGCGCATCATTCGTGCCGCCGCTGGGGCCGGACGGCGGCATCGGCGCCCTCGGCAGCATGGCGAGGAGCAGCGACGCGTACTTGTCGACGACGGCGTCTTTCACCTCCCTCGCCACATTGATGGCGGCGGCGCCGTCGTCGCCCGTGGGCCGGAGCAGCCGCGCGCTGGACGGTCGCAGGCTGACGAGCAGGAGCAGGGCAAGGCACACCGGCACGTAGGTCGTCCTGCTCCTCTGGGCCCTGTGAGAAGCCATTGTTAATTAGCCGGCGGTCGCTGGGAATTGGGATGAGCAATAGTGGATCGGAGCGCGCTAATACTGGAGTAGTTGGATCAGGAGCACTGATGAGCTGAGAGGCTTAGCTTGCTGTGTATGCTAGTGCGTATGTGATTCTGAGGTGCGCAGGGTTTGGGCGGATATATATGGAGAATCGACGGGAGGTACGAGATGGCGAAGTGTGTGGAAGAGGTCAAGGTGAGAGGCGGGCAGGCGGCTGGTGTGGAAGGGGATCGGAATGTTCTCCAGCTTTGACTCGTTAAAAAGGGACAAAAGGAGCAGATGGTGGCTATGTTCCCAGCCTGTGGACTCCGGTGACTGTACTGCTAGTAGTAGTGTCGTCCAGATCATTTTGCTTGGCAATTCTGACACGGATGCCAATTGTACATGGCTTATACCCTAGTGGCATTCATGACAAATCGTGTGGAGTGGGGTAGCTAACCACAAATAAAGGATCTTGACTACAGTAGTTTCAAGTTTCACAGTTTGCAAGTCGTGGGCGTTCGCGTTTCTCCGGTCGCAAACCGGAGGTGCCGAGGTGCCAACGGGGGCGGAGCCATGTTGATGCATGGGTATTTCTAGGAATACTCAACTTTTTCTGCAAAAATTTAAGTATACATCAAGTTTATACATATATATTTTGTTGGTCCCAAATTTTCATTCTTTGACCTGTAATCGAGCCCAACAATCCATCCAAGCTAACCGAGCGCACAGCCCGGCCCATAGGTGACGACTGTCCAAACAATTCCATCTCTTGGGCACTTGGCAATCCAATCCCCAACTGAAGAACCCAAGCAACAGACGAGCCATGGCCGACGAGAGGCGGACAAGGTCATGGGGCGCCTGGCGCGGGAGACCGGCGATGGTTTGTGCCTGAATTTTTAAAAAAAAAGGGTTTAAAAAAATTAAAATTCGAAAAAGGGGTGGCAGTTGGGAAAAATTTGAAAAATTGGTGCCTCCCGCCCGATCATCGGGCGGGAGGTGTGGGGCCGGGGACATCCCGCCCAACCAGAGGGCGGGATGCTCAAAAAGCTTTTTGCAGGCCCCTCCCGAGGGCCCCTTCGCGAATAAGAAAGTTTCTTATTCGCGAAGGGGTCCCTGAGGCAGCATCCCGCCCGGCCAGAGGGCGGGAGGCATCCTGCCCGGTCAGTGGGCGGGATGTTGAGAGCCATTTTTTTTGTTATTTTCCTTTGAAATTTATGATTTACAATCTATTTGAAATTCAGACTGTTTTCAAATGCAATATTGATTCGCCGTACTCTTTTGTGTACATATAAAATTTTAATTCAATTTTACGAAAAAGATTGCTCTATCTAAAATTCGTATGAAGATGGTTAAACGATAACGTTTTGCAACGTAGAATCCGAATATTACGACAGTACGATAGATCAACCGATTAAAAAGAAAATAGTATCATACAAAAACAGTTCAAATATAAAAAGTTCACCAAATCAGGAGTATCTACTCCGCATGTCCCGGACCTCGCGCTCTCTTGGGCCTCCCGCCCCTAGTCCTAGGCCGTCGGCGTATGTGGTCCTCCGAGTACGTAAATGCATCTGGAGCACGGTGAGGACGAGGCGGAGGAGGTGCAGGTGTGAAGGGGTCATCCTGGGACTGTGCACCTGGAGCGTCATATGTCTGGGATGGACCAATGATGTCAGGCTCGGCGCCGCCGCCCACCAGCTCTGACCAAGTGGCGGAGCCGCCCTCCCAGTCGTCCCAGTCCGGCACACCGAATGGACCACCGTATGCAGGAGCTCCCGTCGATCATGCATGCTGAGCATAGCCATAAGAGTACGGTGCAGCTGGCCTCGAGCCTGACGGGAGAGACGTTCCTGGAGCATAGGCGCCAAACGTCTGAGGCTCCATTCTAGCAGGAGGAGGTCCCATTGCCGTCGAGTGCATGACTACAAAAAGAAATGAAATTAGTCGTGTAAATCATAGGTGATTGAAATGGCAATTATGAAGAACTTACAGCTTGAACTAGCGGCAGTACCGCTGGACGCTGCGTGCGGTGCTGTAGAGGTCGACGGGCCAGCTGTGTACACGTGGGCGGACGCATGAGATGAACTGGAGGTCCCCACGTCGTTTCTGCCGCGACACGTCAGTGCACGTAACGCTCGCGTCAAGCTGTCTTGAATCTTACGGAAGCTGTCCTTGTACTGTGCCTCCGGTACACGCACTCCACGTTCAATCAACGTGATCTGAGATGTAGCTTCGACCTCCGCGAAGTTGATCAGATCGATCTGCATACGTAATGGGATGCAGATTACTATTAGTATCGATCTTTTAGAAAAAAGATTTAATAATTCAAGTTGCGAAACACGTACCGCGCCACGCTGGTCCTGATCACGGTACGAGGGATACGTGTCAGAAATGGTCGGCTGGTGCTGATCCTCCGCGTCATGAATACGTGAAAGAGTGACGTACGGACGCGTGCGAAGGAGGTACCAGCGGAGGTATGCGTCGTATGACGCGTCCGTGTGTGGGTGCCATTCGTCCCACACATCGTCACGTGCGTGAAGCCACCCTTGCACGTATTCCTGCATCTTGACGACCCAGTTCACCTCGTTGGCATGATATCCCCTGCGCGAATATCTGTTGCGAACATTTGAAATTCAACATTGCTTTATGATAACGAATATATAAGTCATACAAAATGAGTTATCACAAACTTACTCGTGTACGTTGCGCGGCACGACCTGGAACGCTCGAGGTACGAGAGGAAACTGCTGTCGTCGCCCGAACTGTCTCATCACACGCTCGACGCAGTACGGCTCGACGAGAATATCGAACACTAGGTTCGCCTTTGTCAGCCAGTACTCCTCGTCACGCGTGCAGAGGAAAGACAACCCATGCGGCGCACGTGTCTGGATAGCCGCAGCGGTGTACGGTGTCCAGATGACATCCTGTGGCCGCATCCGATCAAATTCGGACACGAACTGAGGGTATGCTTTTCAGACCTGCCGTTGTGCCCAGCTCATCTGAAAAAATTACACAACTGCATCGGTACTCCTCGTATACAGAAACGTACAACAGTAAATTAAAGAGCTTAAAAGAACTTACCCATCGATCGGTCCAAAGCGAACCCATCGTGGGTGTAACGCCCTGAAAATTTACCCAAGTAAACTACGCGCTAGAGTGTTCCGATTAAAAACCACTCGTTGCCGAAACCCTAGCCCTAACCCTCATAACCGACACTAAAACCCTATGCCGTCTTATCCCGCGCCGCTCGGAGGCCTGCCACCTGTGCGCGTTCATCCGCCGCGAATAACGCCGGCACCATCCTTTTCTCGCGCAACGAGCGAATCCCGCGCGCGCGTGGCCGACCGGCCGCGGTCACCGCCGCGACCGGCGCCGGCCCCTCCCTCTCTCTCTTTTTCTTTTCCTCCTTTCCCTTTATTTCTTTTTCCCCCTTTTCCTTTCTTTCCTTTTCCTTTCTTTCTTTTTCCCTTCCCTCCCTTTTCTTCCTTCTCCCTTCCTTCCTGTTTCTCCCCTGCTCCCGACCACGGCACGGCCGTGCGCCGGCCTTGGGCGCCGCGCCCGCGCTGCCCCGGCCGCGCCGCGTGCACGCGCCCGCCCCGCGTGCCCCGCGCCCCGCGCCGCGCCGCTCGTCGCCACGACCTCGCCCCGGACCCGCAGCTCGCCGCGCCGCCCGCGCACGCGCGCGCGCCGCCCGTCGTCGGCCGCGCCGCCCGACGCTGCCCTCTGCCGCACCCCGTCGCGCGCGTCGTCGCCCTGGCCGCACAGCGCCGCCCCGTCCCCACTGCTGGCCGAGCTGTCCCGTCCACCCGCCGCCCGTGCTCCGCTCCGCGACAACCGCAAGCGGCCGAGCGCCATTGAAGGCACCCCGCGCCGCTCGCCGGCCCTCCCCACCGGTCTCCACCGCTCCCCCCATCGCGGCCGCCTATAAATGCCCCCTCCCGCGCCTCGGCACCCCCACACCCTGCCCCGCCACCTGGCTCCCCGCCTCCACCGCTCTAGCGCCGCCCCCACGGGCACCTCTGCCCGCCGCCGCAAGCTCCCGTGGGCAGCCCCCCCTTGCTGCAGCCCGAGCCAAGGTGAGGCCGGGGATGGGTTCCCCGCGCCCCCCTCCCTCTTTTCCCCCTCTCACCCGAGCAGCCCGGGGCCTTGACCGCCGGAATAGGCCGGCGCCGAGCCCCCCATCCCCTCCTCTGTTTCAGTCACGGGGAGGAGAGGTGGAAGAAGGGGTCATTTGCCCAAAACCCCCTCCCCCTTTCCTGTTTTTCCAAAGAAAACCCCCCTAGGAGCACCCCTGTCCATTCCCTTTTACAAATGAAACCCCGCATGTTTTGTTATTTCGATTTGAACCCTCCAATGCATACATCCAGATATACTTGACAACCTTTTAGCATGACTAGGGAAATTCTAGGATTCGCGAATAGACCCTTACTCTTTTCATATAATCGCGAATGAGCCCCTGGACCCCCGTTTAAGCCCTGGAACCGCCTTTAGCGCGTCATTTTATGTGCGAAACGACCTCCGATTGATCCGAAACTTTACCACTCCGCTTCTAGTATAGTTTTAGCTATGCCATTAAGAAACCACCCAGAGATATTGCCCCTAACTCCGTAACCAAATTATTTCCGATTCAAGCCTATCGGTAAAAGCTTTTAGTTCTTTCGCTTGATTGTGTGTCTATTTGTTTGCGTCGTAGGGCACGGAGTGAACGACGAGGCTCCCGACCGCAACCAAGCAACTGAGGACCAGTACTGCGACCCCGAACCCGAAGGACAGTGCTCCGATCAGGACTTTCAGCAAGGGTTTGACGATGGCAAGTTCAATTCCGCCCTTTGATGCATATTTTTGTCCTAGTTTTTATAAACACAACCCAGTGGCCTGTTTTATGAAATTGCATGGTTTTGCGTGCCGTAAACATGGTAGGGTAGCCACCCTTGTTGTGATAACCATACCTTGAATACCTGATTTTATAAAGGAAATGCGTGTGTGTGTGGGAAGGGATAAAATGTGGTTTTGAAAAGTGAGTTAGACGAGATGGATGGCATTTCTGTGTGAATTGCCGATTGGTGTGCTCGTACCTGTGTGGTTGAGCGAGGAAGGGAGATATCCATCTTGTCACCCCTAAGGACCGAGTTGTTGTGACATCTCACCTAGCTTCCTGTCGTGCGAACCACTTGACCGTTGTATGGGCAACGGCTTGGCCTAACCCCACTAGTTAGTCTGATAGCCATCAGGAGAGCTGGGAGCAACGGGTGATCAAGGAGACGGGATAAGCTCTGTGTGACTTATGCCCCGGTTAAACCTCAGTGTTAGGTCGAATGACCCCTTGATAGATCCCGTGGTGGCTAGTCAGGTCGAGCTAAGGTGGGTAAGGGCTTCGATGGGATCTGCACCGGCACTAAGGTGTTCGTGCTGTGGTACCCCGCCTGTGGGTAAAGTTGCACACCTCTGCAGAGTCAAAAATCTATTCGAATAGCCGTGCCCACGGTACTGGGCAAGTTACGGTGTGGTCACATAACTAGTGTTTCTCTCTGGGAATGGTTGATCTAGTGTGAGTTGTTTGGAAAGTATCCAGCAGTGGTGCCGTGTGCTACGGCGGACGGGGAGTCCGGTAGCAGTTTTAAACGAGATCCTGTGTGGATCAACACCGTGTGCCCCTCGATGCTTAGCGACTTGTTTTTGAAAAATGTTTTGAAACGAACCTTTGCATAAAGTCAAGTTTTCCGCAAATGAACTATAACCTTGTCCTTGGATTATCCTGTGCATGTAATTCTGTTATAACCCCTCCGCGGGTGTGAATGGACTTGCTGAGTACGTTTGTACTCACCCCGTTCTTACTTTACAGTGGAGGATCCCGACTACAACCCCGAGAACGACGAGTAGGGTCCCGTCCTGCACCCAGTCTTGCCTGTGGGTGAGGTCACCGTTGGAGCTCCGCATGGCGCAAAACTCTGATGATTCCCTGTTCGTAGTTAGTGTAGTAGTATGGGTTTTTGTTGTAACCCTCGCAATAGTGGCGCTTCACTGCCCATTACCGCGAAGAGTTGTACGGTGATGTATCATCTGATGTAATAAAAGTGTTATCAGCCTCCTGGGACTGATAAAGTAACACTTTTAAGTCTTCCCTGATGGGGGGACGCTTCAGGTGGTATCAGAGCCGTAGGCTGGCCGTAGGACGTGACCCTAGGAGCGAGACCACTTTTTAGGCCCTAGAAATCGTCCCGGTTTAGAACGTTCTGCACAAACACTCACCACGGGTCTTTTGCTTTGTTCCAGATGGCTGGCAATGGATGGGTTAGCGGAGTCTGCCACGCAGAGCCCGGCCTCCCCAAGTTGCTATTGCTCAGCCTGGAACGCGTCGGGGTTATGGAACCACCGGAGTATGCCTACCGAGAGTACATCGCCGGAGGCACCCTTCGGTGCGACATAATGGTTTTTGTGGAGAAAAGCACCCGCTACCCGGATGTGGACCCTTGGTTCATCTCCACCACTGGTTTCCGTTTCCCCGACTCCTATCGAAAGGCCGCTCGTAAAGCTTTGCGGCGACTGCGTGTGCTCTACAGGCACCACCTTCAGCGGACCCCTATGGGATTTTTCCCGCCCGCTGAGGGAAGAGGGCGCACTTGGATTGCCCGAATGAGGGGACTTGGACGAGAAGAAGAAGACCTGGAAGACACGGTCTCCCACCTGTCCATCTACCTCACTGGCTTGGATGCACTCTGCCGCGAACAGTCGGCACAACTAAAGAAGCTAATCCAGGGGATTGAAAAGATAACCCAGGAGCTGGAGGAACAACGGACAAGAGCTGCAACCGCCGAGTATTCCTTGGCCGCCCTCCAAGCCCAGATGCAAGAATACGAGACCCGCAACGGAATAGGTGGATGGATCGAAGAAGAAGAAGAAGAACCCATGGAAACCCATTGGGACAAGGGTACTCAGACCGAAAACGAGTTGGATCGGTTCCTTCCAATAAAGAAGCGCTCTATCAGGACCGAGGAAGAATCTCCATGATAGGATTAGCACCCCTAGCAAAAACCCTACTCGAATGACCACGTATCCATGAAAGTTGTACCACCCTTGTTGTAATAATAAATATCATCTACTCCCGTTGCACCTATACCAGATTGTTCACCCTGTTTCTGTTTCAGATGGCTGAGGAAGGATGGACCCAGGGCGATTGCCAAGCTGCACCTGGATTCCCCAGCCTCTTGATCAACACCCTCGAAGACCTTGGCGTTACAGAGCGCCCAAGGTACTACAGCCGAGAGTACGAGCACCATGGTACCCTCCGCTGCAGGGTGATCCTGGTCATCGCCAGGAGCAACCGCTACCCCGACATCCAGCCCTGGCGCGCGACCGCCACAGGGTTTAGACACCAAGACACCTACCCCTTGGCCATCAGAAAAGCACTCCGCTACTTGTGCCGGATTTTTGAAGAACACCTCGCCCCTACACCAGCGAAGTTCTTCCCGCCGGCCATCAGGACCCCAGTCTGGGAAGCACGCATGAGAAACCTGGAGCGACGTCGCCACGAAGAAGGCCCCCTGTACCAAGTGGCTACTTACCTAGCCGCCCTGGACCAACTTTTTGATGAGCAAGCCAACCTTCTAAGGGAGCAGACCCATCGAGCCGAGCAAGCAGAGCTCGCGGTGAGGATACAGCAGATCCGAGCCGCCCATGCTGAGGCGAGAGCCGCGGCCGCGGTCAGTAGCGAAGCGGTCGCCCAAGAGAGCCTCAGGCAGGCCCGAGACCGGCGTATGCAAGATTGGACCCAAAGTGGAACACCAGTCCCGGCGATAGGGGAAGACCACGTTCTACTCGGGACACCCGTCATAGGGTGGGGATCACTCTTTGGGAGCACACGAGCTCCACCCGAGAATCCTGAAAGTTCTGCTGCCGCCGACGAAGGGGATGCTGCAATGCAGCCCCTGACCGATGGGAACCCAGTGGACGGCGAGCGAGAACCTCTCGCCCTGTCCGCCCCGGAAGAAGACACACCACGCAAGTAGAGCGACCGACGCCATCCCAGTGATGCCTTCCCAGCCTTTCTGTTTAAGACGCACCCTTTCGCAAGACCCTGGCCGAGTAGCACGAGACTTAGTCGTACCCCTAAGTTGTACCCTCCCTGCTTAATAAAATAGTTGGTGCTTGTTGCTTGTGATGTCGTGTGCTGGTGTGTTGTGTGCTGCTTATTTATACCGGCAGAAGGTAGATTCTGCCTTATATATACGAATTAAACAACTTAAACATCACGTAATCGTAACCCCGATCAACAGGTGACCCCCGGAACATCGCGAGGGCCTCCCGTGGCCGGAACCCCGTAGCCGCTAGTGTCGGAGCACACCCCGTTGAACAAGATCTTCCCCAAGGAGAGCAAGAAGTAAGCCAGAACCGAGGGGGAAGTCAAGAAGGAGAACAACTACCACCACCCCCACCCCTCGGGGACCTGGCACAAATCATCCATAACCAGACCCTCATACTGGAGACTCTGGCAAACGCCCTCATGAACCGGCAACCGCGAGGGCAGAATATGAACGACAAGCTGACGGCCTTTCTAAGGACCAAGCCACCAACCTTCGCCGGATCCTGCAACCCATTGGATGCTGACGACTGGTTGCGAGTAATCCAGAGGAAGCTCGAACCATTCGAATGCCAGGACCGGGATAAAGTCCTTCTGGCGGCCCATCAGCTCACCGGAACGGCATTATCCTGGTGGGAAAACTATTGTGCCGCAGCTGAAGACGCCTCTACCATCACCTGGGGAGAATTTGTAAGGGAGTTCCGCCGCTACCACATTCCCTCAGCCACTATGAAGCGCAAGGCGGATGAATTCCGCGCACTACAACAGGGGAGTATGACGGTGGAAGAATACACCCACCGGTTCATAGAATTGGCCCGATATGCGCCGGAAGAGGTGAATGACGACGATAAAAAGCAAGACATGTTCAAGAAAGGGTTAAGCCCAGAGCTCCGGACCTTGCTTACTCCCCAGATCTATCCGGACTTCAACACCCTGATGAACAAGGCCATCCTCACAGAAAGGGCCAAGGCCGAAGAAAGAAAGGACAACAAACGCAAGTTCTTGGAAAGTAAGGCTCGCCAACAAGACCGTTTCCAGAAGCCGAGAAATTCCAGCTATACTGCACCAGGAACTCAGGCCCCAATGCAGTATAGAACTCGGTCCCAGGTGACAGGGTCACAGGCCCCGCCTAGAAGCCAGAATACCTCGAGGGCCCCGCAAAGCAATGCAAGCCAGGTCGCCCCCAACAACAACAATGTTAGGGCCTGTTTCAACTGCCGCGAAATAGGGCATTACATTGCCAATTGCCCTTATACCAAGAATAAGCCGGCCACATCAGCCTTCTCCAACTCGGTGAATGGACCCAGACCAGCCCTGACCGGTGCCAACCGAGTGCCCGTCCGCAACAATGACAACAGTCAGCAGACGAAGCAAACCCAGCAATCATTTGGACGAGCCCGCGTCAATCACATCGACGCGCAGGAGGCTCAAGAAGCTCAGGGCGTAGTGCTCGGTGAGTACTTAGTCAACTCAGCTCTGGCGACAGTATTATTTGATTCTGGAGCATCACACTCATTTATATCCTCGAGCTATGTGGAGAAACACAAAATACCTACAGTACTACTAAAAACACCCCTATTAACCCGGACGCCTGGAGGCGACATCAATTGCCAATTAGGTTGTTCACGGGTAAGGATCAACTTAAGTGGGGTAGACTTTCTAGCAGATTTGGTAGTACTTAAGCCTGGGGGAATAGACGTGATCCTTGGGATGGATTGGTTAAGCCGACACAATGGTCTCATAGGCTGCACCGATAAAGTGGTACACCTAACAAACCACGAAGGAGTACAAGTAATCTGCCGAACCCGAGATAGTAAGTTTGATCCAATGGTATTTAGCATGGAAGCCAAGCCTTTAGAAGGAGTCACGGTAGTAAACGAATACCCAGATGTGTTCCCCGAGGAGCTTCCCGGTATGCCGCCAGATAGGGATATAGAGTTCGTCATAGACCTTATCCCCGGAACATCTCCGATAGCCAAGAGACCCTATAGGATGGCAGCCTCTGAATTGACAGAATTAAAGAAGCAACTAGAGGAACTGCAGAGGATTGGCTTCATCAGACCAAGCTCGTCGCCATGGGGAGCCCCAGTGCTGTTTGTCAAGAAGAAAGATGGGAGTATGAGGTTGTGCGTGGACTACCGAGCACTGAATGAGGTTACCATTAAGAACAAGTACCCTCTTCCCAGGATCGATGACCTGTTCGATCAGCTAAAGGGAGCCAAGTACTTTTCCAAGATCGACCTAAGGTCAGGATACTTCCAGCTCAAGATTAGAGAAAGTGACATCCCTAAAACAGCTTTTGTCACCCGCTACGGGCAGTTTGAGTTCACCGTAATGTCCTTCGGACTAACCAATGCCCCTGCCTACTTTATGAACCTCATGAACAAAGTGTTTATGGACGAGCTGGATAAGTTTGTCGTAGTCTTTATCGACGACATACTTATCTACTCTAAGAGTATTCAGGAACATGAGCAACATCTGCGGGTAGTATTGGAAAAGCTGAGGGCACATAGGTTATATGCCAAGTTCAGCAAGTGCGAATTCTGGCTGGAGAGAGTAGCTTTTCTTGGTCACATTCTGACTGCGGAAGGCGTAGCAGTGGACCCAGAGAAGGTCGAAGCCGTTTCCAATTGGCAGCGACCAACTAACGTCAGTGAAATCAGGAGCTTCCTTGGGTTAGCCGGGTACTATCGGAGATTTATCGAGGGATTCTCTAAGATAGCTCGACCCATGACGGAACTTCTTAAGAAAGAGAAAAAGTTTGCTTGGACAGAATCCTGTGAGAGGAGTTTTCAAGAATTGAAGCGAAGACTGACAACCGCCCCAGTGCTGACCCTACCGGACATTCATCGGGACTTTGTCATCTATTGTGACGCATCCCGACAAGGATTAGGGTGCGTACTGATGCAAGGCGGGAAAGTCGTTGCATATGCCTCCCGTCAACTCAAGACTCATGAGCAGAACTATCCGACCCATGATTTGGAACTAGCAGCCGTAGTGCATGCCCTTAAGATTTGGAGGCATTACCTGATCGGGAATAAGTGTGAGGTTTACACCGACCACAAGAGTCTGAAGTATATCTTTACCCAGCCGGATTTAAATTTGAGGCAGAGAAGATGGTTGGAGTTGGTCAAGGACTATAATTTGGAAATTCAGTATCACCCCGGAAAAGCGAATGTAGTGGCCGATGCCCTAAGCCGGAAGACGTATGGACCTAAGAATAACGACCTGCGCGAGGAAATGGCACGATTAAATGTGCACATTGTTCCTCGAGGTTCCAGCCATGTGTTAAGCGTCCAATCGACCCTAGAGGATAGAATTAGAGAGGCTCAAATCTCGGATCAGGAGTTAATGAAGATCCGCAAACAAACTGGAGAAAACAAAGCGCCGGGCTTCAGAGTAGACGATAAAGGAACATTATGGTACGAGGATAGGATTTGTGTGCCCCGGAATGGAGACTTCCGGCAGATAATCATGGACGAAGCCCATAACTCGGCCTACTCCATCCACCCAGGATCCACTAAGATGTATAAGGACATAAAGCAAAAGTATTGGTGGAATGGGATGAAAGCGGATATTGCGCGATTTGTGGCACATTGTGATACCTGCCAAAGGATCAAGGCCGAACACCAAAAGCCGGCAGGACTATTGCAACCATTGCCCATCCCAGTCTGGAAATGGGACGAAATAGGAATGGATTTTGTAGTGGGACTGCCCAGAACACAGAAAGGACACGATTCCATATGGGTAATTGAGGATCGACTCACTAAATCGGCACATTTCATACCCGTAAGGACCACTTATGGCGGAGAAAAGCTGGCAAAACTTTACGTGGAAAATATAGTAAAGTTACATGGAGTGCCTAGCAGAATTGTCTCAGATAGAGGGACCCAATTTACATCTAGGTTTTGGAAAAGCCTGCACAAAGCCATGGGCACGAAGTTAGATTTTAGCTCCGCGTACCACCCACAGACGGATGGTCAAACCGAAAGGGTGAATCAGATCACGGAAGATATGCTGAGAGCATGTGTCCTGACCTATGGAAACGATTGGGAACAGAGTCTGCCCTATGCAGAATTTTCGTACAACAATAGTTACCAAGCCAGCCTGGGTATGTCGCCATTCGAAGCCCTCTACGGAAGAAAGTGCAAAACTCCCTTGATGTGGTCGGAAGTTGGAGAGCGTGCACTAGTAGGACCCGCGTCATAAAGAAGCAGAAGAAAAAGTAGCGGAAATCCGCGAGAAATTAAAAGCGGCTCAGTCCCGACAAAGGAGCTATGCGGACAAGAAGAGACGGGAGATAAGCTTCAATCCGGGAGATTTTGTCTATCTCAAAGTCTCACCCATTCGAGGGACACGAAGATTTCAGGTACAAGGAAAATTAGCCCCTCGATACATTGGGCCGTATCGGGTTCTAAAGAAGGTAGGAGCAGTGGCATACCGACTGGAGTTACCGGAAGAAATGTCAGATATACATCCAGTGTTTCACGTCTCGCAATTACGGAGATGTTTGAGAGTACCCGAAGGAGAACACGTGCCGGTAGAAACAATAGACCTGCAACCGGATTTGCGGTATCAAGAAGTGCCGGTCAGAATCCTAGACACCGTCACTAGGAGAACGAGAAACTCCGAAGTACGAATATGCAGAGTTCAATGGAGCAGACATGGGGTGGAGGAAGCGACTTGGGAACGCGAAGAGGCTCTAAAGAAAGAATTTCCCCATCTGTTTAGGAGGCCAGCCGAATCTCGAGGACGAGATTCATTTAAGTGGGGTAGGTTTGTAACGCCCTAAAAATTTACCCAAGTAAACTACGCGCTAGAGTGTTCCGATTAAAAACCACTCGTTGCCGAAACCCTAGCCCTAACCCTCATAACCGACACTAAAACCCTATGCCGTCTTATCCCGCGCCGCTCGGAGGCCTGCCACCTGTGCGCGTTCATCCGCCGCGAATAACGCCGGCACCATCCTTTTCTCGCGCAACGAGCGAATCCCGCGCGCGCGTGGCCGACCGGCCGCGGTCACCGCCGCGACCGGCGCCGGCCCCTCCCTCTCTCTCTTTTTCTTTTCCTCCTTTCCCTTTATTTCTTTTTCCCCCTTTTCCTTTCTTTCCTTTTCCTTTCTTTCTTTTTCCCTTCCTCCCTTTTCTTCCTTCTCCCTTCCTTCCTGTTTCTCCCCTGCTCCCGACCACGGCACGGCGTGCGCCGGCTTGGGCGCCGCGCCCGCGCTGCCCCGGCCGCGCCGCGTGCACGCGCCCGCCCCGCGTGCCCCGCGCCCCGCGCCGCGCCGCTCGTCGCACGACCTCGCCCCGGACCCGCAGCTCGCCGCGCCGCCGCGCGCACGCGTGCGCGCCGCCCGTCGTCGGCCGCGCCGCCCGACGCTGCCCTCTGCCGCACCCCGTCGCGCGCGTCGTCGCCCTGGCCGCACAGCGCCGCCCCGTCCCCACTGCTGGCCGAGCTGTCCCGTCCACCCGCCGCCCGTGCTCCGCTCCGCGACAACCGCAAGCGGCCGAGCGCCATTGAAGGCACCCCGCGCCGCTCGCCGGCCCTCCCCACCGGTCTCCACCGCTCCCCCATCGCGGCCGCCTATAAATGCCCCTCCCGCGCCTCGGCACCCCACACCCCCCGCCACCTGGCTCCCCGCCTCCACCGCTCTAGCGCCGCCCCCACGGGCACCTCTGCCCGCCGCCGCAAGCTCCCGTGGGCAGCCCCCCCTTGCTGCAGCCCGAGCCAAGGTGAGGCCGGGGATGGGTTCCCCGCGCCCCCCTCCCTCTTTTCCCCCTCTCACCCGAGCAGCCCGGGGCCTTGACCGCCGGAATAGGCCGGCGCCGAGCCCCCATCCCCTCCTCTGTTTCAGTCACGGGGAGGAGAGGTGGAAGAAGGGGTCATTTGCCCAAAACCCCCTCCCCCTTTCCTGTTTTTCCAAAGAAAACCCCCCTAGGAGCACCCCTGTCCATTCCCTTTTACAAATGAAACCCCGCATGTTTTGTTATTTCGATTTGAACCCTCCAATGCATACATCCAGATATACTTGACAACCTTTTAGCATGACTAGGGAAATTCTAGGATTCGCGAATAGACCCTTACTCTTTTCATATAATCGCGAATGAGCCCCTGGACCCCCGTTTAAGCCCTGGAACCGCCTTTAGCGCGTCATTTTATGTGCGAAACGACCTCCGATTGATCCGAAACTTTACCACTCCGCTTCTAGTATAGTTTTAGCTATGCCATTAAGAAACCACCCAGAGATATTGCCCCTAACTCCGTAACCAAATTATTTCCGATTCAAGCCTATCGGTAAAAGCTTTTAGTTCTTTCGCTTGATTGTGTGTCTATTTGTTTGCGTCGTAGGGCACGGAGTGAACGACGAGGCTCCCGACCGCAACCAAGCAACTGAGGACCAGTACTGCGACCCCGAACCCGAAGGACAGTGCTCCGATCAGGACTTTCCGCAAGGGTTTGACGATGGCAAGTTCAATTCCGCCCTTTGATGCATATTTTTGTCCTAGTTTTTATAAACACAACCCAGTGGCCTGTTTTATGAAATTGCATGGTTTTGCGTGCCGTAAACATGGTAGGGTAGCCACCCTTGTTGTGATAACCATACCTTGAATACCTGATTTTATAAAGGAAATGCGTGTGTGTGTGGGAAGGGATAAAATGTGGTTTTGAAAAGTGAGTTAGACGAGATGGATGGCATTTCTGTGTGAATTGCCGATTGGTGTGCTCGTACCTGTGTGGTTGAGCGAGGAAGGGAGATATCCATCTTGTCACCCCTAAGGACCGAGTTGTTGTGACATCTCACCTAGCTTCCTGTCGTGCGAACCACTTGACCGTTGTATGGGCAACGGCTTGGCCTAACCCCACTAGTTAGTCTGATAGCCATCAGGAGAGCTGGGAGCAACGGGTGATCAAGGAGACGGGATAAGCTCTGTGTGACTTATGCCCCGGTTAAACCTCAGTGTTAGGTCGAATGACCCCTTGATAGATCCCGTGGTGGCTAGTCAGGTCGAGCTAAGGTGGGTAAGGGCTTCGATGGGATCTGCACCGGCACTAAGGTGTTCGTGCTGTGGTACCCCGCCTGTGGGTAAAGTTGCACACCTCTGCAGAGTCAAAAATCTATTCGAATAGCCGTGCCCACGGTACTGGGCAAGTTACGGTGTGGTCACATAACTAGTGTTTCTCTCTGGGAATGGTTGATCTAGTGTGAGTTGTTTGGAAAGTATCCAGCAGTGGTGCCGTGTGCTACGGCGGACGGGGAGTCCGGTAGCAGTTTTAAACGAGATCCTGTGTGGATCAACACCGTGTGCCCCTCGATGCTTAGCGACTTGTTTTTGAAAAATGTTTTGAAACGAACCTTTGCATAAAGTCAAGTTTTCCGCAAATGAACTATAACCTTGTCCTTGGATTATCCTGTGCATGTAATTCTGTTATAACCCCTCCGCGGGTGTGAATGGACTTGCTGAGTACGTTTGTACTCACCCCGTTCTTACTTTACAGTGGAGGATCCCGACTACAACCCCGAGAACGACGAGTAGGGTCCCGTCCTGCACCCAGTCTTGCCTGTGGGAGGTCACCGTTGGAGCTCCGCATGGCGCACCGTTGGAGCTCCGCATGGCGCAAAACTCTGATGATTCCCTGTTCGTAGTTAGTGTAGTAGTATGGGTTTTTGTTGTAACCCTCGCAATAGTGGCGCTTCACTGCCATTACCGCGAAGAGTTGTACGGTGATGTATCATCTGATGTAATAAAAGTGTTATCAGCCTCCTGGGACTGATAAAGTAACACTTTTAAGTCTTCCCTGATGGGGGGGACGCTTCAGTGGGGCTATCCTCGTCCCACATCCCGTACATCTCAGGTGGATAAGGCTCTTCGCTGATTAGGGGACGTGCTATGGCGAATCGCTCGTACGACCATAGCTGCAGCAGAAGTGGGCAGCCTGTGATGACGGCAGTCCTCTCCGTCTTCAAACAGGCCTGGCAAAGACCTCGGTACGTCGCAGCAAGCACTGCCGATCCCCAGCTCCACCCAGGTACCTGGCCCGGCTCCGCATCCGCAATCGCGCGCATATTGCATAAGCACTTGTCCACGTAATTGCCGTTAGAGTTGCAGAAAAGAGTCCAGCCGAACAACCATAACAGATACGCCTCCAGGTATCGTGACACCTCGTACTGCCCAGCCAGAGGGTGCAGATCCTGAGCCTGTAATATATTTGTTCAAAACTTAGAGGTACTCACATATGATTCAATTAAATTAAATAAAAAATAACTGGACGTACCCTAAATTGTATTACCCAACTCTTGGCGGGGCCGGCAAATCAGGTACGTTCACAACAAGTGGCGGGTTCGCTGGACCAAACCGCTCCTGCAGCTCCGCCCTCCAGAAAGGTGGCACGGCAACCGGGCCAACAGCTTCACCCGCAATGGGAAGCCCGAGCAGGTACGACACGTCCTGCAACGTGGGGGCCATCTCCCCGCACGGCAAGTGGAACGTGTGCGTCTCCGGACGCCACCTGTCCGCCAACGCTGCAAGTAGAGAGCGGTCCAGCTGCATCCGCTTCTTCGCGCCACCGTCTTGGCCGTCGCCGGCCTGAAGCATACGTGCGAGTGGCAGCAAACCAGCCTCACGTAACCTGTATATTTTGCATTGTGGTTACAATTATCTTACACGCTATACATTAGTTTCGTAAAAAAATATAAAGTATCACCTGTCAAGCCACCGGTCGTCCAGGTGCAACAACTCCTTTGCTACACGAGGGCGCAACTCGTGAAGCTCCTGCCCCTCCACCGCAGCCAGGTACGACCTGTGCCGTTCATCGATGTGCGCGTCAAGGAGCTCTGGTGTCTGCACCATATCTACATGAAAAATATAAGTACCGTAAGACACATTCCTACAAACAATTGAAAATACTATAAACTATTTATAATAGAACTACCCTACGAAATATTTCTAAAAACTATTCAAATTTCTGAAACCTATTCGAAATATAACTACCCTAAGAAATATATCTAAAAACTACTGCAATTATAAAAACTATTCGGAATATAACTACCCTAAAAAATATATCTAAAGCCTACTGCAATTATAAAAACTATTCAAAATATAACTACCCTAAGAAATATATCTAAAAACAATTGAAGATACTAAAAACTATTTATAACATAACTACCCTACGAAATATTTCTAAAACTATTCAAATTTCTGAAACCTATTCGAAATATAACTACCCTAAGAAATATATCTAAAAACTACTGCAATTATAAAAACTATTCAAAATATAACGACCCTAACGAATATAACTAAAAACTACTGCAATTATAAAAACTATTCAAAATATAACTACCCTAAGAAATATATCTAAAAACAATTGAAAATACTAAAAACTATTTATTACAGAACTAGCCTAAGAAATATTTCTAAAAGCTATTAAAAATACTGAATTCTACGTATAACTACTCTAACAAATATTCGTAAAAAATAATTAATAATTATACCTCCAAACCGACGTGTGGACAGAGCTTCGCCGCTTCCTCTCCTCTCCTCCTCTCCTCTCCTCTCCTCCTTTTTCTTTTTTGTTGATTTTTGATGAATTTTATGAGAATTAGGGGGTGGGGGGGCTTAAATAGGTGGTGGGGAGACATCCCGCCTGTTGGAAGGGCGGGTTGCCGCTCCCGGCGACCTCCCGCCCGTTGGGGGGGGCGGGATGCCCCTCGCCAGAACGTCCCGCCCGCTGGGAGGGCGGGATGTCCCTCGGGGGACCTCCCGCCCGTTGGAACGGCTGGAGGCCCGGAACGTCCCGCCCGTTGGGCGGGCGGGAGGTCCCTCGGAAGACCCCCCGCCCGTTGGAACGGCGGGTTGTTGCCTATTTTCGCGAAGAGGCCCCTGCGAAGAGGTTTTCCTCCCCCAGCCGGCCCCCCGCCCGTTGGGTGGGCGGCAACTCTCATCCCGCCCTTTCATTGGGCGGGAGGCCCCCATTTTTCGAAATATTCCAAACCGGCACCCCTTTTTCAAATTTTAATTTCTTTTTAACCTTTCTTAAAAAAAATTCGTTTGTGCCTCGAGCGTTGGGTGGGGGTGGCAGGCTGGGCCACGGGGAGGGAGCAAGCCTAGGTGGCCAGGCCGATTCCCGTTGGGGGCTGCTGCCTGGCGGCAGCCAGCAGCCGGCCGCCGGCGTCATCACGCATCGGCGCATCCGGCAGGAGGCCCGGAGGTGCGGCGCAACTAAAGCAACAGGCCAACAACGAGCGCAATTGGCTACGAAGTGTGGCTGCTCTGATTTTGATTCTTGAACGAGGCCACATGGATATTTCCATGATCCAAAAAACCTAGAGGCAGTAAAATGCAAAGTGTGTGCAAAAGATTCCTGCTTCAATGCTCTTCAGTCTCTGAGGACAGAAGCCAATAGGATGATTATTTACGTGTGTACCTATCGTTGTATTGTTCATTGTTGCCTTTTGCTGTTAGTTAGTAGTTTAATCGTGCAACTGTGCTAGCTGCTTTGGTGTTAAGATTTGCCAAATTCTTTTGTAGGCATATAACAATTCAAATTGATATGATGGTTATTGAATATTGATGGATGAATAATGGAATAATTTTAGGTCATATGTAAGATTAAAGTTACACTTGCAGTTCTAGAAGGAATGCCTTAGATATCAATTGAAAAAGTATACTTTTAGAAAATATATAGGTACCTAAGTATTTGTCACCTATATTTAAACTGTTTCATATTGCTTGGGAAGTGGGAATACCGAACATCAAAATCCTGGCTCCGCCACTCGGTACCAGTTGCAAAAGCGAGGGCAGCAGCTGTTCAACCGGGGCACGAGCCCAGTTGGCGAGACGACGACGACGACGACGACCCAAGTCAAAAGTAGGCCGCGTGCGGCGCCCACCGGCCGGCGGTGGCGGGCGAGGCAGAGGTTACGGCGTTGACGCGGTCGCGGACGCCGCCGCCCGCCGCTCACGCGGTATACGTGCCGTGTCGCGGCCACCGGTGGTTCCCCCCAAGTTGCCAAGCCGGCGTGAAGCCAATTATGAATCTGCAGAGCGGCTTCGGCCGGTGGCAGGCCAGGAGGCCAAGTAGTGGAAGATCACATCACCTCAGAGGCTCAGGCGCACTGCAGTTGCCACGTGGAACGCACCGCGTGTTCGAGCAGGCCGATTTGCTTCACAGAGTAGTTAATGCCAGCCACGGCTCCCTGTCCCTGGCTGGCGTCCGCACCGCCCGGACGTGCCCAACTGAATTCCTTGTTTAGGAGGTTTCAGAAGATATATATGTTTTTATTACTCCCACTGTTCTAAAATACAAGGTTTCTTGACTTTCTTCTAAATGAAACTATTCTAAATTTAATTAAATATATAGAAAAGGAGTATTAATATTTACCATATCAAGAAAAAGTAAACTATAAAATATATTTCATAATGAATACAATTGTGCTTGCTTGATATATTAAATTATTTTCTATGAGCTTGTTTAGATTTAGAATAGTTTGACTTAAAGACAAATTCATATTTTCTTGTATTTGAGGATGGATGGAGTACATAAAATGAAAAAAAGATCTATTTTTGAGTCTCACTTCTAAAAATTTGAAGTCTCAAGAAAGTTTTAGCAACCAAGTGAGTTTGAACTAATAAATTTCCAAAGGGAAAAGAATATCTCAGTGGAAAAAGTCTACATACCCCCAACTATTCGTGATGGACTACTTCACCCCCTAAACTATAAAACCGGATATTCTACCCGCTGAACTTAACAAAACCGGTCAAATTTTGGACGGTGATTTGTGACCGTGGCGCGGTTTTATCTTTTTCTTTTTTATTTATTTTCGCTTAATCTTGAAAAAGTCATAGTAAATCAGAGAAAAATTATAAAATGGAAGATCCAATTTTGTTGGACTCCGCATGAGTAGATCTAAATATTGAAAATATAATATGGTATGCTTTAGTACAAAGTTTTTGCTGTAACTTTAGATCTATACTTTTTTATAATTAATTGAAGTAATTTATAACTACAGTTTCTATGGTACAATTGTGGTAAATTTTTTATGGTTGGTAAATTATTGTATGCTTGAACTATAGTAAAAATTTTATACTCATTGGATCATGTATAACTTAGTTATAGATAAAACATAGATTCAGAGCATAGATTTAACAAGCATAAATCTAAATAAATCTATAACTAAGTTATACATGATCCAATTAGTATAAAATTTTTACTACAGCTCAAGTAATTAATAAATTTTCCACCATAAAAATTTCACCATAATTGTGCCATAGAAGCTGCAGTTATGAATTATTCCAATTAATTACAGAAAAGCATAGATCTAAAGCTACAACAAAAAAATTATACTAAAGAATACCATATTATATGTTCACTGTGTAGATCTACACATGTGGAGTCCAACAAAACTAAACTTTTTATTTTATAATTTTTCTGTGATTTACTATGATTTTTCAAAGATGCAGCGAAAATAAATAAAAAAGAAAAAGACAAAATCATGCCACTGTAGCAAAACCACTGTGCAATGGTTTTGGAAAGTTTAGAGGGTAGAATATCCGGTTTTGTAGTTTAGAGGGTGAAATAGTCCATCATGAATAGTAGGGGAGGGTTATATAGACTTTTTCCTATCTTAATTACGCGATGTTTTACGAATGTTGCATTGAATCAAGTTGCACAACTGGGTAAATACACATCCCCCCATGTCACTCTCCCAGGTGACACGAGGGGCGCTCCTGCATCGCCGTCCGCCGCCTTCCCTTAGGCTGCCTCCAGTAACCACTGAGCCGGCTGAGCTGAAGTCAGCTCAGCCCGCTCCGCTCCCTCTCCCCTCACTCCTCTCCCCGCCTCCCTCCTCCTCCCATCCTCCAAACCTCGCCGCTCCTCCATCGGGGCCGGATTCGGCCCTCTCCTCGCCGGATCCGAGGTTCCCCAGGCCGGATATGTGGCCACCTGTTGGTGTCAGCCCTCCGGTGGCTCGGTTCGAAGGGGGCGTGCCGCCACCACCGCTCGCCCGGGGGTGCCAGGACCCGGTGATTTGGGTGGCTGGGTGAAGCGTCCCCTCAACCGAGGTGACTTAAATGTGATATAAAAATCAGTCCCAGGAGGCTGATACACATTTATTACATCAGATGGTACATTACCGTACAAACCTCCGAGGAGGCGGACACTCGATACAAACGATAATCAGTAATAAAATAGCTATGGTGATACACCAAAGCATGACCCACGCGGGATCCAGCTCGGGCTCAGAGTAACACGCTAGCATAAGCATCTTGCGGAGGGCTAGCACCACAGGCAAGGTTGGGTGCGGACGCAACCTCTATTCGACGTCTTCAACAACAAAGTCCGGGTCTTCCTCTGAAGAAAACCACAAATATATATAGGGTGAGTACAAAGGTACTCAACAAGTCCCACCACACCCGCGGAGGGGAAATAATAAAGACCATGCACGGATATATCAAGGATAAGGCTTGGGTTCATTTGCGGTAAAGCGAAATTTTACACATGCAAGGGTTCGTTGAATAAAAGAGTTTTCTCAAGATAGTTTTATAGTAATCGAATAATAAGTGGGGTTGATCCTACACGAAGGATCCTAGTTTTACTGCTACCGGACTCCACGTCCACAGTAGCTTACGGCACAGCGGCCGGTCACTTTTCAAAACAACTCCCGCCACAAAACCAACCATCCCAAAATATCTACTGAAGTGACCATGCCGTAACGCGTCCAATACCGTGGACACGGCTATTCGAATAGATTTTTCACTCTGCAGAGGTGGTACACTTTACCCACAAGTAGGGTACCGCGCTACGAACACCTTAATGTCGCGGCGGATCCTAGCAAAGCCATTACCCACCTTAGCTGAATCTAACTAGCCAACACGGAAGCTACCATGGGGTTGATGACCCATCAACCAGGTCATAACCGGGACATAACTCACACAGATCGTATTCCTTCTCCATGGTCTCCCGTTGCTCACCCGCTCTCCTTTTTGGCCAGCAGAACAACTAGTGGGGTTTATGCTAAGCCGTTGCCCACACAACGGTCGAGTGGTTGTACGATAAATGGGTTAGGCAAGATGATACCTCAGTTTATCCTTATAATGACCAGACAGACATCTCCCGTCCATGCTCAACCACAAAGGTACGAGCACGCTAGTGGCATTTCACACAGAAAACACCGTCCATCTCATCAGATTATGTCTTTCTTTTATTTTTCTCAAAAATCCCATTTTATCTTTTGTACCCTTATTTTTGGTAAATCGCTTGTGGTCATGGTTTAAAATATAATAAAGGAATAATCAGGCAATAAGCATCTCTAGCTGTGGTTAACGTCTAACAGAGCAAATCCTAGGTCATCAAGGAATAGTCTTGGCAATCAAGGGGTGGCTATCCGACCATGTTTTGCAATAAAACGATGCATTTTATAAAACAGGCCAATAGGTTGCATTTATAAAACTGGGATAAATATGCATCAAAGGGTGGAATCGGACTTGCCATTCACAAAGCCTTCCGGGAAGTCCTGATCGAGGCACTGTCCTTCACGTTCGGGCTCGCGGTACTGGTCCTCGGACTCTTGCTCGCAGTACTTCTCGTCGACGGGTTCTCCCTCGGTCACTTCGTGATCTACGGCGCACACAAATAAACATTCCATAAAGAAGAGAAATAAAGATTTTATCTACAAGCCCGAATCAAGAATAAGTTAAGAAACAATGGTAGAAAGAATATTTCTGGGAGATTTCTTGATGGCGTGGCTGGCATTATGTTAGAAATGGCGTGGTAAAGTTTCGGGGCAAACGGAAGGTTTTTGGCGCATAAAATAATAGGCCGAGCAGGGTTTAGGGAGCGAATAAGGGTCCAGGAGTCTATTTGTAATTACTGTTGGGAGGGGAGGGCTTGATTAGAATTTTTTGGAATACCTAGGGTACTCTGAAAAGGGTCAGGGGTTCGATCGTAATTATTTTGTGTAGTGGAAGGGTTTATTTTTCTAAATAGGGTGAACATGGGGTCTATTTTGAAAGAGGGAGTAAAGAGAGGGAGAGCTCTTAATGGAATAGGCAGGAGAGCAGGGGGCTCTGGGCAAAATCACCCTTCTTCCTCCTCCCGTTACCAGGAACAGAGGAGGGGGAGAGGAGCTGGCGGCGCCACCGATTCCGGCGGCTCTAGGGCACGGCGGCGGCCGGGGGCAGGGGCAAAACGGAGAGGGGAGCAAGGGGGACCCATCCCACCACTCACCACGAGCTGGGGCGGCGCGAGGCGGCCTGCCCATGAGGGCCAGGGGCGGCGGGCGGAGGGCCTTGCGGCGGCGGCAATGCAGGGCCGGGGAGGGGGCTAGGGGCTGCGGGGGAGGTTGTGGTGGTGGCGGGGCGCGTCGTGGGGGTATTTGTAGGCCGGCGAGGGCAGGAAGGAGGGGGGGCACGGTGGAGGCCGGTGGCGGCCAGTAATGGCGGTGGGGGCGGCGGTGGTGCTGGGTCGTCGCTGCGCAGGGTGGCCGGTGGCGCGGGGTCGTCGCTGTGCAGGGCGGGTGGTGGCGTGTAGCGGGGAGGGGCGGCCTGGGGACGCGCTGCGCAGGGGAAAGCGGCCCGTGGCGAGGCGACGCGCGGCGGCCGGTTCTGCTCTGCCACGGCACGCCGGGGCAAGCGCGAGCGCCGAGGCGGCAAGAGGGTACGGCGCGCGCAGAGGAGGGCCAAGTTAGGCAGCTCCTGTGGAGTCGTCAATGGGGGGGTGGTGGTGGACGGGCGCCCGGCGTCGAGCTCTGCTCGGCGTCGTGCTGCGCGTGCAAGGGAATGAGGGAAGGAGCAGGAAAGAGGAAAAGAGAAAGGGGAAAAAGAGAAAGGGGGGGGGGGGGAGAGGATCAGGGGAGAAGGGAAGGAAAGGGGGGGCTGCGTCGGCGGGTTTCGCGGCGACGGTCGCGAGAGTGCGGCGCGACGCGCGAGGTTGAGCACGCGGGGAAGATGCGTCGGCGGAATTCACGGCGACGGTCGCGAGCGTGGGGTTGGGCACGCGGCACGGCGCGGGGGTCGAGGAAAAAAAGAAAGGATGGCGGTTAATTTCGGATGTCAGACGGCGAAAGGTCGGGAAATGCTTTGGGCGATTAGGAGCTCGGACGATAAGGGTTTAGGAGCGATCTGAGCTTGACGAAAGAATTTTTCTAGCGAGTGATTTGTGCTGTAATTTGAATAAGGTAAAAACGCGGGCGTTACAAACCTACCCCACCTAAAATGAATCTCGTCCTCGAGATTCGGCTGGTTCCTAAACAGATGGGGAAACTCCTTCTTAAGGGCATCTTCGCGTTCCCATGTAGCTTCTTCCACCCCATGTCTGCTCCACTGAACTCTGCAAATCCGTACTTCAGAGTTTCTTGTCCTTTTTATGATAGTGTCCAAAATCTTGACAGGCACTTCCTGGTACTGAAGATCTGTTTGTAAAGCTATCTCTTCCTCCGGCACCCGTTCCCTCTCGGGTACCCTCAGGCATCTTCTCAGTTGGGATACATGGAATACTGGGTGTATGTCAGCCATTCCTTCTGGTAGCTCCAGACGGTACGCCACAGCTCCAATTTTCTTTAGTATTCGGTACGGTCCAACGTACCAAGGGGCTAGTTTCCCACGTACCTGAAATCTTCGAGTCCCTCGAATAGGTGAAACCTTGAGATAGACGAAGTCTCCTGGATTGAAACTTACTTCTCGTCTCTTTCTGTCTGAGTAACTCTTCTGTCGCGATTGGGCGGCCTTCAGTTTCCCTCTAATTTCGGCCACTCTTTCTTCCGCTTTCTTTATGAGTGCGGGTCCAACTAGGGCACGCTCTCCGACTTCCGACCACATCAGGGGGGTCCTGCACTTTCTCCCATAGAGAGCTTCAAATGGTGCCATGCCCAAGCTTGCTTGATAACCGTTGTTGTACGAAAACTCAGCATACGGTAAGCTTTGTTCCCAATCTTTGCCATAAGTGAGGACACATGCTCTCAGCATATCCTCCATAATCTGGTTCACCCTTTCTGTTTAACCATCAGTTTGCGGGTGATAAGCCGAACTGAAGTCCAACTTGGTGCCCATGGCCTTATGCAAACTTTTCCAAAACCTAAAGGTGAATTGGGTTCCTCTATCCGAAACAATTCTGCTAGGCACGCCATGCAGCTTCACTATGTTGTCCACATAGGGCCGGGCTAGCCTTTCACCACCATAGTTGGTCCGTACAGGTAGGAAGTGAGCGACTTTTGTGAGCCGGTCCACTATTACCCATATGGAGTCATGTCCTTTCTGTGTCTTGGGTAAACCTACTACAAAATCCATTCCTATCTCATCCCATTTCCAAACCGGGATAGGTAAGGGTTGCAGCAGTCCTGCTGGCTTCTGATGTTCGGCCTTGATTCTTTGACAAGTATCACAATGGGCGACGAACCTTGCAATGTCCGCCTTCATTCCATTCCACCAATACTTTTGTCTTATATCCACATACATCTTGGTGGATCCTGGGTGGATGGAATATGCTGAGTTGTGGGCCTCATCCATGATAGTCTGCCGTAAATCCCCTTCCATAGGTACGCAGATTCTATCTTTGTACCATAAGGTCCCTTTGTCATCCACTCTAAAATCCGGTGCCTTGTTTTCTCCAGTATGCATGCGGATCCTCATCAAGTCCTTATCTGAACTTTGAGCCCTTCTGATCTTGTCCTCCAAAGTGGGTTGAATACTCAACTTGCGACTGGAACTCTGGGGGACGATGTGCATATTTAATCGTGCCATTTCTTCTTGTAGGTGGGCATCCTTAGGTCCATAAGATTTCCGGCTTAAGGCATCTGCTACCACGTTTGCTTTACCAGGATGGTAATGAATTACCACATTATAATTCTTAACTAGTTCTAACCACCTTCTTTGCCTTAAGTTCAAATCTGGCTGGGTGAAGATGTACTTTAAGCTTTTATGGTCCGTGTAGATCTCACACTTATTCCCAATCAGATAGTGTCTCCAAATCTTGAGGGCATGTACTACAGCTGCAAACTCCAAGTCATGGGTTGGGTAATTCTGCTCATGAGGCTTGAGTTGTCGGGAAGCATATGCCACTACCTTCCCACCTTGCATAAGGACACATCCTAATCCTTGACGGGATGCATCACAATAAATGACAAAGTCCCGTTGAATGTCTAGCAAGGTTAGTACCGGGGCGGTTGTCAGCCTCCTCTTTAACTCCTGGAAGCTTCTCTCACATGACTCGGTCCAGGTGAACTTCTTCTCTTTCTTGAGTAGCTCCGTCATGGGTCGGGCTATCTTGGAGAATCCTTCAATAAATCTCCGGTAATATCCGGCTAAACCGAGAAAGCTCCGGATTTCATTAACATTGGTCGGTTGCTACCAATTGGAGACCGCTTTAACTTTTTCGGGGTCCACTGCCACTCCTTCCGCTGTCAAGATATGACCGAGAAATGCTACTTTCTCAAGCCAAAATTCACACTTGCTGAACTTGGCGTAGAGCTTGTGCGCTCTCAACTTTCCCAAAACCACTCGTAAGTGCTGCTCATGTTCCTCGACACTCTTAGAGTAAATGAGTATGTCGTCAATGAAAACTACGACAAACTTATCTAACTCTTCCATAAACACCTTATTCATGAGGTTCATGAAATAAGCAGGTGCATTGGTGAGTCCAAAGGACATCACTGTAAACTCATACTGCCCATAGCGGGTGACGAAGGCCGTCTTCAGAATATCACTTTCCTTAATCTTGAGCTGGTGATACCCTGACCTTAAGTCTATCTTGGAGAAATGCTTGGCTCCCTTCAGTTGATCAAAGAGGTCATCAATTCTGGGGAGGGGGTATTTGTTCTTGATGGTGACTTCATTTAGTGCATGGTAATCCACACACATCCTCATGCTCCCGTCCTTCTTCTTGACGAACAAGACCGGAGCTCCCCATGGTGATGAACTTGGTCTAACGAAACCGCTCTGTTGTAACTCTTCCAGTTGCTTCTTTAGTTCTGCCAATTCAGAGGCTGCCATCCTATATGGTCTCTTAGCTATAGGGGAGGTCCCAGGGACAAGGTCAATGACAAACTCTATATCCCTATCTGGCGGCATTCCCGGGAGTTCTTCCGGGAAAACACCTAAGTATTCATTTATTACTGGAACTTCTTCCAAGCATTTAGCTTCAATACTAAAAACCATTGGGTCAGGTCCACTTCCCCGAGTATGGCAGGTTACTTGTACTCCTTCGGGGTTGGTTAGGTGTACCACCTTGTCAGCACAACTTATAAGGCCATTGTGCAGGCTTAGCCAATCCATTCCAAGGATCACATCTATACCTTTAGATTTTAGTACTACTAGGTCTGCTAGGAACTCTACCCCACTTAAAATGATCCTTACCCGAGAACAACCTAGTCGGCACCTAATGTCACCTCCAGACGTTCGGGTTAATAGGGGTGTTTTTAGTAGTACTGTAGGTATATTGTGCTTTTCCACAAAACTTGAGGATATGAATGAATGTGATGCTCCAGAATCAAATAATATTGTTGCCAAAACCGAGCTGACTAGGAACTCAAGGAGCACTACGCCCTGAGCGTCCTGAGCCTCTTGCGTGTTGATGTGGTTGATGCGGGCTCGTCTGAAGGACTGCTGGGGCGGCCCCATCTGTTGGTGGTTGTTGCCGGTATTGTTATTGCGGATGGGTACACGGTTGGCTCCTGATAAAGCTGGCCTTGGTCCATTCACCGAGTTGGAGAGGGCTGATGCTGCTGGCTTGTTATTGGCATATGGGCAATTGGCAATGAAGTGTCCTGTCTCACGGCAGTTGAAGCATGCTCGGGCATTGCTGCTGGCAGTAACCTGGCTTGCATTGCTTTGTGGGGCCTTTGTGGTGTTCTGACTCTTGAACTGTCTAAGCTGGGTGCTGGGGGCTTGAGAGCCAGTAGCTTGTGACTGGGTCCTATACTGCATTGGGGCTTGGGACTTAGTCACTGGAAAGCCAAAGTGCCTTGGTTTCTGGAAACGGTCCTGCTGGCGGGCCTTGGTTTCTAGGAACTTACGCTTATTGTCTCTCTTTTCCTCTGCCATGGCTCTCTCGGTGATGATAGCCATGTTCATCAGTGTGTTGAAGTCTGGATAGATGCATGGGGAAAGTAGCTTTTTAAGTTCTGCATTTAACCCCTTTCTGAACATATCTTGCTTCTTTTCATCCTTGTCTACCTCTTCTGGTGCATAGCGAGCTAGTTCTATGAACTGGTGTGTGTACTCCTCAACGGACTTGTTGCCTTGTTGCAGCTCACGGAACTCATCTGCCTTGCGCTTCACAGTGGCTGCTGGAATGTGATAGCGACGGAATTCATCCACAAACTCCTTCCAAGTGATGGCGGAGGCATCCTGAACAGCTGCACAGTAGTTCTCCCACCAAGCCAAGGCAGTCCCAGTGAGCTGGTGAGCAGCCAAGCGGACCTTGTCACGGTCTCCATGCTCAAATGGTTCGAGCTTTCTCTTGACAGTACGTAGCCAGTCATCTGCATCCAAGGGGTTGTAGGATCCCGCAAAGGTGGGTGGCTTGGTCCTCAAAAAAGCCATCAGTTTGTCGTTTGTACTCTGCTCACGGGGCCTTGGGCTGGTGATGACATTGGTCAAAGCTGCCAGTAGGAGGTTCTGGTTGTTCAATACTTGCACCAGGTCAATGGCCGGTGGGGGTGGGGCATGACGTTCTCCTACTTGGCTTTCTCCTCCTTGCTGACTCACTTCCTGATCTTCCTGATCTTCATGGCCGGGGGCTTGTCCTTGCATGCTCTGTTGTCTCTTCGTACTCGGAGTGGTATGTGCCTGTCTTTGGGGGGTCCTGTTGTCACGCCTGGGGGCCATCTGTGGATTGGGCAAAACCTTTATGAGACTTAAATTGGGATTTAAGTGATATTTATTTTCGAAAAGGCAGACTCCACTTACTGCCGGCAATCGCACAGACTAACAAGCATCAAGTGCAAATAGTTTTATTTATTACGCTGGGGTACAACACTTGGGAGGGTACGGCTAAAACAAGCACGACACGATCTGGTACAAAGGGCACGACAGATGGGTGGGCACACTCTAAGCTTGGGGCCGGAACAGCTTCATCCCCGGGGTACTTCCAAGGCATGCTACTCGCGGGGTGAGTCGTCTTCCGGGGCGGAGTGCACTTCCAGTGGAATGAGTAGCTCTTCCTCGTCGTCCTCGAGGATCCCATTTTCTCGGGGCTGTTCGACAGCTCCTCCTTCTACGGCTGCGGCTGTCCTTCCGGCACCTTCAGGTGAAGCTTGCGGGGTCCTAAGAAGTCCTCCCCATCCTGTGATGGGTGTTCCAATTAGAACTTGGGTCTCCCCGATTGCCGGGACGGGCGTTCCACCATTGGTCCATTCTTGCATGCGCCGATCCTGGATCTGCCTGAGGCTTTCATGAGCGACGGCTTCGCTACTTATAGCAGCCGCGGTCCTTGCTTCGGCTTGAGCCACCCGGATTTGGTGCATTCTCACTGCAAGCTCAGCTTGTTCAGCCCGGTGCGTTTTCTCCCTTAAGATTTGGGCTTGGTCGTCGAAGAGCTTATCCAAGGAGATGAGGTAGGCGACCACATGGTACAAAAGGTCTTCCTGATGGCGGCGCCGTTCCAAGTTCCTCATGCGGGCCTGCCAGACTTGCGTCCTGATGACCGGAGGAAAAAGCCTCATTGGTGTGGGAATGAGGTGTTCCTCGAAGATCCGGCACAGGTAGCGGAGAGCCTTTCTGATGGCCAAGGGATAGGCATCCCGATGTTGAAATCCTGTGGCAGTCACTCGCCACGGCTCGATGTCGGGGTGGCGGGTGCTTCTGGCGATGGAGAGAACCACCCTACAGCGGCGAGTACCGAGGTGTTCGTACTCCCTGCTGTAATACCTTGGGCGCTCGGTAACACCGAGGCGCTCCAGGGAGTTGATCAAAAGGCGGGGAAACCAGGTTCCTCTTGGCAAATGCCCTGGGTCCACCCATTCTTGGCCATCTGAAAACAAAGGTAGAGTGAACAAGCTTTGTGCACAAGGTAGGGTACAAAAGGGACAGATGGTCTTTATTAGGATTGGGTACATTTTCCCAGGATACATTATTACTAAGGTGATAGCTCTAGTTTAGGTACTCTACTCTCCCCAAGGGAATCCTTCCCCGATCCGGTTAGGTCGCTTCTTTGGTGGAAGACATTGCTCCAATGCCTCCCCTTCGGTCTGAGTGCTTTTATCCCAGTTGTGACAGTTCGTGTACTTGCAATACTAGAAATATATTTTGTTAGTGTGAAATATGTGTTTGTTTGTATAAATCTTATGTGTGTTTATGTGAAGTTTTTGAAAATTTAAAGTGCAAGTGAAAAAGGGGTATTTTTGTAATTACAGAAAAATCTAGGGTTGTTTTTACAAAATGTATTTGGATTAAGGTAATTTTGAAATAAGTAAAGGGTGGTTTTGCAAATATATTTTTCTTACCTTATGTTTTGTAAATATATATATATTTACTCAAAAGTTGCATTGGGAATGCGTGTGTTGAAATATGTAAAAATTTTGGGTAAAGTGGTAGAAATAAGGGTATTTATGTGATATTATAAAAGTACGAGTCCTTTTACGCAAATATCTAATTTACAAAAGTAACTTTCAAAATTACTAAGGACTAAAGTGTAAAAGTGCGAGTCATCATGACATGTCAATTCAACCATTATGACGAGTCTATCCCGTCATTATGACGTGTCATAAATGCTTGCCTTTAGGTCCTGAATTTTATAAAATTATGCTCTTTAGGACAAAAGTAATTCAAATCCGACTTTTGTTCAAAGATTCACGTGTAAAAATGTAAGTTTTGAGTTTTTGAACTTGAGCCCTAAAGCAAAGTTGTAGAGTTTGAAAAACTCTCCAACTTTCGTTTTGGGCATTTCTTCATTAGGGTTTTAAATCAACGGGAAATTTTACTTTACAAACAGGTCCCTGTGATTTTCTGAAATTGCGCACAAGTCCTTGAAGGAGTTCCACCTCTCCTTCTCCTTCTTTCCCTTTCCCTGGCACTTTCCCTTATCTCCCCATCGGCAGCACAGTCCAATCCCGTTTTCCCCTCTCCTCCTCCACTCGGATCGACACAGGCGGCACAGGAAGCCGGAGGCGCGCGTGCAGGCGCTTGGCTAGCGGGCCGGCGCAGTCGCGCTGGGCGCTGGGGCGGAGGCCGCAGCGGGCGGCTCGGCGCGGAGCCGGCGGCCCCAGGCTGCGCGGCCCAGGCGCGCAAAGCTGCGGGCCCGGGCGAGCGCAGGCGTGCGCGAGCGGGCGCCGCCCGGGCAGGCCCGGGCGGCAGCGGGTGAGCCAGCTCCAGGCGCGTGCGGCGCGGGCGTGCTAGCGCCAGGGCGAGCGGCGGCCCGAGCGGCGCGCGGCGCAGCAGGCGGTGCGGGCTGCGCGGGAGCCAGGGCGGCAGCGCCAGAGCGAGGCAGGCCCGAGCGGCGAGTGGAGGCGCAGCGCTGGCGGGGCGGCGCCCAGGTGGTGGCTCGGCGCGGGGCGAGCGGAGCTGGGCGCGGGCAGGTGGCGGGCCCAGGGCGAGCGGCGCTGGCGCCAGAGCAGGGCGTCCGGCCGCGGGAGCAGGCGGCTCCAGGCGGTGGCGGCTCGGCAGGTGTTGGGCGGGCCGCGGCAGACGCAGGCACAGGGAGCGGCGGGCCCGAAGCAGATGTCGCGCAGGTGGCTGCGGTGTAGAGCGAGCGTTGGGCGGCTGGCGGAGCAGAGTGGATGTGGCTTGGCCGGCATAGGGCTGGGCGCGCGGCTTGGGAGGCATGGAGCAAACGCGCGTGCGGAAGCGAGCTGGCGTGGCGGCTCGTGCGCGGAGCAAGCGGCGTGAATGGGCGCCGAGCTGGCGGCGTGAGCAGGCACTGGGACGGAGAGCGCGGGAGGAGTTGCGGCACACGGGCAGTAGGCGTGTGCAGACACAGTTGGGCGGAGGCTGAGAAGAACGCGCGGACGAACGTGCGGAGCGTGCGCGAGCGTGGCAGTTGCGGGACCCGCACTCGCGCGGAGGCGAGCAGCCGGAGCAAGCGGTAGCGCGCGGAGTGGCCTAAGCGCGCGGGTAGAGCAACGCGTGCGTGGCAAAACAGAGCGCGGCGCAAGTGCTAGAACGAGCCGACAACGCGGGAGCTGCGGTGTGCAGATTGGGTGAGCTCGGGGCGCAACTACCGGTGGTGTGCGAAGTTCAGGGCCAGCGATGACCAGAGCCACCTTTCCCCGAACAAGCGGCAATAGAGCAGAGCAGCGCGCAGCTAAGGCACGGCAAGGCCGAAGCGAACACGTGACCAACAACAGAAGAAGGAGGAAGAGCTATGCAGGGCAACGACGAGTAAAACGACGGCGTGCAGAACATGACGGTGTTCCCGCAGGGCGAGCTCAGGCCGCGACCGAGTAGTGTGCAGGAGGGTCGCGCGTGATGGACATTAGAGGCCGTCGAGGAGAAGGCAACAGGCAAAGTCCGACGTCACCGCGGACTGCTCGTGGAGAGTTTGGAGGTGGTTAGGTGCGAGTAGACCTCGATCCTAACGGAGGCGGAGAAGCGCTTATGGCACGGCAAGTCGGAAGAAGAAATTGTGGAGCGAAGGCGGCAGTCGGACGGGACGAGCTCAGAGGAATTTCGATGCAACCAAGCATGACAGTCCTGCAGGAAGTTACGCGGGTGTGCCAGACGTGTTTCAGTGGCACGTGTGCGTGAGCAAAAGAAGGTTTAACCCGTGAGCAGGAGGATCTTGAGGTTCGCGGAGGATTTGGCATAGCGAACCCATTCGGCTCCATCATCTCGTCCCAGGAGTCCACGACATCCAGCACCTCTTACCTTTCACCGATCATCCGAGCAAGACCACAACACCTCAAGAAAACTCGTGAACCTTTTCATCGAGCTTTTCTCTTCGCCAATCTTGTTCGCCACGGAACTTCACTTTCCGTCCGTTCTTTTCCATAACCAAGGTTTGCCCCGACCTACTGAATCTTCTTAATGCCGGCGATTCCTTTACCGGGATATTGTCGTTAACTTTTTGTTATCTGTTTTCCTGGACCAGGGACTTGATTGCTATGTTTTAAAAAAGTTCTAGAGTATTTTCTGTAAGATTTCCAGAACTTCCTTTATTTCAAAATCAGTGACCTTCTACATTTCATAGATTTCGTAAGAAGTTCATAAAAATGTAAAATCAGTTTTGTTTGAAAACCCTAAGTCGAAATCTACAAGTTCATGTTGTGATCTTGAATTGAAATCTTAGATTTGTAATCTAGGTTAAATATTAGGTAATGAATGCTTTATTTGTGTCTTTTGTGATATGCATGTATTGTAGCTAAGTATAGATTGTAGAATATATGCTTCAAGTAGAGTAGTGTGATAATTAGTTAACCCATCACACGAACGCTCATATCTCTACCATCAAGACATTGTTCTCGTCTTGATTGCAATCTCCTTAAAGCCCTTCTCGTATAAGAATCTTTATTAGTTCGTGTGTATCTGCTGCTTAGCCACTACATCTCGGCAGCTGTGTTTCAGTGTCAGGTTATCAACCCAACCACTTAGCATCTGTTTTCTTTAAGTCTATGATGTTTCTGCGTAACAGCTGTCAGTCGATACTTCTACCATCGGCTGATTAGCTGATACGATTGTTACCTTTCTAGTATCGGCTACGGCCGATACAATCCTTTTGTTCTGTCCTACATCGACTGCATATAGTCGATATATCAAAGGTGTATACTCAATCTTAGGGTTCTTGCCATCGACCAATCCAAGCCAATTTTGATTGCTTTTCCATATCGGTTATAGCCGATCGATCCTTAGTCTTCCCATCTCCATATCCACACACTGTTATCAGCCGATTTATCAACTGAGAGATCGGCTATATATCTATCGACCATATACCCTTAACCACACTTAGTTACCTAGAATCACACTTAAGCACATCTTAGTTAAGACCATTGCTTTAGGAATCATCCTTCCGCCAAAATAAGCAATGCTTTCATCGATCATCTAGGAATCCGATGCACCTTTCCATCAGCTAAACCTCTGTTATTTTCAATCGGCTCTGTTGTAATCTTCAACGAATAGCCGATCCTAATTAGTTGTCCTCCTAAAGCTCTGTTTAAGTTTAGTTTCAAATCTTTTTAGTTGTTATGTGAATAGTGTGTTAAATGAGTGTTGAATTGCAACTTTGTTGTGAAGTAAAATAGTTTGCATTACATGTAGATACGATTACTTTCGGCAACGGTACCTGCGAAATCTCCTTGGAGTCTACAGAGGATGTTTCTGAAGATCAAGTGAACGTCACCAAGGGATTAACTAAAGCCCCGAACCAAAGTTCGGAAGATGTTGACTTACTGACTTCAGACCCACCAGTAAAGGCAAGCCCCGGACATATCCCACTACTTTATTTACACAGCAACCTATATCTGTTTATATTATATCTTGCATTAAGTCTAGGAGTTGTAATGAAACCCTAGATGCATGACTCTTAGGAATCCAATGTATTGTACCCAAGTCCTTATCGGATAGATGCTCCGCTAATAGGACCGGTAGAAGTCGAGTGATTTCCTGTCACTCGCGCGACATAGGAATTGCATGTTTACATTTCTGCAATCACTATAAGGATGACGGACAGGGTCATGTGTTGTATCATGACCTGAGATTCTACCCTGTCTGTTTTGATAAAAGTTGATAAGGTCGAAATGTGTGGTAGTGGTGGCTAAGTTTTTGAAAGTACTAGCCACATGCCGTGAAATATGGTAAGCGGTAAACCTAGTACCCGATTGGCCCGGCAAGTGGACGCGCTTCCACCACTCGACTTTTATTTTTGTTCTCACGCACCGACGTGTGGGAGTACGTTCTGCATGGCAGACAGGAATACGGGTTTTGTAGTCGCGCTACAGACGTATATTCTGCACATATAGGGTGTGCGTACGGTCCTGCAGTCGCTTGTGGTGGCCCTGATCCACAACCCGGAATATGAGGGAAACGGTTGCTTGGAACGCCCTGTTGGTATTCCGAGCGTGTGAGTTAGGTTTACCTTGCAAGGTTAAATTCGATTCGAATCGTCCGCCTCTCACGAGGATTGAGACTGCTTATCCCTTTTACCACATTGAGTAAGAAGTGGAACTAAGGATGGATAATCTTGATGGATGATAATCACTACCTTGCTTGTTTAGTGTAGGTGCTAATCTAGAATAAATACTCAACTAGAAGATGAAAGCTAAAACTTGAAAGTAGTTCATACTCTTTGTTGCTTTTCAGCTAAAAATAAACCCAGAGCCTCTACAATGCTTGCATGAGTCTAGTTATGGGCTAAAGTATACCCAATCCCGGGTAAGCCTTGCTGAGTATTAGTATACTCAGCCTTGCTAGTTATATGTTTTGTAGGTAATGTTCTGGAAAACCCTACTCTTCCCTGCCTTGGCCCTGTGCTCTTCCAGAAGGTTGGTCCGTGGAATGGAATCCGTCCTCGGCCAACATTGGTGATACCGAGTGATGTCGTGTCTGGGCTTAGCATGACATCCGTCTTATCGACATGCTATAGATCATCGCGTATGTTTTCCGCTGCTAAAAGTCTTAGCTTAAATAGTTTGTATTGTTTTCTCTAAGTTTGAAACTTTGTACTACTTTTATAAACTCTTGTAATGTAATTCCCTGTTATGTAAATTGTGATGGTGATTGTATCTCTGGACTCACCTTCGTGTGAGGTAACCTTATTTGATCCTGTGTATCGGTGGTTTATCGGGACGTTACCCGACAGGCCAAGGGATTATACCGTTTGAAGCACGTTGGAGCCCTCGGGGTGGACTCACGTACTTGATCCGGTATAATTCAGGTTGGTTCTGCCACAGCTGGTATCAGAGCTATAAGGTTACCCTGGAGATACATTTTACCTTAAAAATGATTTCAGTATAAAAATTTGACCAACAAAGTATTTGGCAAAACTACGTTGGATTCGTTAAGGATTGTACTTAGTACGTAAAGCCCTAGGGTAATGTTTATGAGGGAAATAGAGGTGGCTATATATATGTATAATCCTAACTACCAGCATTACTTTTCTGTCAAAACTTAAATTCATGCACAACCCAACTTTACTTTCTGTAACGACATCTTTGACGGTGAGGTAAGAAGGTAAGGATCCTCAGCCAACTGAGGGAGCTTGGCCTTCCCGTCGGTGATGCGAACCGAATGCTGTTTCTCAAGCAGTGGCCTACTTGAGATGCTGCCAATGTACCAACCTCGGTTGACTACATTGGGAGTATATGGTTCGGCGCAGGATATGGCGATCGCTGTTCATATCCCCGCATTTTGCGGTACCCCCCGTGAATACGTTGTCTCGACGACGTATGTTAACGTTGTCTGTACGGCGGTAATTGTACAGATGCTGTTTCTATAGTGAACAGTAATGTTTGGGGACGCTTTCATGACATGCTGGCATGAAAGGTTCAACATATATATATATTGTGATTTTCTGCAGGTATGCTAACCTCGTTGCGTAAGCTTGAACGTAAGAACGACTAATATATATATATATATAGGGAGAGACGTATTTATATGATGCCACCGTAACTAACCACGTAAGACCAAGATTACTTGGCAGTTATTTTGTTTGTGAGGACGTGTAGAACGTGCATGCATCATGATATCTTGGATTGACCTGATTGCCTTGTTGTTACGTTGATGTACTGAAACATGTGCTTGTATTTGAATGCTTGCCTAGACTTTGTGTTGTAGGAGTTAATGTAATCTGCTGGGTTATCTTAGAGTTAAGAAAGTCTTTTATGAATCAAGTGGATTGGGTTATCTTTGAACCCTATCACCGATCTTAGCTTGACAACTAAATCAAACCCTTGATCCTGTTTTGAATCCGTTTTGGCAGAATCATTGAACTTCTCCTTTGATGGTTAAACCTTGATGATTATCATCAAACCCTTCAATCCATCATCTAGTAATCTATCTATCCTTTCTTGGTGTTGTACCTTATATCGTTGGCTATTTTGGTTACGACACCTGAGAGCTGCACCTTCAATTTTTTTTTGCTCAGATGATTTTGGATAAATTAAAAGGATGTATGACAATAATTACTTTTTGAATACAATTCTCCCGGCAAAAGTCATGCATCATAACACATATCATCTTTGGTCAGTGCATGGTGTTGCATCATTATCGAAATCCGTAGACTAACTAACGGGTGTGCCTCCGGTACAACTTTGGGTTGTCTTCGGTTTCCTAAGTCTTTCTTGTTGCTGTTGGCACTACAGGGTTGCTATTTCTCTTTTGTGGTGGTGTTTAATCAAATGACCATGATGCTGTGTCGGAACCTAAGGCCTCAGGTGTGCTGCAGCCACATAACTGAGCCATTAGGGGCGCACTGGTGACTAGGTGTATGTGACGTAACCCCACTGCAATCTCTTCTTATGCAACCTTACTAGTGTCCTAACTTTTGATCCTCGTTTAAGGATATAGGACTGTCCAGGTGTTAGTTACGAGAGAATGGTTGTAGGATGCGAGTCATATGCATCATTAACTCATGAGGGTATGCATCATACTTCATGCATTTCATACGTGCATACATTGCAAGTATCATCATCCTTGCATCATAGTGTATGCATCATTTGGCCAACATCATGATAATTGCATTATGTCATATGCATCATCTCGGTTATGCATGGGATCCCTCATCCTCATGTTGCACCATCAATGCAATCATACATCTCAACAGTGCATCACATTCATGGTTATATATCGAGCATTGTACTCTGACTAGAGCATTTTGTCATTATTTCTTAATTGCATCGGTATAAATAGACATTATTTCTTAATTGCATCAATATCATTTAAATCATTCAGATAACGAACTCTGAGCAAGAATATTTCGAACATCATTTATCAATCTTTTGTTCTATCCTTACTTGCTATCCATGAGCTTTGTGATGAGTGTTAGTGTCGCCAACACTTATCGTTCTCATGTGATGATCTTAGCTCTACGAGAACTTGATCACCTTTTCCTCTCTTATCTTGTTATACTCATCCATGTACAATCTATCCATGCTCTCGTTACATTTATCTTGTCATACTCCAATGACTTTTACCATCAACATCAATCATCTCTAGTGTGATTGCTTCCTGCCACTTCTAATGTGTGATTTGCTTTTCTTTCCTTAAAGAGTCTTTCGTCCGAATCTCGGGACGAGATTCTTTTTAGGGGGGAAGGCTGTGACAGTTCGTGTACTTGCAATACTAGAAATATATTTTGTTAGTGTGAAATATGTGTTTGTTTGTATAAAGCTTATGTGTGTTTATGTGAAGTTTTTGAAAATTTAAAGTGCAAGTGAAAAAGGGGTATTTTTGTAATTACAGAAAAATCTAGGGTTATTTTTACAAAATGTATTTGGATTAAGGTAATTTTGAAATAAGTAAAGGGTGGTTTTGCAAATATGTTTTTCTTACCTTATGTTTTGTAAATATATATATATTTACTCAAAAGTTGCATTGGGAATGCGTGTGTTGAAATATGTAAAAATTTTGGGTAAAGTGGTAGAAATAAGGGTATTTATGTGATATTATAAAAGTACGAGTCCTTTTACGCAAATATCTAATTTACAAAAGTAACTTTCAAAATTACTAAGGACTAAAGTGTAAAAGTGCGAGTCATCATGACATGTCAATTCAACCATTATGACGAGTCTATCCCGTCATTATGACGTGTCATAAATGCTTGCCTTTAGGTCCTGAATTTTATAAAATTATGCTCTTTAGGACAAAAGTAATTCAAATCCAACTTTTGTTCAAAGATTCACGTGTAAAAATGTAAGTTTTGAGTTTTTGAACTTGAGCCCTAAAGCAAAGTTGTAGAGTTTGAAAAACTCTCCAACTTTCGTTTTGGGCATTTCTTCATTAGGGTTTTAAATCAACGGGAAATTTTACTTTACAAACAGGTCCCTGTGATTTTCTGAAATTGCGCACAAGTCCTTGAAGGAGTTCCACCTCTCCTTCTCCTTCTTTCCCTTTCCTTGGCACCTTCCCTTATCTCCCCATCGGCAGCACAGTCCAATCCCGTTTTCCCCTCTCCTCCTCCACTCGGATCGACACAGGCGGCACAGGAAGCCGGAGGCGCGCGTGCAGGCGCTTGGCTAGCGGGCCGGCGCAGTCGCGCTGGGCGCTGGGGCGGAGGCCGCAGCGGGCGGCTCGGCACGGAGCCGGCGGCCCCAGGCTGCGCGGCCCAGGCGCGCGAAGCTGCGGGCCCGGGCGAGCGCAGGCGTGCGCGAGCGGGCGCCGCGCGGGCAGGCCCGGGCGGCAGCGGGTGAGCCAGCTCCAGGCGCGTGCGGCGCGGGCGTGCTAGCGCCAGGGCGAGCGGCGGCCCGAGCGGCGCGCGGCGCAGCAGGCGGTGCGGGCTGCGCGGGAGCCAGGGCGGCAGCGCCAGAGCGAGGCAGGCCCGAGCGGCGAGTGGAGGCGCAGCGCTGGCGGGGCGGCGCCCAGGTGGTGGCTCGGCGCGGGGCGAGCGGAGCTGGGCGCGGGCAGGTGGCGGGCCCAGGGCGAGCGGCGCTGGCGCCAGAGCAGGGCGTCCGGCCGCGGGAGCAGGCGGCTCCAGGCGGTGGCGGCTCGGCAGGTGTTGGGCGGGCCGCGGCAGATGCAGGCACAGGGAGCGGCGGGCCCGAAGCAGATGTCGCGCAGGTGGCTGCGGTGTAGCGCGAGCGTTGGGCGGCTGGCGGAGTAGAGTGGATGTGGCTTGGCCGGCATAGGGCTGGGCGCGCGGCTTGGGAGGCATGGAGCAAACGCGCGTGCGGAAGCGAGCTGGCGTGGCGGCTCGTGCGCGGAGCAAGCGGCGTGAATGGGCGCCGAGCTGGCGGTGTGAGCAGGCACTGGGACGGAGAGCGCGGGAGGAGTTGCGGCACACGGGCAGTAGGCGTGTGCAGACACAGTTGGGCGGAGGCTGAGAAGAACGCGCGGACGAACGTGCGGAGCGTGCGCGAGCGTGGCAGTTGCGGGACCCGCACTCGCGCGGAGGCGAGCAGCCGGAGCAAGCGGTAGCGCGCGGAGTGGCCTAAGCGCGCGGGTAGAGCAACGCGTGCGTGGCAAAACAGAGCGCGGCGCAAGTGCTAGAACGAGCCGACAACGCGGGAGCTGCGGTGTGCAGATTGGGTGAGCTCGGGGCGCAACTACCGGTGGTGTGCGAAGTTCAGGGCCAGCGATGACCAGAGCCACCTTTCCCCGAACAAGCGGCAATAGAGCAGAGCAGCGCGCAGCTAAGGCACGGCAAGGCCGAAGCGAACACGTGACCAACAACAGAAGAAGGAGGAAGAGCTATGCAGGGCAACGACGAGTAAAACGACGGCGTGCAGAACATGACGGTGTTCCCGCAGGGCGAGCTCAGGCCGCGACCGAGTAGTGTGCAGGAGGGTCGCGCGTGATGGACATTAGAGGCCGTCGAGGAGAAGGCAACAGGCAAAGTCCGACGTCACCGCGGACTGCTCGTGGAGAGTTTGGAGGTGGTTAGGTGCGAGTAGACCTCGATCCTAACGGAGGCGGAGAAGCGCTTATGGCACGGCAAGTCGGAAGAAGAAATTGTGGAGCGAAGGCAGCAGTCGGACGGGACGAGCTCAGAGGAATTTCGATGCAACCAAGCATGACAGTCCTGCAGGAAGTTACGCGGGTGTGCCAGACGTGTTTCAGTGGCACGTGTGCGTGAGCAAAAGAAGGTTTAACCCGTGAGCAGGAGGATCTTGAGGTTCACGGAGGATTTGGCATAGCGAACCCATTCGGCTCCATCATCTCGTCCCAGGAGTCCACGACATCCAGCACCTCTTACCTTTCACCGATCATCCGAGCAAGACCACAACACCTCAAGAAAACTCGTGAACCTTTTCATCGAGCTTTTCTCTTCGCCAATCTTGTTCGCCACGGAACTTCACTTTCCGTCCGTTCTTTTCCATAACCAAGGTTTGCCCCGACCTACTGAATCTTCTTAATGCCGGCGATTCCTTTACCGGGATATCGTCGTTAACTTTTTGTTATCTGTTTTCCTGGACCAGGGACTTGATTGCTATGTTTTAAAAAAGTTCTAGAGTATTTTCTGTAAGATTTCCAGAACTTCCTTTATTTCAAAATCAGTGACCTTCTACATTTCATAGATTTCGTAAGAAGTTCATAAAAATGTAAAATCAGTTTTGTTTGAAAACCCTAAGTCAAAATCTACAAGTTCATGTTGTGATCTTGAATTGAAATCTTAGATTTGTAATCTAGGTTAAATATTAGGTAATGAATGCTTTATTTGTGTCTTTTGTGATATGCATGTATTGTAGCTAAGTATAGATTGTAGAATATATGCTTCAAGTAGAGTAGTGTGATAATTAGTTAACCCATCACACGAACGCTCATATCTCTACCATCAAGACATTGTTCTCGTCTTGATTGCAATCTCCTTAAAGCCCTTCTCGTATAAGAATCTTTATTAGTTCGTGTGTATCTGCTGCTTAGCCACTACATCTCGGCAGCTGTGTTTCAGTGTCAGGTTATCAACCCAACCACTTAGCATCTGTTTTCTTTAAGTCTATGATGTTTCTGCGTAACAGCTGTCAGTCGATACTTCTACCATCGGCTGATTAGCTGATACGATTGTTACCTTTCTAGTATCAGCTACGGCCGATACAATCCTTTTGTTCTGTCCTACATCGACTGCATATAGTCGATATATCAAAGGTGTATACTCAATCTTAGGGTTCTTGCCATTGACCAATCCAAGCCAATTTTGATTGCTTTTCCATATCGGTTATAGCCGATCGATCCTTAGTCTTCCCATCTCCATATCCACACACTGTTATCAGCCGATTTATCAACTGAGAGATCGGCTATATATCTATCGACCATATACCCTTAACCACACTTAGTTACCTAGAATCACACTTAAGCACATCTTAGTTAAGACCATTGCTTTAGGAATCATCCTTCCGCCAAAATAAGCAATGCTTTCATCGATCATCTAGGAATCCGATGCACCTTTCCATCAGCTAAACCTCTGTTATTTTCAATCGGCTCTGTTGTAATCTTCAACGAATAGCCGATCCTAATTAGTTGTCCTCCTAAAGCTCTGTTTAAGTTTAGTTTCAAATCTTTTTAGTTGTTATGTGAATAGTGTGTTAAATGAGTGTTGAATTGCAACTTTGTTGTGAAGTAAAATAGTTTGCATTACATGTAGATACGATTACTTTCGGCAACGGTACCTGCGAAATCTCCTTGGAGTCTACAGAGGATGTTTCTGAAGATCAAGTGAACGTCACCAAGGGATTAACTAAAGCCCCGAACCAAAGTTCGGAAGATGTTGACTTACTGACTTCAGACCCACCAGTAAAGGCAAGCCCCGGACATATTGAAAGGATCGATGGACCAAGAGGGGGGGTGAATTGGGCCTTTTCAATTTCTAAAACAAGATAAAACAACCTTAACCTATGCAAGAACTAGAAAGGCTCCAATTCACCAACCGGATAACAAAACAACCTACACAAGCTAGTTAAGATGAAAAGAGATAAAGCCTAGCAAGGTAGAGCTAACTAGTGATTCCTAAATCAAGCACATGAAAGAATTGCATGAAAGATAATGCTTGAAATAAGTAAAGTGGACAAGGGACAACCGGATTTTTTCCCGTGGTATCGATGTGTTGGCACACACCCCTAATCCACGTTGTGACACTCACAAAGAGTATTGTCACCTCCCAAGTCACCAAGACGAGGGCGCTCACTAAGAGTCTCCGTTCACCATCCCGGTGTGGTGGAGATCAAGCCACGTACAAGTCTCTTCTCCGGGCTTTCACAATCCTTGGCAAGCTCCGCGAGAATCACCTCGATCACCAAGATCGCCTAGGTGATGCCAATCACCAAGAGTAACAAGCTAAGGCCTTCACTTGAGCAAGAACCAATCACAAAGAATGGATGCACACAAGCTTCTCTCTACTCAAGTCCTTAATCTTGCTTCTTGAATGATTGAATGAACAAGTGTATGAAATGTTGAAGCTCAAGGTGGCTCTTGACTAAAGTATGTGTGTTTGGATGTTGCCTGGTGTCAAGAGTGGTAGAATGACCCATTGGAGGGGTATATATAGGCAGCTCACACGAATAGAGCCGTTGGAGAAAAAGCTGCCAGAAAAACTGCGTAGCGCCGGTTAATCCGACGTCCCTCCAATAGTCATCGTCGGTTTAACCGGTGAATGTAAACTCCCCTTTTTGAAAACTAGCCGTTACTGTTTGGGAAGATTAACCGTTGTCGCATCGGTTTAACCGGTGAATGTAATCATCCATTGAACAACTGAAAAACCAAGTCACTGGACAACTGCACCGACGTCAAATTTCAAATAGCGTCGGTTTAACCGGTGAGTCTATTTGTCCACTGATCAACTGAAAACGGAGTCTCTGGACAACTGCACCGACGTCCAATTTCAAATAGCGTCGGTTTAACCGGTGTATTGACTTGTCCAGACCGGCTGACCTCGTTTAACCGACGTATAGAAAACTTTAGACGTCGGTTAATCCGGTGTTAAGGATTTTTCTAATTTTGCCTTTTCTGACTTGAGTCTTTGAATGAAATCCACATATTCTTGAGATATAAGTTGAGAACCACTTATTTGAGCTTCTAGAAACCTGAGTGACCATTGTGTGCATCCATTTTCAAATGACCATGTCCATGCTCAAGTTACTGCGCCTAAACCCCTCTTAATAGTGCGATCACTACAAAACTGTAAAACCTATACTAACCTAAGTGTCCTTCTCAACCTTATGACACTTAGGACTAGAAAGATCCTTAGTCTTGACACATTATAGAGTTGAATGCCGAGATCGCCTTTTTGAACAATGAAAATTAGGGGCCTCTTTTGACATATAACCAAATGAGCAATAATGATCTATAAAGCTGCACAAACTCATTAGTCACAATAATGGTTGTCATTAATCACCGAAACATACCTTAAGGGCCTAGATGCTTACAATCTCCCCCTTTTTGGTGATTGATGACAACACAGACATAAATAACGAGAGAGCGAGAAAGATAAAGCGCGAATAAACACAAGCAAACTCGAAAAGAGAGAATCAAGGAACTCAATGGCTCAAATGAAATCCATAGATATGTCTCAAAAGCTCAGCATGCTCAAATGACAAATGTACATATCCATGAACTAACACCAAATATAATACAATAAGAAACATCAAGGTCCTGATCACGAGCTCTCTCTAAAGCTACCCTCCCCTGACTCCCTCTCCCCCTTTGGCATCAAAGCACAAAAAGGCTAGCTACTGATCCGGGTGCCGCGGGACGGCGAGGAAGCGATCCGGGTCATCGTCGTCGTCGTCGTCAGACGGTGGATCCTCGGTGACAGACGGAAGCTGCTGATCTGAAGTGCCGATAGGTGCTGAGCTGACCGGAGGTGTAGCTGTCGTCGAGGCTGTCGTCGATGCCCTGGTGCTGGCACTGCCTGGGAGAGGGACCGTGGAAGTAGTAGCCGGCTCAGCAGAAGATGTGTCAACATCTGAAGTAGTGAGTGCTGATGCTGCCGGCTGTGACGACTGCTGAAGTAAGGACACCTCTCCGCCTCCCCCTGAAGGTAGTGGCTGTGGTACTGCGGGGAGGCCAACTGACTGCACCGCTGTGGGTGACTCCTGGAAGAGTGAGGTCGCAGGCAGAGGAGAGAAGAGAGGACGACACGCAGACCCAAGTAATGCTGACAGTGAGAACATAATCTCTGGGGTCGCGGAGGAAGCTGGAGCAGTGGAGGCCGGAGCTGGTGTGACTGCAAGTGGAGGTGCTCCGGTGCCCTGAAGGCCTGACTGTGCTGGCTGCTGAGGGGCGAGTCCGGTGTGAGAATATAACTGTGAAATCATCCCGAACATCGCCATCATGCCCTGCTGCATCTGCTGAAACTAAGCGTCCGTCCTCTGAGAGACTCTGTCAATAAGGCCGACGAAACGCTCCTCTGTAGCAGCTCGCTCTCGAGCGGCCTCCCTCTGAATCTGTGCAACCTGGGCCTCATGGGCTCTCCTGGCCTCCTCCTGTGCCCGGCGGTCCTCCCTCTGCTGAGTGACCAGCTGCTGCAAAAGTGCGGTGAGCTCAGACGGCTGAGACACCTGAGACTCTGAAACTGTAGTAGCAGCAGCTGTCACTGGAGCTGGCTCTCCTGAACCCCCTGCCTCGTGATCATGACTCGCTGGAGCAGGTGCAGGGAAGTACTCCTCATCCTCGGAGGAGTCTGACTCTAGGTCTGACCAATGAATCTCATCATCTCCTCCGGGAAGCTGTGCCTCTGCGGCAAGCAGTGCCTCATCCTCCTGGGCCACTCGGGCCAGTACCTCGGGTGACAGCCGTGCCATGGCAGCACGATCGGCCTGTCTCCCTCTCCTCCTGTCAGAGGGTGCTGTCGGGCGGTAGACGGGGAACCAGGGAACCTCGTCCTGTCTGTAGACGGCGCTGATGGGTGACTCAGCTGGCACAATCATGGAGCAAATAAAACTGATCCAGTGAGCATATGGGAACTGACGCACGACTCCCATCCCATCAGTGATGACATCCTCAATCTCTGCCAGAATAAAGTCAACAATATCGAACGGCTCGTGAGTGAGGATGTGAAGTAGTAGCAGCTGCTGCAGACCAGTGAACCCCTCTGGGTAGCCACTCCTCGGGAGCAAAGTCCTCCGGAGTGCCATGTGAACTGCGTAAGCCTCTGGGGTCAGCAGGCTGGGAACTCTGGCGTAGGAGGCCGGAAAGGGCTGGCGGAAACACTGAGAGATCGCCTCGTGTGAAGGTGCTATTCCGCCAATCATGGCTCTGCGCGGTGGATCTGCATCACCGTATACCATCTCGTGCAGGGAGACGTCAACCAAGTCAACTCCTAGAATCCCTGCGAGTGTCGCTCTGGACAAACCAAACACCTGCCCCCCAAACATGAAGTGAACTGCTCTGCGCTCTGGGGCAATCCAAGCTGTGGCGTAGAAAACTCTGACCCAGTCCTCAATATATCTGTTCCTCTCAATCGAGAGCAACCTGGGCAGACCTCTGAAGTGATCGAAGTGCTCGCGGACATCGGCTCCCCCTGCAGCTGTCCTCAGTGAAACCCAGTCCAGTACTCGGTGAGGGAAAATCCTGTGGCCCCGCCTCTGATAGGTCTCGTAGAAACTGGCCTGAAGGAGCGTCCAGAATCTACGATCGACCCTGCTGTCTCGTGTCACGGGAAACCACTCCTCCTCCTGTACACTCCACCTGAGCCTCTTGACCTTCGCCGCATTGGCCTTGGTCAAGTTCTGGAGCAGTACACCTGGCTCCAGACGCACGACAGTGTCCATGCGGAACACTGCGCGCTCGGCCGCTAGGGCCTCGGCTCGTCTAGCTGCTGCTGCTGCTGCGGTGGACCTGCGAGGCTCCTGTGGCTGGTGGCCTCCTCGCGTCCTAGGTCCGGTGCGACGCTCGGTCGCAGGTGAAGTCTCCTCTGCGGGGGACGTCTGCCGGGTGCGGCCAGAACGTCGTAGAGCTGGTGACTGAGTGTCCTGCCCCTGAGACTGCTCGGACTGCGCTGTCTCTGTATCTGAATCGGACTCTGCCGCTGAAGCTGACTGCTCTGACTCTGCTGCTGCTGCGGCTGTGGCTCTGGTGGCCCTGGCACCTCTGACTCTGCCCATGCCTCTGCCTCTGCCTCTGCCCCTGGCTGTCGGATCTCTGATCGCGAACGGACGAGCACGGCCAGACGCCTGCTCCTCGGCGGCCTTAGCCACCATCTCGGCCCTTTCGGCCTCTCTCGCTGCGCGAGTCCGCTTGCGCGCGGGCTCCTCGACTACTATCTCCTTCCCCTTCCTCTTGTCACGACCCATCACTACTCAGTGAGTAACACGGACGCGACGATGCGGTGACGTGCAGGCGACGCAGGATGCACGGTCGGCACAGTGACGAACGGGCGGCGCTGCGGTGGAGGTGATGCAATGTGGTGCAGGTGGCGTGCGGTGGAGCTGCAAGGCGGTGATGAGGCGGTGGCAACGGTGCGGGCGCAGGCGCCAGTGAGGTGAAGGACGATGGCGGCGACGCGGGCGCTGGTGATGGTGCGTGGACGCGTACGGGTGCGGGCGCGGGCGCGGGAATGCAGACGGCGGCGGCGCGACCGGCGGCGGAGCGAGGCGGCGTGGGCGACGTACGGCGGCGTACGGCGGCGCGTGCGGGCGGCGCAAGGCGGCGGACGGCGGCGGCGGTGACAGGAGCGAGGCGAAGGCGAGGAGTCAAGCGAAACACGAGCGCGAGTGAAGGGTCGTGACCGGTCAAGAGAGGAATATGACATGTGGACCCCCCAGTTTTTCTTATCGCCGGTTGATCCGACGCTTAGGTTTTGAACACCGGTTGATTGCGTCGGTGTAGTTCACCAGAAACTCTGCCAAATCGCCGGTTGAACCGATGATTTGAAAAGTGAACTCATCGGTTGAACGATGCAAATAACAGTTGATTTTCGGGTCAAAGTTGTGTTCTGTTCGTCGGTTGATCCGATGCTTCAAACTTTGCATACGCCGGTTGAACGCCTGAAATGACTGAGCTGTGGCTGACACTTAGTAACGCCGGTTAAACCGATGGGTATAGATCCATTGAACGTCGGTTTAACCGGTGAACCCAAAAACCCTCTCTCAGCTCACTTTTCTATGCTAAGTCCAATGAACTTATAAGATTCAACTAAACTCAAGTTAATGGACTTGCATAGACGACTTTACCCCTCAAAATAGGATAGCTTAATAACTTAAATAGTTTTTCTTTTCAAAATCAAGGATAAGTCGCAAGAGAGACAAAGCGCCAAATTGAAATGTATGAGCCATGTCATAGGAATATTGAAGGAGGAAAGTTTCAAACTCACAATGACATTGCTCACTAGGCAATAACGCACCTAACACTTTACTCTTTTCACTTCTTATGAATTAAGATCTTGCACGTAAAATAAGTCTCATTTTCATCAAGTGATCTCCTTTGTGACTTTTCGCATGCAATGATAATGCAAATTACAAACACATGCGAAAGAAAGGTAAACATGAGATGCACAACTATATGACAAGAATGCATAGCGAGAATTTAAGATCTACTTGTCAAGTTTGATCCCACGGAAAGCTTCATCATGATGAGCCTTTCTACAAGCCTAGAGGAAAACAAGTGGACCACCACCTCTAGCTAAACCCTTGCTCATCACTATCTTACCATGGTTAGACAAGTGTCCTATATGTATGCATTTTTCTATATGACATGGCAACTTACATGACGTTTGCCGCATCTAACACATTAAGCTCATTTCTTAGCCTAACAAAGGTACTCTCGTCTAAAGGTTTTGTGAAAATATCCGCCAATTGCTCCTCGGATCTCACACCTTGAAGGGAAATGTCCCCCTTGGCTTCGTGATCACGCAAGAAGTGATGGCGAATATCAATGTGCTTTGTGCGAGAGTGTTGAACCGGATTCTTGGCAATTTTTACGGCACTTTCATTGTCACAAAGGAGTGGTATTCTTCCTAGTTTCACACCAAAGTCCAAAAGGGTTTGCTTCATATATAGATTTGGGCACAACATGCACCGGCAGCTATATATTCCGCTTCCGCGGTGGACAAAGCCACGGAATTTTGCTTCTTACTCGACCAAGAAACTAGAGAACGCCCAAGCAAGTGGCAACCCCCGGAGGTACTCTTGCGATCGACACGGCTTCCGGCAAAATCCGAATCCGAGTATCCCAAGAGATCTAAACTAGCGCCTTTGGGGTACCACAAGCCTATGCTAGGAGTGTGCTTGAGATACCGAAGGATCCTATTCACAGCAGAAGATGTGATTCCTTAGGGTTAGCTTGAAAACGGGCACACAAGCACACACTAAACATTATATCGGGCCTAGATGCGGTAAGGTAAAGCAAAGACCCTATCATTGAACGATAGAGGGATTGATCAACAGGTTTACCGTCCACATCCAAGTCGAGATGCCCATTTGTAGCCATAGGAGTCTTGATTGGCTTACATTCATCCATCTTGAACTTCTTCAAGATATCTCTAGTATATTTTTCTTGATAGATGAATGTCCCTTCCTTCATTTGTTTGACTTGAAACCAAGGAAGAAAGTCAATTCGCCAATCATGGACATCTCGAATTCCCTAGACATCATGGTAGCAAACTCATGGCTTAGCAAATCATTAGTTGAGCCAAAGATATATCGTCAACATAAATTTGACAAATGAAAAGATCCCCGTTGACATCTTTTGTGAACAAGGTGGTGTCCACCCTCCCGATCTTGAAGCCTTGCATGATTAGGAAGTCACGAAGCCTCTCATACCAAGCCCTTGGAGCTTGTTTGAGCCCATAGAGTGCCTTGTGCAACCTATAAACATGATTAGGATTCCTCGGATCTTCAAACCCGGGAGGTTGCTCAACATAAACAAGTTCGTTAATAAAGCCATTTAAGAACGCACTTTTCACATCCATTTGATATAACTTAATATTATGATGTGAAGAGTAAGCAAGAAGGATGCGGATAGCTTCAAGTCTTGCGACCGGAGCAAAAGTTTCACCAAAATCCAAACCTTCGACTTGAGAAAACCCTTTTGCCACAAGTCTTGCTTGTTGCGTACACCACCCCATGTTCATCTTGCTTGTTTCGAAAGACCCACTTTGTGCCGATGATGTTCTTGTCTTTTGGAGGAGCTTCGAGGACCCAACTTCATTGCGGGTGAATTATTCAATCTTCTTGCATGGCCATCACCCAATCCGAGTCCTCAAGCGCTTCCTCTATGCTAGTGGGTTCAATACACGAAACAAACGAGTGATGTTCGCAAAAGAAGCATGCTTAGAGCGAGTTCTTACTCCTTTGGAAGGACTACCAATGATTTGACCAATTGGATGATCCTTGGAGATGCGACCATGCTTCACTAGCGGTATTTGCGTGGATGCTTGTTGGGGTGGATCATGAGTGACTTGTGCTTGTGGTGGAACATTTTGCTCTTCTTGTTCTTGGACTTGGGGTGTTGGCGTTGACACATTTTCTTGAGGTAGTGGATCAACTTTATCTTGATCTTCATCCACTAGGGGTGCCGTGGAGGTGCTTGGTGTAGATGAGGAAGGTCCTTCCCCTTGATCATTGCCTTCATGCACCTCTTCCGGCTTGATATCCCCAATGGACATCTTCTTCAAGGCTTCTTCAATCTCTTCATCCCCTACATTTTCATAGCCAACAACCTCCTCTTGGGAGCCATTAGATTCATCAAACTCCACATCACATGTTTCTTCAACTAACCCGGAGGTTTGATTGAATACTCTATATGCTTTGGAGTTTGATGCATAACCAAGAAAGAAACCTTCATCACATCTACTCTCAAACTTACCGAGCCTTTTCTTCTTATAGATGAAGCATTTGCAACCAAAGACTCGAAAGTACGATATATTTGGTTTCCTCCCGGTGATGAGCTCATATGGAGTTTTCTTGAGGAGTCGGTGAGGATACACTCGGTTGGATGCATGACACGCCGTGTTGATTGCTTCCGCCCAAAACTTCTCGGACGTGCCATAATCATCCAACATTGCTCTTGCTAGGGTGATGAGTGTCTTGTTCTTTCTTTCCACCACACCATTTTGTTGGGGCGTGTAGGTGGCGGAAAACTCATGTTTGACTCCTTCTTCATCGCACCATTCTTCAATCTTCATATTTTTGAACTCGGTGCCGTTGTCACTCCGGATCTTCACGATTTGGGAATTGTATTCCCTTTGAGCTTTTCTTGCAAATGTCTTGAAGATTTCCGGAGTTTCACCCTTATCGCCTAGAAACATGACCCAAGTGTAACGTGAAAAATCATCAACAATTACTAGGCAATAGAGGTTACCACCAATGCTCTTGTATGAAGTTGGACCAAAGAGATCCATGTGTAGTAGCTCGAGCGGCTTGGAGGTAGACAACATCGTCTTGATAGGATGATGAGTTGCAACTTGCTTCCCGGCTTGACATGCTTTGCATAGCTTGTTCTTGTCAAAAGTGACGTCCTTTATGCCGGTGATCATCCCTCTTTTGTGGGCTTTCTTGAGGTTGCTCATGCCAATATGAGCAATTCTTCTATGCCAAAGCCACCCAAGAGACGACTTGGTGAAGAGGCAAGTCATGGTGCTTGTTTGCTTTGAAGAGAAATCCACCAAATAGATATTGCCATGCCTAAACCCCGTGAATACCAATGACTTGTCTTTTTCATGAGTCACTACAACACCATTCTTGTCAAAGGCACACGTTAGTCCAAGATCACACAATTGTGCAATAGAAATGAGGTTAAAACTAAGTGCTTCTACAAACAAAACATTTGAAATGGATAAGTCTTTTGAAATTGCAATTCTACCCAAACCTAAGACTTTCCCCTTTGAGTTATCACCATAGGTGACATGTTCATGATCGCCGGGGTCTTCAAGTGAGGTGAACATGCTATCATTGCCGGTCATATGTTGAGAGCAACCGCTATCAAGTACCCAATGTTTTCCACCGGCTTTGTAGTTCACCTACACACATGAGAATTTATTTTTGAGTTTTCGGAACCCAAACAAGCTTTGGGCCTTGCACATGTGTGACAAGAGCTTTTGGGACCCAAAGTTGCTTGGGGAGCTTCTTCTTCGACTCCTTAGCAATTTTGCCAATGAACTTGGCCTTCACCTTGCCCTTCACTTTACTCAAGAGAAAATGATTATTTTGAAACATTGATGAGTAATTCTTGGGTAATTTAGGAAGAGGACGTGATGGTAAAGTGCACTCCCTAGTGTGGTGCCCGGTGACTTGGCAATGTTGGCAATATGAACCAACTTCCTTGATGAAGCTTGTCTTGATCTCCGGAGAAGGAGTTGTAGCCATGTTTGGCTCCGGAAATGAACCAAGACCTCTCTTACCATAGTCACGGGCATTGTTGAAGAGAATCTCCTTGTGGATGTATTCTCCCCTTGAGAGTTTCTCCACACTACTCTTGAGGCTTGCCACTTGATCCATCAATTCCTTTTCCCTAGAAGAGGCAAGCTTGGGCACAACATTAGTGGCATATGCATCAATGAGTAGATCATCACATGAAGTAGAAGCATTGACCTTTTCATTAACAACTTTCTCAAGACTTGGGTCAATTACTTCATAAGCAAATTCAAGTTCTTGATACTTGTGAGCCAACTCCCTATGCTCTTGTTTGAGCTTTTTGTGGCTCTCTTCAACTTGCTTAGCAAGTACAAGTGACTCATTGTGCTTTTTGAGTAAGTCATTGTACTTACTAAGTAAGTCGGAGTGGGCAAGCTCTAACTTGGCATGAGTGCTCTCAAGAACTTTAACTTTGCCCTTTTCCCTCTTGATGACGGATGTATACTCATTGATGAGGTTAGTAAATTCATTAGGATCAAGCTCTTCATCACTATCATCTTCACTATCTACCTCACATACCTTGGTGTTACCTTTTGCCATGAGGCACATAGGAGGCGGAGGTAGAGATGGTTCTTCATTGGTGAGGGCGATGGTGACAATGTCTTCTTCATCACTTGAGTCTTCGCTTGATGAGACATCGGTCACCCATTCTTGTTTCTCCACCAAGAAACTTTTCTTGGTATGCCCTTTCTTCTTCGGGAAGAGCTTGGTCTTCTTGTCATGGGTCTTCTTCTTCCCAAATCTCTTGTTTTTGTTTTTCCTCTCCTCTTCTTCATCATCGCTTGAATCATGGCGATGCTTACTCTTGTTGTCCTTGCTTCTTTTGTCCGGCTTGGGGCAATTTGGACGGATGTGTCCTTTTTCGCCACAATTGTAGCAAATCTTGTTCTTGACATCCATTGGCCGGAACATTCCCTTCTTGGAGTCAAAGTTGAAGCCCTTCTTATTGATCTTCTCATTCAAGCGTGTGAACTTTCTCATCATGAGAGCAAGTTCTCCATCATCTTCAACATCGGATGAGCTCTCATGATGATCATCTTCTTCATTGCTTGAGCTTGAGTCTTGTTTGACCATCTTGAGCTTGCGGGATTTGTTTGTCTTGGTCTTTAGAGCAATTGACTTGCTTGATGTTGGCTCTTCGGTCATACCAAGAATGCTCATTTCATGAGCGCGAATTTCGCCCACAAGTTCTCCTACTTCCATTGTGGCGAGATCCTCCTTTTGAAGCATAGCATTGATAATGTTGTACTTGGGCTTCGGAAGGAGCATGAGGATCTTGCGGTTGATGGATGCACTGTCAATTTTGGATATTTCAAGTGCATTAATGTCCTTGACAATGACATTCAAGCGAGAGTACATATCATTGCAATTTTCATGAGCTAGCATTTTGAAGGAATCATACTTAGCTCTAAACAAGTGATATTTTTGTTCACGAACTTTGGTGGAACGTTCATGAATCTCAATGAGCTCCTTCCAAATATCACTTGCTAGGTCCATGCCATTAACTCTAGCAAAGACCTCCTCACTAATAGCTTCGAAAATTGCATTTCTAGCTCTAGCATTCCATTTTAATTGGTCGGGGGTGGGATCTCCGGTGAACCCGACTTTAGTTGCCAACCACACTTCGGGGGCAATCGCATCAAGGTATGCGGCCATGCGAACTTTCCAATAGGCAAAGTTCTTGCCCTCGAAGTGAGGCGGCGAACCACCCATCTTGGCCATAGCTCTAGGCGGTGAAGCCTAATGATCCAAATGAGCAACGAGGCTCTGATACCAATTGAAAGGATCGATGGACCAAGAGGGGGGGTGAATTGGGCCTTTTTCAATTTCTAAAACAAGATAAAACAACCTTAACCTATGCAAAAACTAGAAAGGCTCCAATTCACCAACCGGATAACTAAACAACCTACACAAGCTAGTTAAGATGAAAAGAGATAAAGCCTAGCAAGGTAGAGCTAACTAGTGATTCCTAAATCAAGCACATGAATGAATTGCATGAAAGATAATGCTTGAAACAAGTAAAGTGGACAAGGGACAACCGGATTTTTTCCCGTGGTATCGATGTGTTGGCACACACCCCTAATCCACGTTGTGACACTCACAAAGAGTATTGTCACCTCCCAAGTCACCAAGACGAGGGCGCTCACTAAGAGTCTCCGTTCACCATCCCGGTGTGGTGGAGATCAAGCCACGTACAAATCACTTCTCCGGGCTTCCACAATCCTTGGCAAGCTCCGCGAGAATCACCTCGATCACCAAGATCGCCTAGGTGATGCCAATCACCAAGAGTAACAAGCTAAGGCCTTCACTTGAGCAAGAACCAATCACAAAGAATGGATGCACACAAGCTTCTCTCTACTCAAGTCCTTAATCTTGCTTCTTGAATGATTGAATGAACAAGTGTATGAAATGTTGAAGCTCAAGGTGGCTCTTGACTAAAGTATGTGTGTTTGGATGTTGCCTGGTGTCAAGAGTAGTAGAATGACCCATTGGAGGGGTATATATGGGCAGCTCACACGAATAGAGCCGTTGGAGAAAAAGCTGCCAGAAAACTGCGTAGCGCCGGTTAATCCGACGTCCCTCCAATAGTCATCGTCGGTTTAACCGGTGAATGTAAACTCCCCTTTTGAAAACTAGCCGTTACTGTTTGGGAAGATTAACCGTCGTTGCATCGGTTTAACCGGTGAGTGTAATCATCCTTTGATCAACAGAAATACCAAGTCTCTGGACAACTGCACCGACGTCAAATTTCAAATAGCATCGGTTTAACCGGTGAGTCTATTTGTCCACTGATCAACTGAAAACCGAGTCTCTGGACAACTGCACCGACGTCCATTTTCAAATAACGTCGGTTTAACCGGTGTATTGACTTGTCCAGATCAGCTGACCTCGTTTAACCGACGTATAGAAAACTTTAGGCGTCGGTTAAACCGGTGTTAAGGATTTTTCTGATTTTGCCTTTTCTGACTTGAGTCTTGAATGAAATCCAAATATTCTTGAGATATAAGTTGAGAACCACTTATTTGAGCTTCTAGAAACCTGAGTGACCATTGTGTGCATCCATTTTCAAATGACCAAGTCCATGCTCAAGTTACTAAGCCTAAACCCCTCTTAATAGTGCGATCACTACAAAACTATAAAACCTATACTAACCTAAGTGTCCTTCTCAACCTTATGACACTTAGGACTAGAAAGATCCTTAGTCTTGACACATTATAGAGTTGAATGCCGAGATCGCCTTTTTGAATAATGAAAATTAGGGGCCTCTTTTGACATATAACCAAATGAGCAATAATGATCTATAAAGCTGCACAAACTCATTAGTCACAATAATGGTTGTCATTAATCACCGAAACATACCTTAAGGGCCTAGATGCTTACAGCAGGTCATTCTTGAGAAGCCATGTCTCTCGAGTACGTTCCTGCTTCAACATGTCGAGTTCTCTCCGGAGGTAGCTGTTCTTCGTTTGCTCCTCGGATATACGCTTCTCCTTGGCAGCAAGCTCCTGGTGACCACTCACGACGGTTTTTAACTTCTCAGATTTCTTCTGCGAGGGCGTGATCACATTCTGCATAAAGGAGGAGAGTCAGTCAAACAACTTGACAATGAATACAAGCAGAAAAGTACTCAGGTCTTACCATGGCAAAGTCGTACAATTCCTTGTATGCCTTCTTGAAGGTCTTTATGTTGCCGACCGTCAGCATCGGATCATCCACCAGATCGGCGATGATGATGTCCTGGCACCCGAGCTCGGCCATCAGCAGCTCCTCTGGACTCGAGGTCCCTGCGGCATCCCCAGAAGGTGGCTGTTGGGCACCTGCAAGTCCAGATATTTTCAATACATAACACCTGGGTCTAGACAGCTAGCCTTGGGCGGTCAGATGCTTACCTGTGCCATCCGCAGGAGCGGCATCAGGGGCCTCAACTTGTTCCTCGCCACCAGCTCTGGTTTCACTTTGTTGGAGCTCGAGAGGTGGCAAGTTGGGTAGCGTCGCGTTTGCCTCGAGGGCTGGCTCCGTGGGTGTCGATTCTCCTGGGGCTGATGGCTCGGGGGCTGGAGTGGCCGTAGCCGATTCTGAGGGTGTGGACTCTCCTAGGGCTGATGGCTCGGGGGCTGGAAGAGCAGCGGTCGGCTTCAACTTGCACGGAGCAGCACTTGCAGACCTAATAAAGCAGAGTTAGCTATACCATCACAAGTCGAAAAGAGCAGAATGTTCATTATGAAGCAAAATGCAAACTCATAGTGTCGACTTCTTCATGATAGCCTTCTTCACCCGCAAGGCTCGCCGCGGAGTACCAGTTTCTGGCGGCGGAGTCTCACCAGCCGGTGGCGCGGTCCCCGCCACGGCAATGGTGACAGCCACAGTGGTAGATGGAGCTGATCCCACCTCTTCAAGCTCGGTCCTGGGTGGAGAAGCGGAAGGACTACAAATGGATACGGTCAGCATGCAACAATACCCATGTTTGGCGACTCAACAAGGTAGCAAAACCCATACCTGGAAGACTCGACTACTTGTGCTTTCCGCTTGCGCACCACCCGACGTCCCTGCGGGACCGAAATCAAAGCTTCGGTCAACTCCACGGCTGGTCCGGGGGAGTTATCCCTCCTCGCCTCCTCCTCGGTTTCTTTCCCCACCCGGGGGCTTCCGCCTTCCGTGGACTCGCTGTCGGGCAGAGCCTCGGCTACTCGTGCCCTCTTGGCTTCGGCCGCGGCGCTCGGGAGGAGGTGGTCCGGCCGAGGGATGTTGGGTTGCGGTGGGTAGCTCTGGTATAACTCTGTATGACCCTGCAGAAGGTTTTCAGTTAGCAGTAGCAGAATAGAGTTTGTTTTCAACGGAAAGTAGTCGAATACTTACCGGTCTTGGAGGACTTCGTGCGGAAAACAGCCCTGGGATGTAGGGGATGGTTTTCACGTCTAACAGCACCCACTTGACTCGAAGGAGCGCAACTTCATCTGACAGTTCCTCTGCGCACATGCGAGATGGATCTTCAGCGCCCATGTACTTGAAGCCAAGACGGTGGCGTTGTTGGATTGGTTGGACTCGGCGTTTGAAGAAAGAAAACATGACGGATGCGCCGGTGTGGCAGAACCAACCTGAATTACACCGGCTCAAGTACGCGAGTCCTCTCTTGAGGGCTACCTCGTGCTTCAAACGGTATAATCCTTTGGCCTGTCGGGTAATGTCCCGATAAACCACCGAACGCAGGATCCAACAAGGTACCTCACACGAAGGTGAGTCCAGAGATATAAATGCCAATACATTTTACATCACAGGCAGATATATTACAAAAATATACAAAGCATCATTAGCTCCCACTGAGGAGAGATTATTACAAAACAGGTTTAAGTTTCAAGTCAAGCAGCGGAGTTTGAAAAGCGTAGACAATGTACACATCGTTATTACAGATATTATGCTAGCGCTGGCATAATATCACTTGGTGGAATCTGTGTTGGCCGGGGACGGATCCCACTCCACGGACCAACCATCAGGCAGGGGGTAGGGCCACGGTGTAATGAATGCTGGTTCGTCAGTGGGATTACCTGAGGTAAATCAACAAAAGCAAGGCTGAGTATACTAATACTCAGCAAGACTTACCCGGGATTGGATATACTTTAGCCCATAACTAGACTTATGAAGGCTTTTCAGGTTCTGGGTAAAGTTTTCAGCTGAAAAGCAACAAAGAGTAGATCCTTATTTTCAACTTTTAGCTTTCAGATTCTAGTTGATTAACCATTCTAGGTAAGCACCTATAACTACTCAAACATGGTAGAATCTTTAACCAAACATCATCTTTCATAATCACAAAGTTGCTCTTGTTACTCTATGTGGTAAAGGGATCAAGCAGTCTCAACCATCGTGAGAAGCGGACGATTCTGAATCGAATTCAACTTTGCAAGGATAAACCTAACTCACACGCTTGGAACACCAAAGGATCGTTCCGAAGCAACCGTTTGCCTTTCATTCCACCACAAGCGACTGTAGGACCATACGCACTTCCAAAGTGCAGGACGTACGTTTGTAGCGCGACTACAAAACCCGTACTCCTGGTTGCCCAGCAACACGTATTCCTACACGTCGAACAAAGTAACCAAAAGAAGCAAATACATGTGGTGGGGGGTATGTCCACTCCTCGGGCCGATTGGTTACTAGGCTTACCGCTTACCATATTTCACGGCATGTGGCTAGTACTTTCAAACGCTTAACCACCGCTACCACACACTGCGGCCTTATTCAGTTCAACAACACAGACGGGGTATCATCTCAAACATGATACTCCACAAAATTCCCGTCCGTCATCCTTATAGTGAATACAGGAAAGTAAACATTACAATCCTATATCGCGCGAGTGACAGGAAATCACCCAACTTCTACCGGTCCTATAAGCAGAGCAGCTATTCGGACTCAAATTCTAGTGTTCAATACATCGGTTCCTGGAATTATGCAACTAAGGTTTCCAAACAATTCCTAAGAACTTAATGCATAATGATATATATATAAATAGTATAGTTTGCAGTGTAAATAAAATAGGGGTTATGTCCGGGGCTTGCCTTCGCTGGTGGGGCTGGGGTTAGTCAAATTAATATCTTCCGAACCTTGGTTCGGGGCTTCAGAGAATTCCGCGACGAGATTCCCGGGTTCTTCAGAACAAACTCCTTCTGGTTCCGGAATCAGCTGATAATCTCCGTCAGTGAGAGTGGTCGAGTCTATATGAGATGCAAAGTTACAAGTTATGGAATGCATATACTTTTATGTTAATTCACAATAAAGTTGCAATCCAAACAAAAGAACATTACATTTCGACAATAACCTAACTACCCTGCACTGGCAGTCATTTATTGAGTATTAATTATTTTATCTAAATACATTAAATAGCTAAGTTAACCTTACTAAGTGTCTAACTAGTGGCATGGGGCAACTGGTTGGGTGTGTTTCTAATAATTATATTAAATAACTTTACTTATTTATTATATTAATTACTTATATGAATCTTAAGTTACTTCTAGTTATATTAGGTCTAATTTGTTTGATACCTAATCCTTGATTGGAAATTTAATAACATGTTACAATATTAAAGAACAGTACCCTAAAATATTTTCATGATTTTTGGAGCATTTAACATCTATAAAAATTTATCATATAAGATGAACTATACATTATTTCTAATTAAACTTGTACATTAAGAAAATAATACATAAATACTGGGATAATTATTTTTCTTCAATTCTACATGCTAAAAGAAAATTAACACAACTGGTTTCACAATTTTATCATTTTTCTATGAATTAATATGCATTTCTTAAGCCTACATGTAACTAAAATTAACCTTTAAATTATAGCACAAAACATTCAGAAACTGAAGTTTATCCCTTAAGTAAAGTTGTAGATATTTATCTAGGGATTCCAGCAAAATTTAGTTTGTATTTTTATGATTTTTCCCCGAATAGATATAGCATTTCTAAGTTGGCAGCACAATTTACACAAGAGGTCCTTCGGTTACTATTTCCCTGAGTCTACTCCTTTGCACAAAACTGTCACACCCGATTTATAAGAACATAAATCGAGCAATCATATATGCGCCAGGATCAAGTCACGCATATATACAACAGATCATCAAGATATCACAACACATGTCAGGAATAACATTAATATAAATCGTAAATGAATCATAAATGAATTATTTTATTACAACCGAATCAAGAATCGGTTCAAGAGTTGCGGAAGCGTAAAAGAGATACATGAAGAGCTGGGCGCCACAGGGACGTCGACTGGGAGACAAACGCCTAGAAGTCGTCGAAGCCGCTGACGTAATCCTCCACGTTGCCGGGCACTGAGCAGCAGTCGAAGATATCCGAAATAGAACAGAAGAGTAGAGAGGCAAGTGTGAGTACAAACTCGTACTCAACAAGTATAACACAAACTGTGAGGCTCTAGGCTGGCTGACTCAACTGCACTAGCTTTTAGTCTTGGCAATTTTATTAAAGCTAATTACTACAAGTGGATTGGTTACCATAACCCAAATTGCATAAGAATTAATCAATATTAATTAGGAACTACTGAGAACCACCCAAACCAAACCACCCGGGGAATCGCCCTCGTCAAAGGTTGATAACCCCACTAATCAGACGGAGGATCTGGGCCGCTCGTGACTGTGAGCATAGCTGATATATCAGTTTTACACTCTCGAGAGTTTGCACAACTTTACCCACAAGTCGTGAGCTACGCTAGTTGTTCATCACACTTCCTTAGGTGAGATGGCTAGCAAGCACACTACGAGACCGTTACAAAGGATCACATTGGTAAGGTGTAACCGCTAAGGATTCTGGATCAGCAACGATGGGGCCCACCTCCGGGGGTACAAGACACACAGCACAGACCAAGCCGGAGGAGCAGGGACCATTGAAGCTTACCACCCCTCTTGCCCACTCAGGTAAGTTACTCCCGAACCAACACGACCTAATTAGTAAGTCAAGACCGTCCCATTCCAGTCTTGTGGTTGCGCGGTTGTCCCAGGTTGTCGCTCTATGAACCGGTCCTTATGGAGAGTGGCCAACCAAGCACTAAGCACCGTGCTGGCCCCCTAAACCATGTTTCTAATAAAAACATCTTTTAAGGACGCACAAACCACTCAAGCACACAGCACAGAGGGCCGGCTCCAGAATTAAGTTGCATAAGACCATTAATCAAATTAATTAAAAAGGACCAAGATTTGTTATAGCGCAGCAACCTAGCACAACTAACCAAAATGCAACCCAAGGGATATATGTAAAGATATAAAGGTAGCTAGGAAATCCTTATAGGTATATAGTATTAAAATGCAGTATGAAATTGTATTTAAAAGTGATGGGAGGTTCATGTTATACTTGCCTTCCTCGTACTCTCCCAGCTGCTGCTCGAAGTGCTCGGAAGACGGCTGCTCCTGATACTGCTCCAAAGGCTCCGCGTCTACTCACGATCATCAAACATAGCCCACACATACACACATGCACAACAAGAACAAACTATAAGAAAACAGTACACCAATACAACAGAACAGCACATGAAACTAGCCTAGAACTAATCTACGCGTTACAACGATCGCGTGCATATAAAGAACACCTAAAACGGAGCTAAAACGCGAAAACTGCGCTTAAAACAGGATCCAGGGACCTATTTGTAAGAAAAACAGAGAAACCAGGGGCTTCTGGACAAAACTCGGGGACTAAAACATAAATAAAGCCTGGATCTAGGGGCTAGCACGAGAAAAATCAAGTGATGGACCGCGGGTTCAAATTCCAGAGAAGCCAGGGGCCTAAAAGCATAAAATAGGACCTATCCGTAATTTCTTTTGAACTACATGCGGACCGCGGGTTGATTCCATGGAAACCCGGGGGTTCTTTAGCAAAAGAAGCGGGCTGAAGCGGTAACTTCTGTTCTGAATCGTTGGATCAAACTCGGGCGGCTCAGATTAGATCTGGCCCGCGAAGGGGTACGCGTAACTCTCAACCGTCGGATCCAAATCCGACGCTCCCGTCTCTCTTTACTCTCAGATCTAATGCAGCGCGCCGGATTTAAGATGGACGGCTCAGATTTAACTGCAGGACGAACCGGTATCTTCTAATCCAGATCGTTGGATCGCGATCCGGCGGCTCCGATCTACTTCGGCTCGATCTAATCTCGTCCGCTCGCTTCGCATCCCACGGTTCTGAACCACTCCCGGATCGATCTAACTCGTACCCGTGCAGCGTGAGGCCGAGCCGGTCTAACTCGCGGGGAAGGGGAACACGGGCCGTGCTACCCAGGCACCGCCACGGCGAACTCCGGCACGCGTGGCGGCGAAGCTGGCTGGGCTGCGCTCGGACCTACGGGCGGGCACGGGTCGGAACAAGCAGGTCACGGAGAGGAAGGCAGGAGGGGGCAGCTCACCAAGGCCGGAATTCACCGGACGCGCGGCGGACAACAGGACCGGCGGCGAGCTCCGTCGATCTACCGCTACGTGGGCCGGAGAAGAAGATGGCGGTCACGGGAAGGTTCCTGGTGGTCGGGTGAAGCTCCTGCAAGTCCCGGCCGGAGCTAGGGCGCAGGGGAGTGGCGCGCCCGTGGCGGCGGAGTTCTGACCCGAGCGGCGGCGGGGTGGCGGCGCGATTAGGGTTCGCTGGCGGCTGCGCTGGGGGGAATGGGTCCAGGGGAAAGCGCCGGGGCTAAGAAGGGCAGGCCAGGAGTCTCGGGTGCGGTTGTGGCGGAGAGAGAGGCCGAGGATTTCGGCCGGGCTGCGGGCGGCCGTTGCGGGAGGAGCACCGGAGGATAGGGATGACAAGTGGGGCCGGGCGGTCAGCGAGAAACAGGAGAGGAGTGCTCGGGGGCCGCTGAGAGGGGGAGTGGGCCGGGGCGCGGCCCGTGCGGGGAAAAAGGGAAAGGGGAGAGGGGAAGGAGATGGGCCGGGGTCGTGGCCCACGCGGAAAGAGAAGAAAGAGGGAAGGGGGGGGGTGCTGGGCCTCGGGCTGGGGAAAGGAAGAGGGAGAGAGAGAGCCCGCGGGTGAGGGAGAGGAGAGGAAAAAGGGGAATTGGGCTGGGCCAAGGGTTTGGGGTTGGGCTGCTTCCTTTCATTCCTTTTCCTTTTCTATACTCCACTCATTCAAACAAACATCATTTGAATTCAAATAAATTTGAATTCAAATCCGACAAACTTAACACGAGTAAAATAATGCTGCAGCATGAATGCACAAATAATTTTGATCCTATGATAAATTTTATTTTCCTATGTTATAAAATTACTTTAAATACGAGATAATTTAGAGAGAACCCTGGAAAATTTATTCAAGCCCAAATAAATTTTATTTTCCTATGTTATAAAATTACTTTAAATCTTGATCTTCTTGTTTCGGGTGACTCTCTCAGATGTCTCCAAAATCTTCACCGGATGCTCGACATAGGTCAGATCCTCCTGCACATCCAACCCTTCTATCGGTGCTTGCTCTTCTGGCACTCGCAAGCACTTCTTCAGCTGAGACACGTGAAACACATCGTGCACTCCTGAGAGATTGAGTGGCAACTCCAAACGATATGCCACCTCACCTTTCCGTTCCAACACCTTGAACGGACCAATGTACCGAGGAGCTAGCTTCCCTCTTACATTAAACCTGCGGATTCCTCTCATCGGTGAGACCTTCAGATATACATGATCACCCACTGCGAAGGTCAAATCTCGGCGGCGAACATCCGCATAGCTCTTCTGACGAGTCTGAGCGACCCTCAGATTCTCTCGCACCTGCTGCACCAACTGTTCGGCCTCCTCAACAATGTCCGGACCAAACACCTGCCTCTCGCCAATCTGATCCCAATACAACGGAGTCCTGCACTTCCTACCATACAGGGCCTCGAAAGGAGATTTCCTCAGACTGGCCTGGTAACTGTTGTTATACGAAAACTCCGCATACGGCAGGCATTTATCCCAGCTGGTACCATACTGGATAGCACAGGCTCGAAGCATATCCTCCAACACTTGGTTGGTTCTCTCTGTCTGCCCATCTGTCTGAGGATGATAAGCAGTACTGAAGCGTAGCTTCGTATCCAACGAATCATGCAACTGCTCCCAGAACCGTGAAGTGAACTGAGATCCTCGATCAGATATGATCTTCTTTGGAACACCATGCAGACAGACAATCCTGGAGATGTACAACTCTGCGAGTCTAGCACCGGAGTAAGTAGTGTTCACCGGAATGAAGTGAGCAACCTTCGTCAACCGATCCACTACTACCCATATGGAGTTGTACCCTTTTTGAGTACGAGGCAAGCCAACAATGAAGTCCATAGTGATTTCCTCCCATTTCCACTCTGGAATCTTCAACGGTTGCAATAACCCTGCTGGCCTCTGATGCTCTGCCTTGACACGCTGACAAGTGTCGCAGATAGCCACGTACTCCGCAACGGAACGCTTCATTCCAGACCACCAGAATCGTTCCTTCAGGTCGTAATACATCTTCGTGCTGCCTGGATGGATAGAATATGCTGTATCATGGGCCTCACTCAGAATCAACTTCCTGAGGTCATTCACATCCGGCACACATATACGACCCTTGTACCACAAGGTACCCTGATCATCCTCTCTGAAATGAGGAGCTTTGCCAATCTTGAGCAACTCACGAATCTCCTGCAGCTTCTGATCTTCCTTCTGATGCTGCCTGATCTCAGCCTCTAGAGTGGGTTCTGCCTCGAACGATGTACCCGAGGTGTGATGCAAGAAACCCAGACTCAACTGCTCGAACTCCTCGCATAACTCCTGAGGCATCTGAAAAGCCACGGCCATGTTAACATAGCTCTTCCTGCTCAGAGCATCCGCTACAACATTGGCCTTGCCCGGATGATAGTGAATCTCCAGGTCATAATCCTTGACCAACTCTAGCCATCTTCTCTGTCGCATATTCAACTCACTCTGAGTGAAAATATACTTGAGGCTCTTGTGATCGGTGTAAATATCACACCTCTGCCCCAACAAGTAATGCCTCCATATCTTCAGAGCATGCACAACTGCGGCTAACTCCAGATCATGAGTGGGATAATTCAGCTCGTGCCGGCGTAACTGCCGCGAGGCATAAGCTATCACTCTGCCTTCCTGCATCAGAACGCAACCAAGACCATCCCTCGAAGCATCACAATACACTGTGAACCTCTTGCTCTGGTCTGGCAGAGTAAGCACTGGCGCCGTAGTCAACCTCTTCTTCAGCTCCTCGAAGGCACACTGACGCTCATCCGTCCAAGAAAAGCCCACATCCTTCTCCAGCAAGGAAGTCAAAGGCTTCGCAATCTTGGAGAAATTCTCGATGAACCTCCGATAATAACCTGCTAAGCCCAGAAAAGAGCGGACTTCCTTCACCGTCTGCGGTACAACCCAGTCAAGCACATCCTTCACCTTTCCGGGGTCCACAGCAATACCTCCCTTGGAGATAACATGACCGAGGAATGGAACCTCGTCAATCCAGAACTCGCACTTGCTGAGCTTGGCATACAGCTTGTGCTCTCTGAGCCTCTGCAACACAAGCCTCAGATGCTTCTCATGCTCCGCTTCTGACTTGGAGTATATCAGGATATCATCAATGAATATCACCACAAAGGTGTCCAGATAATCCATGAAAACCTTGTTCATCAGATGCATGAAGAAAGCCGGAGCATTAGTCAAGCCGAAGGACATGACCGTATACTCGTATAACCCATACTTGCAGGTGAATGCCGTCTTCTGAATATCCTCAGGACGAATCTTCAGCTGATGATAACCCGAACGCAGATCAATCTTCGAGAATACACAAGCACCCTGGAGCTGATCAAAGAGATCCTCAATACGGGGCAATGGATGCTTGTTCTTGATAGTGACTGCATTCAGATCCCGATAATCGACGCACATTCTCTTCGCGCCATCCTTCTTCTCTACAAGCAACACAGGAAAAGCCCAAGGAGAGAAACTGCGACGGATATAACCCTTAGCTAGCAACTCGTCGACAGTCTTCTTAACCTCCTCATGCTCGACAGGAGCCATACGATAGGGCCTCTTAGCAATAGGAGCTGTGCCAGGCAAGAGATCAATAGAAAACTCAATGTCGCGATCAGGCGGCATACCTGGCAAGTCATCCGGAAAGACATCCGGGAATTCCGACACCACGCGAATACCATCCGTGGGTCTAGCCTCCATCTGATGAAGAAATCCAGAAGGCTCTGTGGCACCAACAGTGACCTCCTGACCATCCGGTGCTGACAGAAGAACTGTCCTCTGAGCACAATCTATCCGGACTCCCCACTTAGCAAGAGTCTCCATCCCAAGGATCACATCAATACCCTTGGAGTCAAGCACCATCAGATTCGCACTGAAGCCTACCCCCCTTATAGCCACACTGACTCTGGGACAGAAGACATGAGACCTCAACTGCCCTCCCGGTGAAGATACTATCATGCACCTCTTTAATGTGCTAGTAGGAATACCATGATGCTCAACAAAAGACTGGGTGATGAAAGAATGTGTAGCACCAGTATCAAAAAGCACGGTAGCAGGGTGGGCATTAACCATGAACGTACCAATAACCACGTTGGGAGCCTCGGCCGCTGACTCGGCCGTCACGTGGTTCACCCTGCCCTGAGCTGGAGCCTTGGGCGGTGCTGCACGCCCCTGCTGTCCTTCCTGCGCCTTCCGAGGGCAGACGTTGGCGTAATGCCCTGGCTCGCCGCAGTGGAAGCACACTCGAGGAAGTGCCGGAGCCTGCTGCCCAGGAGGAGTGGGCGCTCCCTGCCTCTGAGCTGGTGGAGCCGGAGGCGCCGGAAGCCTCTGACCCTGTCCCGCCTGCTGCTGCTGAGGACGAGGCGGGTACTGCTGCCGCTGCTGGTACTGCTGGGGCGGCCTCTGCTGCTGCTGTGGTGGATGCTGATAGCGGGGACGAGTGTTGCTGCCCGAAGAGGATGGAGCCGTCTTCCTCTTCTTGTCCTCGATCTCCCGGCGCTTGCGCTCGGTGTTGAGGGCCGCATCAACCAGCTGGTTGAAGTTGTCGAAGCGGTGGTTCAGCAGCGCATACTGGATGTGATCATCCAGTCCCTCCTTGAAGTACTCCTGCTTATCGCTATCACGAGCGACGTCAGCAGGGGCGTAGCGGGCAAGCTGAAGGAAACGGTCACGATACTCCGTCACCGTCATGGCTCCCTGAAATAACGAACACAGATAACAAGGATAGAAATCGCTCAATTGGTCAGGTTACAAAAGAAATCAAGGACAGATCAAGCTCAAAAGGAATGATAGGGAATTCCGTTGAATTTTTACCTGCTTAAGAGCACGGAACTCCTTCTGCTTCATCTTCATGATGCCCTCAGGAATATGGTGGTTCCTGAAACGCTCACGGAACTGGTCCCACGTGAGAGCCTCACGATCCCGAGCTGGGTAGGACTCCCACCAGTCAAGGGCGGAGCCTCGCAGCTGCCCTGCGGCGTAAAGGACTCGCTCCCGGTCGTCGCACTGCGCAACAACCAACTGGCGCTCCACCGAACGAAGCCAGTCGTCCGCCTGGAGTGGGTCCGTGGCGTGAGAGAAGGTCGGCGGGTGACCTCTCAGGAAGTCCGCACGCCTGTCACGGGGCTGAGGCGGCGGTGGAGGCGGTGGCTGAGCGTGAATCTGCTGCAAAGCCTGAACAGTATTGTTCAGGGTCGCCATCATCTGCATCTGGAGCTGGAAGAACTGCTCCGGGGTCAGTGGTGGCGGCATCGGTAGCGGCTGACCAGTACCCTGGTTGTTCTGCTCCTGCTGGTCAGAACCGGAACCAGTGCGCCTGGTGTTCACCATCTGATTGCAACAAACGAAGTTTATGAGAATAAGATATCGTGCAGCTGCGGAAATGAAACTTCGATAGGATATAGCAGAGAGAAAGGAATATAGGTTTTACCCCCAACGATCTAAATCAAATTTTTATTATTTAGTTCAAGTGGGGTTAGGATCAATTTGCATGAACGAGTTTAACTACTAGCCTATGCAATCAACCAAAAATCCAAATCAAACATTTGCACAATAACAAACATTCAATATTCACAACTTAGTCGAGTTTTCCACACTACTCAACTAACACACTCGTTCTAGCGTATTTTTATCGGGACAACTTAAACTTATAACTTACAAGATTAGGTGACTCAGGCCAACGTCTACGGAAAACTCAAGCTTAAGACTCAAGGAATGGGAGCCGAAAAATGATGGTTGAGGATTTGCGGAAGCGAGCAAGGGTAAAGAAGTCCTAAACTCGACCAATTCTACCTAGGCTTCGTCCTACAGTCAACACGGCTCTGATACCAATCTGTCACACCCGATTTATAAGAACATAAATCGAGCAATCATATATGCGCCAGGATCAAGTCACGCATATATACAACAGATCATCAAGATATCACAACACATGTCAGGAATAACATTAATATAAATCGTAAATGAATCATAAATGAATTATTTTATTACAACCGAATCAAGAATCGGTTCAAGAGTTGCGGAAGCGTAAAAGAGATACATGAAGAGCTGGGCGCCACAGGGACGTCGACTGGGAGACAAACGCCTAGAAGTCGTCGAAGCCGCTGACGTAATCCTCCACGTTGCCGGGCACTGAGCAGCAGTCGAAGATATCCGAAATAGAACAGAAGAGTAGAGAGGCAAGTGTGAGTACAAACTCGTACTCAACAAGTATAACACAAACTGTGAGGCTCTAGGCTGGCTGACTCAACTGCACTAGCTTTTAGTCTTGGCAATTTTATTAAAGCTAATTACTACAAGTGGATTGGTTACCATAACCCAAATTGCATAAGAATTAATCAATATTAATTAGGAACTACTGAGAACCACCCAAACCAAACCACCCGGGGAATCGCCCTCGTCAAAGGTTGATAACCCCACTAATCAGACGGAGGATCTGGGCCGCTCGTGACTGTGAGCACAGCTGATATATCAGTTTTACACTCTCGAGAGTTTGCACAACTTTACCCACAAGTCGTGAGCTACGCTAGTTGTTCATCACACTTCCTTAGGTGAGATGGCTAGCAAGCACACTACGAGACCGTTACAAAGGATCACATTGGTAAGGTGTAACCGCTAAGGATTCTGGATCAGCAACGATGGGGCCCACCTCCGGGGGTACAAGACACACAGCACAGACCAAGCCGGAGGAGCAGGGACCATTGAAGCTTACCACCCCTCTTGCCCACTCAGGTAAGTTACTCCCGAACCAACACGACCTAATTAGTAAGTCAAGACCGTCCCATTCCAGTCTTGTGGTTGCGCGGTTGTCCCAGGTTGTCGCTCTATGAACCGGTCCTTATGGAGAGTGGCCAACCAAGCACTAAGCACCGTGCTGGCCCCCTAAACCATGTTTCTAATAAAAACATCTTTTAAGGACGCACAAACCACTCAAGCACACAGCACAGAGGGCCGGCTCCAGAATTAAGTTGCATAAGACCATTAATCAAATTAATTAAAAAGGACCAAGATTTGTTATAGCGCAGCAACCTAGCACAACTAACCAAAATGCAACCCAAGGGATATATGTAAAGATATAAAGGTAGCTAGGAAATCCTTATAGGTATATAGTATTAAAATGCAGTATGAAATTGTATTTAAAAGTGATGGGAGGTTCATGTTATACTTGCCTTCCTCGTACTCTCCCAGCTGCTGCTCGAAGTGCTCGGAAGACGGCTGCTCCTGATACTGCTCCAAAGGCTCCGCGTCTACTCACGATCATCAAACATAGCCCACACATACACACATGCACAACAAGAACAAACTATAAGAAAACAGTACACCAATACAACAGAACAGCACATGAAACTAGCCTAGAACTAATCTACGCGTTACAACGATCGCGTGCATATAAAGAACACCTAAAACGGAGCTAAAACGCGAAAACTGCGCTTAAAACAGGATCCAGGGACCTATTTGTAAGAAAAACAGAGAAACCAGGGGCTTCTGGACAAAACTCGGGGACTAAAACGTAAATAAAGCCTGGATCTAGGGGCTAGCACGAGAAAAATCAAGAGATGGACCGCGGGTTCAAATTCCAGAGAAGCCAGGGGCCTAAAAGCATAAAATAGGACCTATCCGTAATTTCTTTTGAACTACATGCGGACCGCGGGTTGATTCCATGGAAACCCGGGGGTTCTTTAGCAAAAGAAGCGGGCTGAAGCGGTAACTTCTTGTGACAGTTCGTGTATTTGTAATGCTAGGCATATAATTTGTTAGTGTGAAATATGTGTTTGTTAGGTGTAAAGCTTGTGTGTGTTTATGTGAAACTTTTGAAAACTTAAAAGTGCAAGTAAAAAAAGGGTATTTTTGTAATTACAGAAAACCTAGGGTTGTTTTTGCAAAATGTGTTTGGATGGGAGGTAATTTCGAAATAAGTAAAGGGTGGTTTTGCAAACGTGTTTTTCATATTTTATTCCCTGTAAAAAAATATATATTTATCCAAAAGTTGCATTTGAAATGCATCTGTTGAAGTGGGTAAAAAGTTTGGGTAAAATGGTAAAAATAAGGGTGTTTATGTAATTTTATAAAAGTACAAGTCCTTTTATGCAAATGTTTCATTTACAAAAGTAATTTTCACGGTTACTCAGGGCTAAAGTGTAAAAAGTGCAAGTCATCATGACATGTCTATCCGATCATTATGACGATTCTATCCCGTCATTATGACATGTCATAAATGCTTGCATTTAGGTCCTGAATTTTATAAAATTTCATTCTTTAGGACAAACACAGTACAAATCCAACTTTTATTCAAAACTTCACGTATAAAAATATAAATTTTGAGTTTTTGAACTTGAGCCCTAAAGCAATGTTGTAGAGCTTGAAAAACTCTCCAACTTTCGTTTTGGGCATTTCTTTATTCGGGTTTTAGATCGATGGAAAATTTTACTTTACAAATAGGTCCCTGCAATTTTCTGATTTTGCGCTTAAGTCCTTGTGAAGTTCCAATTCCCTTTCTTCTCTGTTTTTCTTCTCCCTCTGCCTTATCTGTTCCCTGCCGTCTCCTTCTTTTCCTCCTCTCACGGGCAGCACACCTATCCCCTTCCTCTCTTCAACACAGGCAGTAGCAGCCACCGCAGCAGGCGACGGCGGCCGGCCCAGGCGGCAGCAGGCGGTGCGGGGCGCGCGGGGCCGGCGCGCAGCGGCAGCGGCCCCACGCGGGCGAGCCCGAGGAGCGGCGCGAGCTGCGGGCCCAGGCGGGGCGCTGGCGGGCGCGCGCGGCGGGCCCAGGCGCGCGGGAGCCAGGGAGCGGCGCTGGCTCGGCTCGCGGGCGTGCGCAGGCAGGCAGCTCGGCGCGGCTGGCGGCGAGGAGCCGGCGGTCCCAAGCGGTGCGCGTGGCTGGGCGGCCTGGCGTGGAAGCGCGGTGGCGCCAGAGCGAGGCGGGCGTGGATGCGCGCCGCTCGGGAGGCGCGCGGGTGGAGCGCAGGAGCGGCGCGGCTCCAGGTAGCAGACGTTGGCGCGACGGCTCGGCCCATGTGGAGGTGTGGCAGCGCGCGGCATTGGCGGAGCTAAGGCGCGTGGGCGAGTGGCTGTCGCTGGCGGCGTGCGGTAGTGCGGCGCAAGACCGGAGGCGCGCGGGCTGGCGGGTCCCAGGCAGGCGGACGCGCGCAGCTGCGGGCGTCAGCGCGGCAGAGCAGGAGCGGCCCGAGCGAGCGGCGTGAACTGAGCCGGTGAGCGCAGACACAGGGAGCCGGTGAGGATACGGCCGTGGCGCGAACGAGCGCGCGCAGGTGGAGTGGAGGCCGAGCAGGACGACGACGTGCAGGCGTGCGTGTGCGGATGCGAGACCGGCGGCACGTTGTGGAACGGTCTGCGCGAGCTTGAGCGCGGAGTTCGCGAATGCGGGAACGCGCAGGCACACGTATGTGGGAGTGTCGGCGAGGCTGTCGGTGATAGTGCAGGAGTGACGATGGCGGCTGTTATTCAGGGACGCGAACCCAATCATCAGGCCGGCGCCGACGCTAGCAAGCACGGGGAGGAGGCGGTCGCCAGTTCAGGGGCACCGCCATCAATGGAGCACGCCCGACGAAGACCGACGAATTGAAAGGAAGGATGCGAGCTCGCTCGCTCATGAGATGCACGAGGAGCGGCGAGCCGAAAGGAAAGGCGGCAACGCGGAGGTGGCGACCGGGTGCAATGAGCTCGGAGGAGCCACGCACGGCGAGTTCCCTTCATCCGTGCGGAAGTCGAGGCAAAGAGGGTGAGTGTGGCGCGGCGAGGCGAAAGCGAAGGTCCGGACGGATTTGGACTAGCACGTCCACGGATACGAGCGAGAGTGCTCTACCGGTGACCGGCTCGACTCGATTCAGCAAGCGCGTGCGTGTACAAGACAACAGGCCATCTTCCACCCACGGCAACCATCCCCGACAAACTTCTTCGTCATCCTCAGGATCTCGTCATCGTCGAGCTCATCTTATCGTCGCCAATCCTATTCACCGCGGGAATTTACTTTCCGCGTATTCTTCTCCACGACTAAGTCTACCCCAAGGTTTGCCCTAATCCAATGAATCTTTCTAATGCCGGCAATTCCTTTGTCGAGATATCGTCGTTAACTTTCTGTTATCTGTTTTTCTGGACCAGGGACTTGATTGCTATGTTTTAGAAAGTTCTAGGGTGTTCTTTGTAAAATTTCCAAAGCTTTCTGTATTTCAAATCGATGAACTTCTACATTTTATAGATTTTCGTAAGAAGTTCATAAAAATGTAAAATCAGTTTTGTTTGAAACCCTAAGTCAAACTCTACAAGTTTTATGTTGTGCTCTTGAATTAAAAGCCTTGATTTGTAGTCTAGGTTAAATATTAGGAAATGTATGCTTGATTTGTGTCTTTTGTGTTATGCATGTGTTGTAGCTAGGTATAGATTATAAAATGTGTGTTTCAAGTGGAAAAGTGTGATAATTAGTTAATCCATCACACAAACATTCATATCCCTACCATCAAGACACTGTCCTCGTCTTAATTGCTATTTCCTTGAGTTCCATGTCGTATAAAGATCCTTGTTAGTTCAGGTATATCTGCTGCTTAGCTGATACATCTCTGTAGCTGTGCTTCAGTGTCGGCTATTAGCTCAGCCGCTAAGCACCCTTTTCCTTGAGTCTAGGATGTTTCTGCGTAACAGCTGTCAGCCGATACATTTCTTTTGATATGTTTCTACCATCGGCTGGTTAACTGAAACGGTTGTTATCTTTCTAATATCGGCTACTGCCAGTAATACTTCTGTTGTCCTGTCCTACCTCAACTGCCACGCAGCTGATCAATTTAAAGTGCACACACAATCTTAGGGTTCTTGCCATCGGCCGACCCAAGCCGATTCTAGTCGTTTTTCGTATCAGTCAAACACGGCCGATCGATCCTTAGTTTCCGTTTCCTTATCTACATACTCCTATCAGTCGATTTATCGACTGAAAGATTGGATATACGTCACTCAATTGTTGTGTTGACGTAATCAAGTCGATATAACCACACTTAGTTACCTAGAGTAACACTTAAGCACATCTCAGTTAAGACAACTGTTTTAGGAATCATCCTTCTGCCAGGGTAATCGATGCTTTTATCGATCACCTAGGAAATCGACGCACCATTCCATCGGCTAAACCCTCATTGTTTCCAATCGGCTCTGTTGCAATCTTCAGCAAGTAGCCGATCATAATTAGATGTCCTCTTAAAGCTCTATCTAAGTTTAGTTTCAGATCTTTTTGCGTGTTAGGTGAATAGTGTGTTATATGAATGCTAAATTGCAATTGTATTGGGAAGTAAAGTAGTGTTATGTGCACACTTTGAATGAAATGTTGCATTGCATGTAGATACGACTACGTTCGGTAACGGTACCTGCGAGATCTCCCCGGAGTCTACGGAAGATGTTCCTGAAGACCAAAGGAATGTCACCAAGGGAATATCAGAAGCCCCGAACCAAAGTTCGGAAGATATTAACATTTCTGACTTCAGTCCCACCAGTAAAGGCAAGCCCCGGACATATCCCATTACTTTAATTACACTGCAATCTATGCTATTTATTTTATATCTTGCATTAAGTCTAGGAGTTGTGGTGAAACCCTAGATGCATGAATCCTAGGAATCCAATGTAATGCTCCCGAGTCCTTATCGGATAGATGCTTCGCTAATAGGACCGGTAGAAGTCGAGTGATTTCCTGTCACTCGCGCGATATAGGAGTTGCATGTTTACATTTCTGCAACCACTATAAGGATGACGGACAGGGTCATGTGTTGTATCATGACCTGAGGTTTTACCCTGTCTGTTTTGATAAAAGTCTTAAGGTCGGAATGTGTGGTAGTGGTGGCTAAGTTTTTGAAAGTACTAGCCACATGCCGCGAAATATGGTAAGCGGCAAGCCTAGTAACCAATCGGCCCGGCAAGTGGACATACCTGCCACCACTCGATTTTATGTTATGTTCACACGCACCGACGTGCGGGAGTGCGTTCTGCAAGGCAGACAGGAATACGGGTTTTGTAGTCGCGCTACAGACGTATGTCCTGTACACATTGGGTGTGCGTACGGTCCTGCAGTCGCTTGTGGTGGACCTGATCCACGACCCGGAATGAAAGGCAAACGGTTGCTTGGGAATGATCGTTGGATCTTCCGAGCGTGTGAGTTAGGTTTACCTTGCAAGGTTAAATTCGATTCGAATCGTCCGCCTCTCACGAGGATTGAGACTGCTTATCCCTTCTGCCACATTGAGTAAGAAATTGAACTAATGATAGATAATCTTGTTGAATGATAAATCCCTACCTTGCTTGCTTAGTGTAGGTGCTAATCTAGAATAAATACTCAACTAGAAAATGAAAGCTAAAACTTGAAAATAGTTCATACTCTTTGTTACTTTTCAGCTGAAAATAAACCCAGAGCCTTTGCAATGCCTTCATAAGTCTAGTTACGGGCTAAAGTATACCCAACCCCGGGTAAGCCTTGCTGAGTATTAGTATACTCAGCCTTGCTAGTTTTATGTTTTTCAGGTTAAGTTTTTGAAGACCCTACTCTTCCCTGGCCTTGGCCCTGTGCTCTTCCAGATGATTGGTCCGTGGAATAGAATCCGTCCCCGACCAACATTGGTGATACCGAGTGATGTCGTGCCTGGGCTTAGCATGACATCCGTCTTAACGACGTGTTGTAATCGTCGCGTATGTTTTCCGCTGCCAAAACCATAGCTTTAATGGTTTGTAATCCTTTTCTCTTAATTTGAAACTTCGTACTTCTTTTGGAAACTCTTATAATGTAAATCCCTGTGATGTAAAAATGTGATGGTAATTGTATCTCTGGACTCACCTTCGAGTGAGGTAACCTTATTTGATCCTGTGTATCGGTGGTTTATCGGGACGTTACCCGACAGGCCAAGGGATTATACCGTTTGAAGCACGTTGGAGCCCTCAGGAATGGACTCACGTACTTGAGCCGGTATAATTCAGGTTGGTTCTGCCACAGCTGGTATCAGAGCTATAAGGTTACCCTAGAGATACATTTTACCTTAAAAATGCTTTCAGTATAAAAGTTTGACCAACAAAATGTTTGGCAAAGCCGCGTTGGATTCGTTAAGGATTATGCCTAGTCCGTAAAGCCCTAGGGTAATGTTTATGAGGGAAATAGAGGTGGCTATATATATATAATCCTAACTACCAGCATTACCTTCCTGTCAAAACTTAAATTCATGCACAACCCAACCTTACTTTCTGTAACGACATCTTCGATGGTGAGGTAAGGAGGTAAGGATCCTCAGCCAACTGAGGGAGCTTGGCCTTCCCGTCGGTGATGCGAACCGAACGCTGTTTCTCAAGCAGTGGCCTACTTGAGATGCTGCCAATATACCAACTTAGGTTGATTATATTGGGAGTATATGGTTCGGCGCAGGGTATGGCGATCGCAGATCATACCCCCGCATTTTGCGGTACCCCCGTGAATACGTTATCTCGATAACGTATGTTAACGTTGTCTGTACGGCGGTAATTGTACAGATGCTGTTTCTATAGTGAACAGTAATGATTGGGGGCGCTTTCATGACATGCTGGCATGAAAGGTTCAATATATATATATTGTGATTTTCTGCAGGTATGCTAACCTCGTTACGTAAGCTTGAACGTAAGAACGACTAGTATATATATAGGGAGAGACGTATCTATATGATGCCACCGTACTTAACCATGTAAGACCAAGATTACTTGGCAGTTATTTTTGGTTGTGAGGACGTGTACAACGTGCATGCATCCTGACATTTTGGATTGATTCGATTGCCTTGTTTGTTACGTTGATGTACTGAAATATGTGCTTGTATCTGAATGCTTGCCTAGACTTTGTGTTGTAGGAGCCAACATAATCTGCTAGTTTGAACCTTATCGCCGATCTTAGCTCGACAGCTAAATCAAACCCTTGATTTCGCTTTGAATCTGCTTTGGCAGAAACATTGAGTTTCTTCTTTGATGGTTAAACCTTGATGGTTATCATCAAATCCTTCAATCCATCATTTAGTGATCTATCTATCCTCTCTTGGTGTTGTACCGTATATCGTTGACTAATCTGGTTACAACATCTGAGAGCTGTACCTTCAATTTTTTTTGCTCAGATGATTTTGGATAAATTAAAAAGATGTATGACAATAATTACATTTTGCATACAATTCTCCCGGCAAAAAGTCATGCATCATAACATATACCATTTTGGTCAATGCATGGTGTTGCATCATCATCGAAAGCCCGTAGACTAACTAACGAGTGTGCCTCCTGTACAGCTTTAGGTTGTCTTCGGCTTCTTAAGACCTATCTTGTTGCTGTTGGCACTATAAGGTTGTTATTCCTCTTTTGTGGTGGTGTTTAATCACATGACCATGATGCCGTGTCGGAACCTAAGGCCTCATGTGCGCTGCAGCCATATGATTGAGCCATTAGGGGCGCACTGGTGACTAGGTCTATGTGATGTAACCCCACTGCAATCTCTTCTTATGCAGTCTTACTAGTGTCCTAACTTCAAATCCTTGTCTAAGGATATAGGACTATCCAGGTGTTAGCTACGAGAGAACGGTTGTAGGGTGCGAGTCACATGCATCATCAACTCATGAGGGTATGCATCATACTTCATGCATTTCAAACGTGCATACATTGCAAATATCATCATCCTTGCATCATAGTGTATGCATCATTTGGTCAGCATCATGGTAATGCATTGTATCATATGCACCATCTCGGTCGTGCATGGAGTCCTCCATCCTCATGTTGCACCATCATCGCAATCATACATCTCAACAGTGCATCATGTTCATGGTTATATACCGAGCATTGCACTCTGAATTGGAGCATCTTATCATTATCCCTTGATTGCATCAGCATCAATAGGCATGTTTTACAATCAATATCATCTAAATCATTCAGATAATAAACTCTGAGCAAGAATGTTTCAAACATCACTCATCAATCTCTCGTACTATCTTCACTTGCTATCCATAAGTTTTCTGATGAATATCACCGATATTTATCGTCCTCATGTTGTGATTTCCTGTTGTGATCTCGATTCTTGAAAAACTTGATCACCTTTTTCTCTCTTTTCTCGTCAAACTCATCCATATACCATCTGTCCACGTTTTCGATATACTTATCTTCTCATATTCCAACGACTTTTATTTCTCTGGTATGATTGTTTCCTGTTACTCTTAATGTATGATTTGCTTCTCTTCCCTTAAAAGTCTTTCGTCCGAATCTCGGGACGAGATTCTTTTTAGGGGGGGAGGCTGTGACAGTTCGTGTATTTGTAATGCTAGGCATATAATTTGTTAGTGTGAAATATGTGTTTGTTAGGTGTAAAGCTTGTGTGTGTTTATGTGAAACTTTTGAAAACTTAAAAGTGCAAGTAAAAAAAGGGTATTTTTGTAATTACAGAAAACCTAGGGTTGTTTTTGCAAAATGTGTTTGGATGGGAGGTAATTTCGAAATAAGTAAAGGGTGGTTTTGCAAACGTGTTTTTCATATTTTATTCCCTGTAAAAAAATATATATTTATCCAAAAGTTGCATTTGAAATGCATCTGTTGAAGTGGGTAAAAAGTTTGGGTAAAATGGTAAAAATAAGGGTGTTTATGTAATTTTATAAAAGTACAAGTCCTTTTATGCAAATGTTTCATTTACAAAAGTAATTTTCACGGTTACTCAGGGCTAAAGTGTAAAAAGTGCAAGTCATCATGACATGTCTATCCGATCATTATGACGATTCTATCCCGTCATTATGACATGTCATAAATGCTTGCATTTAGGTCCTGAATTTTATAAAATTTCATTCTTTAGGACAAACACAGTACAAATCCAACTTTTATTCAAAACTTCACGTATAAAAATATAAATTTTGAGTTTTTGAACTTGAGCCCTAAAGCAATGTTGTAGAGCTTGAAAAACTCTCCAACTTTCGTTTTGGGCATTTCTTTATTCGGGTTTTAGATCGATGGAAAATTTTACTTTACAAATAGGTCCCTGCAATTTTCTGATTTTGCGCTTAAGTCCTTGGGAAGTTCCAATTCCCTTTCTTCTCTGTTTTTCTTCTCCCTCTGCCTTATCTGTTCCCTGCCGTCTCCTTCTTTTCCTCCTCTCACGGGCAGCACACCTATCCCCTTCCTCTCTTCAACACAGGCAGTAGCAGCCACCGCAGCAGGCGACGGCGGCCGGCCCAGGCGGCAGCAGGCGGTGCGGGGCGCGCGGGGCCGGCGCGCAGCGGCAGCGGCCCCACGCGGGCGAGCCCGAGGAGCGGCGCGAGCTGCGGGCCCAGGCGGGGCGCTGGCGGGCGCGCGCGGCGGGCCCAGGCGCGCGGGAGCCAGGGAGCGGCGCTGGCTCGGCTCGCGGGCGTGCGCAGGCAGGCAGCTCGGCGCGGCTGGCGGCGAGGAGCCGGCGGTCCCAAGCGGTGCGCGTGGCTGGGCGGCCTGGCGTGGAAGCGCGGTGGCGCCAGAGCGAGGCGGGCGTGGATGCGCGCCGCTCGGGAGGCGCGCGGGTGGAGCGCAGGAGCGGCGCGGCTCCAGGTAGCAGACGTTGGCGCGACGGCTCGGCCCATGTGGAGGTGTGGCAGCGCGCGGCATTGGCGGAGCTAAGGCGCGTGGGCGAGTGGCTGTCGCTGGCGGCGTGCGGTAGTGCGGCGCAAGACCGGAGGCGCGCGGGCTGGCGGGTCCCAGGCAGGCGGACGCGCGCAGCTGCGGGCGTCAGCGCGGCAGAGCAGGAGCGGCCCGAGCGAGCGGCGTGAACTGAGCCGGTGAGCGCAGACACAGGGAGCCGGTGAGGATACGGCCGTGGCGCGAACGAGCGCGCGCAGGTGGAGTGGAGGCCGAGCAGGACGACGACGTGCAGGCGTGCGTGTGCGGATGCGAGACCGGCGGCACGTTGTGGAACGGTCTGCGCGAGCTTGAGCGCGGAGTTCGCGAATGCGGGAACGCGCAGGCACACGTATGTGGGAGTGTCGGCGAGGCTGTCGGTGATAGTGCAGGAGTGACGATGGCGGCTGTTATTCAGGGACGCGAACCCAATCATCAGGCCGGCGCCGACGCTAGCAAGCACGGGGAGGAGGCGGTCGCCAGTTCAGGGGCACCGCCATCAATGGAGCACGCCCGACGAAGACCGACGAATTGAAAGGAAGGATGCGAGCTCGCTCGCTCATGAGATGCACGAGGAGCGGCGAGCCGAAAGGAAAGGCGGCAACGCGGAGGTGGCGACCGGGTGCAATGAGCTCGGAGGAGCCACGCACGGCGAGTTCCCTTCATCCGTGCGGAAGTCGAGGCAAAGAGGGTGAGTGTGGCGCGGCGAGGCGAAAGCGAAGGTCCGGACGGATTTGGACTAGCACGTCCACGGATACGAGCGAGAGTGCTCTACCGGTGACCGGCTCGACTCGATTCAGCAAGCGCGTGCGTGTACAAGACAACAGGCCATCTTCCACCCACGGCAACCATCCCCGACAAACTTCTTCGTCATCCTCAGGATCTCGTCATCGTCGAGCTCATCTTATCGTCGCCAATCCTATTCACCGCGGGAATTTACTTTCCGCGTATTCTTCTCCACGACTAAGTCTACCCCAAGGTTTGCCCTAATCCAATGAATCTTTCTAATGCCGGCAATTCCTTTGTCGAGATATCGTCGTTAACTTTCTGTTATCTGTTTTTCTGGACCAGGGACTTGATTGCTATGTTTTAGAAAGTTCTAGGGTGTTCTTTGTAAAATTTCCAAAGCTTTCTGTATTTCAAATCGATGAACTTCTACATTTTATAGATTTTCGTAAGAAGTTCATAAAAATGTAAAATCAGTTTTGTTTGAAACCCTAAGTCAAACTCTACAAGTTTTATGTTGTGCTCTTGAATTAAAAGCCTTGATTTGTAGTCTAGGTTAAATATTAGGAAATGTATGCTTGATTTGTGTCTTTTGTGTTATGCATGTGTTGTAGCTAGGTATAGATTATAAAATGTGTGTTTCAAGTGGAAAAGTGTGATAATTAGTTAATCCATCACACAAACATTCATATCCCTACCATCAAGACACTGTCCTCGTCTTAATTGCTATTTCCTTGAGTTCCATGTCGTATAAAGATCCTTGTTAGTTCAGGTATATCTGCTGCTTAGCTGATACATCTCTGTAGCTGTGCTTCAGTGTCGGCTATTAGCTCAGCCGCTAAGCACCCTTTTCCTTGAGTCTAGGATGTTTCTGCGTAACAGCTGTCAGCCGATACATTTCTTTTGATATGTTTCTACCATCGGCTGGTTAACTGAAACGGTTGTTATCTTTCTAATATCGGCTACTGCCAGTAATACTTCTGTTGTCCTGTCCTACCTCAACTGCCACGCAGCTGATCAATTTAAAGTGCACACACAATCTTAGGGTTCTTGCCATCGGCCGACCCAAGCCGATTCTAGTCGTTTTTCGTATCAGTCAAACACGGCCGATCGATCCTTAGTTTCCGTTTCCTTATCTACATACTCCTATCAGTCGATTTATCGACTGAAAGATTGGATATACGTCACTCAATTGTTGTGTTGACGTAATCAAGTCGATATAACCACACTTAGTTACCTAGAGTAACACTTAAGCACATCTCAGTTAAGACAACTGTTTTAGGAATCATCCTTCTGCCAGGGTAATCGATGCTTTTATCGATCACCTAGGAAATCGACGCACCATTCCATCGGCTAAACCCTCATTGTTTCCAATCGGCTCTGTTGCAATCTTCAGCAAGTAGCCGATCATAATTAGATGTCCTCTTAAAGCTCTATCTAAGTTTAGTTTCAGATCTTTTTGCGTGTTAGGTGAATAGTGTGTTATATGAATGCTAAATTGCAATTGTATTGGGAAGTAAAGTAGTGTTATGTGCACACTTTGAATGAAATGTTGCATTGCATGTAGATACGACTACGTTCGGTAACGGTACCTGCGAGATCTCCCCGGAGTCTACGGAAGATGTTCCTGAAGACCAAAGGAATGTCACCAAGGGAATATCAGAAGCCCCGAACCAAAGTTCGGAAGATATTAACATTTCTGACTTCAGTCCCACCAGTAAAGGCAAGCCCCGGACATATCCCATTACTTTAATTACACTGCAATCTATGCTATTTATTTTATATCTTGCATTAAGTCTAGGAGTTGTGGTGAAACCCTAGATGCATGAATCCTAGGAATCCAATGTAATGCTCCCGAGTCCTTATCGGATAGATGCTTCGCTAATAGGACCGGTAGAAGTCGAGTGATTTCCTGTCACTCGCGCGATATAGGAGTTGCATGTTTACATTTCTGCAACCACTATAAGGATGACGGACAGGGTCATGTGTTGTATCATGACCTGAGGTTTTACCCTGTCTGTTTTGATAAAAGTCTTAAGGTCGGAATGTGTGGTAGTGGTGGCTAAGTTTTTGAAAGTACCAGCCACATGCCGCGAAATATGGTAAGCGGCAAGCCTAGTAACCAATCGGCCCGGCAAGTGGACATACCTGCCACCACTCGATTTTATGTTATGTTCACACGCACCGACGTGCGGGAGTGCGTTCTGCAAGGCAGACAGGAATACGGGTTTTGTAGTCGCGCTACAGACGTATGTCCTGTACACATTGGGTGTGCGTACGGTCCTGCAGTCGCTTGTGGTGGACCTGATCCACGACCCGGAATGAAAGGCAAACGGTTGCTTGGGAATGATCGTTGGATCTTCCGAGCGTGTGAGTTAGGTTTACCTTGCAAGGTTAAATTCGATTCGAATCGTCCGCCTCTCACGAGGATTGAGACTGCTTATCCCTTCTGCCACATTGAGTAAGAAATTGAACTAATGATAGATAATCTTGTTGAATGATAAATCCCTACCTTGCTTGCTTAGTGTAGGTGCTAATCTAGAATAAATACTCAACTAGAAAATGAAAGCTAAAACTTGAAAATAGTTCATACTCTTTGTTACTTTTCAGCTGAAAATAAACCCAGAGCCTTTGCAATGCCTTCATAAGTCTAGTTACGGGCTAAAGTATACCCAACCCCGGGTAAGCCTTGCTGAGTATTAGTATACTCAGCCTTGCTAGTTTTATGTTTTTCAGGTTAAGTTTTTGAAGACCCTACTCTTCCCTGGCCTTGGCCCTGTGCTCTTCCAGATGATTGGTCCGTGGAATAGAATCCGTCCCCGACCAACATTGGTGATACCGAGTGATGTCGTGCCTGGGCTTAGCATGACATCCGTCTTAACGACGTGTTGTAATCGTCGCGTATGTTTTCCGCTGCCAAAACCATAGCTTTAATGGTTTGTAATCCTTTTCTCTTAATTTGAAACTTCGTACTTCTTTTGGAAACTCTTATAATGTAAATCCCTGTGATGTAAAAATGTGATGGTAATTGTATCTCTGGACTCACCTTCGAGTGAGGTAACCTTATTTGATCCTGTGTATCGGTGGTTTATCGGGACGTTACCCGACAGGCCAAGGGATTATACCGTTTGAAGCACGTTGGAGCCCTCAGGAATGGACTCACGTACTTGAGCCGGTATAATTCAGGTTGGTTCTGCCACACTTCTGTTCTGAATCGTTGGATCAAACTCGGGCGGCTCAGATTAGATCTGGCCCGCGAAGGGGTACGCGTAACTCTCAACCGTCGGATCCAAATCCGACGCTCCCGTCTCTCTTTACTCTCAGATCTAATGCAGCGCGCCGGATTTAAGATGGACGGCTCAGATTTAACTGCAGGACGAACCGGTATCTTCTAATCCAGATCGTTGGATCGCGATCCGGCGGCTCCGATCTACTTCGGCTCGATCTAATCTCGTCCGCTCGCTTCGCATCCCACGGTTCTGAACCACTCCCGGATCGATCTAACTCGTACCCGTGCAGCGTGAGGCCGAGCCGGTCTAACTCGCGGGGAAGGGGAACACGGGCCGTGCTACCCAGGCACCGCCACGGCGAACTCCGGCACGCGTGGCGGCGAAGCTGGCTGGGCTGCGCTCGGACCTACGGGCGGGCACGGGTCGGAACAAGCAGGTCACGGAGAGGAAGGCAGGAGGGGGCAGCTCACCAAGGCCGGAATTCACCGGACGCGCGGCGGACAACAGGACCGGCGGCGAGCTCCGTCGATCTACCGCTACGTGGGCCGGAGAAGAAGATGGCGGTCACGGGAAGGTTCCTGGTGGTCGGGTGAAGCTCCTGCAAGTCCCGGCCGGAGCTAGGGCGCAGGGGAGTGGCGCGCCCGTGGCGGCGGAGTTCTGACCCGAGCGGCGGCGGGGTGGCGGCGCGATTAGGGTTCGCTGGCGGCTGCGCTGGGGGGAATGGGTCCAGGGGAAAGCGCCGGGGCTAAGAAGGGCAGGCCAGGAGTCTCGGGTGCGGTTGTGGCGGAGAGAGAGGCCGAGGATTTCGGCCGGGCTGCGGGCGGCCGTTGCGGGAGGAGCACCGGAGGATAGGGATGACAAGTGGGGCCGGGCGGTCAGCGAGAAACAGGAGAGGAGTGCTCGGGGGCCGCTGAGAGGGGGAGTGGGCCGGGGCGCGGCCCGTGCGGGGAAAAAGGGAAAGGGGAGAGGGGAAGGAGATGGGCCGGGGTCGTGGCCCACGCGGAAAGAGAAGAAAGAGGGAAGGGGGGGGGTGCTGGGCCTCGGGCTGGGGAAAGGAAGAGGGAGAGAGAGAGCCCGCGGGTGAGGGAGAGGAGAGGAAAAAGGGGAATTGGGCTGGGCCAAGGGTTTGGGGTTGGGCTGCTTCCTTTCATTCCTTTTCCTTTTCTATACTCCACTCATTCAAACAAACATCATTTGAATTCAAATAAATTTGAATTCAAATCCGACAAACTTAACACGAGTAAAATAATGCTGCAGCATGAATGCACAAATAATTTTGATCCTATGATAAATTTTATTTTCCTATGTTATAAAATTACTTTAAATACGAGATAATTTAGAGAGAACCCTGGAAAATTTATTCAAGCCCAAATAAATTAATTAAAATATGAGAAATTTACCTTAGGGTGTTACAAAAACCCCCTAGACTTCTATTTCTTCTAACCCGCAGTCCTTCCCCCGGTCAAGGCAGAGGCACGATGTTGACCGGCTTGCTCCAGTGACGGCGAGCGCCGGCGGTGAGGACAGAGGGGCGGAGAAGCATCTAGGGCCCCTTGCGCACCTGTGCTAGCTCGGAATCGGGGAGAGACGGCTCGGAGTGATGGCGCGACGGAGGCTTGCGGCCGGCAGCGAGGTGGAGCGGTGGGGGCAGTACTCCAGTGCCCTTGGATGATGATGGAGTGGTCGCGAAGCTTCCTGGGGTTGTAAGAAAGCTCGAACCGGGATCAATTTGGGCTAGGGAAGGCCTGGAGAGGGAGCTCCACGGTGGGCAGAACACGGCGGCGATGGGAAAGCTCGGGGAGCTCATCGGGAAGCCGACGCAAAGCCCTAGGAACCAAATTGATAGGTCGGGGAGCGTCGTAGGGGTGATGTAGTGCTGGCTAGAGCACGGTGGTGGCGTGGGATGGCCTGGAATGGGCTGCCCACGGCGGTGCGGAGCGCGGCCGGAGCTGGAACGGGGAATAGGATGCAGATGTTCTGGCGGTGCTTGTGCGTGTGAAAAGTAAGGGCTTTAAGGCTTGCTCAGGGGTCTTCCACGGCGATGATGCGGTGGCGACACCGGCGGACGTTCGGGCATCGTGGCGCGCGCGCAAGGGTGCAGCAGAGGGAGAGGAAATGGACCGGGAGAGGGAGGAGGCGACGCGTGGGCATGTGCAGAAGCTGGAGGTGGAGCTCGGGGTGCGGCATCGGCGGCGAGCAGCAGCGGCAGGAGCAGAGCAGAGGGGAAGTGGTGGTGCCAGAGGAAGACGAAGCAGGGAGGTGTCAGGGGGACTTGTTTGCAATTCCCAAAAATTTCAGGGACCTTTCTGTAAACTAAAATTTCTCACTGCTACAAAGGTCAAATGAGAAAATGCTCAACATGAAAGTTGTAGAGTTTTTCAAACTCTACAACATTGTTTTAGGGTTTAGGTTCAGAAACTCAAATTTTACAACTTTTTAAATTCCATTTTGAAACAAGGATAGAATTTAAATTAACTTTGTCTTTTCCCTCCTAAATTTGATCAAATTTTGGACATGTTTGAAATTTGTCTGGTTTGTCATGATTACTTGTAGTTTTACATATTAACCCTTAGGTAAATCTGAATTTTACTTTTACACTTCAATCTATTCACATGTAAACCCTTATACCTTTATGTTAATTACACATAGGTCCTTAGTTTTATACACAGTCTATTTCTCTTAGGTTTTAACCTAATATTTGTACTTTTCTTCTCTATGGTCATTTGATTTTGACATTTAAGAGCATTTTTACACAATTGCACATAGGGACTTATAACATTCATAATTTACAAATATACCCCTAGTTCTCTGTACAAACCATAACATACATACAACTCACTAATACCTAGTGTCTATATTTCTAATTACATGAATGTTACAGCCTTCCCCCCTTTAAAAAGAATCTCGTCCCGAGATTTCGAAGCTGAACAGAATCGAATGATTAGATTTGGGGATTGGCTTGAAGGAAGTCTGGGAAATTCCGTTGAAGATAAGACTCAGTTTCCCAAGTCGCTTCTTCCTCGGTGTGATGATCCCATAAGATTTTGTACATCTTAACTTTCTTTCTTCTGGTGAGTCTTTCCTTGGTATCCAAGATTCGAAGAGGTTGTTCGATGTACGATAGATCGGGTTCAATCTCAAGGGCACATGTCTCAACGATTTCCATGGGTACTTTGACACACTTCTTAAGTTGAGAGACATGGAAGACATCGTGAATAGCAGCCAATTGAGACGGAAGGCGAAGCTTGTAAGCCACTGGGCCACAAGCATTGAGAATTTTGAAGGGTCCGACATATCGAGGTGCTAACTTCCCCTTTATGCCGAAACGTTGGACGCCTTTGGTAGGAGATACTCGGAGATAGACAAAATCTCCTATTTGAAATTTTAAAGGTTTTCTCCTTTTATCTGCGTAGCTCTTCTGTCTGGACTGAGCGGTTTTAAGATTAGATTGAATAACCTTAACCTTATCTTCGGCTTCAATGACTAGGTCTGGTCCGAAGATTTTGCGTTCACCGGTCTCTGACCAACTCAAAGGAGTTCGGCATCTTCGACCGTATAACGCTTCGAAAGGAGCCATTTGAAGACTAGCTTGATAATTGTTGTTGTAAGCAAATTCAGCCAGAGCAAGGCACTTGTCCCAACTTGTACTAGAGTGAATAATACAAGCTCAGAGCATGTCTTCAAGAATTTGATTGACTCGCTCAGTCTGTCCATCCGTTTGAGGATGATACGCAGAACTTCATATTAATTTGGATCCAAGAGCTGATTGTAACTGTTCCCAGAAGCGTGCAACGAACTGGGATCCTCTATCAGAGATGATAGTTTTAGGAACACCATGCAATCGAACGATTTGGTCCAGATAGACTCCGGCATACTTCTTAGCAGAGTAAGTGGTATGCACAAGAAGGAAATGAGCTGTTTTGGTAACTCTATCAATAATCACCCATATGGAGTCATGCTTTTGAGATGTGTTGGGAAGACCGACAATAAAATCCATGCTAATGTCTTCCCATTTCCATGACGGAATGGGTAATGGCTGAAGTGTACCAGATGCCTTAAGATGACTGGCTTTGACTCTCTGGCACGTATTGCACTCGGATACATATTTAGCAATTTCTCTTTTCATTCTGGTCCACCAAAAATGTTGCCGTGGATCTTGATACATCTTGGTGCTACCAGGATGAATAGAGAACTTGGATAAATGTGCTTCATCAAGGATTTGCTTGCGAAGCTGATGATCTTTAGGCACAACAATTCGATTGTTGAACCATAATGTTCCTTGATGGTCAGTGTGAAAACACTTATATTTGGCTTCTCCCTGAGATAGCTTTGATTTGATAATTTTGATACCTTCATCATGTAGTTGCAACATGATGATTCTATCTTGTAGAGTAGACTCAATGGATAGCAGATTCAGACTACCTTGAGGAATGATCTCTAGATTGACTTTTATCATCTGATGGCAGAGAGTATCATTAAAGGTGGATATGGATAAGCAGTGACAATGTGACTTGCGGCTAAGTGCATCCGCAACCACATTGGCTTTGCCTGGATGGTAGTGTACCTCAAGGTCATAGTCTTTAATCAATTCTAACCAATGCCTTTGCCTCATATTTAGGTCAGCTTGAGTGAAAATATACTTGAGGCTCTTATGGTCAGTGTAGATATTACACTTAGCGCCCATAAGATGATGTCTCCAGATCTTGAGAGCATGGATAACTGATGCTAATTCAAGATCATGTGTTGGATAGTTTTGCTCATGAGTCCGAAGTGCTCGGGATGCATAAGCAATAACCCGGTTGTTTTGCATAAGGACACAACCAAGGCCAACTCCAGAAGCATCGCAATAGACATCAAAAGGCTGAGTGTTATCTGGCTGAGCTAGCACTGGAGCAGTGGTTAAGAGTTTCCTTAAGGTATGGAACGCTTTATCACATTGGTCGTTCCAGCAGAATTTAACTCCTTTCTTTAATTGCCCAGTCATAGGTTTAGCTATCTTGGAAAAGTCAGGAATGAATCGGCGATAGTATCCCGCCAATCCAAGTAAACTTCGAATTTGATGGACTGAAGTTGGAGGGTTCCAGTCCATAACTTCCTGGACTTTGGTTGGATCAACCGATATGCCTTCACTAGAGATAGTATGTCCCAAAAATTTCACACTATCCAGCCAAAATTCACATTTCGAGAATTTGGCATAAAGGCGATGATCACGTAGTTGTTGAAGAACGACACGTAAATGATTAGCATGGTCTTCTTTAGTTTTGGAGTATATTAGAATGTCATCAATGAAGACCACGACGAATTTGTCGAGTTCCGGCATGAATACTGAATTCATGAGATACATGAAATATGCCGGTGCATTAGTGAGTCCAAATGACATAACCAGATATTCATAAAGTCCATATCTGGTCGAGAAGGCCGTTTTTGGAATGTCACAAGGCCTAATCTTGATCTGATGATAACCAGAGTGTAAGTCAATCTTAGAGAAGACCTTAGCTTCGGCTAGCTGATCGAACAAAATGTCAATGCGGGGAAGAGGGTCCTTATTTTTTATGGTAACCGCATTGAGTGGACGGTAATCGACACATAGCCTTAGGCTATTGTCTTTCTTTTTGACAAAGAGAGCAGAACAACCCCAAGGTGAAGCACTTGGACGTATATATCCCTTATCAAGAAGATCTTGGAGCTGGATTTTCAGTTCGGCTAATTCATTTGGAGGCATGCGATACGGCCTCTTTAAAATAGGAGCAGTGCCCGGTTGAAGTTCAATGATAAACTCGATGTCTCTATCTGGTGGCATTCCAGGTAAGTCGTCTGGAAAGACATCGGGGTATTCACATACTATAGGAATATTGTCACACCCGATTTATAAGAACATAAATCGAGCAATCATATATGCGCCAGGATCAAGTCACGCATATATACAACAGATTATCAAGATATCACAACACATGTCACGAATTAAAAGCGTATAAATTATAAAATGAATATCTTTATTACAACTGAATCAAGAATCGGTTCAAAGAATGCGGAAACGTAAAATAAATACATGAAGAGTGGGGCGCCACAGGGACGTCAACTGGGAGACAACGCCTAGAAATCATCGAGTCCGCTGATGTAGTCCTCCACGTCGCTTGGTACTGAGCCGCAGTCGAAGATGTCCCATCGAGAATAGGGGAGAGGAAGAGGCCAGTGTGAGTACACAACTTGTACTCAACAAGTATAACACGAGTATGAGGCTCTAGGGTTAGCTGACTCAACTGCATTAGCTTTTAATCTTGGCAAATTTTATTAAAACTATTTACTATAAGTGGATGAATTACCATAAACCCAAATTGCATAAGAAATTAATCAATATCAATTAAGAACTACTGAGAACCATCCAAACCAAAACCACCCGGGGAATCTCCCTAACCAAAGGTTGATAACCCCACTAATCAGACGGAGGATCTGGGCCGCTCATGACTGTGAGCACAGCTGATATATCAGTTTTACACTCTCAAGAGGTCGCACAACTTTACCCACAAGTCGTGAGCTACGCTAGTTGTTCATCACACTTCCTTAGGTGAGATGGCTAGCAAGCACACTACGAGACTGTTACAAAGGATCACGTTGGTAAGGTGTAACCGCCAAGGATTCTGGATCAGCGACGATGGGGCCCACCTCCGGGGGTACAAGACACACAGCACAGACCAAGCCGGAGGAGCAGGGACCATTGAAGCTTACCACCCCTCTTGCCCACGCAGGTAAGTTACTCCCGAACCAACACGACCTAATTAGTAAGTCAAGACCGTCCCATTCCAGTCTTGTGGTTGCGCGGTTGTCCCAGGTTGTCGCTCTATGAACCGGTCCTTATGGAGAGTGGCCAACCAAGCACTAAGTACCGTGCTGGCCCCCTAAACCATGTTTCTAACAAAACATCTTTTAAGGAGACGTGAGCCACCCAAGCACACAGCACAGAGGGCCACTCTCAGGATTAAGTTGCATAAGACCATTAATCAATTTAATTAAAAAGGACCAGGTGTGTTATAGCGCAGCAACCTAGCACAACTAACCAAAATGCAACCCAAAGGATATATATATAGGATATAAAGTGGCTAGGAAAGTTCTTATAGGCATACAGTATTAAAATGCAGTATGAAATTGTATTAAAAAGGTGATAGGGGGTTCATGCTATACTTGCCTTCCTCATACTTTCCCGGCTGCTGCTCGAACTGCTCGGAAGATGGCTGCTCCTGGCACTCGTCCAAAGGCTCCGCGTCTACTCACGATCATCAAGCACAGTCCACATATACACACATGCACAAACAATAGCAAATTATAAGAAAACAGTACACCAATACAATAGAACAGCACACAAAACTGGCCTAGAACTATTCTACGTGTTACAACGATTGCGTGGACATAAAGAACACCTAAAACAGAGCTAAGACGCGAAAACTGCTCTTGAAACAAGATCCAGGGACCTATTTGTAAGAAAACTGGAGGTTCTAAGGGGTTCTGCGCAAAAACTGAGGGCCTAAACCTAATTAAAGGGTAGACACAGGGGCTAGCCTGTAAAAACTCCAAGAAAGGACTGGAAAACCTAAATCTAGAAAGCTCAGGGGTCAAAAGGAAAGAAAAGGACCTATCTGTAATTATTTTTGAACTACGGGGTGGACTGCGGGTTGATACTTCAAAAGAACAGGGGCTCTTTAGCAAAACGGCTGGCTGAAGCGATACTTTCTTTTCTGGTCCCTCGGATCTGGATCGGGCGGCTGAGATTAGACTCACTAAACGAAGGGGTACGCGCGCACGGTGACCGTCGGATCTGGATCCAACGCTCCTGACTCTCACTTAACTCGGATCTGGTACCGCCCACTGGACCTGAGATGGACGGCCCAGATTTAAAACCCCGGGCGAACCGGTACGCGTGGACTCCGTCCGTTGGATTCAGATCCCGTGGCTCAGATCTAACCCAACCGTGATCTAATCCTACGCGTTGAATACGGATCGGATGGCTGGGGTTCACAGGGGCACGGCCGGCGGCGGGATGGTCACCGGAGCTCGTCTCCGCGGCGGCGCATTGCCGGCGTAGGCCGATCTTGGCCGTCCGGCCTCCATCCGAGATGAGGTCAAGTCCTGGAGGTCAAGCACGACGTGGGGAACCCATCTAGGCGCTCAAGAAGGCGGATTAGGGCTCGGGTAGGTGATCCCCACGGCGAGGGCGGCTCGGGGTCACGGTGGCAAGGGGGATGCGCACGGCAGAGGGAGATAGGGAGGGAAAAGGGGCACAGCGCGCTCCTTACCACACCGGGGTGCTGCGACGACGGTTGGAGGCCGAAGATCGAGGGCGCCGGTGTCGAATCGCGGTGGCGCAGGGTGGTTTGGCGGCGGCGCTGTCCTCAGGTCGAGCGGCGGCACGGCGGCGCTAGGGCACAGAGGGAAGATAAGGGAGGCAGTGGCGGCTGAGGGTAAGCGCGAGAGAGCGGCCGGGCTAAGAAAAAGGGTGCGACGGCCTCGGCGTGCGGGTCGTTTGCGCAACGGCCCCCGCATCGCCCGCGAACTCGTGCGGGTTGACCTAATCCAAACACGGGCTGCTTCTAGAAGGAAGGGGAAGCTCGGGCACTGGCCAGCGGGCCTTGCGAGCGCGGAGGAGGGAGCCCAGGGCGTGGTGGAGCGGGGCCACAGGCAGTGGCCGAGCGGCCGGCCGGCGGGGAAGAAACAGGGGAGGGGGAAAGAAAGGAGGGGGGAGGAGTTGACGTGCGGGGCCACGTCACCAGAGAGAGAAGAGAGGGAGAGAGCGGCGCGCGAGCGGGTGGGGCTGGCGCCGACAAGCGGGCCCGTGTGGCAGCGAGAGAAGGGGAGAGAGGGGAGCGCGCGGAGTGCTGGGCCGGCTGAGGGAGGAAGTGGGCCGGGGCGTGGCCCACGCGGGTAGAGGAGGGGGAGAGGGAAAAATGGGCCCCGGGGGGGGGGGAAGAGAGGGGAGCTTGGGCTGGGTTGGGCTGCTTCCCCCTTTTCTTCTTTTCTTTTCCTTTTCTATACTCAAACTATTCCAAATCAAATTGAATTCAAAAGAGGTTTGAATTCAAACCCAACTACTTAAACAAACCAAAGAAATGCACCAGCATGAATGCACAAACATGTTGTCCCTAATTAAATTTTTATTACTTGTGATATAAAATTAATTCAAACACCAGATAAGTCAAGAAAACCTTAGGAATTTTACTTATGCCAAAATAAAATTATTAAAATCTGAGAAAAATTACCTTAGGGTGTTACAAACCTACCCACCTTACAGGAATCTCGTCCCGAGATTCGAATAGGCTAGCTAGCAAAGAGTTCGGGATATGTCTTCCTCAGCTCATCTTCTCACTCCCAAGTAGCCTCATCCTCTGTGTGATGACTCCACTGAACACGGCACATCTTGATCTTCTTGTTTCTGGTAACTCTCTCGGATGCCTCCAAAATCTTCACCGGATGCTCGGTGTAGGTCAGATCCTCCTGCACATCTAACCCTTCTAGCGGTGCTTGCTCTTCTGGCACCCTCAAGCACTTCTTCAGCTGGGACACGTGAAACACATCGTGCACCCCTGAGAGGTTGGGAGGCAACTCCAAACGATATGCCACCTCACCTTTCCGTTCCAACACCTTGAACGGACCAATATATCGAGGGGCTAGCTTCCCTCTCCCATTGAACCTGTGGATTCCTCTCATCGGCGAGACCTTCAGTTACACATGCTCACCCACTGCAAAGGTCAAATCTCGACGACGCACATCCGCGTAGCTCTTCTGACGAGTCTGTGCGACCTTCAGGTTCTCTCGCACCTGCTGTACCAACTGCTCTGCCTCTTCAACAATATCTGGACCAAACACCTGCCTCTCGCCAATCTGATCCCAATACAGCGGAGTTCTGCACTTCCGACCATACAGGGCCTCGAAAGGAGACTTCTTCAGACTGGCCTGATAACTGTTGTTATACGAAAACTCTGCATACTGCAGGCATTTATCCCAGCTGGTGCCGTACGGAATAGCACAAGCTCGAAGCATATCCTCCAACACTTGGTTGGTCCTTTCTGTCTGCCCATCTGTCTGAGGATGATAAGCAGTACTGAAGCGTAGCTTTGTATCACACGAATCATGCAATTGCTCCCAGAACCGTGAAGTGAACTGAGATCCTCAATCAGATATGATCTTCTTAGGAACACCATGCAGACAGACAATCCTGGAGATGTACAACTCTGCGAGTCTAGCACCGGAGTAAGTAGTGTTCACCGGAATGAAGTGGGCAACCTTCGTCAACCGATCCACTACTACCCATATAGAGTTGTACCCCTTCTGAGTACGAGGCAATCCCACAATGAAGTCCATAGTGATCTCCTCCCATTTCCACTCTGGAATCTTCAATGGCTGCAATAGACCTGCTGGCCTCTGATGCTCTGCCTTGACACGCTGACAAGTGTCACAGATAGCCACATACTCCGCAACGGAACGCTTCATTCCATACCACCAGAATCGTTCCTTTAGGTCGTAATACATCTTCGTGCTCCCTGGATGAATGGAATATGCTGTATCATGAGCCTCACTCAGAATCAACTTCTTGAGATCCGCTACATCCGGCACACATATCCGACCCTTGTACCACAAGGTACCCTGATCATCCCCTCTGAAATGAGGGGCTTTACCAATCTTAAGCAGCTCACGAATCTCCTGCAGCTTCTTATCTTCTTTCTGATGCTGCCTGATCTCTGCCTCTAGAGTGGGTTCTGCCTCGAATGTTGCACTCGAGGTGTGATGCAAGAAACCCAGACTCAACTGCTCAAACTCCTCGCATAACTCCCGGGGCATCTGAAAAGCTACGGCCATGTTAACATAGCTCTTCCTGCTCAGAGCATCTGCTACAACATTAGCCTTGCCCGGATGATAGTGAATCTCCAGATCATAGTCTTTGACTAGTTCTAGCCATCTTCTCTGCCGCATGTTTAGCTCAATCTGAGTGAAAATATACTTGAGGCTCTTGTGATCGGTGTAAATATCACACCTCTGCCCAAACAAGTAATGCCTCCATATCTTCAGAGCATGTACAACTGCGGCTAACTCCAGATCATGAGTGGGATAATTCAGCTCGTGCCGACGCAACTGCCGCGAGGCATAAGCTATCACTCTGCCTTCCTGCATCAGAATGCAACCAAGACCATCCCTCGAAGCATCACAATATACTGTGAACCTCTTGCTCTGGTCTGGCAGAGTAAGGACTGGCGCCGTAGTCAACCTCTTCTTCAGCTCATCGAAGGCCATCTGACGCTCATCAGTCCAAGAGAAATCCACACCCTTCTCTAGCAAGGAAGTCAAAGGCTTCGCAATCTTGGAGAAATTCTCAATGAACCTCCGATAATAACCTGCTAAGCCCAGAAAAGAGCGGACTTCCTTCACCGTCTGCGGGATAACCCAGTCAAGCACATCCTTCACCTTGCCGGGGTCCACAGCAATACCTCCCTTGGAGATCACATGACCGAGGAATGGAACCTCGTCAATCCAGAATTCGCACTTGCTGAGCTTGGCATACAGCTTGTGCTCTCTGAGCCTCTGCAACACAAGCCTCAGATGCTTCTCATGCTCGGCTTCTGATTTGGAATATATCAGGATATCATCAATGAATATCACCACAAAGGTGTCCAGATAATCCATGAAAACCTTGTTCATCAGATGCATGAAGAAAGCCGGAGCATTGGTCAAGCCAAAGGACATGACCGTATACTCATACAGCCCATACTTGCAGGTGAATGCCATCTTCGGAATATCCTCAGAACGAATCTTCAGCTGATGATAACCCGAACGCAGATCAATCTTCAAGAATACACAAGCGCCCTAAAGCTAATCGAAGAGATCCTCAATACGCGGCAATGGATGCTTGTTCTTGATGGTGACTGCATTCAGATCCCGATAATCGACGCACATTCTCTTCGCGCCATCCTTCTTCTCTACAAGCAATACAGGGAAAGCCCAAGGAGAGAAACTGCGACGGATATAGCCCTTGGCTAGCAACTCGTCAATGGTCTTCTTAACTTCCTCATGCTCAACGGGTGCCATACGATAGGGCTGCTTAGCAATAGGAGCTGTGCCAGGCAAGAGATCAATAGGAAACTCAATGTCGCGATCAGGCGGCATACCTGGCAAATCATCCGGAAAGACATCCGGGAATTCAGACACCACGTGAATACCATCCGTGCGTCTAGCCTCCATCTGATGAAGAAATCCAGAAGGCTCTGTGGCTCCAACAGTAACCTCCTGACCATCCGGTGCTGACAGAAGAACCGTCCTCTGAGCACAATCTATCCGGACTCCCCACTTAGCAAGAGTCTCCATCCCAAGGATCACATCAATACCCTTGGTGTCTAGCACCATCAGATTAGCACTGAACTCTACCCCCCTTATGACAACACTGACTCTGGGACAGATGATATGAGACCTCAACTGCCCTCCTGGTGAAGATACTAACATGCCCCTCTTTAAGGTGCTAGTATGAATACCATGATGCTCAACAAAAGACCGGGTGATGAAAGAATGCGTAGCACCAGTATCAAAAAGCACTGTAGCAAGATGGGTGTTGACCATGAACGTACCAATCACCACGTTGGGAGCCTCGGCCGCTGACTCGGCAGTCACGTGGTTCACCCTGCCCTGAGCTGGGGCCTTGGGCGGTGCCGCACGCCCCTGCTGTCCTGCCTGCGCCTTCCGAGGACAGATGTTGGCGTAGTGCCCCGGCTCGCCGCAGTGATAGCACGCCCGTGGGAATGCTGGAGCCTGCTGCCCGGCAGGAGGAGTAGGCACTCCCTGCCGCGGAGCTGGTGGAGCCGGTGGAGCAGAGCGTGCCAGAGGCGCTGGAAGCCTCTGGCCCGGTCCCGCCTGCTGCTGCTGAGGACGAGGCGGGTACTGCTGCTGACGCTGCTGGTACGGCTGGACCTGCCTCTAGTGCTGCTGCGGGTACTGGTACCGAGGCCGAGTGTTGCTACCCGACGTAGCAGGAGCCATCTTCCTCTTCTTGTCCTCAATCTCCCGGCGCTTGCGCTCGGTGTTGAGGGCAGCATCAACCAGCTGGTTGAAGTTGTCGAAGCGGTGGTTCATGAGCGCGTATTCTAGGTGGTCATCCAGTCCCTCCCTGAAGCACTCCTGCTTATCGCCATCATGGGCGACCTCAGCGGGGGCATAGCGAGCAAGCTGGAGGAAGCGGTCACGGTACTCAGTCACCATCATAGCTCCCTGAAATGATAATCACCGGAAAGAAGATGGGAATTTACTCAGCATTTCTTGTAGCAAGGGTGGGTCTGAGCTCAAAAAGAAATTGCGGAAAGATTTTACTCGAGCTTACCTTCTTAAGCGCAAGGAACTCCTTGTGCTTCATCTTTATCACTCCAGCCGGGATGTGGTGGTGCCTAAACCGCTCCCGGAACTGGACCCAAGTGAGAGTGTCGCGGTCCCGAGCTGGGTAGGACTCCCACCAATCAAGAGCTGAGCCTCGCAGCTGTCCTGCTGCATACAGGACTAGCTCCTTGTCGTCGTACTGAGCGACGTCCAACTGGCGCTCCACCTGACGAAGCCAGTCGTCAACCTGAAGTGGATCGGCCACATGAGCGAACGTCGGCGGGTGACCCCTCAGAAAATCCGCGCGCCTGTCGCGGGGCTGCTGCGGTGGAGGAGGTGGCGGCTGAGCATGGATCTGCTGCAGCGTCTGAACGGTGTTGTTCAGAGTGGCCATCATCTGCATCTGGAGCTGGAAGAACTGCTCCGGAGTTAGAGGTGGAGGCATCGGCAGCGGCTGGTCAGTGCTCTGGTTGTTCTGCCCCTGCTGGCCAGAACCGGTGCCGGTGCTCCTGGTGTTCACCATCTGTTTGCAGCATAGCAAAATTCATAAGAAATAGATAGGGTATAACTTCGGGAAGGAAAACTCTGACAGGATAAAATAGAGAGAAAGGAATGTACGGTTTTACCCCCCCCCCCCCACGATCCATCTCAATTTTATTACTCGATTCAAGTTTGCGTTAAGATTGATTTGCATAAAGAAATTTACTTCTAACCTATGCAATCAATCAAAGATCCAAATCAAACATTTGCACAATAACAAACATTCAATATTCACAACTTAGTCGAGTTTGTCACACTACTCGACTAACACCCTCGTTCTAACGCATTTTCATTGGGATAGCTTAAACTTATAGCTTATAGGGTTAGACACTCAGGCCAACGTCTACGGAAATCTCAAGCTATCTCTCAGAAAAGACAGGAGAGAGATAGCAACCCAAGGACTTAAGACTCAAGGAATAGAAGTAGGGAATGATGTTAGAAGATTTGCGGAAGCAAGGCAAAGGAAGAGAAGTCCTATACTCGTCTAGATCTATCTAGACTTCGTCCTACAGTCGACACGGCTCTGATACCAATCTGTCACACCCGATTTATAAGAACATAAATCGAGCAATCATATATACGCCAGGATCAAGTCACGCATATATACAACAGATTATCAAGATATCACAACACATGTCATGAATTAAAAGCGTATAAATTATAAAATGAATATCTTTATTACAACTGAATCAAGAATCAGTTCAAAGAATGCGGAAACGTAAAATAAATACATGAAGAGTGGGGCGCCACAGGGACGTCAACTGGGAGACAACGCCTAGAAATCGTCGAGTCCGCTGATGTAGTCCTCCACGTCGCCTGGTACTGAGCCGCAGTCGAAGATGTCCCATCGAGAATAGGGGAGAGGAAGAGGCAAGTGTGAGTACACAACTTGTACTCAACAAGTATAACACGAGTATGAGGCTCTAGGGTTAGCTGACTCAACTGCATTAGCTTTTAATCTTGGCAAATTTTATTAAAACTATTTACTATAAGTGGATGAATTACCATAAACCCAAATTGCATAAGAAATTAATCAATATTAATTAAGAACTACTGAGAACCATCCAAACCAAAACCACCCGGGGAATCTCCCTAACCAAAGGTTGATAACCCCACTAATTAGACGGAGGATCTGGGCCGCTCATGACTGTGAGCACAGCTGATATATCAGTTTTACACTCTCGAGAGGTTGCACAACTTTACCCACAAGTCGTGAGCTACGCTAGTTGTTCATCACACTTCCTTAGGTGAGATGGCTAGCAAGCACACTACGAGACCGTTACAAAGGATCACGTTGGTAAGGTGTAACCGCCAAGGATTCTGGATCAGCGACGATGGGGCCCACCTCCGGGGGTACAAGACACACAGCACAGACCAAGCCGGAGGAGCAGGGACCATTGAAGCTTACCACCCCTCTTGCCCACGCAGGTAAGTTACTCCCGAACCAACACGACCTAATTAGTAAGTCAAGACCGTCCCATTCCAGTCTTGTGGTTGCGCGGTTGTCCCAGGTTGTCGCTCTATGAACCGGTCCTTATGGAGAGTGGCCAACCAAGCACTAAGCATCGTGCTAGCCCCCTAAACCATGTTTCTAACAAAACATCTTTTAAGGAGACGTGAGCCACCCAAGCACACAGCACAGAGGGCCACTCTCAGGATTAAGTTGCATAAGACCATTAATCAATTTAATTAAAAAGGACTAGGTGTGTTATAGCGCAGCAACCTAGCACAACTAACCAAAATGCAACCCAAAGGATATATATATATATAGGATATAAAGTGGCTAGGAAAGTCCTTATAGGCATACAGTATTAAAATGCAGTATGAAATTGTATTAAAAAGGTGATAGGGGGTCATGCTATACTTGCCTTCCTCGTACTCTCCCGGCTGCTGCTCGAACTGCTCGGAAGATGGCTGCTCCTGGCACTCATCCAAAGGCTCCGCGTCTACTCACGATCATCAAGCACAGTCCACACATACACACATGCTCAAACAATAGCAAACTATAAGAAAACAGTACACCAATACAATAGAACAGCACACAAAACTGGCCTAGAACTATTCTACGCATTACAACGATCGCGTGGACATAAAGAACACCTAAAACGGAGCTAAGACGCGAAAACTACGCTTGAAACAAGATCCCGGGACCTATTTGTAAGAAAACTGGAGGTTCTAAGGGGTTCTGCGCAAAAACCGAGGGCCTAAACCTAATTAAAGGGTAGACACAGGGGCTAGCCTGTAAAAACTCCAAGAAAGGACTGGAAAACCTAAATCTAGAAAGCTCAGGGGTCAAAAGGAAAGAAAAGGACCTATCTGTAATTATTTTTGAACTACGGGGTGGACTGCGGGTTGATACTTCAAAAGAACAGGGGCTCTTTAGCAAAACAGCTGGCTGAAGCGATACTTTCTTTTCTGGTCCCTCGGATCTGGATCGGGCGGCTGAGATTAGACTCACTAAACGAAGGGGTACGCGCGCACGGTGACCGTCGGATCTGGATCCAACGCTCCTGACTCTCACTTAACTTGGATCTGGTACCGCCCGCTGGATCTGAGATGGACGGCCCAGATTTAAAACCCCGGGCGAACCGGTACGCGTGGACTCCATCCGTTAGATTCAGATCCCGTGGCTCAGATCTAACCCAACCGTGATCTAATCCTACGCGTTGAATACGGATCGGATGGCTGGGGTTCACAGGGGCACGGCCGGCGGCGGGATGGTCACCGGAGCTCGTCTCCTCGGCGGCGCATCACCGGCGTAGGCCGATCTTGGTCGTCCGGCCTCCATCCGGGACGAGGTCAAGTCCTGGAGGTCAAGCACGACATGGGGAACCCATCTAGGCGCTCAAGAAGGCGGATTAGGGCTCGGGTAGGTGATCCCCACGGCGAGGGCGGATCGGGGTCACGGTGGCAAGGGGGACGCACACGGCAGAGGGAGATAGGGAGGGAAAAGGGGCACAGCGCGCTCCTTACCACACCGGGGTGCTGCGACGACGGTTGGAAGTCGAAGATCGAGGGCGCCGGTATCGAATCGCGGTGGCGCAGGGTGGTTTGGCGGCGGCGCTGTCCTCAGGTCGAGCGGAGGCACGGCAGCGCTAGGGCACAGAGGGAAGCTGAGGGAGGCAGTGGCGGCTGAGGGTAAGCGCGAGAGAGCGGCTGGGCTAAGAAAAAGGGTGCGACGGCCTCGGTGTGCGGGTCGTTCGCGCAACGGCCCCCACATCGCCCGCGAACTCGTGCGGGTTGACCTAATCCAAACGCGGGCTTCTTCTAGAAGGAAGGGGAAGCCCGGGCGCTGGCCAACGGGCCTTGCGAGGGCGGAGGAGGGAGCCCAGGGCGCAGTGGAGCGGGGCCACAGGCAGTGGCCGAGCGGCCGGCCGGCGGGGAAGAAACAGGGGAGGGGGAAAGAAAGGAGGGGGGAGGAGCTGACGTGCGGGGCCACGTCGCCAGAGAGAGAAGAGAGGGAGAGAGCGGTTCGCGAGCGGGGGGGCTGGCGCCGACAAGCAGGCCCGTGTGGCAGCGAGAGAAGGGGAGAGAGGGGAGCGCGCGGAGTGCTGGGCCGGCTGAGGGAGGAAGTGGGCCGGGGCGTGGCCCACGCGGGTAGAGGAGGGGGAGAGGGAAAAATGGGCCCCGGGGGGGGGAAGAGAGGGGAGCTTGGGCTGGGTTGGGCTGCTTCCCCCTTTTCTTCTTTTCTTTTCCTTTTCTATACTCAAGCTATTCCAAATCAAATTGAATTCAAAAGAGGTTTGAATTCAAACCCAACTAGTTAAACAAACCAAAGAAATGCACCAACATGAATGCACAAACATGTTGTCCCTAATTAAATTTTTATTACTTGTGATATAAAATTTATTTAAACACCAGATAAGTTAAGAAAACCTTAGGAATTTTACTTAAGCCAAATAAATTTATTAAAATCTGAGAAAAATTACCTTAGGGTGTTACAAATATCCTTGATTTGGATATTTGTGATGGCATAAGTACAAGGATGCAAACATTCTGACTGAGGCAGATAAAGGGTGGTGATCCCATAGTATGGTGAATCAATTTCAACAACTCAGGAAGAAATATCTAGCCGCACTTGATGTTTAGTCATCCAGTCGGTCCCAAGTATAATATCAATACCCTCCAAACTTAGTAAAACCAAATCAGTTTTGATTTCTATGCTACCTAACTGAATTGGTACACTTTTAACCATTTGGTTGGAGGTGTTTTTTCCTCCAGGGGTAGAGATTATGTATGACCCCTGGGTAGAACCAAGATCGAGTCCTAATCGGGTACCACAGCTGTTACTAATAAAACTATGTGTTGCTCCCGAATCAAATAATGTAACAACTGGTTTGTGGTGAATAGAGAATGTACCCGACATGACAGGAGCTCCATCGGGAAGTTCTGCCAGAGTGGTGAAATTAATCCACCCTTGCCGGACTTGCATTACCGATTTCTTGCCCTTGTTCTGGTTCCCCTGAGTAGAGCTCTGCCCTTGATTAGGTTTCTTGGGCCACGGACAATCTCGGATGAAATGATCCGCGCTTCCGCAATTGAAACAGCGATAATTGCTGCTTCTTTGTGGCACTTGTTGTACATTTGGCCGTGGGCCAGATGGTTGTGATTGTTGCGGAGGAACAGGAGGTCCGTACCTTCCTTGCTGTTGGGGCGGCCTGAGAACCAATCTACCAGTTGGGGCATTCCGCTGCGGTGCTCTGAACGGTGTATTGGGAACAACCCGATACCTCGGTGGTTGAGCACTCGAGGGTCCAGTAGGAGTCTTTCTTTTCTTCTCAGCATGATGTGCTATGATGCAATCTTCTTGCGTTAAGGCCATATTAACCAGCTCGCTGAAAGTATTAGCCTTCACAAGATTCAGGCGTTCCTTGAGCTTGGTATTAAGGCCTCGACGGAAACGATCTTGTTTCTTGGCGTCATTATCCGCATGATATCCCGCATATTGACACAGATGATTGAAGTTCTGTGCATACTGCAGGACTGTACTGGTGCCTTGAGTAAGTGCCAAGAATTCATTCAGCTTTCGCTCCAACAATCCTTCAGGAATATAGTGGGCTCTAAAGGCTGCCCGAAACTCATCCCAGGTGATAACATGCCCTGCAGGTTGCATGGCATAGAAATTGTCCCACCAGATCCGAGCAGCACCTCGGAGTTGCTGGGTGGCAAACGAAGCTTTGCTTGAGTCCGCACAAGGTATTGTCGATAGAGCGAACTTCGATTCAATAATATGGACCCAAGCATCGGCATCCAAGGGTTCTTCAGCTTTACTGAAAAATGGAGGCTGGGTACTAATGAAATCTTGATAACTGGCCACGGGAGGATTGCGGTCATCACGACCTCCGCGGAACTGTTGATGTTGCTGATTCTGCTGTGCTTGTACCAGCAAGTTGAGCAGTTCAGTTTGCCGAGCCATAACCTTGGCAAGGTTAGGAGGTGGTGGTGGTGGTGGTTGTTGAGAACCGCTAGCCTGATCTGCCCGGAAACCTTCCGGGGTTCCGCGCGTGGCTCCAACCATCTGAAACAAAGGAGATGTCCATCATTAACCATATAGCCTTACTCCCAATTTCAGAAGATATATGACTTAGATAAACAATGCTCATACTCCATTCAATCATCTCATTTCAGAATCATAAGGATAATGAATAGGATGATAAAACAGGAAACTTATTTTATTACATTGCTTCTGATCGTTCTCCACATCACACATCCGAAAGATCCCTACGCATGCCATCTATGTTACAACAAATGGCATAAGATCTAGCTAAATTACCCACTACCTAAGTTATTACACTCCCCACAAGTTACATCTAGCTAGTCGACGATCTACGAAACTAGAAATCGTCGAAGTTGCCTATAGACGACTGACTGCCAGAGGGAGAGTGATAGGGACTAAGAACAGGATCTCCATGCTCAGAGTCAATCTCTGAAACACCCTCAATCTCTTCTGGATCTTCTTCTTCTTCTTCAGGTATTATGGGTATAGCGGGAAGTATCCTCAAGGTGAGCCTGAGCATCGTCAGCCTCAAGTATCAGATCATGGATCTGTGCCTGTAGGAACTCAATAACAGTGTCGCGCTGAGTGATTATATGGTCACTCTCGTTGATCTGATCTTCACGATGAAGGATTGTCTCATCCCTTGCTGCAATAAATTCATCCTTCTGAGTCACCAAAGCTTGTAATTCTACTATTTGGGTTACTTGACAGTCAGCATTCCGATAGTGGCTTTGAGCCACACCAGTTAACTGACTCATACCGTGACGCAGTAGAATCTGGTAATGATGTTGCACATCCATGAACCTGGTAATGATACAGACAGCTTCTTCAGCCAGATCTCCTAGCATATGACCAAGATGTTCTGTCCGAAAATTCCATTCCGAATTATCAGGATCTATGGTAGGAAATAAACCAATAGGATATGCGGCAACTTCAGTCGGATGCTGATTGCAGAAAAGTTTGATAGCCTCCAAGGCAGCAGTTTCAAGGGTATCAACCAGACGATATCCAACCACTTCCACTTCTATGGGATGCCATGAGGAGCGGAAAGGGTGCTGAGGAATTATCATCTTGACCCGGCATCGAGGAACTCCTTATTTTCAACTTTTAGCTTTCAGATTCTAGTTGATTAACCATTCTAAGTAAGCACCTATAACTACTCAAACATGGTAGAATCTTTAACCAAACATCATCTTTCATAATCACAAAGTTGCTCTTGTTACTCTATGTGGTAAAGGGATCAAGCAGTCTCAACCATCGTGAGAAGCGGACGATTCTAAATAGAATTCAACCTTGCAAGGATAAACCTAACTCACACGCTTGGAACACGAAAGGATCGTTCCGAAGCAACCGTTTGCCTTTCATTCCGACTCGTGGATCAGATCCACCACAAGCGACTGTAGGACCATACGCACTTCCAAAGTGCAGGACGTAAGTCTGTACCGCGACTACAAAACCCGTACTCCTGGTTGCCCAGCAACACGTATTCCTACACGTCGAACAAAGTAACCAAAAGAAGCAAATACATGTGGTGGGGGGTATGTCCACTCCTCGGGCCAATTGGTTACTAGGCTTACCGCTTACCATATTTCACGGCATGTGGCTAGTACTTTCAAACGCTTAACCACCGCTACCACACACTGCGGTCTTATTCAGTTCAACAACACAGACGGGGTATCATCTCAAACATGATACTCCACAAAATTCCCGTCCGTCATCCTTATAGTGAATACAGGAAAGTAAACATTACAATCCCTATATCGCGCGAGTGACAGGAAATCACCCGACTTCTACCGGTCCTATAAGCAGAGCAGCTATTCGGACTCAAATTCTAGTGTTCAATACATCGGTTCTGGAATTATGCAACTAAGGTTTCCAAACAATTCCTAAGAACTTAATGCACAAAGATATATATATATATATAAATAGTATAGTTTGCAGTGTAAATAAAATAGGGGTTATGTCCGGGGCTTGCCTTCGCTGATGGGGCTGGGGTTAGTCAAATTTATATCTTCCGAACCTTGGTTCGGGGCTTCAGAGAATTCCGCGACGAGATTCCCGAGTTCTTCATAACAAACTCCTTCTGGTTCCGGAATCAGCTGATAATCTCCGTCAGTGAGAGTGGTCGAGTCTATATGAGATGCAAAGTTACAAGTTATGGAATGCATATACTTTTATGTTAATTCATAATAAAGTTGCAATCCAAACAAAAGAACATTACATTTCGACAATAACCTAACTACCCTGCACTGGGCAGTCATTTATTGAGTATTAATTATTTTATCTAAATATATTAAATAGCTAAGTTAACCTTACTAAGTGTCTAACTAGTGGCATAGGGCAACTGGTTGGATGTGTTTCTAATAATTATATTAAATAACTTTACTTATTTATTATATTAATTACTTATATGAATCTTAAGTTACTTCTAGTTATATTAGGTCTAATTTGTTTGATACCTAATCCTTGATTGGAAATTTAATAACATGTTACAATATTAAAGAACAGTACCCTAAAATATTTTCATGATTTTTGGAGCATTTAACATCTATAAAAATTTATCATATAAGATGAACTATACATTATTTCTAATTAAACTTGTACATTAAGAAAATTATACTTAAATGCTGGGATAATTATTTTTCTTCAATTCTACATGCTAAAAGAAAATTAACACAACTGGTTTCACAATTTTATCATTTTTCTATGAATTAATATGCATTTCTTAAGCCTACATGTAACTAAACTTAACCTTTAAATTATAGCACAAAACATTCAGAAACTGAAGTTTATCCCTTAAGTAAAGTTGTAGATCTTTATCTAGGGATTCCAGCAAAATTTAGTTTGTATTTTTATGATTTCTCCCCGAATAGATATAGCATTTCTAAGTTGGCAGCACAATTTACACAAGAGGTCCTTCGGTTACTATTTCCCTGAGTCTACTCCTTTGCACAAAACCCCCTAGACTTCTATTTCTTCTAACCCGCAGTCCTTCCCCCGGTCAAGGCAGAGGCACGATGTTGACCGGCTTGCTCCGGCGACGGCGAGCACCGGCGGTGAGGACAGAGGGGCGGAGAAGCATCTAGGGCCCCTTGCGCACCTGTGCTAGCTCGGAACCGGGGAGAGACGGCTCGGAGTGATGGCGCGACGGAGGCTTGCGGCCGGCAGCGAGGTGGAGCGGTGGGGGCAGTACTCCAGTGCCCTTGGATGATGATGGAGTGGTCGCGAAGCTTCCTGGGGTTGTAAGAAAGCTCGAACCGGGATCAATTTGGGCTAGGGAAGGCCGGGAGAGGGAGCTCCACGGTGGGCAGAACACGGCGGCGATGGGAAAGCTCGGGGAGCTCGTCGGGAAGCCGACGCAAAGCCCTAGGAACCAAATTGATAGGTCAGGGAGTGTCGTAGGGGTGATGTAGTGCTGGCTAGAGCACGGTGGTGGCGTGGGACGGCCTGGAATGGGCTGCCCACGGCGGTGCGGAGTGCGGCCGGAGTTGGAAATGAGGAGCAACACGGAATGTGGGTTGAGGGCTCAGGAAATGGCAAGGAGGAACGGGGAATAGGATGCAGATGTTCTGGCGGTGCTTGTGCGCGTGAAAAGTAAGGGATTTAAGGCTTGCTCGGGGGTCTTCCACGGCGATGATGCGGTGGCGACACCGGCGGACGTTCGGGCATCGTGGCACGCGCGCAAGGGTGCAGTAGAGGGAGAGGAAATGGACCGGGAGAGGGAGGAGGCGACGCGTGGGCATGTGCAGAAGCTGGAGGTTGAGCTCGGGGTGCGGCATCGGCGGCGAGCGGCTGCGGCAGGAGCAGAGTAGAGGGGAAGCGGTGGTGCCAGAGGAAGACGAAGCAGGGAGGTGTCAGGGGGACTTGTTTGCAATTCCCAAAAATTTCAGGGACCTTTCCGTAAACTTAAATTTCTCACTGCTACAAAGGTCAAATGAGAAAATGCTCAACATGAAAGTTGTAGAGTTTTTCAAACTCTACAACATTGTTTTAGGGTTTAGGTTCAGAAACTCAAAATTTACAACTTTATAAATTGCATTTTGAAACAAGGATAGAATTTAAATTAACTTTGTCTTTTCCCTCCTAAATTTGATCAAATTTTGGACATGTTTGAAATTTGTCTGGTTTGTCATGATTACTTGTAGTTTTACATATTAACCCTTAGGTAAATCTGAATTTTACTTTTACACTTCAATCTATTCACATGTAAACCCTTATACCTTTGTGTTAATTACACATAGGTCCTTAGTTTTCTACACAGTCTATTTCTCTTAGGTTTTAACCTAATATTTGTACTTTTCTTCTCTATGGTCATTTGATTTTCACATTTAAGAGCATTTTTACACAATTGCACATAGGGACTTATAACATTCATAATTTACAAATATACCCCTAGTTCTCTGTACAAACCATAACATACATACAACTCACTAATACCTAGTGTCTATATTTCTAATTACATGAATGTTACAGCCGGTCACTCCCATCAGCTTATGCGCTGCTATGGTGTCCAACAGCTCCTCCACTTGATCCATGTCCCCCTTGGAAAGCTCGATGTTCCACTCCGGCCTCACAACAGGTGGACTATTTGACTTTTCTGGGAGTTGGGGGGCATGATTTTCGATATAAAACCAATGATTTTTCCACCCAGGAATGTTGGAAGGGAATTTGTATGCAAGGTACTTGTCGCCGGCTTGTTGTCTCAGTTGGATGCCGGCGCCCCCTACAACGGATGGATTCTTGGAGGTGGGCTATGGTTTGACTCGGGAGAGGAAGCGGAAAAGATCCCAGTGGGGTTCAATTCCGACAAAAGCTTGGTAAAAGTGAATAAAGATGGAAATGTGGCAAATGGAGCTCAAGCCCATAGTAGTAAAGAAGGCCACGGAAAAAAGAACAAGAGGGGAGGGCCAGACCCCGTTCGGCAAAATGGTAAAATGTGACGATTTTGTCAACATTTTCCATGGGGAAAGGTTCGCGGAATGAGGGGCGCCAATTGACAAGATTCTTCTCATAAAGCAACCCCTCGGAAACAAGTCTATTAAGATTGTTGAGGGAACACTTGCTGTGTGTCCATTCTCCAGTTGGCGGTTGCGCCTCCTTCTTCTTCCATTCCTTCTCTGATTTCTTGGGTGCCATCTCTGGATCCGCTCGCCACGAGTTGCTCGGGGGCTGCGGGGAGAGGGGCGGCGAGATCTGGGAGGATTGGGATTTCTTTGGGAGGCTGAAGGCGGAGCGCGGCTCTATTTGGGGATTTTGGTGGCTCTTGGCAGATTGCAGATTGAAAGCACAGTTTTTAATTGGAGTTACCGCGGGGTTAAATAACCAGCGGTTGGGAATAGTTCTACTGTTTTGAAGTTGAAGAGTCGTTTCACGGAATATTTGGAAGTTGAGAGGTCATTTGGTGGATTGTTTAGATAAAATATTCGTTTAACCATTTTTTCAGGGTTAATTGTCCCGAAAAAAATGGGTTTTCCAAATTCTAGATCTAACTTCCATCATTTGTATCATCACTTCAATTCTTTACCATATTGACAACTTTACACTGCATGCCACGACTTTTGGATCCTTATTTCCAAACTTGAGAGATTTGGATTCAAGGCTCGGGGGCTGCGGGATACGTGGCATCGACAACTTTTTTTTTTTGAATTTATTTGAAAAAGTAAGTAAGGAAGATTCAAGATTAATTCGACCCTCAGCCTGATTCTCCGATTCAATCTAAGGCTCGGGGGCTACTCCGTATGGAGTGCGATTTTCCAATCGCACACCATATTGAAAATATAATTCGGGGCATGAGCACCTCATAGCTTCGATGCAGCCAAGTAAGTGCTCGAAGAAGGACTTCAAGATGGAGCTTTAAAAGAAGCCGAAGACTACTTCGAAAGTACTCGATAAGCCCGCAGTACTCAGCTACGAAGAGCTCGGAGGCTTATCAGACCCGGGGCCATGGGACTGTGTACATAACGTAGTTTAAAGAGGTTTAAGAGATTAAGTCCGTCTTATCTCTTATTTATCTTGTTTATCTCTTATTTATCCCGTTTAAGTAGGAGATAAAGCTAACCGATACAGAGGGAATCTACTCGAGATATGTTCTGGTACGATTCCTTGGCTGGTATTGGTTAGGATCTTTGTAACCCTAGCCTCCTGGATATATAAGGGGGGACAGGAACCCTCTCAAAAGAAGATCTCCAGATCGTTCTACACCAAAGGCTATACAAACCACCACACAGAACGTAGGGTATTACGCACTTCGCGGTCCGAACCTGTATAAGTTTTGTGTTTCTTGCACCTTCGAGTTCCTGATCTCGGCGTCTCCTCACCTAAACTTACCACCTTGGGTATACCCTTCGGTGGGCAGCCGGTAAAATACCGACAGACCAGCCTCACTGTGGCAGAACCAACCTGAATTATACCGACTCAAGTACGCGAGTCCTCACCGAAGGGCTACCTCGCACTTCAAACGGTATAAAACCATTGGTCTGTCGGGTAACGTCCCGATAAACCACCGAACTCAGGATCCAACAAGGTACCTCACACGAAGGTGAGTCCAGAGATACAATGCCAAAATATCTTACACCACAGGCAGTTACATTACAACAATGTACAAAACATCATTAGCTCCCACAGAGGAGAGATTATTACAAGACAGGTTTTAGTTTTTAGTCAAAGCAGCGGAATTTGAAAAGCGTAACCATTATACACGTCGTCATTACAGATATTATGCTAGCCCTGGCATAATATCACTCGGCGGAATCGGTGTTGGCCGGGGACGGATCCCATTCCACGGACCAACCATCAGGCAAAGGGTAGGGCCACGGTGTAATGAATGCTGGCTCATCAGAAGGATTACCTGAATTAAATCAACAAAAGCAAGGCTGAGTATACTAATACTCAGCAAGACTTACCCGGAATTGGGTATACCTTAGCCCATAACTAGACTCATGAAGGCTTTTAGCTTTAGGTAGAGTTTTCAGCTGAAAAGCAACAAAGAGTAGATCCTTATTTCCAACTTTTAGCTTTCAGGTTCTAGTTGATTAACCATTCTAGGTAAGCACCTATAACTAATCAAGCATGGTGAAATCTTTAATCAAGCACCATCTTTGATAATCATAAAGTTGCTCTTGTTACTCTATGTGGTAAAGGGAATAAGCAGTCTCATACATCGTGAGAGGCGGACGATTCTGAATCGAGATTCAACCCTTGCAAGGTAAACCTAACTCACACGCTTGGAATACCACAGGGTTTTCCGAAGCAACCGTTTGCCTTTCATTCCGACTCGTGGATCAGTGCCACCACAAGCGACTGCAGGTCATACGCACATCCAAAGTGCAGGAAGTACGTCTGTAGCGCGACTACAAACCCCGTACTCCTGGTTGCCCAGCAACACATATGCCTACACGTCGAACAAAGTAACCAAAAGAAGCAAATACATGTGGTGGGGGTATGTCCACTCCTCGGGCCGATCGGTTACTAGGCTTACCGCTTACCATATTTCACGGCATGTGGCTAGTACTTTCAAACGCTTAACCACCGCTACCACACACTGCGACCTTATCAAATTCCACGTCACAGACGGGGTATCATCTCACCATGATACCTCACAACTCCCGTCCGTCATCCTTATAGTGATAACAGGAATGTAAACATTACAACTCCTATATCGCGCGAGTGACAGGAAATCACTCGACTTCTACCGGTCCTATTAGCATAGCAGCTAGTCGAACTCAAGTTCTAGTGTTCAACTCATAGGTTCCTGGAATTATGCAACTAAAGTTTCCAAATAACTCCTAAGAACTTAATGCATATAGATATATATATATAAATAATATAGGTTGCAGTGTAATAAAGTAGGGGTTATGTCCGGGGCTTGCCTTTATTGGTGGGTCTGAAGTCAGTAAGTCAATATCTTCCGAACTTTGGTTCGGGGCTTCAGATAATCCCACGACGAAGTTCCCGGGGTTTTCAGAATAACTTCCTTCTGGTTCCGGGATTAGTGGGTAATTTCTGTCGGCGAGAGTGGTCGAATCTATATGATATGCAAGATGGAGTTTAATGAATGCATACACTTTCATTTCAATTCACGATAAAGTTGCAATCCAAATAAAGGAACATTACATTTCGACAAACAACCTAACTACCCTGCACTGGGCAGTCATTTATCGGGTATCAACCAAACTAACTAGTTACGTTAAGCAACAGGGTGGGTTACCCTAAACATTTATACTAACTTCATTAGGTAGTATGTTTGGTTATCTAATTGGTTGGTGTATAGGTCTTGGCCTTAACCGATGAGGATGAATTAGGTTTAGCTGACTGATGTGCTTTGGTCGTGCCTAATAGAGACGTGTCTACTGTGCGATCTTACTGATCCAAGGTTGTGTACTTTGGTCTGGGTAGCCGATTGACAGGTGCACTGGTTTTCTAATTGATCGATGAAAACATCAATCATTTTAGTAGAGGGATGTTTCCTAAAGCGGCTGTGTCCTAGCTAATCTGTGTGAGCATCGGCGTACTTAACTGATCGCGTGCGTATCAGTATAGCGGATCCATGCTTTAGCAAAACTAGTCGATCAGTGATTTGACCTTCTAGCCGATTTAGTGTATCGGCACATTCGCCGATTTATACATCGGGTAGAATTAGTCGAGTGATGCATCAGCATAGCTAGTTGATTAGTGCGAGTAACTAGCCGATAGTGTATTGGTAGACTAGTCGAACTATGTATCCGTACGGTTTGGGCCTCGGCGTGTTCAGCCGATTGGTGGGTCGGCTGTGTAGCTGGTTTTTATCCTTAATGTTCTCCTACGTCTATTGGGTACATCAGCCGTGTAGCTGATTGTTCTATTATGCACTAACTGTGCCTTATTGAGATGCGCTTAAGTGTTAACCTAGATAACTAGGTGTGGTTGCATCGACTTGATCACGTCAGTACAACAATCAATTGTCATACAGCCGATGGGGTTATCTAAGTTAGACCTATTTCAAGAATTAGGTGTAACAGAACACTAATATTAAACTAGGTTGGTGAGACCACAAGTGTAGACTTAGACTAAAAAGGATGTGGTTGAGGGTATGTAACCGGTAAGCATATGGCCGATCTCTCAGCCGATAAATCGGCTGATAACAGTGTGTGGACAAGGATGGGAAAACTAAGGATTGACCGGCCATATTTGACCGCTATGGGAAACAACTGAAATCAGCTTGGATTAGCCTAAAGCAAGAATCCTAAGATCTAGCGTGAAAACTTAGATAAATCGGTTATTTAACAAAGGTTCGCACCTAGCCGATTCACACTTTAATTCGACAGAGTACCTAGTCGATAGGTGTGGCCATCGGCTAGCCATAATCTACAGGGCATCGGCATCGGCTGCCGATTGTGTGCGTATTGGCTATTTCAGAAGGCTGTCTACAGTGTTGATCGGATCTGGCCGATCTGGTGTGAATCGGCTGTCAGCCGATTATCAGGTGCTGAACCGGCTGCGTTCAGCCGATTGGTCGATTTGACATCGGTGGTACTGTGCCGGTGTATTTATCAGTTGCTTTTAGCTGATAATGTGGGCATCGTCGGATCTAGTCCGTGAGTGCATCGGCTCTTGCCAAAATGTGTTAAGACATCAACTAGTTTTCCGATTTGGGTTTTCTATATCGGCTATATCGTGCCGATTAAATGCTTGAAGTGTTAATTTAAACAACTATTTGTGCACAACAGCTCGACTACTTTTCGGCAAGATTAGCCGATAGGTATGTAGTCGATAAGTGTATTCTAAAGGTATGTGATCGATAAAGGCCGGGATGTGCTGATCGGGATATGCCGATTGGGGGTATAGCCGATCGGAAGGTGCCGATCAGGTGTAGTCGATCGGAGTGTGCCGATCGGATGTGTTGATCTGGGTGTGCTGATTGAGGGGTGCCGATTAGGCATGTGCCGATTTGGGTTATAGCTTACAGAAAAGGTCCTAGCAAGATTAAAATCTACAAACAAACATTTCATCAATACAACACAAAGGCACTTAAATTCCATAGCTAAAAAGCAGGAAAGACTTGAAGATTTTTACACAAGGCTAAACACGAGGTACACAAGCTATATTTCAAAAATTAGCTGCAATCCAAAAGGTTAACACTCAAGAACTCATGGTACAAAAAGGAAACTTAAGCTCTGAATCATTTACATTCAATTCATGATTATAGCATTGATTTAATTGAAAATAGGAATTAAAATATTTCAAGTTTAAAATTAAATTCAAATTGGAATGTGAAGCTTGGATAATTAGGGTTATAAAGTTTTGAAAATTTAAACACAAATCAATTGTATACTTAAAAGATTTTAACCAAAAGATCTAATTAGATAGACTTTACTGAATAGACTAGACTTAGCTAATTCTACTATAAAACAAATTGAATTACTCAACTTAAAAGAATTTAAATTACAAAACAAACTTAGGTTTGAAAATTTTATATCGATTCATACTTAATCTATAGGGATTGCATACCCAAAAATTAGGATCAACAAAGCTAACATGCAGAAGCTATGGTTATTACACGCTCTTATCTTAGATTTAACATAGATTCAAAACTATTTGATTTCATAACAAACTTATTTAATAGAAGTTGTAGAGCTCCAAATCTAGTTTCTAACAAAACTGGTTTTGAAATTTTTGGAATTTCCTACTATTTCCTATTGAATTTACAAGTTAACAGCGCTTCTCACATGAAATAACAAGTACCCTTACACAGAGGTCCTCAACTCTACTGTTCTCATGAGTCTAGACTTCGCAGAAAACACCCTGAACTTGTTTTAATTGCTGCACAAGGTCCCTCACCTGCAAACAGAGCAGAGGAGGCGCTTGGGGAGGTCGGTCCCGGTGGAAGCAAGTCATGCCGGCGGTCGGGGAGCTCGAGCAGTACACCGAAAATTCATTTTAGGGGTCAGAAGGCAAGGAGGAAAACCGGAAGGAGGCTCTCGATGGTGGGGGGTGGAGTACAGAGGAGCAGGCAGCTCTGGCCGTGCGCACCGCCGCCTGCCTCGGCCCACCTACGCGCCACCGCCCTGCGCTCTGCCTGGCCGTGCTCCCCCCAGCGCCAGCTCTGGCTGGGTCGCTCCTGCGCTCGCCCGGCTTCTGCACGCGCTCTGGGCCGCGCCGCCTGCACGCCTGGGCCCTGCGCCAGCTGCAGTAGCTCCACCGCCTGCCTGTGCTAGCGCCCGCCGCCTTGGCTTCGCTCGCGCCTGGCCGCGCGCGCGCCGCCCTGGCTCGGCCGCCAGCTCGCGCGCCTCCAGCTCCCGCCGCTAGCCGCCGCTAGCCGCGCGTCCCAGCGCCGGCCCGCGCGCTGAGCTTCCGCTCGCCCCGCGCCTGGGCCCAGCCGAGCCAGCGCTCGCTCCTGCCGTCGCCGCCTGCGCGCCTGGGAACCGTCCAAGCCGAGCCCCGCCTGGGCCTGGTGCTGTGAGTGGAGGAGGGATTCAATGGAAGGAAGAACAGAGGGAGGTGGAGGAAGAAAAGAGTTACTGGGATGCTGCTGCCTCCGGTGAAAGAAAAAGAATGGCGCCAGAGGAGAAGGAGCTGAGTGACGCGTGGAGTTTTTGCAGCAAGAGGTGGCAAGGGTGAGGGAACAGCGGTGAACTGCAGCAGCAGGAGGTGGCGAGAACGGCGGTAGAGCGGTGGGCTGCAGAACACAGGGACAGAGGAGCGCCAAAGGAGGAAGAGAAAGGGGATTTTCTAAGGACTGGTTTGTAATTTTAGAAATTTACAGGGACCTCTTGGTAAAGACAAATTTAACCACTATTCTAGGGCTCAAACAAAAATGTGACCAAAATGAAAATTGTACAATTTTCGAGCTCTACAACTTTGTTTTAGGGTTTGAACTTCAAAACTCAAAATATGAAGTTTTATTTTAAGACTTGGACTAAAATTGAATTTTATTACATCTTTATCATTGTTAGTATAAATAACATATAACCTTGGGTCTATTCGCAAATTGCTAAGTAAGTCATGATTACTTACATTATTACCTTTTTACTTCTAGTAATTTTGGAAAGTTACTTTTGTAAACCACCTATTTTGCATAAAAGGACTTGTTCTTTTATAAAATTACATAAATACCCTTATTTTTACAACTTTACCCAAAATTTTTTACATACTTCAACACACGCATTTCTAATGAAATTTTTGGATAAATATATATTTTTTACAAGACATAAAGTAAGAAAAATATATTTCCTTTATTTTGAAATTTCCTCCTATTCAAATACATTTTACAGAAACAACCCTAGTTTTTTCCATAATTACGAAAATACCCTTTTTACTTAAGATTTTCAAGAACTTCACACAAACACACAAAAGTTTTACACTAACAAGCATACACTTCACACTATCAAATATAAGTCTAGCATTACAAATACACGAACTATCACAGCCTTCCCCCCTAAAAAGAATCTCGTCCCGAGATTCGGACGAAAGACTCTTAAGGGAAGAGAAGCAAATCACCCATTAAATGCGACAGGAAACAAACACACCAGAGAAGTAAAAGTCGTTGGAGTATGATGAGATAAGTGTAACGAGAGCATGGATAGATCGTATACGGATGAGTTTGACAAGAGAAAAGAGAAAAAGGTGATCAAGTTCTCATAGAATTGAGATCACAATCATGAGGATGATAAATGTCGGTGACATTCTTTACAAAACTAGTGGATAGCAATTGAGGATAGTACAAAAGATGGATAAATGATGGTTGGAACATTTCTGCTCAGAGTTTATTATCTGAATAATTTTAGATGAGGTTAATTGCAAAATATACCTATTTATACTGATGCAATTAAGGGATAATGACAAAATGCTCTAACCCTGATCGTGATGCACTGTTGAGATGTATGATTGCAATGATGATGCAACATGAAGAGGGAGAATTCCATGCACGATCGAGATGGTGCGTAAGACACAATGCAATTACCATGATGCTGACCGAATGATGCATACACTATGATGCAAGGATAATGATACTTGCAATGTATGCACGCATGAAATATGATGCATACCCTCATGAGTTGATGATGCATATAACTCGCATCCTACAACCGTTCTTTCGTAACTAACATGTGGGTAGTTCTATATCCTTAAGCGAGGTTCAAAAGTTAGGACACTAGTAAGGTTGCACAAGAAGAGATTGCAGTGGGGTTACGTCACATAGACCTAGTCACCAGTGCGCTCCTAATGGCTCAATCATGTGGCTGCAGCGCACATGAGGCCTTAGGTTCCGACACGGCATCATAGTCATGTGATTAAACACCACCACAAAAGAAGAATAGCAACCTTGTAGTGCCAACAACAACAAGATAGACTTAGGAAACCGAAGACAACCTAAAGTTGCACCGGAGGCACACCCGTTAGTTAGTCTACGGATCTTTCGATGATGATGCAACACCATGTACTGTCTAGAGATGGCATTTATTATGATGCATGACTTTTGTCGGGAGGATTGTATTCAAAAAGTAATTATGGTCATACAATCATCTGAGCAAAAATTTGAAGGTGCAACGTTCAGATGTTGCAACTGGAATAGCCAACAAGATACGGTACAACATCAGAAGAGGACAGATAAATCACTAGATAATGGATTGAAGGGTTCGATGATAGTTATCAAGATTTAACTATCAAAGGAGAAGTTCAATGGTTCTGCCGAAACAGATTTAAAGCAAAAATCAAGGATTTGATTTAGCTGTCAAGCTAAGATTAATGATAGGGTTCAAACATAACCCAGTTCACTTAATTCACAAAAGGCGTTTTCAACTCTAAGTTAGCCTATCAGATTACGTTGGCTTCTACCACACAGAGTCAAAACAGACATTCAGTACAAGCACATATTTCAGTACATCAACGTAACAATCAAGGCAATCAGGTCAATCCAAAATATCATGATGCATGCACGTTCTACACGTCCTCACAAAATAAAATAACTGCCAAGTAATCTTGGTCTTACGTGGTTAGTTACGGTGGCACAATATATACGTCTCTCACTATTAACTAGTCGATAAACCCTATCCGTCCTAGTTTCGGAATCGTGGTTAGTGTACCTGCAGAAAACCACAATGCATATATATATCCAATGAACCTTTCATGCCAGCATGTCATGAAAGCGTCCCCAATCATTACTGTTCACTATAGAAACAGCATCTGTACAATTACCGCCGTACAGACAACGTTAACATACGTTATCGAGATAACGTATTCACGGGGGTACCGCAAAGTGCGGGGGTATGAACTGCGATCGCCATACCCTGCGCCGAACCATATACTCCCAATGTAGTCAACCGAGGTTGGTACATTGGCAGCATCTCAAGTAGGCCACTGCTTGAGAAACAGCGTTCGGTTCGCATCACCGACGGGAAGGCCAAGCTCCCTCAGTTGGCTGAGGATCCTTACCTCCTTACCTCACGATCGAAGATGTCGTTACAGAAAGTAAGGTTGGGTTGTGCATAAATTTAAGTTTCAACAGAAAAGTAATGCTGGAAGTCAGAGTCATATATATATATATATTACAGCCACCTCTAATTCCCTTAATAGCATTATCCTAGGGCTTACGTACTATATATAATCCTTAACGAATCAACATAGTTTACAAATACTTGATTAATCAAATTTTATACTAAAAATTACTTTTTAAGGCTAATTTATATCTCCAGAGTACTCTTGTTAGCTCTGATACCAGCTTGTGGCAGAACCAACCTGAATTATACCGACTCAAGTACGCGAGTCCTCACCGAAGGGCTACCTCGCACTTCAAACGGTATAAAACCATTGGTCTGTCGGGTAACGTCCCGATAAACCACCGAACTCAGGATCCAACAAGGTACCTCACACGAAGGTGAGTCCAGAGATACAATGCCAAAATATCTTACACCACAGGCAGTTACATTACAACAATGTACAAAACATCATTAGCTCCCACAGAGGAGAGATTATTACAAGACAGGTTTTAGTTTTTAGTCAAAGCAGCGGAATTTGAAAAGCGTAACCATTATACACGTCGTCATTACAGATATTATGCTAGCCCTGGCATAATATCACTCGGCGGAATCGGTGTTGGCCGGGGACGGATCCCATTCCACGGACCCAACCATCAGGCAAAGGGTAGGGCCACGGTGTAATGAATGCTGGCTCATCAGAAGGATTACCTGAATTAAATCAACAAAAGCAAGGCTGAGTATACTAATACTCAACAAGACTTACCCGGAATTGGGTATACCTTAGCCCATAACTAGACTCATGAAGGCTTTTTGCTTTAGGTAGAGTTTTCAGCTGAAAGGCAACAAAGAGTAGATCCTTATTTCCAACTTTTAGCTTTCAGGTTCTAGTTGATTAACCATTCTAGGTAAGCACTATAACTAATCAAGCATGGTGAAATCTTTAATCAAGCACCATCTTGATAATCATAAAGTTGCTCTTGTTACTCTATGTGGTAAAGGGAATAAGCAGTCTCATACATCGTGAGAGGCGGACGATTCTGAATCGAGATTCAACCCTTGCAAGGTAAACCTAACTCACACGCTTGGAATACCACAGGGTTTTC